>NC_069080.1:135047505-135668334 GCF_025698485.1 Gossypium arboreum
TTACGAAACCACTGTTCCGATAACATTGAATTTACGCCATTACAGTACTTTTTACGAAATTCCTCCTGAAAGAAATCCCAAGTGACCCTCTCCTTTGGTACAACTGATACAAGTGTCTTCCACCAGTAGTAGGCTGAGTCTCTAAGAAGTGATACTACACATTTCATACATTCCTCGGGTGTACAAGATAATTCATCAAAGACTCTGATAGTATTTTCTAACCAAAATTCTGCTCTTTCTACATCATCATCTTTTGTTGCTCGGAACTCTTCTGCCCTTTGTTTCCTGATTCTATCATCTGGTGGCTTTTCTCTTATCACTGTACCTGTGACTGGGGGAGCTTGAGCTACATAGGTAGCCTGAGAATCATGAGGGGGTGGAGGTCTAACTGCCGGATTCGTACGAACGAACTCGGCAAACAAATCATTCAAAGCTCGGAAGAGAGCTTCTCGAGTCACTCCTCCCTGATTAACTATTACTGGCCTATTGTCAGATGGCGCTACCCCTTCCGCGGGAGCAGGTGCATTACTTTCTACATCATTATCACCAACTCGCTCGGGATCCATTACAATAAAACATAATATTTAAAAATCGTCAAGAGCCGTCACACTATCAAATATAAGTATGGCATGTATAGCTAGACTTTTACTCACACTAACTATTCCAAGAACCGACTAAACCTGCTCTGATACCAATAAATGTAACACTCCTTACCCGAGACTGTTGCCAGAATCGAGCACGAGGCATTACTAAACTTAATCTATCACTTAAATAGTTTTAAATTGTTTATTTAAGCTTTTCGGAATGTGCTGCCATTCTGTGTCATAGTCGCCTAAAAATTCATATCTCGAGTTTCAAAACTCAAAATTAAGATCCGTAAATTTTTCATGAAACTAGACTCATATATCTATCTATTAATTTTTTTCTAGAATTTTTGACTTAGCCAATTAGAACAGTTTATTAGTTAAAGTTACCCCTGTTTCAGAATTCGACTGCACTGGCCTTTACTTACTATGAACCACTTTTCTCTCTGTACAAAAATCATATGACTATACCGTTTGTTTCTATTAAAACTAGATTCAATAAGGATTCTAACCATATAAGGTAAACCACCTAATTATTTTTGTAAAATTTATGGTGAATTTCTAAAGTTGAAATAGGGGATCTAGAAATCGCTCTGGCCCTATTTCACTAAAACTCAGATATCTTATAAAATACAAAACCTTTACCTGTTTTCCTTAATCCATATGAAAATAGACACAATGAGCTTTAATTTCATATATTATTCACGATCAACCCATGTCTCTACAATTCCTTGTGATTTTTCAAAATCACGTTATTTTTGATACTTGAATCTGTTTTTAAGTTACTTTCACATTTTTCTTAGTTTTCATGTGATAGTTACTACTTATTCATACATACTATTAAACATGTATATCATCAGCCCTTCTATTAGTTAATCACTAGCAAGTATTTACACATCATTCATTGATCATATCATATCAAAAGAGACCAAGTTCCTATACATGCCATACACAAAACGAAACGTTTAACTATACCAATGTGGTTTCTTCGATAGTGTGATCGGTCTCCGACGTTTCCTTCGATCCCCGAGTGGCTTGATAAGAACTATAAGAAAAAGAAAATAAAGAGAGTAAGCACTAGGCTTAGTAAGCTTACAAGCAAATAAATTACAACATTCAACATAATGAATAATTATACATAATGTCGCCTAGCCTCATAAACTTTCTTTACTTCTCATTTTCTACCTTTTCTTTACTTACTTACCTTCTTTCTTACGACCTTTCACTATTCATAAATATAATCTACCTTCCTTTTGCTAATAATTCACTGTAATTTAACGTGTACAATGACCCGTTGAACCACTCGGAATACTAAGGATACTAGGATCATTCACGCTATCAATATCACCCAATGCCATGTCTTCGACATGGACTTTCATGAATTATTCTGTCTCCAATGCCATATATATATCTAATATGGGCTTACATGGCTCATTCCTATCTCCAAAGCCATATATCTGATATGGACTTACATGGCTCATTTCTGTCCTGTCCTGTCCTGTCAACCCTAATATCCTAACATTCCTAAGGTTCAAACGGGGCTTCCTGATGCTTTTTCTCTGTCACTTCGCATTTAATTTGACTTTAAATATTCTCATAACATAAATATATAAATGCTGGAAATTGACAATAATAATGTAAATAAAAGAATATTGCATTTATTTATCAAACTTACTTCGATACAAAATGTGACTAAACCTTACAATTTAGTCCTTTACTTTTCTTTTCCTCGTTCTTCTTTGGATTCTTGATCTATAATATAAAATATTTTACTCATTAGCATTTATTTGATTTCTATTTCACTTCACAATTTATGCTGTTCAAATTTTGAAATTGCACTTTTACCCCAAAATTTATAGTTTTTACAATTTAGTCCCTGCTCAATTCACCCATCAATTGAACTAATTTTTCTCAATTAACACTTTTATTTTATCATTATAAACTATTTTACAACCTTTGATATTCTGAATTTCAACACCAACATCTAATTCACAATTTTGCTCACAATTAGGTCCTAAATACCATTTTCTATCAAAATGACTTAATAAAACAACCTTAATATGAAATTAGAACTTCAATTTCATAATAATTCATCATAAACTGCCCTTACTCAGCCAGGGTAACTTCCAATTTCACCCACCAAATCAAAAACTAATGAATTAGATTATTGGACCTAATTGTAAAAGTCACAAAAACATAAAATTACTAAGAAATAGTAAAATTGAACTTACATGGTGCAAAAATATGAAAAACCAGCATAGGATACCTGCTACGGTGTTTCTGGCTGAGAAAGATGAAGAAATGTCTAGATTTTCAATTACATTATTATTTTAACTATTAACTTTTATGCTAATTCCAATTTTGTCCCTTGTTCACATTGTTTTCTTGCTTATTTCATACCCAAACCGTCCAGCCATTAACCTTTGGGTCTAATTGCTCTTTAAATCCATCTTTTTAAATACTTAAGCTATTTACTCACAATTTAACAAATTTTAAACTATTTTCAGTTTAGTCCTTTTTAATTAAATAGCTATCCAAACATCAAAATTTTCTAACGAAACTTTAATACTAACTCAATGACACTCCATAAATATTTATAAAAATACTTATAGCTCGATTTTCAAATTCGAGGTCTCGATACCTTATTTTTGACCCGTTTGACCTAATAAATTATTTTAATTCACTAATTTCACCCTTTCACAAATTCTTCTAAATTCTTACTTGACTCATAAATATTAAGTTACTATCTTGTTCAATCTTATTTGTTCGATTTAGTGATCTCAAATCACCATTTTCGACACCACTGAAAATTACGCCGTTACATTCTACCTCGGATTTGTGGTTTCGCAACGTTTAGGCCCTATTTCGAGATGTTACATTTCTCCCCCCTTTAGGGATTTTCGTCCCCGAAAATCTTACCTGTGAAGAGATTTGGGTACTATTTTCGCATAGCCTCTTCGATTTCCCATGTAACCTCGTCTACCCCATGTTTATTCCATAGTACTTTCACAAGTGCAATACTTTTGTTCCTTAATTGCTTTACCTCTCGAGCTAGAATCTTTACCGGTTCTTCACCGTAAGTCATGTCTGGCTGAATCTCAACCTCTGTCTGAGAAATCACATGAGACGGATTTGAACGATAACGACGTAGCGTAGACACATGAAATATATTATAAATCTTCTCTAACTCAATCGGCAAAGTTAACCGATATGCTAATGGTCCGACTCTCTCAATCACTTCAAACGATCCAATAAAACGTGGACTTAGTTTGCCTTTCTTGCCAAATCTGAGAACTTTCTTCCACAGGGATACTTTCAAAAAAAACTTTGTCACCAACTTGATACTCAATCTCTTTTTTTCTTCAAATCTGCATACGACTTTTGTGCATGCGAGGTCGCTTTCAAGCAATCTCGATGATTTTACTTTCTCTTACATTTCCTTAACTAGATCAACATCAGAAATCTGATTTTCCTTAAGTTCACATCCAATACAAAGGTGTGCGACATTTACGTCCATACAAAGCTTCATAAGGTGCCATCTTCAAACTCGATTGATAACTATTATTGTAGGCAAACTCTACTAATGGTAAATATTTTTCCCAACTGCCTTGAAATTCCAGTACACAACATCTAAGCATATCTTCAAGTACTGAATAACTCTCTCGATCGACCGTCGGTTTGAGGATGGAAAGTCAGACTAAAACTCAACTTAGTGCCCCAAGCCTTTTGTAATTTCTTCCAAAACCGTGAAGTAAATCTTGGATCTCTGTCTGAAATGATCGGTAATGGTACCCCGTGTAGTCTGACTATCTCTGAAATATACAACTCGGCCAACTTGTCAAGTGAATAATCCATACAAATTGGGATAAAATGAGCCGACTTCGTTAACTTATCAATCACAACCCATATTGCATCTTTCTTTCTCGGTGTAAACGGCAATCCTGTCACAAAATCCATAGTAACTCAATCCCATTTCCACCCAGGGACTAGCACAGGCTGTGATAAACCTGAAGGTACCTGATGTTCGGCCTTTACCTCCTGACAGATCAAACATCTAGAAACAAACTCTGAAATGTCCCTTTTTATTCCTACCCACCAGTACATTTTTTTCAAATCATTATACATCTTTGTACTACCTGGATGAATAGACAAAGAACTACTATGTGCCTCCTGTAAGATCTTTCGAATAAGCTCATCATTCTTCGATACGCATACCCTATCTCGGAACATCAAACAACCGCCAGAACTGATCTGAAAATCTGACTCTATATCCGACTTACACCGATCTCTTTTGGCTAACAACTCATCGTCATTTTTTTGAGCTTCACAAATTTTTTTCAAGAAACATCGGTTTAGCTCTCAACTCAGCTAAGATAAAACCATCATCTGATAAGGCTATACTAGTGTTCAAAGCTCTTAATGCAAATAAAGATTTCCTACTCAAAGCATCAGCAACAACGTTTGCCTTACCTGGGTGATAATCGAGCACTAACTCATAACCTTTAATCAACTCTAACCATCTTCTTTGCCTTAAATTCAAATCTTTTTGAGTAATCAAATATTTCAAACTTTTGTGATCAGTGAATATGTGGCACTTCTCACTGTACAAATAATGTCTCCAAATCTTCAGCGGAAAAACAATGGCAGCTAGCTCTAAATCATGTGTCGGATAGTTCTTCTCATGTGGCTTTAGTTGTCTAGAGGCATAAGCAATTACCTTCCTTTCTGTATAAGTACACAACCAAGTCCATTCATGGGCGCATCATCAGAATCACAAACTCCTTACCTGGTTCTAGTTGCACTAAAACAGGAGATTTAGTCAACAATGCTTTTAACTTGTCAAAACTCTGTTAACACTTCTCAGTCTATTCAAACTTGACATCCTTTCGCAGCAGTCTTGTCAACGGGGTAGCTATCATGGAAAATCCCTCTACAAATCACCTATAATATCTGGCAAGACCAAGAAAACTTCTAACTTCTGATATATTTCTAGAGGCTTCCAATCAACAATGGCTAAAATCTTGCTCGAATCAACCTTAATACCTTCACCTGAAACAATATGTCCAAGAAAACCAACTTCTCGTAACCAGAACTCACTTTTGCTGAACTTGGCATACAACTGATTATCTTTCGAATCAGAAATCGTTCTCAAATGCTCTGCATGCTCAGTCTCATCATGAGAATAAATCAAGATATCATCAATGAACACAACTACAAACTTATCCAAGTACGGTCTGAGAATTCGGTTCATTAAGTCTATGAAAATTGCAGGAGCATTAGTCAAGCCAAATGGCATCACAAGGAACTCATAATGACCATACCTAGTCCGGAAAGCAGTCTTCAAGACATCTGACTTTTTAACTCGCAACTGATAGTATCCGGATCTCAAATCTATCTTGAAAAACACAGTAGCTCCCTTCAATTGATCAAACAGATCATCAATTCTAGGCAATGGATACTCGTTCTTTACTGTTACCTTGTTAAGTTGCCGATAATTTATGCACAATCTCATCGATCCGTCATATTACCTTGTTTCAATTCCAGGAATTCCTTTCTCTTATGGTCAATAAACCTCTGACTGATGTACTTTTTACGAAATTCCTCCTGAAAGAAATCCCAAGTGACCCTCTCCTTTGGTACAACTGATACAAGTGTCTTCCACCAGTAGTAGGCTGAGTCTTTAAGAAGTGATACTACACATTTCATACATTCCTCGGGTGTACAAGATAATTCATCAAAGACTCTGATAGTATTTTCTAACCAAAATTCTTCTCTTTCTACATCATCATCTTTTGTTTCTCGGAACTCTTCTACCCCTTGTTTCCTGATTCTATCATCTGGTGGCTTTTCTCTTATCACTGTACCTGTGACTGGGGGAGCTTGAGCTACATGGGTAGCCTGAGAATCATGAGGGGGTGGAGGTCTAACTGCCGGATTCGTACGAACGAACTCGGCAAACAAATCATTCAAAGCTCGGAAGAGAGCTTCTCGAGTCACTCCTCCCTGATTAACTATTACTGGCCTATTGTCAGATGGCGCTACCCCTTCCGCGGGAGCAGGCACATTACTTTCTACATCATCATCACCAACTCGCTCGGGATCCATTACAATAAAACACAATATTTAAAAATCGTCAAGAGCCGTCACACTATCAAATACAGGTATGGCATGTATAGCTAGACTTTTACTCACACTAACTGTTCCGAGAACCGACTAAACCTGCTCTGATACCAATAAATGTAACACTTCTTACCCGAGACTGTTGCCAGAATCGAGCACGAGGCATTACTAAACTTAATCTATCACTTAAATAGTTTTAAATTGTTTATTTAAGCTTTTCGGAATGTGCTGCCATTCTGTGTCGTAGTCGCCTAAAAATTCATATCTCGAGTTTCAAAACTCAAAATTAAGATCCGTAAATTTTTCATTAAACTAGACTCATATATCTATCTATTAATTTTTTTCTAGAATTTTTAACTTAGCCAATTAGTACAGTTTATTAGTTAAAGTTACCCCTGTTTCAGAATTTGACTGCACTGGCCTCTACTTACTATGAACCACTTTTCTCTCTGTACAAAAATCATATGATTATACCGTTTGTTTCTATTAAAACTAGATTCAATAAGGATTCTAACCATATAAGGTAAACCACCTAATTATTTTTGTAAAATTTATGGTGAATTTCTAAATTTGAAATAGGGGATCCAGAAATCGCTCTGGCCCTATTTCACTAAAACTCAGATATCTTATAAAATACAAAACCTTTACCTGTTTTCCTTAATCCATATGAAAATAGACACAATGAGCTTTAATTTCATATATTATTCACGATCAACCCATGTCTCTACAATTCCTTGTGATTTTTCAAAATCACGTTATTTTTGATACTTGAATCTGTTTTTAAGTTACTTTCACATTTTTCTTAGTTTTCATGTGATAGTTACTACTTATTCATACATACTATTAAACATGTATATCATCAGCCCTTCTATTAGTTAATCACTAGCAAGTATTTACACATCATTCATTGATCATATCATATCAAAAGAGACCAAGTTCCTATACATGCTATACACAAAACGAAACGTTTAACTATACCAATATGGTTTCTTCGATAGTGTGATCGGTCTCAGACGTTTCCTTCAATCCCCGAGTGGCTTGATAAGAACTATAAGAAAAAGAAAATAAAGAGAGTAAGCACTAGGCTTAGTAAGCTTACAAGCAAATAAATTACAACATTCAACATAATGAATAATTATACATAATGTCGCCTAGCCTCATAAACTTTCTTTACTTCTCATTTTCTACCTTTTTCTTTACTTACTTACCTTCTTTCTTACCTGACCTTTCACTATTCATAAATATAATCTACCTTCCCTTTTGCTAATAATTCACTGTAATTTAACGTGTACAATGACCCGTTCAACCACTCGAATACTAAGGATACTAGGATCATTCACATCATCAATATCTCGCCTAATGCCATGTCTTCGACATGGACTTACATGAATTATTCTGTGCTCCAATGCCATATATATATCTAATATGGGCTTACATGGCTCATTCCTATCTCCAAAGCCATATATCTGATATGGACTTACATGGCTCATTTCATCTCCGTCTGTCTCATCAACCCTAATATCCTAACATTCCTAAGGTTCAAACGGGCTTCGATGCTTTTTCTCTCATCACTTAGCATTTAATTCGACTTTAAATATTCTCATAACATAAATATATAAATGCTGAAATTGACAATAATAATGTAAATAAAAGAATATTGCATTTATTTCTCGTAAACTTACCTCGATACAAAATGTGACTAAACCTTACAATTTAGTCCTTTACTTTTTCTTTTCCTCGTTCTTCTTTGGATTCTTGATCTATAATATAAAATATTTTTACTCATTAGCATTTATTTGATTTCTATTTCACTTCACAATTTATGCTGTTCAAATTTCGAAATTGCACTTTTACCCCAAAATTTATAGTTTTACAATTTAGTCCTGCTCAATTCACCCATCAATTGAACTAATTTTTCTCAATTAACACTTTTATTTTATCATTATAAACTATTTCACAACCTTTGATATTCTGAATTTCAACACCAACATCTAATTCACAATTTTGCTCACAATTAGGTCCTAAATACCATTTTCTATCAAAATGACTTACTAAAACAACCTTAATATGAAATTAGAACTTCAATTTCATAATAATTCATCATAAACTGCCCTTACTCAGCCAGGGTAACTTCCAATTTCACCCACCAAATCAAAAACTAATGAATTAGATTATTGGACCTAATTGTAAAAGTCACAAAAACATAAAAATTACTAAGAAATAGTAAAAATTGAACTTACATGGTGCAAAAAATATGAAAAACCAGCATAGGATACCTGCTACGGCGTTTCTGGCTGAGAAAGATGAAGAAATGTCTAGATTTTCAATTACATCATTATTTTAACTATTAACTTTTATGCTAATTCCAATTTTGTCCCTTGTTCACATTGTTTTCTTGCTTATTTCATACCCAAACCGTCCAGCCATTAACCTTTGGGTCTAATTGCTCTTTAAATCCATCTTTTTAAATACTTAAGCTATTTACTCACAATTTAACAAATTTTGAACTATTTTCAGTTTAGTCCTTTTTAATTAAATAGCTATCCAAACATCAAAATTTTCTAACGAAACTTTAATACTAACTCAATGACACTCCATAAATATTTATAAAAATACTTATAGCTTGATTTTCAAATTCGAGGTCTCGATACCTCATTTTTGACCCGTTTGACCTAATAAATTATTTTAATTCACTAATTTCACCCTTTCACAAATTCTTCTAAATTCTTACTTGACTCATAAATATTAAGTTACTATCTTGTTCAACTCTTATTTGTTCGATTTAGTGATCTCAAATCACCATTTTCGATACCACTGAAAATTAGGCCATTACATTCTACCTCGGATTTGTGGTTTCGCAACGTTTAGGCCCTATTTCGGGATGTTACAGTGGTACACAGGCTCCCCATCAAAGAAGAATGCAAGCCAGTTCAGCAAAAGCTTAGAAGGATACGGCTCGATGTTCTGTTGAAGATAAAAGAGGAAGTCAAGAGGTAATTTGATGCTGGTTTCTTACAAATAGTTAAGTACTCGGAATGGGTAGCCAACATCGTCCCCGTCCCTAAAAAAGATGGAAAGGTACGGATGTGTGTAGACTACAGAGAGTTAAACAAGGCCAGCCCGAAAGATAATTTCCCGCTGCCTCATATCGACACCTTAGTGGACAACACGGTAGGTTACTCACTCTTCTCCTTCATGGATGGTTTCTCGGGGTACAATCAGATCAAGATGCATTCTGAAGACATGAATAAAACCACATTTGTGACCATGTGGGGAACCTTTTGCTATAAAGTAATGCCGTTCGGATTGAAAAATGTGGGAGCAACATATCAGAGAGCCATGGTAACCCTATTTCATGATATGATGCATAAAGAAATTGAAGTCTATGTCGACGACATGATCGTCAAATCTCGGACTGAAGAAGAGCATGTGCAAGTCTTGAGGAAATTATTTTTGAGGTTGAGAAAATTCCAGTTGAAACTCAACCCATAAAATGTACCTTCGAGCAGTGTCCGGAAAAGCTGCTAGGATTCGTGGTCAGTGGAAAAGGGATTGAGATTGACCCAGATAAAGTCAAAGCCATACAAGAGTTACCTCCACCACGTACTCAGAAGGAAGTTCGAGGATTCCTAGGAAGACTAAATTACATCGCTCGGTTTATTTCACAACCAACCGAGAAATGTGACCCCATATTCCGTCTCCTTAAGAAACACAGCCCTGGTGGTTGGGACGATGAATGCCAGAAGACTTTCGACAAAGTTAAGCAATATTTGTCTAATGCCCGAGTGTTGACACCACCTAATCCAGATAAACCAATCGACATCAGATTTGACGGTATTTGAAAATTCTATGGGATGCATGCTTGGCCAAAGACGATGAATCGGAAGGAAAGAAAAGCGATATATTACCTCGGTAAAAGTTTACTGAGTGTGAGATGAGATACCTGTTCATTGAAAAGTTGTGCTGTGCTTTGATCTGGACAACCCGAAGACTGAGACAATACATGTTGTACCATACAACTTGGCTGATCTCTAAAGTGGATCCTCTGAAATACTTAATGGAGTCGACTGCCTTGAACGGGAGAATGGCCCGATGGCAAATTCTACTTTCTGAATTCGATATAGTCTATGTGAACCAGAAGGCAGTAAAAGGGAGTGCGATAGCAGATTTCCTAGCCAGCAGAGCCCTAGAGGACTACGAGCCTTTGAACTTTGATTTCCCAAATAAAGATCTAATGTGTATAGCAACCACAGAAGAAGACCCTCAAGAAGGTCACCCATGGAAGCTAAACTTTGACGGAGCATCAAATGTTGTGGGTAACAGAATCGGGGCAGTTTTGGTGTCCCCGAACAGAGATCATTATCCATTCACTAGTAAATTGGATTTTGACTGCACGAACAATATGGCAGAATATGAAGCATGCATCATGGGAATACGTGCGGCCATAGAACATAAAATCAAGGTGTTAGAGGTATATGGAGATTTTGCCCTAGTGATTTATCAACTCAAAGGTGAATGGGAGACAAGAGACCCCAAATTGATCAATTACCGGAGGTTGATCCTTGAGTTAATTAAAGAGTTTGATGATATTATCTTCTACTACCTCCCACGAGAAGAAAATCAGATGGCTGACGTCCTAGCAACTTTAGCTTCTATGATTAAGGTGAACCAACCAGAGGATGTGAAACCAATCCAAATGAGCATTTACGAGGCCCCGGCTCATTGTTACAACCTCGAAGAAGAAGAGGAAAATGATGATCACCCTTGGTACCACGATATCCTACGATATGTGAAGAATCGTGAGTACCCCGACCAAGCTACTGAGAACAACAAGAGAACGTTGAGAAGATTGGCCAGTGACTATGTCTTAGATGGGGAGATCCTGTACAAAAGAAAGAAGGATCAGGTACTATTAAGATGTGTAGACGCCATTGAGGCTAAGAAAATCTTGGAAGAAGTCCATTAGGGAGTCTGTGGGACACATGCTAATGGTTTTACAATGGCCAGGAAAATTATGAGGTTCGGTTATTATTGGTCCACCATGGAAGGAGACTATATTAACTACGCCAAAAGATGTCATAAGTGCCAAATCTGTGGAGACAAGATTAATGTACCTCCCTCACCTCTGCATGTCATGACTTCGCCATGACCTTTCTCGATGTGGGGCATGGATGTGATTGGGCCAATTTCACCAAAAGCTTCAAATGGGCATCGTTTCATCTTTGTGGTCATCGATTATTTCACCAAATGGGTGGAGGCCGCTTCATATGCCAATGTCACTAAATCAGCAGTTAGCAAGTTCCTGAAAAAGGAAATCATCTGTCGATATGGAATGCCGGAAAGGATCATATCTGACAACGCATTGAATTTGAACAATAGCACGATAGCGGATGTCTGCAGTCAGTTCAAGATCAGACATCACAACTCGTCACCGTACGCTCAAGATGAGCAGTGCGATCGAAGCGACCAATAAGAACATCAAGAAGATTGTAGGAAAGATGATGAAACTTATAAAGATTGGCATGAGAAGCTACCATTCGCCCTCTATGCTTATCGAACGTCTATCAGAACTTCTACTGGGGCAACGCCTTTCTCATTAGTTTATGGGATGGAGGCAGTTTTACCTATCGAGGTCGAGATTCCTTCCCTCAGAGTTTTGTCAGAAGTAAAGTTGGATGAAGTGGAATGGATCCAGTCCCGATACGATTAGTTGAATTTGATTGAAGAAAAGAGGCTGCGGGCTATTCGCCATGGTCAGATGTACCAAAAGCGAATGGCGCGAGCTTACAACAAAAATATTCGTCCCAGAGAGTTCCACGAGGGAGATCTAGTACTGAAAAAGATCCTGCGCATACAAAAGGACTTCAGAGGAAAATGGATGCCAAATTGGGAAGGGCCTTATGTGGTGAAGAAAGCCTTTTCTGGCGGAGCATTGATATTGGCTGAAATGGATGGCAAGACCTTATCCAATCCCGTGAATTCAAATTCGGTTAAGAAATACTTCGCCTAAAAAAAAAGAGAAAAAAAAGATGAGAGGCCAAGGTGAAAACTCGCAAAGAGCACTTTGAGACCAAAAGGATTTTGAATTGAAAACCCGTAAAGGGCGATTCAAATTTTAATCAAAGGTAGGGCATGTGATAGTCTTATGGTACCTAAATTAACAAGGAGGAGAGATGTTACATCATGGGACATCTGCAAGAGTACTTTAGATCCCCTAAACACATATTGGGCAAAAAAAGGAGTCCTCAAGAAGTCAGTACAGAGAAACTCACGCTGCGATATCTGGGGCACCTATTCCCTTTTATTCATTTTGTATTCCAGCAATGTTTGTTAACTGTGATTAATCTATTCCCTTCAAATGTTGTTTCTGATAAATTTCAATTTTGTCATTGTTATGTTCTTTTTCAAGCATTTTGCATCGAAATGATGATTAATGGACTAAAGCCATTTTCGCAAAAAGAGTTCTGCATATTACTCTGAAAGTTTCTAAATAGTACAGGAACATGAAACAGGACTATTTTTTTAGAACTAACTAAACTCAAAGATTGGAAACATCTGAGAAGAAAGAGTTTAAATGGGGACTACCTCTTCGGGTCTTCTGTTCAAATTGGAGCTAAACAAAAAGACAGGGTACCATTTCAGTGAAGGAACCTTGATGAACAAAGAGCAATGGCAGCCTAAACAGGGATTCACGCTCACAACGTGCTGCATTCATACATTCATAGATCATTCATAATGTATCTAATTAGGAGCATTTGATTCACTTTAATCATAGCATCCTAATTATTTGGCATAAGCATAAATACATGGAACTGATTCTACAGGTCATGTCCCTAGAATCAATGAATTCACCAAACCTTAAACCCCTAAGCAGTAGGGTAACAGGTTAAATTTACAGACCTTAACCCCCTAAGCAGTAGGGTAATAGGCTGAAAATTACAGATCTTGTCTCCCTGAAGTTGCAGTGGAACAGATCGAATCCAGCAAGTCTCATCTCCCTGAAGTCGTAGTAGAGTAGACTGAAGATTTACAGATCTTACCCCCTAAGCAGTAGGGAAACAGATTGGAAGTGATGGGCTTCAACCCCCTAAGCAATAGGGTAACAAGCCAAATTTTCAAACCTTAAACCCCTAAGCAGTAGGGAAACAGGTCGAGCTTTAACCCCTAAGCAGTAGGGTAACAAGCTGAATTTTGAAGATCTTATCATCTTAAGCAGTAGGGTAATAGGCTGAAAATTACAGATCTTGTCTCCTTGAAGTCGCAGTGGAGCAAACTGAATTTATAGATCTTAACCCCCTAAGCAGTAGGGAAACAGATCAGAGATAATGGGCTTAACCCCCTAAGCAGTAGGGTAACAAGCCAAACTTACAGACCTTGAATCCCTAAACAATAGGGCAACAGGTTGAATGTACAGATCTAAACCCCTAAAGTAGGGAAACAGATCAAATGTGATGGGCCTGAAACCCCTATACCGTAGGGTAACAAGCTAGAAATTACAAATCTCATCTCCTTGAAATGGCACTGGAGAGGTTAGAAGCCACAACAGATCTCCTCGAAATTTCAACAGAGTAGATTGAAGTCACATGTCTCACCTCCTTGAAACTGCAGTGGAGCAGACTGAAGCTAGCGAATCTTATCTCCTTGAAGTTGCGGAGGAACAGATTGAGACTACAGATCACAAGTCTTGTTTCTCCGAAGTTGCAAGGGAGCGGAGTAAAGTGACGAGCCGTAGTAGACTGGAATGGAGCTACCTGAAGAATAAGAGCACCAAAGAAGTCAAGAGTCAACGACCGGGCAAAATTGGTCTTTCTTAAGTCTTTGCTTTGTTCTCGTTACACGACAACAAGCAAAGAGGGGCAGCTATACAAGCCCAATTTTGGGCCCAAAATCCTTAAAACCTACCTAGCCCAAAACCCACAACCCACTAAACCTAACAGAAGCCCAAACAACCAAAACCTACCCAAAACTAATCCCAATCTGACCCAACTAGCCCAAAAATTTAAGGTTTCAAAATTTGAAACCCTAAATCACCTATCCCACCGCCCCTAGTCACATCTCCTGCAAGTGGCCTCTGCTTCACCGCCTCTTCACCTGCAAGCATTAAACGAGAGTGGACAGAAAGCAAATGGCATGTAAATGGCTATTTAAAGCCAAATCTAAAACCTTTGTACATTCGGCATAAAAAGAGAAATGAAAAAGGAAGCATTTTGATTTTAAAACAAAAAAATCAGTGACTCAAAAAACACAAAGCAGCCAATCGAAGAAAAAAAAACACTAAATAGAGGAAACAAATACCAAGAATCAGATACCTAAAGAACTAAGGTGATTATATCCCGTACGTTTTTGATTCGTTTCTTTTTTCTTTTCTATTTTTCGAATTTTCTATTTGCATATATATATGTATACCTATATTATAAACATTTAAAACACAAAAAAAGAGAGAAATCTTTACCTCCGATCATTGCAGCATGCTCGGTCAAGATCGGAGACGCGGCGGAGGACGGTGGTAAACCGCCGGAGCGCTGACCGGACTCGAACCTGCAGAGAAAACAAAGAAAAAAGGCTTAGTTTTTTTTGAAACAAACAGCAAAAATGATTTCAAAGACAAAACTTTGGCTTATATAGATGATACAAAACGGCGCCGTTTTGGTTGGCACCCATAAGCCCAAAACGACGCCGTTTAGCCATCCTGACCCGAGAACCGACTCCGACCCGTCTCAGGATCCGCGCGTTTTCATATGATGGTCTAATTACGCGCGCGGTCCTTCCGCTTTTCACACGTTTTGCAATTAGCTTTTTATTTCTTTCAAATTGGCCTCAAAATTCATCACGTTTTGTGATTTAATCCTCCCTCCTGCGACGTCGTTTTAAGGGTTCAGGTAAATTCCCCTTTTGGCCCCCGTATGTTATTTGCGTATTCAAATAGGTGCCTCTTTTTATATTTCCTTTCGAATTGGCCCCAAAACTCTGTTTTAGTTTCGAATTTGGTCCCTTCTTTGAGATTTAATCGATTTTTTATATTATTTTTACTTTTTTATTTTTAGCATTATTTTAATCATTATTATTATTATTATTATCATATTCATTAACATATTATTATTATTTTGCTATACTATTGTTATTATTATATATATGCATACCTTCTATTATTTTTACGTATATTTTAAATATTATTATCGTTATTATTATCACCTATATGGGTATTGTTATATATTTTGCTGCATATGTACGTACATACATTTTCTATAATGTATAGTATTATTTTAATTACTTTATTTTAATATTACTATCATATTATATTTACTTTTTGCATTTTAACATTATTATTATTATCACTATTATCATTATATATTAGTATACATTTTATATGTACATATACACATTTACATATGTAGTTTTTATATATATATTATTACTTTAATTTAATACTTTTACTTTTGTATTTCTATTATTATTACATAGTAGTATGCATTTTCATTATATATGTATATGTATATATATATGTTATATAGCACTATTAATAGCTTAATATTATCGTTTTTAGGTATTTGTGTGTCACGTATGTTTTCATTAAATATATATACATTATATTCCCTATTACGCACATATCTTATACTACGTACATTTTACATACATATATATTTTTACGTACACCTGTCTATACTTTTAATATATTACACATCTTTTGTGTGTATATATGTCTCATTAATATCGCATTTTATATATTTTAATACTACGTACACATTTTATTATTACGTATAAGTTTTAATACATACATTTATGTGTTTATATATCGTTATTATTAGTCTTTTATTATTATTACTATTTTTAATAAATATTACGTATATATTTGTAATCTGGTATTATATGTTTTACATACATATGCTCCCTACTACTTCATGTTCACATTATTACTATCATGTTTAAATACCATGCATTATTATCGTTTCACCCTATTGTTATTTACATTATTATTATTTTCGTCATCGTTTTCGTTATCATTGTCATTTTTATTTTTGCCATGTTTAACATTTGTTTATATTTGCATACTATCAGCCTTGATATTACTTCACCTTTTACGGTTGCTCATGTTATTGTTTTGACACCGTCGCACTATTATTATATTCTTATACATGTCAATACTACATTTTGCTTTTACATTTTACTATAAATCGCGTTACTTTTTGCTCAACGTATTAAAATAATTCTTTCATAAAAGCAAAATCCGTTATTAGGTAATTCGAGATAATCGTGCCCTAACTTACTGGGTTTCGACTTTTCTCATTTAACCTAAATAACGAAATATTCTTTTTAAATCACGATACAAGTCTAAAAAATGCTTATTTTCGGAGATACGAAGCGTGGTGCCCTAACTTACCGGGTATGACACTTTGAAACTTCGAAACAAGATCTTTTACAAGTAAAGGCAATGTTCGGTGTTCGGGAATTCGAGGAAACGTGCCCTAACTTACCGGGTCTCGATCTTCCTCGTTCACCCTAACTAACCGAATATCCTTTTAAAAGAGGTCAAAATATATTTTAAACACAAGGCAAGCTCATCCTCAAAGGTTCGAGATGCCGTATCCTAACTCACTGGATATAACATGTCGTTGCCTTGAGACGAGAACGTCTTTGACATTTCAATGTTCACTTTACAAAAAAGGATCGTATCTTAAATTCTTTCAAGTTTTCAATCTTCGACACTAAGACACTAATTAATCAACTAGGTACCAGTTTTGGGCGCATCGAGGGTGCTAATCCTTCCTCGTGCGTAACCGACTCCCGAACCTGTTTTCTTGATTTGCGTAGACCAAAATTGTTGTTTAAATAAATCAAGTTATTTATTAAAAACAACCACTTTAACGAGGTGACCCGATCACACCTAATCAAAAAGGATCGGTGGCGACTCCCCTTTTTTTGTGTTCATTTTCAAAATCCAAGTCGATTCCCGTTTCACCAAAAAATGGTTACGACAGTAATTAATACACAAAAAAAAAAATCAAGAGTCAAAACAGACTTGTAGGGGTTGAACAAAGAATCAAGTAAGGTACAGGCCAGAACAAGGGTTAGACCAGTTGAATTGAGTGATCGAATCGTTTTTTTTTTATATTTTTAATATATTTCTAAAAACAAATAGAATCTAATCGATTAAAAAAAAAACCTTTAACATTTATAAACTCCAAAAAAATGATTTTTTTTTTAAAATTCCTTAAATTACCTGTCCTGCTGGTGTGATTCTGGCTTTTTAACAGTGTCGTCGGTGAACTTTACGGTTGTCTCCAAGAACTTTTTGTCATCGTTCGATCTTGTAAGCAATTCAAGAACACGAAGAGGTAATTAATACACAAAAAAGAAAAAAATTAAGAATCAAACCAGACTTGTAGGGATTGAACAAAGACTGAGTAAGCTACTGGCACAGAATAAGAGGTTAAGCCAGTTAAATCGACTGGTCGGATCGATTTTTTTTCTATTTTTAATATATTTTTGATACTTTTAAAATTTTATACTATTAACGAATCAACTAATCAATAAAAAATGAGAGTCTAATCCATTTGAAGAAAACCTTTAACATTTATAAACTCCAAAAAATATTCTTTTTTAAATTCCTTAAATTACCTGTCCTGCTGATGTGATTCTGGCTTTTTAACAGTGCTGTCGGTGAACTTTACGGTTGCCTCCATGAACTGTTTGTCATCGTTCGATCTTGTAAGCAATTCAAGAACACGAAAAGGTAATTGGTTTTCCAACAAGAACAGATCCGAGTACTCAAATGTCAGCAATTCGTTTTTAATAGACAATTCGTTCGACATATGCTTATAATCTTGGCCATCAACATCATCATTATCGTAACGCATATAAACTGCTTGTAAAATTGTGCAGCCGTCAACGAAGAACATCCAAGCCAGATTCTCGTTATCGTTGGTATACTTATCTAATTCCTTTGGATCATAGCATTTCTTCAAGCCATCGATCTCTGTCTTAATGTTGTTGTACAAGGTTCCCCTATCGACGCCAATGTTTTTGACGAAAAGTGTGGTTAATTTGCACTTGAGCTTCTTGGATTCATGTAGGGTGGGATCAGCGTGGTGGAGTGGGCCGATTGAGATCACTTTCGGCTTGAAATACTTCCTGAAATCTTCGTGACGGCCAAGGGTTGATGGGACTCTTCGTATCAATGGTTTGGCTTTGGGGTCGAGTTGGTTGCCGTCGAAAGCTTCGTCTAATGACCGGAAATTCTCTAATTCGCCATTGCTGAGAGTGAGCTCCGTACCCGGCATTGGAATGATCGTCTCTTGGGGATTGTTGGTGGTGGTGTTTTTGGTGATTGTTTGATCAGTGGAAACTGCTCCGCCGGGAACTCCTACGGCGCGGCCTCCTTTCTCCGTGGACGACATTTTCAGGCTGAGCGGTTTGAAGTAATTAACAAGGTGATTTTGTAAACTGTTTTTGGCTGAGTGAGTGATGTTGGAAAAAAGGTGGCAAAATGGCTACGATGACGACAAGTGTTTCTACAGCTTATATAATAAACGTATTGAAAATATTTTGGTGTAATATTAAATTTAGCCCTTAATATTCATATTTTTTCAATTTGAGTCTTATTCTTTTTAGTTAAATTTAATTCTTTATCTTTTGAAAGAGTCAAATTTGATTACCAATCTTTTAGAAAAGAGTTGAATTAATGTTTTTTAATGAAAATAGTGACTAAAATATTAAATTTGTAAGCAGCACAACTCATATGGTAATCCACGTGTACATGTTTTTTTTAAATTATTTGTCGACATGTGATATATAAGAAAAGTAGTGTTATGTTAGCACGAAGTGCACATAGATTGCTACTCGAGTTGTAACACCAACACCGTTAAAAATTTTATGTTTCAGTCAACATTTTTGTTAAAGAAAAATAATTTGACACTTTTTGAAATTAATAACTAAATTTAATTCAAATAATAATAATAATAATAATAATAATAATAATAATAATAAAAGAATAAAGGCCAATTGGACAGAAAAAAGTAAATATCGAGGACCAAATTTACCAATTTGTCATTCTTTTTAAGGTTAACTTATATAAATACAATATAGGTTCAAGTACAAATATATGTATGGATTAATCTAGAAAGAACTAGACAAAATCCACACATGATATACACATATGATGAGAGTGAGACTCACACATCACAATTAAGAATAAAATTATAAACCTAAATACTCAAAGACTTAAAACCGTCGCATTAACCAAGAAGTTAAGACCCCATCATATGGAAAATTTTATATCTACATACTACAATATTTCCCGAATTTCATACGCTTAATATTAGCTCTTCAAATATATTTATTTTTCATTTTATTACTTAAAGTTATTTTGATTTACTTTAATATTTAAATTATCATTTTGTTACACGATTTACTCCAAATATTTAACATCATCAAAAATATTAGGTGGTACATTTAGTCAATAAGAACGTGACACATTATGTTAAATATTTGGGGTTAATTGTGTGTTGAGAAGATAATTTATATATCACAATGAATTTAAATTTTAAAATATCATGATTAAAAAATTTAAATTTTAAAATGAAAAACTGGTATAATTTAAAAATTAAATGGAGTACAAAATCATTTTAAAATAATGAGTAAAAATATATTTGGAGATAATGCAATTTTAAGTATTTGAATTTGTTTAATCATTATTATTTACTTACCTATATATCATATCAAATATCATGATTCTCTAACAATATTAAAATTAAACAATTAAAATATGCAAATATATAGATAATGTTTTTTAACATGTCTTTTAAGTATAATGTATATATTTATAATACTAAAGATAAATGTACTTTGCCAAGTCACTAAGTATGGTATTTGATCTTACTTTTCCTTTTTCTCTAGTAGGGAGCCACTCTCATTACTTTATCAAAGGATTTGGGTTACATTGGCTACTCCAACATACTATTTCTTTAATAATGAGTTAAATTAATGTAGTTGATTTTGTATCATTTCAATCATATCGATCGGTACATATTGTATCAATAAAAAACCTAATCGAAGAACAACGGGAAAGGGGCAGGTAGGGATTGGAAAATTGGTTTTATTTTTTAAATGTATAAAATTTTAAATTATAATGGTAAAATTATACTTTAGCTTTTAATTTAGTCTTTTAAAAATTATAAAGATATTAACTAATACAATAATGAAATTGGGTCTTAACTCTCATCAAAATTTATAAATAAATTTCAGTTCCTTAAAAAATTTCTGATTTACCCTTATTTCGCACTAGTAAAAATTATAATCTATATCAATTGCACTAATCAAAACAATGTGCATTAACTGGTATATAAAAGATATTAAAATATATATAAAATACTATTTCTTTTACCAATTTTAAACTTTAACTAAATTAAAGTAGAAACTTTAGTATTTTAAGTAGAAAACAAAAAAAAATATTTTATTTAACAAATAAGTCAATGAAAAGAAAAGTGGAAATATAAATTTTATTAAACTTTAATTTTTTAGTATGAGATAATGATGTTGTGAATTTTTAAAATAATGTTATGGTTAATGAATATTTTTATGATACTAAAGATAATTGTACTTTGCCAAGTCACCAAGTATGGTATTTGATCTTACTTTTCCTTTTCTCTAGTAGGAGCCACTCTCATGACTATCAAAGGATTTAGTTTCATTGGCTGCTCCAACATACTATTTTTTAGTGAATATTTTTTAATGAAATAAATTAATGTGGTTGATTTTGTATCGATTTCAATTATATTGATCGGTATATATTATTTCAATAAGAAGATTGAATATATAGAATTTTAAATTATAATGGTAAAATTATATTTTGATCCCTCATAAATCACAAGATTTTAATTTACTCCTTTAAAAATTATAAAATATTAGCTAATACAATAATGAAATTAGATCTTAACTCTTATAAAAATTTGTAACTTAATTTCGGTTTCTCAACAAAATTTTCTAACTTCACCCTTATTTCCACATTAGTAGAAGTTTTAATCTATATCACTTGCAATCGATCGAAACATTGTAAATTGATTAGTATATAAATGATATTACAAAAATATAAAAATACTATTTATTTTCTTAACTTTAAAATTTAACTAAATTAAAGGATAAAATATAAAAATAAAAATAAAGAATTTATTTAACAAATAAGCCAATGAAAAAAAATGTGGAAATATAAAATCTCTAAAAGCTTAATCAACCCACATTGAGGTGAACACTTTTAGTAAGCTTTAATTTTATTTTATTTTTAGTATGATATGATGATGTTGTAGATTTTAAAAATAATGTTATGGATAACTTTTTATTTAATGTATTGGTTGGTTCTTTTTTCTTTTTCTTTTTCTTTTGGATTTGTTGAATAATGAGTTTTATTTGTGAAATAAATATTTATATAATTGATTAATATTATTTAAAATTTATATAATCTCATTTATTTAATGTTTTTAATTGTTTTAGAAATGTATCAATAATTTTGAAAAGATATACAAAAACAGGCTGGTACTAATATTGTACAGGCCAATTTTGGGCCAAACCCAAAACCCAATACACAGAAACCCAATAACCCCAACTAACCTAAACCCATAACACCAGCCCAAACCCGAACGGCCCACTAAACCTAACCCTAGCCCCCACTTGCGTCTGACCAGCACTGAACCCCACCAGCACGCCCAACCCTGGCCACCCCCATACCGTCTGTACCACCATGCCTCTGTCACCTTCACCCATTCCCTGCAGGACCAGAAAGAAGACAAGACAATAAATATTAAATACAATTTTGTAAAGGCTATAAAAGCCTATTTTGGCTTTCTGTAAAGGGGCTTCTTTCTTTTTTTTTAGATTTTTGAATACACATATATTTCAAAAAATCAGTAGATATAGCAAGAATACCAGTCCGAAATAGACATCAACACAAAAAACAACCACCAAATCGGCGCACAAAACACCAAGATTGCAAATCGAAAACAGAAGGTGGTTCTAGATTTATTTTCATTTTTGTTTATTTTCTCACAAATACATACATTAAATACGTTAAATATACGAAAGTATAATATAAAAAATATAATAAATAAATAACACAAAAAAAAATTTACCTTTCCTCGGTGGCCGTCGCCGGCAACGGACGGTGGTCCGGTGACCGTCCGGCAACCAGACCCCTGGCCGGAGTCCCACCGGAGCCCTCCCTTCTCCCTCTTCTCTCTTTCCCTCTCTTCTTCTCTTCTTTTTTTTTCCTTTCTCCCCCCACAAATGATTTTTTTCTGAATTTGGGCCTATTTATAGCCCTCCGAAACGGCGTGCGTTTGGGTCGACTTAAACCCCAAACGGCGCCGTTTTGAGCCTACCCGACCCGACCCGATCCAAACCCACCAAGGATCCGCGTGTTTTTTTATCAATGGTTTATTTATGCGCGTGGTCCTTCCGCTTTTTTCACCCTTTTGCAATTAAGTCGTTTTTTATTTATAAATTGGCCCTGAGCTTTGTCGCGATATTCAATTTAGTCCCTGGCCAAGCGCAGTGTTTTAAAGGCTTGGGAAAATTACTCTTTCGGTCCCCCGCTATTTTACGCGTGTTCAAATTAGCTTTTTTTTATTTCTTTTTATTCTAAAACAGCCCCAAAACTTTGTTTCTTGTTCAATTTTAGTCCTTTTTCGTTTATTTTCATTTTTTACATATTATTAATATTATTACTATTATTTTTATTAATATATTAATTATTTTCAAAGTATTATTACTACTAAAGATTACTATTTCTAGTTTTAGTATTATTATTAATATTAATATATGTATATTATATATGTATATATTCATACATTTATATATAATCTTGTTTTATTTACCTTATTTTAATATTACTATTATATTATATTCGTTTTCATAACTCATTATGTTTCTAATATTATTATTATTAGTTGTTATTTACTTCTAATATGTATATATCATGTAAATGTTGTAATATTATATGGTATATTTCTAATACTATTATTTATATATATTTATATGTGTGTATGTATTTGTGTAATGTACAAAATAGTTTTATTATCATTTCTAAGGTATGTATGTATTGTATACGTTCTATATATATGTTATGGATATATCTTTAATATTACTAGTTATATATATATTTCTTATACATTTCCACGTACATGTATATATTATATTTTATTATATATTAGTACACATATTTTATTACACGTACATATATATGCTTTTATATTAATATTATTTTCAGTATATCATATTATTCATTAGTGTACTTATTATTTTCTATTGCCACTTATTAAATTATTTCAATATTATGTACTATTTGGTGTACATACATCTTTATTTATGATTATTAGTGTATAAATACATGTCTTTTATATTCCTAATATATATCGTATATCGTTCATCATCATATGTATATACATATACATATTTAATATTACTACACATATGTATCTTTTAGGCATTATATTTTCATACGTCATGTATATATGTCGTACATTATATTTTTTGCATGTCATTTTATGTACATGTTATCTGCTATTATTATTGCTAAGTATATTTTGTATTTATTCATGATTTGTCTTTATTTCTTTTGCAAATGTCATTGTTATTGTTATTCAATGTTCTAGTATCCCATGTTGATATTTTTATTCATAATATCATTATTCGCATCATTTGTTTATTTTTAAATTCTTACTTTTGGAAACTTTTTCAAATTAATTTTAATACATAAGGCAACATGTCGGTTTAACACAATGTCGCTGATTTCATCGCTATGTTGGATGAACATCAATCGACTCGTGTTAAAACGGTATGTCCTTCTCGAAAATCCAAAGAATTGAAGATTTTTCATCTTTTTCGGATCTCGACTAAACGTTACATTGAACTCGTATTTTTGAAAATCTAGTCAACACATGTTTATGAGATACCAATTTTGGGCGTCGCGAGGGTGCTAATACCTTCCTCGCGCGTAACTGACTCCCGAACCCCAATTTTTCTCTGGACTTTTGACGTAGACCTAAATACCCCAATTTTTCTCTGGACTTTTGACGTAGACCTAAATTCGGCCCTCATTTTTGTACAATAATAAGTTTTATTTTTCTAAAAAAGGATGGTTTATTAGGTGTCCGGTCACACCTAGAAAAAAATCGGTGGCGACTCCCTTTTTTAATAAAATCGAAAGTTGGTTTTCAAATGTTTAATAAATCGCCACAATTAGCGACCAAGCGAAACTAAAATTTTTTTTTACGTCGCTACAGCTGGCAACTCCACTGGGGACCCTTTTTTGAGAGTCGTGTCTGGAATTAAACACGTTTTGTCAAAACTTTCAAATTTCCTTGTTCAAAGTAAATATTTGGTCGTGATCTGAAAATCTCATTTTCAAAATTCATGCATTTGTATCATGTTGTGAATATTTCTTCTAACTTACTTATTTGGTTGTTTTTTAGCTTTCAATTTTTATGGTTTTAATTTCGGTTTAGTTTTTAAGTAAAACGCAACGGTTTATGAAGTTTTTCCCCACATACCGTGCACTTGCATTTTCGCATAACATGAGCTCTCTACCCGGGCTCCGTCCGTTTAGGTGAAAGTAAACGCTACGCCTTCGTGAGTTAACTCGTCCCTCCGCACAGGCTAGTGAATACTTTCGGGTTACATATGGCTTATGCTTTCGTGAGTTAACTTGTCCCTCCGCATAGGCATAAGTAAATGTAATCCCTCGAATTGAACTCGTGAGCCTGTGATGGGTTATGACCGAGGCTTCGTGCTAATCTTAGCAGATGATAGTACGAGCAATTCGAGTACCTGTCTAGAACCGAGACTACATATAATGAACCATACGAGCTATCCAATTAGAGCCATACCGAACCTCTGTCCGCTAATAGTCACCAAAATAAGTACACGGGGAAAATGCCTTTCATTTACACTATTTATGCAAAATAATTGGATCGGGTAGTTTAGTTTATTTTTCAAATTATATTTGTTGTGTTTACTAACCAAGTTTGTTTGTTTTTATTTTTATCATGCATCATAGGCATCATATTAGGAAGGTGTTGATTAAAGGTTGGTTGCTAAAAAACGGGTTTCTGATGGAGGAGTCAATTACACAAATCACCGAGAAGAATGCCGTGGTGGGATCGGTCTCTAAAAACTCGAGAGGACAAGGGGATAGTCTTGTGGAAAGGTGTCTGCCAATTTGCCCGAACAAATAACGTGAACGTTCGCCAAAATAACCTAGAAGATTTGGTTCAAATTTGGAATCGGTGGGATTCGAGACACTAGAGACATTTTCACCGAGAGGTATGGAGATATAGCTCACCGATCACCATCCGTGTGAGCGAACAGTTGATTCAAGCCATGGTTCGGTTACGGGACCCACTTATCGGTGTTTCACCTTCAATCAAGAAGACATGACTCGACCATAGAAGAGTATCTTGCTTTACTCCGCATCGACAATGTACAATTTGGCAAAATATATGTGAAGGAGCCTAAGCCGATGACCTTCAAGAAAAAGTTAGTGAGACCCAGATGACATGACCGATGCATGGGCTGAAAAATAGATGAAGAAGAAGAACGAAACCATTTGCATTCCATGGTCCTCCCTACGAGATTTGACTCTGAACCATCCCGACATGCTGAAAAGGGTAAATCTATTCGCTTTGGCCATTTATGGTCCGGTTATTTTCCCAAAGGTTCTCGGACATCTCGAAGTGGCGATAGTTGATTTCTTGAAAGGTTAAAACAAGGAATCAACCTGTCCCAACCATCCTAGCCGAAACCTTCAGTCCCCGAGTAGTTGTCGAAGAAAAGGGAGGGACGATTTATCGGATCTGCAGCTACTCAATGTTTGGATTTTGAGTCACTTCGGAAGGTAGAGCGCACTCCATTCCATATGTTTTCTAAAACATTCTCCCCGCTAAAGCTTTCCTCAAGAAAGAATGGCCAAGGAAGTCACCGAGCAACATTGGGTATCGATCTTTCGTAACCTTCGCAGAGGATATAACATGGAGAGCACCACGATCCGTCCTTGATTCTGCTGTACAAATGTGGAAGCCAAGATTGGGTACCTTTACTTGGGTTATGGGAGGAGTTGGATATGCTCCGCTATTGGTTCAAAGGCAATTTTCTTGTGACAGTTCCTCCCATAGCGGAGGATTAGCACGATTCGAGTTCGCTTTCACGGGTGAAGGATATATGAAGAGAGTCCGAGACACTGCAAAGTCTTGGAAGGAAATTCATTTCATGGAATTAGCCTTGTATGCTGATACCCTTACCCAAGATTACAACGTATGGAGGAAGCAACGAGTAAATAGTCAGCAAATCTTGACAACAAACCACCCCATCTAGAATCCTTTCTCGAAGGAAATGCCGTCTGAGCTAGAAATGGCAAGACAAGAATTCGAACGAGAAAAGGCCAAGATGTCTCGAGACCTTAGTGCCCTTCAAGAAGAAAACTATCAATCAAGATTGAAGTTCAAAGTTGAAAGATCCAGAACTCGAAAAAGTACAAAGAGAAGCGAGATTGTGAGAAACGACTTAAGGGACCTTCATTTGGAAAACAAGAAATTAAGAAACACTATAAAGAATAGCGGGTTGGGCAAGTCGACGATAGAATGGAAGGAAGAAATTAGCAATATCAAGGGAGGAATGGAGTTTTGGAAGGAAAAGCAAAGAAAGAGGAGGAAAAGGTGCAGCGCTTTGATAGAGTTAAGAAGGAAGAACGCCGAGTATGAAATAGCGATCGCAGAATTGGCAAAAAGTCATCGAACATCAAGAATTAAAAAGGAAAACACGAGATCTAGAAAATATGCTGCAATCTCATCAACAACAATTAGATAGCCTCCTGAAGGCTCTAGAAGAAAAGAGTGAGCAGTACGATAGGGACATTCACGCGTATGTAGGATCTCTCAAAGAAAGAGAAATGCAACTCGACTTCTTGATTAATGAAATTCGCAAAGCGGCTATGCAAGTTGTCCAATTATCAGATGAAGCCGAAGTCCTCAGCTGCCAATTCCCTCCAAGCCGAAGATCGAGTATATCAGAGTTTTTAGAACAAGTGAAGAAACAAGGCAATGTGGCTAGGAAATTTGTGTAACCATTAAAAAAATGGAAAACTTTGTGTAATAGGCTATGTTGATAAATGAAATGCCTAAATATGGGGCTACCTTGAAATTAACACCAATTTTTTTGCATTCCTTGCATAATTAACATATTAACATTTTGACATTCGTGCATTCATTCGTACATTCATCCATACATCGCATATCCCATACTCGATCGCTGAAGACAAAATATATAATTCGCAGTTGTAATACCACAAGACTAGAACCACGTCATCAGTATAAAACGCGCCGACAAGCTAGAGTGATGGAAGCTGAATTCAATGAGAGAATTGAAAGGATGGAAAAGGCTCAAAAAGAATTACAAGAGCAACTGGCCAAATCGCAACAAGAGACGAGAGACTTAATGGTGAGATCTCGAGAGGAATCACTCGAGCAAAGAGATCAAATGGCCAAGATGATGGAGATGATGTCAGCTCTAGTTAAAGGAAAAGGACCCATGCGGAGCCCTGACATTGAGGAATCTCGATCAAGAATTCACCACGATCAGGATCCACTCTATCCCCAAGATTCACTCCACCGCCGCATATACAACACGAGAGGGTATACTCAAGGGAACCCACCGGCTTGGAACATCGACCTATGCCACCGCTCCACCCACTAATTTGGGGAAGGAATATTCGCGTCAAACCTGGGGCTAGTCCTGCCGATCCACTAGTTCCAGATCCGGATGACCCAGCAGAGGTAGCCAAGTTGAAATTGGATAACCATGACGCAAAATATAGGAGTCTAGAGGAAAGACTCAAAGCGATAGAAGGCATCAAGTCTTCTCCGCACTAGGTGCCAAAGAGCTCGATTTGGTACCCGATCCGATTTTGCCCCAAAGTTTAAAGTGCCCGATTTTGAGAAGTATGATCGGGCAAGATGTCCAAAGGCGATTTGGTCATGTTTTGTCGAAAAATGACCGGTTATGTGAACGAGGATAAACTACTCATACATTGCTTTCAAGATAGTCTAACAGGTCACTCTCGGTGGTACAATCAACTTAGTAGAGAAAAGATTCGATCTGGAAAGACTTGGCGTCCAAGATTTTGCGATCAAGACAAGCATGTATCGGAGATGGTGCCGAATCGCATGACCTTGCAAATGATGGAGAAGAAACCAGCAGAATCCTTTAGACAATATGCGCAAAGATGGAGAGATATCTCGCCCAAGTGGAGCCTCCATCGACTAAGACCGATATAACAGCTTATTTTCATCAATACTCAAAAGCACCGTTCTATGACAAGTTGGTGGGAAGTGCTACGAAGGATTTTTCGGATATCGTAATATCCGGTGAACTCATAGAGAATGCCGTCAAGAGCGCGAATGGAAGGATCGAAGGCTCAAGAAAAGCAAAGACCGTAAGGAAGAAAGAGCCAAAAGCCCACATGGTGGGAACCGGAGTCGTTCGTTCCCAATTCGTATTCTAACCAACCCCGACCTCGAAATTATCCACCCCTGAATTTCCATTACCCTCCTCAAACACCTTACTACCAAGCACCACATCCGTCCTACCCTGTATACGCCATGAATAACCAAAGGCCCGTCACCACATTTCCACAAAACACTCTGCCCACTCAAAGCCAACCCAGAAATGAACCAAGACCAACAAAGCTCAACCCCGAGAGACAGCAATTCACCCCTATTCCTATATCATATGGGGAATTGTACCCAAAACTTCTGGAGAAACAATTGATATCTCCCCATTACATGGCCCCCCTTAAACCTCCATACCCGAAATGGTACGATCCAAATGCTAGTTCGCATACCATGAGGGGAACCAGGCATTCTACTGAGAATTGTCTTGCTTTCAAAAGGAGAGTTCAAGGGCTCATCGATGCGGGCATTTTGCGATTCGATGGTACTGGCAGTACGACCGGGAATCCATTCCCAAACCACACCGAAGGGAATGTGAGCGCTTGAGAGAGGAGGATAAACAACAAAATAGAAGATGGGTTTCAAGTACGAACACCTCTGCAGAGAATCTGGGAGATACTAAGTGAGAAAGGGTTGCTCTGTCGTTTTAACGGAGTATCCAAAGGAGAAGATGCAAAAGGTCACAGTTTTTGCAAGCTCCATGGTATTGGGGAGCACAACATTCAGTCCTCTAAGGAATTCAGAAGTTTACTACAAAGTATGATGGATAATAAGGAGATTGGGATTTTTTGTAAAGCCAAAGAGGCCGACAGTGGAGAAATATGTGCCTCTGACAATCAATCATCAGGTTTCCCATATAGCGCCGACCGACCATTAATAATCTATTATGACGCAAAGAAGGAGCCGGTGAAACCAAAATGATAATTGAAGTACCATCTCCTTTCCTTATAAGGACAATAAAACAAGATCTGTGGAAGTACGATGTCAACATCGTTACACTCAAGGTGAAAAGCTTGAAGCCACAATCAAGACATTGGGGAAGTAGGTCATTTTACCCGCGATGGCGGTGCTATTCTAAAGAAGTTGAACCGATAAAGAAAAGTAGCGACTTGAAACAAAAAGGGAAAGCGTTGATGCACAAAATCGAGGTCGAGCAAGAAATTCCACCGTGCAAGAAACTAAAAAGCACGTGAATGAGGAAGAAGCTCAAGAATTCTTGAAATTTATTAAGCACAATGAGTATAGTGTGGTGGAACAATTGAGCAAGCAACCAAAGACAAATCTCGGTTCTATCTCTCTTTAAAATTGAGCCACATCGGAATGCTTTATTGAAGGTGTTAAATCAAGCTTATGTGGCCAACAACATATCCGTCGAAAAGCTTGATAGATGGGTAAACAATCGAATGCGATAATTTCATCTCTTTTAGTGATGACGAGATACCGCCAAATGGTAGACGCTCGGTGAAAGCGCTGCATATCAGGACTCGCTGCAAGGGCTACATAATACCGAACGTACTCATCGATAATGGGTCAGCATTAAATGTTATGCCATTGGCCACGCTTTCCCGAATACCGATGGATTTGTCCTACTTAAGGCCCCGTCATTCCATGGTAAGGGCATTCGACGGATGAGGCGAAGTCATGGGAAAGATCGAAATCCTTTGGAAGTGGGCCCTTACATCTATGAGGTCGAGTTCCAAGTCATGGACATTACACCCTCTTATAACGCCTTTTGGGAAGACCTTGGATCCATTCTGCTGGAGCGGTTCCATCATCCCTCCATCAAAAGTTGAAATTTATCATGGATGGTCGTTTGGTCACAATCGAGGTGAAGAAGACATTGTCGCATGTATCTCTGCTGATGCGCCATACCTGGAAGTAAGCAAGGACGCAGTGGAATGTTCCTTTCGATCCCTCGAATTCGTTAATGCCACTTCCATCGCTGAAGGAAACAAAATTCCGATGCCAAACCGTCGAAAAATACCGAATGGGTGTCAAGTTGATCAGTAGGAAGAGGAGCTCGTGCGAGAAGAGGTTTAGGGAGACATCTACAAGGAATAGTTAGGGCTTTAAAGCCGATGTACCACAAGGCCCGATCGGTTTGGGGTTCCACCGACATGCGTCAAAGAAGAAGACAAGGAAGAAGGATCAAGAGAGAAGAATTGCAAGAATTTTAGGCCGAGAACCAGAATGGGAACCGATAGAGTACCCTCATTTGTCAAAAACATTTACATCTGCGGGAATGTTGTACCCTGGACAAGATGATCTACGAAACATGCTGGGGTTAATTGAAAGGGGTTTTCAGAATATCAGTATAAGTGTCATCGACAAAGAAGTTGGTGCAAGTAAAGATGTCTCGAGGATACGCCTTTGCCCTCCTGGTTTTATGTTGAACAATTGGACTACTGAGGAGCTTCTTGTAGTTTATAAGTCTTCAAAGTAATGCTAAACATTAACCTTCTATTGTATCCTTAGATATAATAGAATTCTTTTGTAAGAGCTTGCATTCGCTCTTTATCATTTAAATGAATATCGATGAAGATGCATTTTGTCACGATTTTCCGCGTTATCACTAATTTCATGATCATTTTCTCATTTCATAGCCTATCTTTACATTTGCCTCATTACCATGACATAACATTTTGTTTGTTGTTTCCAATACTTGGATGTCCCCCTATAGCTTCCTTTTCCATTTCAACTTTCGTGCTCGGATATTGACGACATGAATAAGCCCGCTTCTGAATCTTGAAATCGATTTTGAGAAGGTCATTTGCTTAGGAGAATTTAAAGTCAAGAAAATGTCAAGATTATGTCTCGTCTCTGAATTGTTAAGAATGGTGGAGCAAGAGGATAAACAGATTCGCCTCATGAAGAATCTGTGGAAACAATAAATTTGGGCAATCAAGAGAGGAAACAAGAAGTGAAGATTGGGACTTCTATTTCGAGAGTACCGGCATAGTTTGATCACTTTACTCATGAATACAAAGATGTTTTCGCATGGTCATACCAGACATGTCGGGGCTAGATGAAGATTTAGTGGTCCATAAGCTCCCATTAAAGCGAATGCAAGCCCATCCAAAGAAAAATTAAGACGGATGAGACCGAAATGTTGTTGAAGATAAAGAGGAAGTCAAAAGCGCTTTGATGTCAAGCTTCCTACAATCCTCCAAATATCCGGAATGGGTGGCTAACATAGTCCGGTACCAAAGAAAGATGGAAAAGTACGAATGTGCGTGGATTACCATGACCAATCGAGCAAGCCCAAAAGATAATTTTCCTTGCCACATATTGACATGTTGGTGGACAACACAAAAAACATTCATTGTTTTCTTTCATGGACGGGCTCTCGGGTATAATCGGATCAAGATGGCCCCGAGGATATGGAGAAACTACCTTCATAACAATGTGGGGAACGCTCGCTACAAGGTGATGCCATTCGGGTTAAAGAATGTCAGGGCAACATATCGGAGGGCTATGGTAACGTTATTCCATGACATGATGCACAAAGAAATAGAGGTCTACGCCGATTTACATGATTGCTAAATCTCGAGGGAAGAAGAGCATGTGGTGAACCTCAAGAAGTTGTTCGAGAGGTGAGAAAGTTTCAGCTAAAGCTTAATCCACCAAATGTACATTCGGGCTACCTCGGGAAAGTTGCTAGGCTTCATTGTCGAGAAAAGAGGTATTGAGGTTGATCCGGATAAAATAAAAGCCATCCAAGAATTACCACCTCCGCAAGCACGCAAAAGGAAGTTAGAGGATTTTAGGAGATTAAACTACATCGCCCGATTTATCGCTCAACTTACCAACCAATGCGACCCAATCTTTCGCTTCTTCAAAACATAACCCGGAGAATGGAACGAGGAATGCCGTGGCCTTTGATAAGATAAAACAATATTTGTCTAGTCCTCCAGGTTAGTACCGCCAACTCTGGAAGACCTTTGATATTGTATTTGGTCGTGTTCGAAAGTTCAATGGGTTGCATCTTTGGGGCAACACGACGAGTCGGAAAGAAAGAAAAGCGATCTACTACCTCAGCAAAAAGTTCACTGAATATGAAGCAAAATATTCGTCCATCGAGAAATATTGTTGTGCCCTGGTTTGGGTAGCTCGGAGACTTAGACAATACATGTTGTACCATACGATATGGTTGATTTCAAAGTTGGACCCGATAAAATACATGATGGAATCGCCAAGCACTATCGGGAAGAATGGCGCGATGGCAGATTCTCCTCTCAGAATATGACATTGCTTATGTAAGTCAGAAGTCGATAAAAGGGAGCACAATAGCTGATTTTCTAGCAGCTCGAACAACAGAAGAATATGAGCCTTTAAGATTCGATTTCCCAGACGAAGACTTAATGTGCATCTCAGAAATAGAATCCGAGTTATCAAAAGAGAGGTCATGGAAGATGTGCTTTGATGGTGCGTCGAATGCGTTAGGGCATGGAATTGGAGTGATCCTGGTATCACCAGACGGGAATCATTATCCGTTCACCGCAAGACTGAACTTCTTCTGTACCAATAATATTGCAGAATATGAGGCCTGCATCATGGGGCTTCATGCCGCTATCGAGCGAAACATCGAGATCTTGGAGGTATACGGAGACTCAGCCCTAGTAATTTACCAAATCCGTGGAGAATGGGAAGTGAGGGACTCAAAATTGATTAAGTACAGCAATTTAGTGGCTGGATTAATCAAGGAATTCAAAGAAATAACTTTTCATTACTTCCTACGAGAAGAGAACCAACTGGCGGATGCCTTGGCCACTTTGGCTTCAATGTTCAAAGCAAGTAAAGAAGCAGAAATAATGCCCCTCAAAATGAGCATATACGAGGTCCCTGCACACTGTTGTAGCATTGAGAAAGAGGCAGATGGACAACCATGGTTCTATGATATCTTAAAATATATCAAGAATCAAAGCTATCCCGAACAAGCACATGAGAACGACAAAAGAACAATCAGAAGAATGGCAGCAGGATTCGTTCTTGATGGGGATATCCTGTATAAAAGGGGAAAGGATCAAATACTCTTGAGATGCGTGGATAATGTCGAAGCCAGAAAGATACTTGAAGATGTCCATGAAGGAATCTGTGGGACACATGCCAACGGCTTCAGTATGGCCAGAAAGATTATGAGACTCGGTTACTCTTGGTTGACGATGGAAAGCGATCGATTAGTTTTGCGGAAAATGTCACAAATGTCAAATCTATGGCGACAAAATTCATGTAGCCCTTCGCCCTTCACGCCATGACTTCTCCTTGGCCTTTTTCTATGTGGGGCATGGATGTTATAGGCCAATTTCTCCAAAACATCCAATGGACATCGATTCATTTTTGTGGTTATCGATTACTTCACAAAATGGATAGAAGCCGCTTCATTTGCCAATGTGACGAGGATGCAGCTTGCAAGTTTTTGAAAAAGGAAATCATTTGCGGTATGGTTTACTCGAAAGAATCATTTCGATAATGCCACGAATCTGAACAATAAAATGATGAAAGAAGTGTGCGGCGGTTCCAAATAAAGCATCATAATTCCTCGCCCTATCGCCTAAAGATGAACGGGTCATTGAAGCGACAAACAAGAACATTAAGAGGATCATTGGGAAAATGATCGAGACATATAAAGACCGGCACGAGAAACTTCCATTTGCTTTGTTTGCATATCGCACATCCGTTTAACATCTACGGAGCAACTCCTTTCTCTAGTCTATGGAATGGAAGTCGTGCTACCTATCGAGGTCGAGATCCCTCTCTGCGAGTATTGATGGAATCAAAGTTAGAAGAAGCGGAATGGGTTCGAGCTCGATATGATCGATTGAACCTCATTGAAGAAAAACGCCTAAGGGCAATTTGTCACGGGCAAATGTACCAAAAGAGAATGATCGCAGCCCATAACAAGAAGGTACGACCAAGAGAATTCCATGAAGGAGAACTCGTCTTTGAAAGATTCTCCCAATACAAAAAGACTGCGAGGAAAATGGGCACCAAATTGGGAGGACCATACGTTGTAAAAAGGCATTCTCAAAGGAGCTTTGATCCTTACCGAGATGGATGGGAAGGAGCTACCAATCCAAAGAAACTCGGATGCAAAGAAGAAATATTATGCTTGAGATGAAAACCCGAAAAGGGCATCTAAAAAAAAAAAAAAAGGGGGGGATCAGAGCGAAAACCCGAAAAGGGCGCTTTGGTTAAACATAAAAGATTAGAGTGAAAACCCAAGAGGGCATTCTAATGGAACAAATATTCGGTTTACAAGGCAAGGCGTTCTAAACTGTACGACAAACAGTGAGACTGTAGTATTTGAAGCATCTCTGAAAGCTTGAAATTTTCTACGCAAGGAGCCAGACTCTAAAAGATTCTTGATTGAAGAACGTGAAGAGTTCATGTGTCAAATATCTAAAGCATTTGTATCCATTGAATACGATCTCTTCTTTGCACATTTGTACTATCATTAGTTAACTTTCTTTGTTTGCCACATTTGAAATAAAGGAATATGAGATATCATTTTTGTCCCTACCTGACCATTTTCATGCATATCATTATGTGTTTATTTACATGATAAATGGTGAAATGATATGCCCTAAACAAAAGAAAGGTTAAGCATTACCTGGATGAAAATTTAATAAGCGCAAGAGTCTCAAAGTAGGAACAAAGTTCAAATGGGGACAAAAGAGTGGCATCTGAGGAACGTCGATTACTCGTGAAGCTTGAAGACATGTACATGGCATAAAGAGGAAGTAAAGAGCCGAAGTAATGAATGCGGACCATCACAAGAATCGAGACGAAAAAAGACATACGATGAACATACTTAAAGAGCACTGCATAATCATATAGGCATAAAGCCATTTAAGACAAACATGTGCATAACATGATAACATCATGCATGGTATATACAGGTACTCCAGCAGAGCAAGAAATCTAGAATGAGAGTCGCATTGAATCAAATGAAAAGACACTTGAATTCTACCAAATGATAGGTTTTGATATTTTTAATGTTCAATTTCTGTCCTCCAATTTTGTTTTTTCTAAAATCAACTCATATTATGAAGTGAGTTGAGCCTCGTGGCACGCCGAGGTATTTTCAATTCGCTTTTAATTCATGAAAATCAGCTCATATTGCGAGAGGTGAGTTGAGCCTCAAGACACGTTGGGGTAATTTCAATTTATGTTTCAAAAATCAGTTCATATTGCGAGAGGTGAGTTGAGCCTAGGGGCACGCTGAGGTAATTTCAATTCCTATTAAATCTAAAACCGACTCATATTGCGAGAAGTGAGTTGGGCCTCGGGCATGCCGAGGTATTTTCAGTTTCTACTTTCTAATTCCTGTTTTTCAAAAAAATCAATTCATATTACGAGAAGTGAGTTGAGCCTGTTAATTTCTGTTTTTCAAAAAGCAACTCATATTGCGAGAGGTGAGTTGTACCTTTTTGTTTTTCAAAAAAATCAACCCATATTGCGAGAAGTGAGTTGAGCCTCGGGTCACATGTCAAGCTCATATTGCGAGAGAAAGGAGTTGAACTCAAGATCAAGCAAAGACTAAAGATTGAAGCTGATGGAAAACACCAAATGTGGCCTCCCTGAAGCTGCAATGGAGCGGGTCCAAGTTGCAAGTCTTAACTCCCTGAAGTTGCAGTGGAGCTGATCGAGGATGTCAAATCTTGCCTCTCTAAAGTTACAGAAGAGAAGACCACAAATCGCATCTCAACCAAAGCAGTAGAAGAGCAGATCGAAGCTGTAGATCTTATCCTTCTGGAGCTACAAGTGAAGCAGATCGAAGCCCTAAAATCTCATACAAGTGAAGTTACATTAGAGAAGATCGAAGTTGCAAGGCATATGTCGGAAGGTACAGTGGATTGAACCAAAGCTACAAGGTATAGTGGACTGGAAGGAGATTATCACCAATGAAGTCAAGACCAAGAAGACCGGGCAAAATTGGCCTTTCATTATGTCTTTGCTCTATTCCTCACATACACGACAATGAGCAAAGAGGGGCAACAGAGCCAATTTTGGGCCAAACCCAAAACCCAATACACAGAAACCCAATAACCCCAACTAACCTAAACCCATAACACCATTTCAAACCCGAACGGCCCACTAAACCTAACCCTAGCCCCCACTTGCGTCGACCAAAGATCGAACCCCACCAAAGACGCCCAACCTCAGCACCCCCATACCGTCTGTACCACCATGCCTCTGTCACCTTCACCCATTCCCTGCAGGACCAGAAAGAAGACAAGACAATAAATATTAAATACAATTTTGTAAAGGCTATAAAAGCCTATTTTGGCTTTCAGAAAGGGCTTCTTTTTTTTTTTTAGATTTTGAATACACATATATTTCAAAAATCAGTAGATATAGCAAGAATACCAGTCAAAATAGACATCAACACAAAAACAACCACCAAATCGGCGCACAAAACACCAAGATTGCAAATCGAAAATGTAAGGTGGTTCTAGATTTATTTTCATTTTGTTTATTTTCTCACAAATACATACATTAAATACGTTAAATATAATGAAAGTATAATATAAAAATATAATAAATAAATAACACAAAAAAATTACCTTTCCATGGTGGTGTGGCCAAGAACAGACGGTGGTCCGTGACCGTCCAAGAACAGACTCTGGCCGAGTCCCACCGAGCCCTCCTTCTCCCTCTTCTCTCTTCCCTCTCTTCTTCTTTTTTTTCCTTTCTCCCCACAAATGATTTTTTTTGAATTTGGGCCTATTTATAGCCCTCCAAACGGCGCTGCTTTGGGTGATTTAAGCCCCAAACGGCGCCCGTTTGAGCCTACCCGACCAATTCGATCCAAACCCACCAAGGATCCGCGTGTTTTTTATCAATGGTTTATTTATGCGCATGTCCTTCCGCTTTTTCACCCTTTTGCAATTAAGTCGTTTTTATTTATAAATTGGCCTGAGCTTTGTCGCGATATTCAATTTAGTCCTCGCCAAGCGCAGTGTTTTAAAGGCTTGGGAAAATTACTCTTCGGTCCCCGCTATTTTACGCGTGTTCAAATTAGCTTTTTTATTTCTTTTTATTCTAAAACAGCTCCAAAACTTTGTTTCTTGTTCAATTTTAGTCCTTTTCGTTTATTTTCATTTTTACATATTATTAATATTATTACTATTATTTTATTAATATATTAATTATTTTCAAAGTATTATTACTACTAAAGATTACTATTTCTAGTTTTAGTATTATTATTAATATTAATATATGTATATTATATATGTATATATTCATACATTTATATATAATCTTTTTTTATTTACCTTATTTTAATATTACTATTATATTATATTAGCTTTCATAACTCATTATGTTTCTAATATTATTATTATTAGTTGTTATTTACTTCTAATATGTATATATCATGTAAATGTTGTAATATTATATGTATTTTTTTACATACGTGATGTATATAAGTTCTTAATATTATATTTTATATATATTATTGTATATATTTTAATATTATTAGTTATATTTTTCTTTCATACTATTATATATATATATCTAATATTATATGGTATATTTCTAATACTATTATTTATATATATTTATATGTGTGTATGTATTTGTGTAATGTACAAAATAGTTTTATTATCATTTCTAAGGTATGTATGTATTGTATACGTTCTATATATATGTTATGGATATATCTTTAATATTACTAGTTATATATATATTTCTTATACATTTCCACGTATATATTCTCTTTTATATACCATGTATATATTATATTTTATTATATATTAGTACACATATTTTATTACACGTATATATATATGCTTTTATATTAATATTATTTTCAGATATCATATTATTCATTAGTGTACTTATTATTTTCACTATTGCCACTTATTAAATTATTTCAATATTATGTACTATTTGGTGTACATACATCTTTATTTATGATTATTAGTGTATAAATACATGTCTTTTATATTCCTAATATATATCGATATCGTTCATCTCATACTATGTATATACATATACATATTTAATATTACTACACATATGTATCTTTTAGGCATTATATTTTCATACGTCATGTATATATGTCGTACATTATATTTTTTTGCATGTCATTTTATGTACATGTTATCTGCTATTATTATTGCTAAGTATATTTTGTATTTATTCATGATTTGTCTTTATTTCTTTTGCAAATGTCATTGTTATTGTTATTCGAATGTTCTAGTATCCCATGTTGATATTTTTATTCATAATATCATTATTCGCATCATTTGTTTATTTTTAAATTCTTACTTTTGGAAACTTTTTCAAATTAATTTTAATACATAAGGCAACATGTCGGTTTAACACAATGTCGCTGATTTCATCGCTATGTTGGATGAACATCAATCGACTCGTGTTAAAACGGTATGTCCTTCTCGAAAATCCAAAGAATTGAAGATTTTTCATCTTTTTCGGATCTCGACTAAACGTTACATTAAACTCGTATTTTTGAAAATCTAGTCAACACATGTTTATGAGATACCAATTTTGGGCGTCGCGAGGGTGCTAATACCTTCCTCAGCAGAATCGACTCCGAACCCCAATTTTTCTCTGGACTTTTGACGAGACCTAAATACCCCAATTTTTCTCTCGGACTTTTGACGTAGACCTAAATTCGGCCCTCATTTTTGTACAATAATAAGTTTTATTTTTCTAAAAAAGGATGGTTTATTAGGTGTCCGGTCACACCTAGAAAAAAATCGGTGGCGACTCCCTTTTTTAATAAAATCGAAAGTTGGTTTTCAAATATTTAATAAATCGCCACAATTAGCGACCAAGCGAAACTAAAATTTTTTTTTACGTCGCTACAAATATGTATCAGTTTTTGTAGAAAAATGGTGCGTCTATTGGTGTAGTACTAATTGCCTTGGATAAAAAATTATTTTGTCCTTGAACTTGGTAACTTTCCTCAACTTAGTCCTTAAACTTTTATTTTATCTATATTAGTCTATTAACTTGACAGCTTTTCTCAATTTTAATGCATGAGATGACACAACACTCTGATATTCTATTATACCATCATCTAAGATTTCTATTTTTTAAATAAAAATTAGGTGTTGACATGGTAGAAACATCACCATAATGACCAAAAATGAGAAAAGTTGTCAAAATTCATGTCTAATGTGGACAGTGGTGAAGCCAGTGGCTGGTAGGGGGCTCGGCCCCCTCTAGAATGATTTTTTATTTATTTATGCCCATTTATAATTTATAAAATTTTAAATTAGTAATGGTATCCTGAATAGTTCCTAAAATCATGAGGATAACAAAATGTATTTCATAAAATGCCAACATGCATGTAAAATATGTGTATCTTCATTTTCTCTCTAACCTTCTCTTTGGTAGTGCACACTACGTTCAACGGGAGTTGTCCAAATAAAGATCTTTCACTTGCTTCCCTAGAAGCTCAAACCTGGTTGAGTTCTATCACTGAACATCTCTTAACCACAAGGTGAATCACAAGAGTTCTCTAGCTTGACAACTTTTTCCAATTTTGGTGCATGTAATGACATGAGACACTGATATTGTGTCATGCAAAATCATACTTCAATTGTAATTATTACTTGATAGCGGTACAAGATTTTCGTTACAATACTTAGAATTACTTATAATCCCCAACCATTAAATAAGAAGATAAAAGGTACTTTAGAGCGCTCGAACTGATGTCCTTTTGCATTGACAACAATCCTGATATCAACCAAATTAAAACTCAGTATAACAATGGTACATTAGGTTAAATGTCTTGATTTTTTTTATTTTTTTTATTTTGTAATTGCAATTCAATTCCAAGCAAATGTTTCGCTTACAAAACCATAAAAACTTTAAAAATATTAATTTTGTTAAATAATAAATGTTATATTTATTTCAATTTAGTCTTATTTGATTTTTAATAGTATAGGGACTAAATTGATTCATTTAATAGTAAAAGGACTAATCTAATCAAGTCCTATAATATAGAGACCTCTCAAATACATTCTCTTTAACATTACTTTTTTCGAAATACGCACAAAATAAACTAGACTTACAGACAAAATAAACTAGACTTATGGGATGGTGCCTCTTATTCAACCTTTAACATGTCTTAAGTATAATATATATATATATATATATATATATATATATATATATAATTGTTTTTACCTTTTAAATGTATAAAATTTTAAATTACAATGGTAAAATTTTAGTTTAGCCCTCATAAATAACAAGATTTTAATTAACTCCTTTAAAAATTATAAAGATATTTAGTTAATACAATGATAAAATTGGGTCTTAACTCTTATCAAAATTTATAACTTAATTCCGATCCTCAAAAAAATTTCGACTTAGCCTTATTTTCACACTAGTAAAAATTTTAATCTATATCAATTGCACTGATCAAAACATTGTGCATCGATTGGTATATGAATGATTTCTAATATATATATATATATATATAAATACTATTTCTTTTACCAACTTTAAACTTGAACTAAATTAAAGTAGAAAATATAAAATAAATAATTTATTTAAAAACAAGCCAATGAAAAAAAAGTGGAAATACAAAATCTCTAAAACTTAATGAACACTAATTTGAGTGTACGCTTTTATTAAACTTAGTATGACATGATTTTGTTGTGGATTTTTAAAATAATATTTTGGATAACTTTTATTTAATGCATTGGTTGGGTTTTTTTAGGGATTTGTTGAATAATGAATTTTGTTTGTGAAATTTATTAATGAATATTTATATAATCTCATTCATTTAATGTTTTTAAATATTTTAAAATTTTATCAATATTTTTAAAAGATATACAAAAATAGGTTTGGTACTAATATGTATCAATTTTTGTGAAAAAATGGTGCGTCCAATAGTGTAGTATTAATTATCTTGGATAAAAAATCATTTAGTTTTTGAATTTGGCAACTTTCCTCAACTTAGTTCTTAAACTTTTATTTTATCTATATTAGTCTTCTAACTTGACATCTTTTTCTCAATTTTGATGCATGTGATAACATGACACTTTGATATTGTGTCATGCCATCATACAAAAATTATATTTTTAATAAAAATTAGGTGTTGATATGGCAAAAACTTCACCATAATGACAAAACATGAGAAAAGTTGTCAAAATTCATGACTGATGTAAACAATGGTGAAGCTAGGGTAGAGTTGTAACGCTCCAATTTTCGGGAATCCTGTGAATGTTGGCATAGGTTTAATTATGTTAGTGGGCCTCTAGAAAGCCCAAACTTAAGATAGAACCCGACAATTTTAGTTAATTTTTGTTCCATAAGAAAAATGGGGTGAAATTATGAAATAGAACCTATGTGAAAATGTTTTAGGCTAAATTGAAGTGGCCAAATAAATAGGAGTGCAAAATAGGAGGATTTGCATGACAAACCTCCCATTTTACATGAAGTGGCCAGCCATCATGTTGTTGTAGACAAAATGTGCACTTGATATCCATAATTTATGGTACAAATTGATACAAATTGATAATAGGTTAGGTAAATGTTCCATGATAATGGGTTAGGTAAATGTTTCATGATAATGGGTTAGGTAAATGTTTCATGATAAGAATTTCATGTCTTTTGTATTAAAGAATTAAATGGATGAAATATGAAGTTTTATTAAAAGAAAAAGGGGTGAAAAGAACAAAGTTTTGTCCATCTTTGTTCATCATAGCTGAAAGTTAGAGAAGAGAAAGGAGAGGAGAAAGCTCTTGAGTATTCGGTCATTAGGAGGAGGAAAATTGAAGGTAAGTTCTTGGTACCTTGCTTCTTATTTTGAGGTTCATGAGTTCATCTTGATTCTACCTTAACTCTTGAAGCATATTTTGGTTTTTAGTTGTGTTGTGAGCATTTAGTCATGAATTAAAATGAAGGAAATGGTTGTTGTTTCATGTTCTTTTGATAAAAAATGGAAGATAGGTGAAGTTGAGCCAAACAAATGAGCATGCATGTGCCTTAGATGCTAAGGGGAAAAATCGGCTAACATGTTGTACTTTAAAATGATGAAATGGAGATTATACTTAAGTAAAATCATAGATATGTGATGATTGATTGGTGATATACATGTTTAAATAACATGCATGCAAGATAGGTGTATGAAAGAGTGATTTGGTAATAAATCTGCTTGGGACAGCAGCAGTAATGTGACTTTGGAAAATCACCATAAATTGTGGGAGATGAATTAGAAGCTGAATAAATTATGTAATTAAAGATTAATGAGTCTAGTTTCAAATGAAATAAACGAGAACATATTTTGAATTCTGTACAATGAGAAATTTGATTCGTAATGAAGAGTGGTCAGATTAGTCAAACAGTGAAACATGGGAAACTTTAAGAAAAATCTGGTATTGATTGGCTAAACCAAAAATTTTGAAAATTTTATGGATAGAAGATATATAAGTCTATTTTCATGGAAAATTAACGGAACTTGATTTGGAGTTTCGTAGCTCCAGTTATAAATAATTTAGTGACTGTTGCTCAGGAAGACAGCTTGCAGTGAAATTATGATTATGTGGTAAACATTGACAAAAATTTGTTAATGAGTTGCTTATTGATTTCTTATAAGCTTACTATGATCTGTAGGTGTGGTTGGCCGAATATTGTAAGGGGTTAATACGTAGTTTGTATTTGAATAGTTAGATTAACGTGTTAGTAATCCAATTGTAGGCGGTTCGTGTGTGGATCTCAATCAAGATATCGTCACAAACAGTGTGTAACTAACATCCTCTTTCTTAGTCTAGATCGGCAAAAGTCGAAAAGCGAAATGCCAAAACCGGTATTTTTTAGATTTGCGAGTGTGCGAATGCTCGTGAGGTAAATCGATTAATGTTTTTGTAAGCTGCAATATTTGGACCGCAAAGTGCATGATTTACGTGCCCTCGATATTTTTGGGCTTAATGGGCCAAAATTGGAATGATGGGCCAATCTGCCCAATTCGGTAAGAACCCTCGATGCGTGATTCTCGTTAGTACGTGAAATGTAGGAATATGCATGAAAACCCTAAAATAGATAAATTACTGAAATACCTTTAAAAGTGGAAAATTTACGCTTTACCCTAGGAGATAAATTACCAAATACCCCTAGGGTTAAATTGACTTAAATGCATGTTTGACTATTGTTATTTATCGTATGCCATGTTGTTATTATCTGATGCATGGGATTGGGATATTGACGGAGGAAGTAATGAAAGTGGCTTGTCCACGATCGGAGGCTTTGCATCAATTTATCGTTAATCGAGCAAAGTTAAGGTCAAGAATCGGAGTGTTAATTGGGTGGGTTGAGCTATTCCCACATGGAGTGTATGGCTGGTACAGGTGGAGTGTAGTGGTTGGTGGGTTGAGTAGTCTCCCCAAATGGGCTTGCATATGTTTACTGATGTTGCATGTATTTTGAAATGGGCCTATGGGCCATATTGTTATCTGAATAAGGGGTTAAGGCCCAGTTTATTGTAATCAAAAGGGCTATGGCCCAAGATCATCATTACTGAATGGGCTTAGGCCCAATGTAGGCTGTTCGTGTGTGGATCTCACAAGATATCGTCGCAAAAGCAGTGTGTAACTAACACCCTCTTTCTTAGTCTAGATCGGCAAAAGTCGAAAAGTCAAATGCCGAAAATCGGTATTTTTTAGATTTATGAAAAGTGCGAATGTTCGTGAGGTAAATCGATTAATGTTTTGGTAAGCTGTAATATTTGGACTGCAAAGTGCATGATTTACGTGCCCTCGATATTTTTGGGCTTAATGGGCCAAAATTGGAATGATGGGCCAATCTGCCCAATTCTAAAGAACCCCTCAGACGTGATTACGTTAGTACGTGAAATGTAGGAATATGCATGAAAACCCTAAAATAGATAAATTACTGAAATACCTTTAAAAGTGGAAAATTTACGCTTTTACCCTAGGAGATAAATTACCAAATACCCCAGGTTAAATTGACTTAAATGCATGTTTGATCGTTGTTATTTATCGCATGCCATGTTGTTATTATCGATGCATGGGATTGGGATATTGACGGAGGAAGTCTCGAAAGTGGCTTGTCCACGATCTTGGAGGCTTTGCCTCAATTTATCGATAATCGAGCAGCAAAGGTCAGAATCGGGAGTGTTAAATGGGTGGGTTGAGCTATTCCCACATGGAGTGTATGGGTGGTACGGTGGAGTGTAGTGGTTGGTGGGTTGAGTAGTCTCCCAAATGGGCTTGCATATGTTTACCGATGTTGCATGTATTTTGAAATGGGCCTATGGGCCATACTCGTTATCTGAATAAGGGCTAAGGCCCATTTATTGTAATCAAAAGGGCTCTAGCCCAAGATCATCATTACTGAATGGGCTTAGGCCCAATGGGCTTGAGCTGACTTGGACTTTAAATGGGTTTTCATTACACGAGTTTCCCAAACTCACCCTTTTATTTTCATCCACGCAGAAATCCCCAACCATAGTGGGCTTAGAGTCGTGAGGGAATTCAAGTGGCCACCCGCTCGAAAGTTTGATTTTCTTCTAGTGAATGGACATCCTTTTAATTACGCTTTGAAGTTTTGGGCTTTTAAATGTAATAAGGCCGCTTATTTATTTTTGATGGTTTTAATATGTATTACTAAGATAGGTAATACTTATTTTAATCTATTGAAATTGGATAGCTTTGGGCGCGTTTTCAAAAACAACAGTTGATTTCAAAATAACACGACAACAAGCAAAGCTTCCGCAATGAAAGTATTTTCCAAAATTAATCACTTTTCCTAAAAATGACTTAATCGAATCGGTTTCCTAGAAATATCCATGACGTTAAGGTGTGGCAATGGCGGTATGCATGTCTAGGATTGGATCCGAAGGGAGCTTGGTACTTAAGTAGTCCGATGGACTCACCACCTCTTTTCCGATTTCCTACCTGGTGCACAGCTTCCATTCACTTTAACCCTTAATGAATTAATCTTTTGAACATCAAGTACGATTTTCTGGACTTAGAATGGAATTTTTTTTTACGTTTTTGATGTGGCATGCCGGATCCGGCCATAACTTTTGGGCCGGGTTTGGGGTGTTACAGGCTGGTAGGGGCACCACCTCCCTCCCCCTAAAATGAATTTTTTTTCATTTAGGCCCATTTATAATTTATAAAATTTTAAATTAATAATAGTAAAATTACATTTTGCCCCCGAAAACGATAAAAAAATAATTTAATCCTTTAAAAATTATAAATATATAGAGTATTAAAATGGTGAAATTACATTTTTATTATCATGAAAATATACAACTTAATTTCGGTCCCTCCCAAAAGAATATTTGGCTTCTCCCTTGAATATAGACAAAAAAAGAAAGTATAGAGATCAAATTGAAAAAGTTACAAAATTTAAGGATTAAATATTGTCTTACTATTTTATTTAACTAAAAGTGTGTCATATGCACCAAAGTCTCATAATTGAATAATAAAAATTCGATCTTATGAATAGAGAAAACAATATTAAAATTTTTTTACTTCCCACTTAAGAATTCAACTCAACTCAATTTTAAATTTATTTCATAAGATACCAGCATGCATGTAATATACGTGTATCTCCATTTTGCTTCTAACATTCTCTTTCACTTACTTTTTTAGATATTCACACTTAGGTGAGTTCTATGACTTAACATCTCTTGACCACAAAATCAATTACAGAAATTATTCTTTGACTGTTTTATCTTAGATTTAAATTTTTTTTATTCTTGTCATGAAATCCGACATGTACATAAATAAAATCCAACATTTATCTTCTTTTCTTTTTTTTTGTTTTTTGCATTACCCATAGTCTCAAACTTGATATTTTTAGGAACATCAAAATTTTTATTGAAGTTATTAAACTTCAATTTGCAACCACATATTATTCACATGACAACCAACCAATTTTTTTTGTGTAATTAAAGTAAAATAATTTTGATTATCTTTCATAGATTGAATAATCTAGAACATATAAAGTTATCAAAATTATATATTTTAAAATATTATTCAATATTTAAGTTAACTAGTAATTTTTTAGATGAATTACGGCAAAGGTTATCCAATTATAAAAAGTTATAAAATGGTCATTCAACTATTAGTAAATTTTATTTTAGTCACACAACTATATAATTTTGTCTTTTTTTGTCACCAAATGGCTAATATAAAAATAAAAGTACCTAAAAATCCAAAATAGTTGGGTGATAAAAAAGATAAGATTGAATAATTGAATGACTATTTTGTAACTTTTCATAATAAAATGACAAAAAAATCATAATTTTAGTCCCATAATCGAAAAAAATGGATGGGAAATTTCTAAAATCATTACAAACAAGAAAATATGATCTCAAATCCAATGAATTACCCAATCAAGTTATAGAGACTTAGGCCCTAGCTACGGTGAATTCATCCTCTACATTTTAGCAGGCACAGGTGAATTTCAAGAACACAAACAATTAAATTAGCTAAATTTATTCATATCCACCAATTTATTAGAATTTTTAAATTTATCCAAAAAATTAGGAGAGACATTGGATGAAACCACAGGGGAAATCACAAACAGGATCAAATTGAAAGAAAAGCAAAATGACATGGAAGGAGTAAAAGAAGAGATGGCTAAATTGCCTGAAAATTTAGCACGTATGTTAAGCAACATAGGATACAGCATTTGTTGTTGTACCTAACTCATGAAAAATCTCAAATTTGCAACAACATATTATTCACATGCCAACCAACCAATTTTTTTTTTGTCGTTTTTGGTGTAATTAAGGAAAAATAAATTTAATTATCTTTCATAGATTGAATAATCTTTACTAAAATGTTATTCAATTTTTAAGTTAATTTGGTATTTTTTAAATAAAATACATTATCTAATTATGAAAAGTTACAAAAGTATCATTTAACTATTTTTTTATCATCAATTGACTAATATAAAAATAAAAGTACTCAGAAATTCAAGATCATTGGTGTAATAGGCCCATTTCGCCCGGGCCTGTTAGAAAACAAAATAAAACAAAAATAAATTAAAATGAAACAAAAAGTCCAAACTTATTTACAGCCCAAATTTCAAAACCTATTAACCCAAATTGTAGCCTAGTGCAAAACCTAATACCCAATAAAAACCCAAAACCTAAAATCCCTAGCCCGATTCACATATGGCCCAATCTAAGACTAACCCTAGCCCAAAAGCCAGTTGTTAAACAGCGCCGCAGCATTAGTTTGTGCTCTTGGCAGTTTGTTCTCGAAGCAAGCTCATAGAGCTCAGGCCAGAAGCTTCTAGAAATCACCAGTAGCCAGCCAGCGATCTGGACGAACACCACACGTGCGCCATCAGTCCCTCGTGCGCGTCTTTGCTCATGCCTTTGTACGGTTCTTCTCTGCAAATGGAACACACGCGAAGAAGCAAATAACAGAATACGCAGCAGATTACAGCAAAGCAATTGGATTTTATTTATTTATTTTATTTTATTTTTCAGCTATAAAAAGGAGGAATGAATATACTATTGTTTTTACGGATACTTAATAGAAAAAGGGGAAAGTATTTCTTTTTAGAAGGTGATTCCTAATTTCTTTATGAATTTCTTTCATTTTCTATTAATTGTTCATCTATTTCCTTCGTTTTCTATCATTTGCATTTAAAGAAAAACAAAAGAAAAAGAGAAGAGAAGCCTTATCTTGCGAATAGGCCGAAGGTTTCTTCTTGCTTCGTTGCGATCGAAGTTGAAAGGAGACCTCAAGGCTGAAAAATCATCAATCCAAGCTTGAATGTGATGGTTGCTGTTTGGTGGATGTGAATTGGCAATTTGAGTGAATATTTAGGGTTTGATAAGGAAGAAAGAAAGGGGATTGGAGTTTGATTCAGCCGAATAGGTTGTTTGGTTGGATTTTAGCTATTATAAGGAATCTGAAACGGCATAGTTTAAAGCCAATCTTAATGGCTTTGAAACGGTGCCATTCAAAAGGGGGGAAAAGAAGACTTGCGTGTGACCCGACCCATATGCCCTAGATCCGCGCATTTCCGTGTTGATGGGTTATTTTCGTGATCAATCCCTTTCCTCCTTCGTTGATCTTTATTTCGTCCCTGATTTTGTTTATCTGTTTGTATATTTTCCCTGAGATTCGAGCATTGTTACAATTTAATCCTTGTTTAAACGTAGCGTTGTGAGGTTGGGTATATTTTCAATTTTGATCATCAATCATTTGTGCATATTCTATTTTGATACTCAGCTCAATTTCAATGACTTGATTCATCTATAAATTATCCTTTCAATGTTGTTTTCATTTCTATTAGGTTTAGTTTGCGTTTTATATTCTTTAAGATTTATTTGTTTATTTATTTATGTATTTATTATTTTGTTTGATCTATTATTTTAACATATTCTTTTGAATTATTTTTTAAAAATTCCATTTTGTTTTAGTATTTATATATTGTTGAATTGTTTTTCTATACAAGTTATTGTTTTAAAAATTCTCTTTATGTAAATTTATATTTAAAATATTTATGTAATATTCATTCTCATACATTGATATTTTTATACACATATACATATTTTATGTCAAATTACTTATTTGAATCTTCTTTTGATAATGTTCATGAAATTTTTCTTTAAGATTTTACTTCTATATATGTTATTTGTTTCTTTTAAATCCATTCTTGGGTATTATATATTTTTCGTTTGTTTCAAATATTTTCCTATGTTATTATCCTCTTATATATGCATTATTTGTACTAGGTTTTTATTCCATGTATATTATTAATTTTATACTACTTTATACATACGATTTCTTTTAAACCTATTCATATATTTTGTTATATATTTTAGTTTGTTATGGAGGTCTATTTATATAATTATATTGTTAAAATATATTATATATATATATATATATCTTGTGATAAAGTTAGTTTAATCTTATAATTTATATTTTAATTCCATGATATTTTATATAATTTCTACTTATACTCCCTTTCAAATTTATTATGTACATAATTTATTCTTTTAAAAAACATATATTATTATTTCTTTGTTAGTTAAGATTCTTTCATGTGTATATAGTTTTATTGTATATTGGTTTGTTCATCTTTCATGTATATTGTTTATTCTTTGTTATGGTATTATATCTTCATTATATATTGTTTTATTGTTTTTATTATTGTATGTATATTAACACCTTTAAATATATAGGTTTGGTTTTTAAAATATTCTTGCATGTTATTAACTCCAAATTCCTTCTTTCATAACTTTTTATTTTAATATTCAATTACATATTATTAGTTTTCTTTTATATATGTATATCATTTCAAACCCAATCATGTGTTATTCATTTTGTAAGTTTTCATATATTTGATAGTTTTCAAATTATTTCCAAATTATTTTGTGTACTATGTGTCGCTTTAGTTTTCATGTTATTTCATGTATTATTGTTTTATATTGATTATTAGCCTTTCGCACTATTATTTAAATTATGTTAATTTGTTCTTTTGTTTACTTGTATAATATTTCGTATAGTAATCCGTGTTTGTAACTTTGATTTTTCTATATTGTTGCATCGTGATTCAAATTTCAATATTTTGGGTTGATATTAGTTGTTTCAATTGTTATTTTAAAACAAATAAAAGTGTTTTGAGCAAATTCTCAGTTCAAAAATAAGGTAATATTCAATATTTGGGGAATTTAGAAAATGGTACTCAATCGTACTGGGTATGATTTTTCGGCGAACTAAATATTTGAATAACCTTTTTTTTTAGTGTACAAATTTTCAAAAGTCAAAAATCAATTGTCTTTAAAGGTATAAAGGGTCGTATCCAATCGTACTGGGTATGATACTGCATATCTTTGAAACGAGAGATTTGTGACTACTAATTTAAACTATTTCAAACATTTTAAAGAATCATGCTTTAAAAGATCTTTCTTCTTAAAATCTTTGATATAAGGATAGCATCAAATCAATTTGGTACCAATTTTTGGGCGTAATGAGGGTGCTAACCCTTCCTCATGCGTAATCGACTCCCGAACCCATTTTTAAATTTTTGTGAACCAGAATTGTTTTAAAATGTCTTATTGGGTGATCCAATCACACCTAAACAAAAGGTTAGTGGCGACTCCACATTTTGGTTTTCAAAAGTCGATCCCCATTATTTTCAAATTAAAAAAGGATTTCGACAGCTTGGCGACTCCACTGGGGATTGAACAAAGAGAGTCAGGTTATAAATTGATTATTTGTTGTACTTTTGTCAAAGAATTGAAAATTTGTTTTGAAAATCATGATTCTTTTAATTGCATTTATTTGCATGATTGTTGTGGTTCGAGTCTTGTAGAATAATATGGCATTGCATTGCATGACCGTTGTGGTTATACCTGTTAAGTGGGAGTAAGAAACTATGCTTTCGTGAGGTTTTCACCTCCGTAGGGGCTAGTGGATTGCTTCCGGGATACATTCGTCCTTATGATTTCGTGAGATTTTCATCTCCGCATGGTTATAGGGAAATGTATTCCCCTGAACTGAACTCGATTTATATGAGCCTATAATGGGTGAGAATTGAGGAATTTGCTGGTTCAGGTACCTTTTCCCTAGAATCGAACCACATATAGTGAACCTTGAGAATCCACCTTACGTAGAACCTTGACCAAATTTAGTTGTAACCTGAATAGGTACTTTATTTGATATTTATCTCACTTGTACTAATGTGTTTTGTTTTTTTTGTTTTGTTTATAATTGCATTGCATTACATCATCATAGAAAGGAGGTGTTGATTTATATTTGATTGCTAAATAAAACAGTTTGTCATAAGAAAACGAATTTCCTGATAAAGTGGATTATGATATGGTTGTCTGAATTGAAGGAAGAAGGTTGACAGTTTGTGGAGAAAAATAAGTCTTTACCTGAAGATTCAAGCCGATAAAGATTGTTTGAGAGCCGTCGCACCTCAATTTTCTTAACGGAGCTAATCAACGTCATGAGGATAATGAGTCGTGGCCTGGATCAAGCAAAGAAGATCTAGTGGAGGCATTTATTGTAGCACCCCAAACCCGGCCCAGAAGTTATGGCCAGATCCGGCATGCCACATCAAAAATGTTAAAAAAAAAAATTTCCAAGTCCAGAAAATCGTACTTAATGTTCAAAAGATTAATTCATTAAGGGTTAAAGTGAATGGAAGCTGTGCACCAGGTAGGAAACCGTAAAAGAGGTGGTGAGTCCATCGGACTGCTTAAGTACCAAGCTCCCTTCGGATCCAATCCTAGACATGCATACTGCCATTGCCACACCTTAACGTCATGGATATTTCTAGGAAACCGATTTGATTAAGTCATTTTTAGGAAAAGTGATTAATTTTGGAAAATACTTTCATTGCGGAAGCTTTGCTTGTTGTCGTGTTATTTTGAAATCAACTGTTGTTTTTGAAAACGCGCCCTAAAGCTATCCAGTTTCAACAGTTAAAATAAGTAATACCTATCTTAGTAATACATATTAAAACCATCAAAAATAAATAAGCGGCCTTATTACATTTAAAAGCCCAAAACCTCAAACGTAATTAAAAGGATGTCCAGTTCACGTAAGAAAATCAAACTTTCGAGCGGGTGGCCACTCAAATTCCCTCACACTCCAAGCCCGCTATGGTTGGGGATTTCCTACGTGGATGAAAATAAAAGGGGTGAGTTTGAGGAAACTCAGTGTGTAAGGAAAACCCATTCAAAGTCCAAGTCAGCTCAAGCCCATTGGGCCTAAGCCCATTCAAGTAATAGTGGTACTGGGCCAGAGCCCTTTTCAGATTACAATAAACTGGGCCTTAGCCCCTTATTCAGATAACAGTATGGCCCATAGGCCCATTTCAAAATACATGCAACATCAATAACATATGCAAGCCCATTTGGGTAATAAGTGATATTGGGCCAAAGCCCTTTTCGATTATAATAAATGGGCCTTAGCCCTTATTCAGATAATGATGGCCCATAGGCCCATTTCAAAATACATGCAACATCAATAACATATGCAAGCCCATTTGGGTAATAGTGATATTGGGCCAAAGCCCTTTTCAGATTATAATAAACGGGCCTTAGCCCTTATTCAGATAACAATATGGCCCATAGGCCCATTTCAAAATACATGCAACATCAAGAACATATGCAAGCCCATTTGGGAGACTACTCAACCCACCAACCACTACACTCCACCGTACCAGCCATACACTCCATGTGGGAATAGCTCAACCCACCCAAATTTAACACTCCACATTCAAGATTGTCTTTGCTCGATTATCAATAGAATTGAGGCAAAGCCTCCAAGATGTGGACAAGCCACTTTCGAGACTTCCTCCGTCAATATCCCAATCCCATGCATCATATAATAACAACATGGCATGCAAGAATAAATAACAACATCAAACATGAATTTAGATCAATTTAACCCTAGGGGTATTTCGTAATTTTGCACCTAGGGGTATAACAAGAATTTTCCATACATAGGGGTATTATAGTAATTTAGCTGCTTTTAGGGTTTTTCATGCATATTCCTACTTTTCACGTACTAATGTAATCACTACCGAGGGTTCTTACGAATTGGGCCTGCTGGCCCATCATTCCAATTTTGGCTCATTAAGCCCAAAAATATCGAGGGCACAGAAATTATGCACTTTGCAGTCCAAATTTTGCAGCTTACCAAAAACATTAATCGATTTACCTCACGAGCATTTGCACACTCGCAAATCTACAAAATACCGATTTTGGCATTTCGCTTTTCGACTTTTGCCGATCCAGACTAAGAAAGAGGGTGTTAGTTACACACTGCTTATGATTTATATGTTTGACGAGATCCACACACGAACCGCCTACAATTGGATTACTAACACGTTAATCTAACTATTCAAATACAAACTACGTATTAACCCCTTACAATATTCGGCCAACCATACCTACAGATCATAGTAAGCTTATAAGAAATCAATAAGCAACTCATTAACAAATTTTTGTCAATGTTTACCACATAATCATAATTTCACTGCAAGCTGTCTTCCTGAGCAACAGTCACTAAATCATTTATAACCGGAGCTACGAAACTCCAAATTAAGTTCCGTTAATTTTCCCTGAAAATAGACTCATATATCTTCTATCCATAAAATTTTCAAAATTTTTGGTTTAGCCAATCAATACCAGAAATTTCTCAAAGTTTCCCATGTTTCACTGTTTGACTAATCTGACCACCCTTCATTACGAATCAAATTTCTCATTGTACAGAATTCGAAATATGTTCTTGTTTATTTCATTATAAACTAGACTCAATAAGCTTTAATTACATAATTTATGCAGCTTCTAACTCATCTCCCACAATTTATGGTGATTTTCCAAAGTCACGTTACTGCTGCTGTCCCAAGCAGATTTATCACCAAATCACTCTTTCACACCTAACTTGCATGCTTGTTATTTAAACATGTATATCACCAATCAATCATCACATATCTATGATTTTACTTAAGTATAATCTCCATTTCATCATTTTAAAGCACAACATGTTAGCTGATTTTTCCTTTAACATCTAAGGCACATGCATGTTCATTTTTTGGCTCAACTTCACCTATCTTCCATTTTTCATCAAAAGAACATGAAACAACAGCCATTTCCTTCATTTTAATTCATGACTAAATGCTCACAACACAACTAAAAATCAAAATATACTTCAAGAGTTAAGGTAGAATCAAGAAGAACTCATGAACCTCAAAATAGAAGCATGGTACCAAGAACTTACCTTCAATTTTCCTCCTCCTAATGACCGAATACTCAAGAGCTTTCTCCTCTCTTTCTCTTCTCTAACTTTCAGCTATGATGAACAAAGATGGACAAAACTTTGTTCTTTTCACCCCTTTTTCTTTTAATAAAACTTCATATTTCATCCATTTAATTCTTTAATACAAAAGACATGAATTTCTTATCATGAAACATTTACCTAAACCATTATCATGGAATATTTACCTAATCCATTATCATGGAACATTTACCTAACCCATTATCAATTTGTATCAATTTGTACCATAAATTATGGATATCAAGTACTCATATTGTCTACAACAACATGATGGCTAGCCACTTCATGTAAAATGGGAGGTTTGTCATGCAAATCCTCCTATTTTGCACTCCTATTTATTTGGCCACTTCAATTTAGCCTATAGTATTTTCAAACATTTTCACATAAGTCCTATTTCATAATTTCACTCCCTTTTTCTTATGGAACAAAAATTAACTAAAATTACCGGGTTCTATCTTAAGCTTGGGCCTTCTAGAGGCCCACAAACATAATTAAACCTATGCCAACATTTACAGAATTCCCAAAAATTGGGGCGTTACATTTATTGGAGGTTTGCGAGATCTGGATTTCACGAAGAAAAAGGGATCAGTGTCTTCGCCTAGAATATGAAAGTAAGGCCGTATATGCAATCCGTTTTATGTAAAGGAATTTATTTTCTAGAAAAGTTGTTCTAATGGAACTAAATTCAAAATCAACCTCTCTTTATTTTGCATTCATCTCATGCATTTGCGTTACATTGCATCATTGCATCATTTGCATCAAATTTTCATAAAAGAGTCCCTAATTAGTTGAAATCATTTCAGTTAATCTGGGGACCAATAAAAACTTACCAACCAAGTGTTGTTACGGTACTCGTGCTATGACAAAAGATATGGATCAAAGATTGGAAAGACTTGAACAACTTCAAAGAGAGATGCAAGACCAGTTACAAATACAGACGCAAGAGCAACTGGTGAAGATTAGGCAAGATATGAGGGATCTGATGCTAGAGTCTCAAAGGAATATGTTAAGCCAGTTGTCTCAATTGCTAACAAAGGGGTTTGAAGAAAGGAAAAGTTCCATGATCAATAATGGGAAGGACAATGATGAGCCTCTCTACCCTCCAGGTTTCAACCCGAAAAGTGTTCAGACATATCTGCAAGGTGTACCTATTGTCAAAATTCAGCAATATCAGGCCGGTACCTCTGCACCAGTAGATTACTCGACAGGCTTAGGCTCCAAGTCGGGAGGCAACCCAACCAATCCTGAAGTTCCTGATGAAATGGAAAAAGCAGATAGGGAATTGCCAAGACAACTTGAGGATCGATATAGGAGGTTGGAGGAAAAATTGAAAACAATGGAGAATGTTGACTTCTACTGTGGGATTGACGCTAAGGATTTAAGTTTGGTCCCCGATCTAGTGCTCTCGCCAAAATTTAAGATTCCAGAGTTTGAAAAGTACAATGGGACCAGTTGTCCTGAAGCTCACATCACAATGTTCTGTCGAAGGATGACAGGATATGTTAATAATGACCAACTGTTAATTTATTGCTTCCAAAGCAGTCTGATCGGGTCAGCAGTTAAATGGTACAATCAATTGAGCCGTGTTAAAATCCATTCATGGAAGGACTTAGCACAAGCTTTTATGAAGTAGTATAGTCATGTAACAGACATGGTACCTGATAGAATTACCTTGCAGAATATGGAAAAGAAGCAAAATGAGAGCTTTAGGCAGTATGCCCAAATATGGAGAGAGGTAGCAACACAAGTCCAACCGCCTCTTTTGGAGAAAGAGACTGCAATACTTTTCGTCAATACTCTGGAAGCCCCGTTCATTAATTATATGTTGGGAAGTGCTACTTTGAGCTTTTCAGATATAGTAATGTACGGTGAGATGATTGAAGATGCGATAAGAAATGAGAAAATAGATATGGGAGAAAATGCCAAAAGGTCAACTCCGGGAAATAAGGAAAATGAAGTGAACATCGTAAGCATGCCTTCCAAATTGGTTAACATAGGCCAGCCAAGGGTTATAACCACTAATCATCAAAGAGAATCTGGATGACATATCCAAAGAGAGGTCCAGGGAATAAAGGTTTCCAAACCCTTATGTACTTGGGGGTGTTTTAAGCAATGGGACTATGGAAGAGATCTTTGTATTTTTAAAGCTAGTCAAGAGTAATATTCAAAACACGCTTGTTGCCTTAAGCCTAGAGGCAATAAGAATCCTTTTGTGAAATAGGCTTGTGTCCAAAATTTTTATTTCAATAAAATGCATTCTTTTTGAATAAATGTTCTTTCATTCTTTATATATTCTTTTGTTCTTTAGACTATTTTCTTTGTAAATATGCTTTCATTCTTTATTCATGATCATACCATACAAATAATTATCCTTAGAAACATTTATTCTTTGGAATTTTCCTTTGTACCTAGAATAGGTCCCCCAGATATCAATGACATGAGCAACGTTGTAACTAACTCCCTTTTGGGGTGAGATAAGTGTTTAAGCGGATCTCAGGACTTTGAAGATGATAGGGATTGTGACTTATTTCCTGATTTGTTGAGGACGGTAGAACAAGATGAAAAAACAGATCCTACTTTACGAAGGGTCAATGGACATTGTTAACAAGGGGCAAAGATTGAAACCTGAGTCACCACAAAGTCAAAATAAATTGTCTTTGAGTTACTTTAAGAAATTCAAAAATGTTTTCGCATGATCATGTCGAGATATACCTGAGATATTAAGATCTGTGGGCGATACAAAGTGTCTATACGGTGCCAGAAGGACACATGTTAATATTTTCGTGGTAGCCACGCTAACCATGAGGTTTGGGTATTGTTGATCCACCATGGAAGGGGATTGCATTGGTTAAAGCCATATTCATTTCTTCACAGATTTTCTCTAATATGGGACAAGGATGTTATCAGGCCATTCTCATCGATTCATCTTGGCAGTCATTGATTACTTCACGAAGGGGGTGAAGGTCACTTCATATGTCAATATTACAAGACTGATAGTCATCAAATTAAAAAAAAAAATTTAAAAAAAAAACTGCTGACAAGTAATGTCAGAAAGGATCACTTTCAAATACAACTGCGCAATGTCAAAAGTTTGCAGTTTGTTCAAAGATCAGACACTATATCACAGTGCAGTAAAGGCATTCAAAAAGCAAAACAAAAGTACAAAAATAGAAAAAAAAGAAAGGAAAAACAAACAATAGAACAAAAGTCATAGTGAAAAATGACTAAGTTTTGTAAGGATTGGCATAAAGAAGTTATCATTTACCCTTTATATTTATCAAATGTGGGCCGAAATCTTCACCGGGGCAGCACATTGATTTATAGGACTGAAATAATTTTTGGAAACGAGATTCCTTTTCCTTGAGTCTTGGCAGAATTAAAGTTGGATGAATCAGAATGGGTTCAATCCTGATATGACCAGCCAAATTTAAAAGATATTTGTCACAGTCAGATGATGCAGGTTTATCCTCGAGAATTCCATGAGGGGAGCTTGATACTGAAGAAGATCCTTCCTATACAAAAGGACTTCAAAGAAAGAAATATGCCAAACTAAGAGGGACCTTATGTAAAGAAGGCCTGTTTTTGATTGAAAGGATTTGCCCAGTTCGGGGAATTCAAAATGCAGTTAAAGAGTGTTCTATGAGAGAGGCCAAGGTGAAAACCCGTAAAGGGCGCCTTGAGACCTTGAAAAAAAATCAAAAGAAAAAATAAAAAAATTAAAAAATTAAAAAAAGAAGAAAAATTAAAAAAATAAAAAATTGAAAAAAGAGAAAGAAAAGGAGAGGCCAAAGTGAAAACTCGCAAAGGGCGCTTTGAGACCAAAGGAGATTTGAGTTGAAAACTCGAAAAGGGTGGCTCAAATTTGGATCAAAATGGGGCATACGGTAGTCTTGCTATGCCTGAATTAACAATGAAAGAAGCATATTACGTCTTAGGGCATCAACAAAGTATTCCAGATCCCCTAAACATAGATTGAGCTCAGAATGGTCCTTAAGAAGTTGGTACAAAGAAGCTCAAGTTGCGATATTTGGGGCACCTAGCTTTCCATTTTTACCCATTTTTGTTTGTTGTCTTTGATTACCTTGTTCTTTTCAGGTCACATCCTAATAGATTTCTTTCTTGGTTGCATTTGCTTGTTTGTTTCGAGCTATGTTCTTAATTAATTCTTTTCTTGTTCATGGTTATGATCTTTTTCAAGCATTTTACATTGAAATAACGATTTTTTGGACTAATAATGCTTTCATAAAGGAAGTTTCGCATATTACTTTGGGGAGTTTCTAAATAATACAGGAGCCTGAAATAGGACTATTGTTTAAAACTTACCAAGCTTAAGGGTTGGAAATATTTAAGCCCAAATTGAGATTATCTCTTTGGAATTTCTGTCAAAAATATTGGTTGAACAAAAAGGAATTACATTGGTGTTATAATCCCGTCAAAGAATGAGTAATGGGGTTATTCTTGAGAAAAGAAAAATGGTATTCTGTATTCATGCAGATATTAGGCATATACATCTGTTCATTATACCCAGGGAATGGTGTAACAGATCAAATTGATTGAAGATCCTATACCTCTGAGTTATAGCAGGATGGATAGAAGAAATCAAATGATTATTCCCCTGAGATTGCAGTGGGAAGTTCAAACTTTATGTCCTAGAAGCTAAATTGTACGGGACTTTGGAATTACAGTAGGGCAAGTTTGCTGAGCATAATGTGATTGTTTCTTTGAGTTTTCTGTCAAGAATACCAGTTGAACAAGATGGCAGCATAATAAATCAGTGATAGTACCCTGGTGAACAACGAGCAATGATTTTTTTTAAAAAAAATCATTTAAAAAGATCATTCTCATTTTTGCACTCATAACACATCTAGTTAAGGGCATTTGATTCATTTTTTATCATAGCATCCTAATTATTTGACATAAGCATCACATCTAGTTAGGTGCATTTGACTCAGTTTGATCATAGCATCCTAATTATTTAACATCAGCATAATACATCTAGTTAGGAGCATTTGATTCATTTTGATCATAACATCATAATTATTTGGCATAAACATGATACATGAAACCGAGTCTACGAGACAGGTCTAAGAGGATGGTGTAGTAACATCGGTAAAGTCAGATCTTATATCCCTGAAGTTGCAGCGAAATAGATTGAAGATTGCAAACCTTATCTCCCTGAAGTTGCAGTGGAGCAGGTTGAAATGTCAGTTGCAGTAAAGTAGATCATAACAAGTTTTATCTCCCTGAGGTTGCAGTGGAGTAGACTAAAGATTGAAGATCTTATCTCCTTGAAGTTGCAGCGGAGCAGATCGAAGATGGTGAATCTTATCTCCATGTATCGGCAATGGAACAGATTTTACCGCCAACCTTATCTCTCTGAGGTAGTAAGAGAGCAAGTTAAAGAATGAGTCTTATCTTCCTGAGGTAGCAAGGAAGCAGACTGGAATTTGCAGATCTTATCTCCCTAAGCAGTAGTGGAGCAGATCAAAGATAGTGAATCTTATCTCCATGTATCGACAATGGAGTGATTGGCGATAGTAGTCTTATCTTCTTGAGGTAGCAAGGAAGCAGACTGAGAATTAAATATCTTATCTCCCTAAAGTTGTAGCAGAGTAGATCGTTGCAGATGGCTAATCTTATCTCCGTGTATCAGCAATGGAACAGATTTAAGCCTTAAGCCTTATCTCTTTGAGGTAGCAAGAGAGTAGGTTGAAGATTGAAGTCTTATCTTCTTGAGGTAGCAAGGAAGTAGACTGAAGATTGAAGATCTTATCTCCCTAAGCAGTAGCGGAGCAGATCGAGGATGGCGAACCTTATCTCCATGTATCAGTAATGGAGTAGATTTAGGCTATTGACCTTATCTCTCTGAGGTAGCAAGAGAGCAGGTTGGCGATTGTAGTCTTATCTTCCTGAGGTGGCAAGGAAGCGAACTGAAGATTGAAGATCTTATCTCCCTAAGCAGTAGCAGAGCAGATCGAGGATGGCAAATCTTATCTCCATGTATCGGTAATAGAGCAGATTTTAGCTATTGACCTTATCTATCTGAGGTAGCAAGAGAGCAGGTTGGCGATTGTAGTCTTATCTTCCTGAGGTGGCAAGGAAGTGTACTAAGAATTGAAGATTTTATCTCCCTGAAGTTGCAGCGGAGCAGATCATCGTAGATGATGAATCTTATCTCCATGTATTGGCAATGGAGCAGATTTAAGCCCTAAGAGCAGGTTGAAGAATGAGTCTTATCTTCCTGAGATAGCAAGGAAACAGACTGAGATTTGAAGATCTTATTTCACTAAGACAGTAGTGGAGTAGATTGAAGATGGTGAATCTTATCTCCATGTATCGGCAATGGAGCAGATTTCACCACTAAGCCTTATCTCTCTGACGTAGCAAGAGAGCAGGCTGAAGAATGAGTTATCTTCTTGAGATAGCAAGGAAGCAGACTAAGAATTGAAGATTTTATCTCCCTGAAGTTGCAGCGGAACAGATCTTCGTAGATGATGAATCTCATCTCCATGTATCAGCAATGGAGCAGATTTGAGCTACCGATCCTATTTCCCTAAAATTGCAGTAAGATTCAGCAAAACCAGGCAAAATTGGCCCTATTTGAAGTCTTTACTCTATTCTCGTTACATGACAATGAGCAAAGAGGGGCAGCTGTAATAGGCCCATTTCGCACGGGCCTGTTAGAAAACAAAAATAAACCAAAAATAAATTAAAATAAAAACAAAAAGTCCAAACTTATTTACAGCCCAAATTTCAAAACCTATTAACCCAAATTGTAGCCTAGTGCAAAACCTAATACCCAATGAAAACCCAAAACCTAAAATCCCTAGCCCGATTCACAAATGGCCCAATCTAAGACTAACCCTAGCCCAAACCCCAGTTGTTAAACAAAGACCGCAGAAGAAGAGTTTGTGCTCTTGGCGCTTGTTCTCAAGCAAGCTCATAGAGCTCGGGCCGAGCTTCTAGAAATCACCAAGAGCTACCAAGAATCGATTTAACACCACACGTGCGCCATCAGTCCCTCGTGTGCGTCTTTGCTCATGCCTTTGTACGGTTCTTCTCTGCAAACGGAACACACGCGAAGAAGCAAATAACAGAATATGCAGCAGATTACAGCAAAGCAATTGGATTTTTCTTATTTATTTTATATTATTTTTCAGCTATAAAAAGGAGGAATGAATATACTATTGTTTTTACGGATACTTAATAGAAAAAGGGGAAAGTATTTCTTTTTAGAAGGTGATTCCTAATTTCTTTATGAATTTCTTTCATTTTCTATTAATTGTTCATCTATTTCCTTCGTTTTCTATCATTTGCATTTAAAGAAAAACAAAAGAAAAAGAGAAGAGAAGCCTTATCTTGCGAATAGGCGAAGGTTTCTTCTTGCTTCTTGATCGAAGTTGAAAGGAGACCTCAAGGTGAAAAATCATCAATCCAAGCTTGAATGTGATTGTTGCTGTTTGGTGGATGTGAATTGGCAATTTGAGTGAATATTTAGGGTTTGATAAGGAAGAAAGAAAGGGGATTGGAGTTTGATTCAGCCGAATAGGTTGTTTGGTTGGATTTTAGCTATTATAAGGAATCTGAAACGGCATAGTTTAAAGCCAATCTTAATGGCTTTGAAACGGTGCCATTCAAAAGGGGGGAAAAGAAGACTTGCGTGTGACCCGACCCATATGCCCTAGATCTGCACATTTCCGTGTTGAGGGGCTATTTGCGTGATCAATCCCTTCCCTCCTTCGTTGATCTTTATTTCGTCCCTGATTTTGTTTATCTGTTTGTATATTTTCCCTGAGATTCGAGCATTGTTACAATTTAATCATTGTTTAAACGTAGTGTAACGCCCCAATTTTTGGGAATTCTGTGAATGTTGGCATAGGTTTAATTATGTTAGTGGGCCTCTAGAAGGCCCAAGCTTAAGATAGAACCCGGCAATTTTAGTTAATTTTTGTTCCATAAGAAAAAGGGGGTGAAATTATGAAATAGAACCTATGTGAAAATGTTTGAAAATGCTATAGGCTAAATTGAAGTGGCCAAATAAATAGGAGTGCAAATTAGGAGGATTTGCATGACAAACCTCCCATTTTACATGAAGTGGCCAGCCATCATGTTGTTGTAGACAATATGAGCACTTGATATCTATAATTCATGGTACAAATTGATAATGAGTTAGGTAAATGTTCCATGATAATGGATTAGGTAAATATTCCATGATAATGGTTTAGGTAAATGTTCCATTATGGGAATTTCATGTCTTTTGTATTAAAGAATTGAATGGATGAAATAGGAAATTTTATTTAAAAAAAAAAGGGGTGAAAAGAACAAAGTTTTGTCCATCTTTGTTCATCATAGCTGAAAGTTAGAGAAGAGAAAGGAGAGGAGAAAGCTCTTGAATGTTTGGTCACTTGGGGAAGAAAATTGAAGGTAAGTTCATGGTAGTTTGCTTTTATTTTGAGGTTCATGAGTTCTTCTTGATTCTACCTTAACTCTTGAAACATATTTTGGTTTTTAGTTGTGTTGTGAGAATTTAGTCATGAATTAAAATGAAGGAAATGGTTGTTGTTTCATGTTCTTTTGATGAAAAATGGAAGATGGGTGAAGTTGAGCCAAACAAATGAGCATGCATGTGCCTTAGATGTTAAAGGGAAAAATCGGCTAACATGTTGTGCTTTAAAATGATGAAATGGAGATTATACTTAAGTAAAATCATAGATATGTGATGATTGATTGGTGATATACATGTTTAAACAACATGCATGCAAGTTATGTGTGAAAGAGTGATTTGGTAATAAATCTGCTTGGGACAGCAGCAGTAATGTGACTTTGGAAAATCACCATAAATTGTGAGAGATGAGTTAGAAAGTGAATGAATTATGGAATTAAAGCTTAATGAGTCTAGTTTCAAATGAAATAAACGAGAACATATTTTGAATTCTGTACAATGATAAATTTGATTCGTAATGAAGAGTGGTCAGATTAGTCAAACAGTGAAACATGGGAAACTTTAAGAAAAATCTGGTATTGATTGGCCATACCAAAAATTCTGAAAATTTTATGGATACAAGATATATGAGTCTATTTTCAGGGAAAATTAACAGCACTTGATTTGGAGTTTCGTAGCTCCAGTTATAAATGATTTAGTGACTGTTGCTCAGGAAGACAGCTTGCAGTGAAATTATGATTATGTGGTAAACACTAACCAAAATTTGTTAATGAGTTGCTTATTGATTTCTTATAAGCTTACTTTGATCTGTAGGTGTGGTTGGCCGAATATTGTAAGGGGTTAATACGTAGTTTGTATTTGAATAGTTAGATTAAATTGTTAGTAATCCAATTGTAGGCGGTTCGGGTGTGGATCTCACAAGATATCGTCGCAAATGTGTGTAACTAACATCCTCTTTCTTAGTCTAGATCGGCAAAAGCCGAAAGTCGAAATGCCGAAAACCGGTATTTTGTAGATTTGCGAAAAGAATGCTCGTGAGGTAAATCGATTAATGTTTTTGGTAAGTTGTAATGTTTGGACCGCAAAGTGCATGATTTCGTGCCCTCGATATTTTTGGGCTTAATGGGCCAAAATTGGAATGATGGGCCAATCTGCCCAATTCGTAAGAACCCTCAAGAGTGATTCTGTTAGTACGTGAAAGGTAGGAATATGCATGAAAACCCTAAAATAGATAAATTACTGAAATAACTTTAAAAGTGGAAAATTTACGCTTTACCCCTAGGAGATAAATTACCAAAATACCCCTAGGGTTAAATTGACCTAAATGCATGTTTGATCGTTGTTATTTATGCATGCCATGTTGTTATTATCTCGATGCATGGGACCGAGATATTGACGGAGGAAGTACTGAAAGTGGCTTGTCCACGTCTTGGAGGCTTTGCCTCAATTCTATCGTTAACCCACCAAAGCAAGGTCAGAATGTGGAGTGTTAATGGGTGGGTTGAGCTATTCCCACATGGAGTGTATGGCTGGTACGGTGGAGTGTAGTGGTTGGTGGGTTGAGTAGTCTCCCAAATGGGCTTGCATATGTTTACTGATGTTGCATGTATTTTGAAATGGGCCTATGGGCCATATCATTATCTGAATAAGGGCTAAGGCCCGCTTTATTGTAATCTAAAGGGCTCTAGCCCAGTACCACTCACACTGAATGGGCTTAGGCCCAATGGGCTTGAGCTGACTTGGGCTTTGAATGGGTTTTCCTTACACATGAGTTTCCCAAACTCACCCTTCTTTAACCTTGCAGGTGAGCCTTGATGTGGGTGACTTGGAGCCAAGGGATTCAGAGTGGCCATGGTGAATACTTTTGGGATTGAAAAAAAGAGACTGGTTTTCTTAAGTTATTTTTAATTACTATTTAATTTTTGGGTTGTAATAAGACCATTTTAACTTTATTTTCTTATTTGATTTTTCTAGGATTATATTATTAAAAATAACTTTAAATTGATGGATACTAATTCAAATGGGCTAGACTTGGGGCGTGATTTCAAAACGATACTTGTTTTTTTTTAAAATAACACGACGGCACGAATATTCGATTTACTAAAGAAATTTCTACTTGTTATAACCAAATGTGGCAATGGATGTGGACATGTCTAGGATTGGATCCAATCGGAGAGCTTGGTACTTAAGCAGCCTTCATGGCCTACCTCCTCTGTTATGGATACCTACCTGGTGCCCAGCTTCCATTCACTTTAACCTATAATGAAATTATCTTTTAAAACACTAAGTAGGTTTTTCTGGATTAACAATATAAAATGTTTTGAACGCTTCGATGTGGCATGTCGGATCCAGCCATAACGTCTGGGCTGGGTTTGGGGTGCTACACGTAGCGTTGTGAGGTTGAGTATATTTTCAATTTTGATCCTCAATCTTTTGTGCATATTCTATTTTGATACTCAGCTCAATTTCAATGACTTGATTCATCTATAAATTATCCTTTCAATGTTGTTTTCATTTCTATTAGGTTTAGTTTGCATTTTATATTCTTTAAGATTTATTTGTTTATTTATTTATGTATTTATTATTTTGTTTGATCTATTATTTTAACATATTCTTTTGAATTATTTTTTAAAAATTCCATTTTGTTTTAGTATTTATATATTGTTGAATTGTTTTACTATACAAGTTATTGTTTTAAAATTCTCTTTATGTAAATTTATATTTAAAATATTTATGTAATATTCATTCTCATACATTGATATTTTTATACACATATACATATTTTATGTCAAATTACTTATTTGAATCTTCTTTTGATAATGTTCATGAAATTTTTCTTTAAGATTTTACTTATATATATGTTATTTGTTTCTTTTAAATCCATTCTTGGGTATTATATATTTTTCGTTTGTTTTAAATATTTTCCTATGTTATTATCCTCTTATATATGCATTATTTGTACTAGGTTTTTATTCCATGTATATTATTAATTTTATACTACTTTATACATACGATTTCTTTTAAACCTATTCATATATTTTGTTATATATTTTAGTTTGTTATGGAGATCTATTTATATAATTATATTGTTAAAATATATTTTATATATATATATATATCTTGTGATAAAGTTAGTTTAATCTTATAATTTATATTTTAATTCCATGATATTTTATATAATTTCTACTTATACTCCTTTCAAATTTATTATGTACATAATTTATTCTTTTAAAAAACATATATTATTATTTCTTTGTTAGTTAAGATTCTTTCATGTGTATATAGTTTTATTGTATATTGGTTTGTTCATCTTTCATGTATATTGTTTATTCTTTGTTATGGTATTATATCTTCATTATATATTGTTTTATTGATTTTATTATTGTATGTATATTAACACCTTTAAATATATAGGTTTGGTTTTTAAAATATTCTTGCATGTTATTAACTCCAAATTCCTTCTTTCATAACTTTTTATTTTAATATTCAATTACATATTATTAGTTTTCTTTTTATATATGTATATCATTTCAAACCCAATCATGTGTTATTCATTTTGTAAGTTTTCATATATTTGATAGTTTTCAAATTATTTCCAAATTATTTTGTGTACTATGTGTCGCTTTAGTTTTCATGTTATTTCATGTATTATTGTTTTATATTGATTATTAGCCTTTCGCACTATTATTTAAATTATGTTAATTTGTTCTTTTGTTTACTTGTATAATATTTCGTATAGTAATCCGTGTTTGTAACTTTGATTTTTTCTATATTGTTGCATCGTGATTCAAATTTCAATATTTTGGGTTGATATTAGTTGTTTCACTGTTATTTTAAAACAAATAAAAGTGTTTTGAGCAAATTCTCAGTTCAAAAATAAGGTAATATTCAATATTTGGGGAATTTAGAAAATGGTACTCAATCGTACTGGGTATGATTTTTCGGCGAACTAAATATTTGAATAACCTTTTTTTTTAGTGTACAAATTTTCAAAAGTCAAAAATCAATTGTCTTTTAAGGTATAAAGGCTCGTATCCAATCGTACTGGGTATGATACTGCATATCTTTGAAACGAGAGATTTGTGACTACTAATTTAAACTATTTCAAACATTTTAAAGAATCATGCTTTAAAAGATCTTTCTTCTTAAAATCTTTGATATAAGGATAGCATCGAATCAATTTGGTACCAATTTTTGGGCGTAATGAGGGTGCTAAGCCTTCCTCATGCGTAACCGACTCCCGAACCCATTTTTAAATTTTTGTGAACCAGAATTGTTTTAAAATGTCTTATTAGGTGATCCAATCACACCTAAACAAAAGGTTGGTGGCGACTCCACATTTTGGTTTTCAAAAGTCTATCCCCATTATTTTCAAATTAAAAAAGGGTTTCGACAATTGGGTTACTATTTTATAACTTTTAATAATTGGTGACTACTAGAGGTGCTTATGGGCCGGGTTCGGGTTCGGTTCGGGTCTAAGCATGATATTAACATACTTTATCCTCACCAAGCTCGGCCTTACCCGAAATTTGGGCCTGAAATTTTGCCCAAACTCGCCCATATTTGTAAAATACTAACCCAAACCCATTTTAGGCCCACCCATATTATTTTTTAATTTTTTAAAAAATTATTTTATTTTAATATTAAATAATTTTATATATTTTTTATTTATTGAACTTTTTTATATAGTCATCTTAACATTATTTTAATATTTACATTACAGTAGTCTTATATATTTAGTATAAATTTATTTTTTTAATGTGTTCTAAATTACATAATATATAAAAATAACATAATATAAAGTATTAAAAACTTAAAACGGGTTAGGCTTGAATGTTCAAGCCCGAGCCCAACCTATATTTTAATCGGGTCTAATTTTTTTACCTAAACCTATTTTTCGGACATAATATTTGTTGGGCGGACCTTCCGATCTGGACGGATAGTCCAACCATGAACAGGACTACTAAACTTGTTTAGTTTTGCAGGGATAATTAAGAAGAAAAGCTTATCCTTACAAGACAGGTAGCAACCGTTATTGAAGAATTAGTCACGTTTTAAATATTTTCTTCTAAGTAAGCACGACATTAAGAAATTTACTTTTTAGAGTCTATACAAGGAAAAGGGCCACTCACTTCAGCAACAATCACGTCAAATTTTCAAGCATACAACAGCAGCAGCAGCCAGCGAGATCTACGAAAGGTATGCACCAATTAATTGTTTTTAAGTACTAATATTTGGGGATAAAGTAATATTTAATTATATATTTTTATACCAGTTAAAATACACTTTAATCATTTTGGTTCATAATTTTACATATTTTGAAGGGATTAGATTAAAATTTTATCATTTTGGAGGTTGAGATGCAATTTTATCGTGTATTAACATGTAAAATTATAACTTTTAAAGGAACCCAAAACATAAATTTTCATTTTAGGTGGCCAAAGCCTTGGTTATTTATCTACTTTGATCTTTGAACATTTTTTTGTCTAAATTAATGCGGAAATTTGATAGTTTTTCCTAGTTTAGTCCTTGAACCTTGGTCTATACTTCATCATCACTTGTATTTTTTATATAAAAATAATAATTTCTTTTTCATTCTTTTTAGATTTTATTTAAGTTTTTAAAACTTTCAAATGATGATGTGACATAATCTTAAAGTGGCATGTCATCGCTCTTTAACATAATTCAAGTTCATGAACTAAATAAAAAAAAATTTAAGTTCGGAGACTAAATATTATTTTATCCCTAATATTTGTTACCCTTTTTTAGAAGTTGATTGAATTTCTTGCTTGCTTACTTTTGTTATTAACCATTGTTTTGTTCTTCTTCTTTTAATTTAGGTCCCGTAATCGAAAAAAGATGGATGAGAAATTTCTAAAATCATTAGATACAAGAAAATATGATCTCAAATCCTGTCTCAAATCCTGTGAATTACCCATAACAAGTTACAGAGACATGGGCGCCAGCTATGGTGAATTCATCCCTTACATTTTAGTAGGCACAGGTGGATTTCAAGAACACAAACAATTAAATTGGCTAAATTTATTCATATCCGCCAAGTTATTAGAATTTTCAAATATATTCAAAAAATTAGGAGAAACTTTGGATGAAAGCATGAGGGAAATCACAAACAGGATCAAATTGAAGAGAATGAAAATGACATGGAAGGGATAAAAGAAGAGATGACTAAATTGCCTGAAAATTTAGCACGTACTGTAACGCCCCAAATTTTATTAAATTGTTTTTGTAGTTTTTGGGCACAAATACATGTCTGCTTCAGTGGTTAAATGCCTTGGGAAGTGTTTGAGAGGTCTTAAGTTTGAGCCTTAACTTGGGCTAAAATTTTGGTTTTTATAAGAATTAAGTCTGGGTTTTAGTTAACGGGTTTATAAGAGTTTATTTGTAAGAATATGACAGAATGGGCCTACTGGTCTGGTGGCTAAGTGGTGTATTGGCATGATGGGGGTCTGGGGTTTGATTCTCTACGTTGGAAAAATGAGGTGTATTTTGCTACAAATTTCGGCTAGGAGTTCGAATTTTAGTAAACTCCTGAGTAGGAGAGTAGTAATAGATTGCAGGGTTATCTAGTTAGTTTGCGATTCTTCCCAAAATCCCCTCCTGCCAAAATTCTCTGCAATTCCCCTCTCCACCTTTCATTTTGTTTTTCTTTTTGCTGAAAATCCCCCTTTTTGTGCTGCCAAAATTTTGGTTCTTTTATCCTTCTTCTCTATTTGCTTTCTTCCGATTAGTTTTGGCACGAATTTGGTAAGTATGGTTTTGTTAAATTGCGTAGTTTTGTTGGGAGATTGTTTAAGAGAGATTTTTGTTTGCTGTATAGGGGATTATCAAGGTTCTGTGGATCACTAATCGGGGTTCTAAACAGTGAATAATCACCGTTATTCGTTGAAGGTAAGTGGAACTCTCGGGGGATTTGTCTATTCTTAGTTAATCATTCAAGTGATCGATTTTGGTCTCGGGTTTGTTGATAATAGGTTCTGGAGTGCTTGGGATTGCATTAGCTTCGAAATGATACCAGGTGTGTACTCCAATTGATCTGAAATCGCGTTTCGACAAAAGCCAAAAATACTTCTATTGATGCCACAGAGGCATGTGGACTGCCCGTGTGGAGGTCGTGTGGCGATACACGGCTGTGTGTTCGACGAGCCAGACTGTACGCGTGCCACACGAAGGCGACGGACACGGGCATGTGATGGCTTATAGGCCGTATACGGGGCATGGGCTTAGGTAAATGGGCCGTGTGGGCTACACGAGCTTGTGGGGCCACATGAGTGAACCACACGGGTATATGGGAATTTGGGCCAGGCTGTGTGATCCACACAGGCAAGGCCAATTTGGACCGTGTGACCCACACAGGCGTGTAAGCCCAATTTTTTAGAAATGATCCGTAAGGTTGCACGGGTCGCCTAAGTCGACTGTGACTTGACTGTAGGGGCAATAAGCGTTACTCAGTCCTCTTACTCTGATTGGTTACCGAAAAGTATGTTAATATAAGCATGTGTATCTGTCTGATTCTGTATATCTGCTCTGACATGATGTTGATATAATCTGCTATCTGCATAATAGCATGCCATGATATTTATGATGCATTGCATTGGGTTGGGATTGTTATGAAGAGAAGGAAGTCTGAGAGGTGATTAGTCTGTTATCTGGCAGCGATGTTATATTTATATATATATATATATTAATTGCCAATTATTATTTTTCGATACCAGTTGGTGTGTAGGGTTGGATGGGTTGATTAAATCCCCATACTTGGTGTGTAGGGTTGTGTGGGTCGATTTTATCCCCACATGATGTGTTGGGTTAGACGGAGATGGTGCGCAGGGTTGGTGGCATGTTTTATGATATCTGATCTGCTATGCATCTGATTTCTGTATGGCTAAGACCGAAGCATCTGTATTCTATTATCTATCAGGTAATCCTCAACAGTAGGTGGATCGGTGCGACGAAGGGCTCGATGGTGACCACTGGTAGACATTTACGAATTTTTTTTGAGTAACACTTTATTTTGTCTGCTTTATTTAATTATATGTTTTGGGATTAGTATGGGTTTGGGCATGAACTATTCTTGGGTTTATTTTGGGATTTTAAAATGTTAAATTATTGATTTATGACTTGATGATGTTTTAGCTTCCGCGATAATGAAATGTTTTCACTTAATATCTGGAATAGAAATTTCATGACTTGAGTAAAGATAACAAATTGGACGATTTTGGCCATAGCGTCTAGGCCGGGTTTGGGGGTGTTACACGTATGTTAAACAACATTGATGATAAAACATATAGTATAGAGCATATGGAGTGTAGCATGGAAGAGAACATGTATAAGATCAACAAGGATCAAATTAAAATTATGACAGAATTGAGGGACTTGAAAAGGGAAATAAAAGAGTTAAAGGAGGATGTGAAAGAAGTTAAAATAAAAATTAGTGCGAAAGAAAGATAAGGGTATTTTTTTACACATCGTGGATGTAATAACAGAGCTCGGTTGTTGTAAGTGTTGTATGGAAGAATCGAAGATGGAGTGAACGGGTGTTTAGGATTTTAAAGTTTAATATTGAAGGATTGCTGTATGTGGGTATGTGAGTGTGTTTCTGATGTAAGGGATGGTGTAAAATAAATTACAGTTTAGGGTTTTGTTATATAATGAAGGTAAGCACCTTTTAAGATTGTTAAAGGCACCTCATCTGATTGGAATGTAACATCTATTTAAACTTTGACACGAAACTCAACTCCTCCATAAACTAGAAAAATATCATTAGTTCTCCGTAAATACTTTCACCTCAATCCAATGTCTACCACTTGGATAACTTCAGCTATCAGCTCGTGACGCTTAGACCTATACAATATATTTGGTGTTTTACACAACATGGCATACATAATAGATTTCGTTACCAAAACATATGGTGCCTTACTCATTCTTTTCTTTATGTTCCAAAGTTTTAGGATTCATATCATTCGAGTGATGTATACCATTCACCATAAGCAAGTTTCCAAAAACAAAAAACTTTTCCAAAAAATTTAATACATTTTCGACAGATCATTTTTCAAAATATCCTATTTTAGTGTAATTATGTTTGTAATAGCCCATTTTTGCCTGGCCCATTTCAGTATTTAAAATAATAAACCCCCCAAAAATAAAAATAAAACAAAATCCAAGTCCAGTACAAAATTACAAACATATAATTTGGCCCAATTGGAATGACCCATTACTTGAAAAGATTTAAGGTCCATCTTTAAGCTTGACTCATATGGAAATATAATCTTTAAGGATATGCAATCTTAGATATGATATGCAATCTTAGATATGATACAATCTTAGATATGATATGCAATCTTATATATGATACAATCTTAGATATGATATGCAATCTTAGATATGATATGCAATCTTGAAGATATGATCTTGTAATCTTGGAGATTTAATTTGTATATATCCTTTAATCTTAACCGTTGATGTAATTGATATGTACCTTTGGATTTGGGGAGGCTCAACTATAAATAGAGGCATCTCCCTTCATTGTAAATCACTTGAGTTTTGGGAAGCAATAAGAATTCATGAGAGCGTTCACTCAAATTTCTCTCCCTCTTGCGTTCTTACTCTCTGTGGTTTGTTCTTATTTTATTCTTCGTCTATCTTAGTTTTTCAACCTTTTTTATTTTAATTTCTTCATTTTTCAAATATGTATATTTATTCCTATCTTTTATATATTTGATTATGTATTTTATATATTATAATATTTAACCTTTTATATAGTTTATTTTCAAATATATATTTTCTATGCATGTATATATATTATATTATCATTTCATGTATTTTGAACTATTGCATTATATTTTTATAATTTGTAAATGTTCTAGTTATTCATTTTTTAGTGTATGTCATTTATCTTATTTGTGCATATTCATTTTTTAGTGTATGTCATTTATCTTATTTGTGCATAGTTTCATTTTTTATATGCTATGTTTAATTATTTCTTTTATGTGCTATTTTATGATATATATTGTTGTATAATTTTCGCATGTATTATGTTTTTCTTTTAGTTTACTCATGTTTTTATTATCTTATATTTACCCTAGTATGATTTTTTTCATTAAACGTATGTTCATGTTATTTAGTTTTGTCTTAATAATATTATTTATGTTTGTATGGAAATGTTAGAATATTTTGTATATCTATGCTTCATGATGCATTAATATGTCATCCTAAAACATCATTTAAAATAATATTCCAAGGTTTTTTTTTTAAAAAAAATAAAAGGCAATGCTTAATGTTTGGAAACTTCGAGAAAGGTAGTGCCCTAACTTATTGGGTTGCGACTTTTCTCTTTGAATTCAAATAGTCAAGCACCCTTCTAAGTGATTTTGAGTTTTCAAAACTTAAACAATTATTTCGAGATTTCAAAACATAGTGTCTTAACTTACTGGATATGGTGTTTTGTTGTTTCGAGATAAAAATTTTCGAAAGACGAGCTTAGTTTCGAAGGTTTTAAAATGTTGTGTTCTAACTTACTGGATGTGATGTTTTGACTCGTTTGAAATAAATGAGCCTTAATTTTCAAAATTGGGACATTCTAATTAAAAGAGGTTTGCATCTTAAAACTTTCAAATTTCCGACATTAAAGACACTTGATAATCAATTAGGTACCAATTTTTGGGTGTTACGAGGGTACTAACCCTTCCTTGTACGTAACCGACTCCCAAATCTATTTTCTCGACTTTCGTAGACCAAAATTAATGTTTTAAAACAAACATTTTATAAGGTGATCCAATCACACCTAAAAAGATTGGTGGCGACTCCCGTTTTCGTTTTTCTTAAAGTCGATTCCCATTTTCCAAAACTCGATTTAAAAATGGTTTCGATAGCTTGACGACTCCGCTGGGGACTAATAAGAGAGTCAAGCCGTATAATTGATTACCTTTTGTCTTAATGTCGAAAATTTGAAAAATTTAAAAATTCAATCCTCTTTGCATTTCATGTGTTTGTATTATTGCATATGTTATATATTCTGATACGCATTGCATTTGCATGACCGTTGTGGTCACACCCTTAAGTGGGAGTGAGAAGCTACGCCTTCGTGAGGTTTTCGCCTCCGTGCAGGATAGTGGATCACTTTCGGGATACATCCGTACCTATGTTTTCGTGAGATTTTCATATCCGTGTAGCCATAGGGAAATGTATTCCCCTGAACTGAACTCGATTCAAATGAGCTTATAATGGGTGAGGATCGAGGAATCTGCTGGTTCTGGTACCTCAAACCTTAGAAGCAAACCACATATAGAAAAACCGTAAGAGCTCAATATAGATAGAATTATACTTAGGTTATCTTTGTGTTTATTAATATCATATGATACTGACTGTTTTCTTTCTTTTGTGCATGTCATTTTGCATTTAAAATGTATCGATTGACAGTCAGTTTCTAAGTTAGAAAGTTTTATTATGGAGAACGGACTTCTTGATAGAATAGAGGGCAATGTTAACGTCCATAAATGGTCAAAGGAAATGCTGAAGGATACACATCAGAATTATGGGGTTACACTCACATCAGCGTGGCGCAAAATAATCTCCAGGAGTTAAATGAAATATGGGATCAATAAAGTAATGAAGCCAAGTAGTTGTTCTACAATAACTAAGGGGACTTGCAGTATTTGCTTGACAGGAGGATAGATGAGCAATTCAAAGTGAGTGTGGGAGTATTGATGGACACTTCTACCATTATAGCATTTCTCTTTCATATGAAGACGATTGCCATGTGGATGGTAAGGATATTGGAAGAAAAGTGATTGATAGAGTGCATGAGACCTACAAAAATGAGTTGGATGGAAAGAATTTTGCCTATGATGGTAAAAAGCTCATTTACTATAGGACCGCTACCAAACAACAAGCTTGAGTTTACTGTTGTACTTATCGGAAATAATGGAAATGCAAGCCTTGATAGCCTGGATAGCTCAAGTAAGCATGAAAGAAAGTGATTAAAGAGGACCGTATCATACAAAGAGCTTTAGAGATTAGCTATGCTGTGAAGGTACCAAGGCAGGATGCTCTGCGTGGGTAGAAATCTGAAAGCTCTCAAGAAACATTGAGGATATAGGATATTATTTTAAGGTAGCACAGTGCAGAACAGGATACCTACCAGTTCGCTAATCTATCTCAAAATAATCAGAACAACTTCACAGGTATTGGAGGAGGTGCCCTTAGTTGCACAGATTACCCCACAGGTAAGGTCGTAGCTCAAACTCAGGAGGCAGCTAATTATTTACAGACATTGGCGGCACAGGCTGACATATTGAGCACCAATATGAGCTACAATCTGATTATGGCCAAGAGTTTGTTTTGTTGTTAAAACTTTAGGCATTAAGGCGAAAGCGTATTTGTAATCCATTTATATGTAAATATATTCTTTTTCTAAATAAAGTTTTCTAAATGAGATTGAATCGAGATCGATACCTTTTGCATTCATTTGCATCTTATAGCATTTCATTGCATCATTTGCATTCAAAATTATAAAAAGACCCTAATTAGTTAAAGTTATTAAAAAGAGAAAGAAAAAGAGAGAGAGAGAAGAGGGTCACGGCTAAGTGAAAAAGATGTTGAATGGGAATTAACGACATTCCCTTACATATCCCCGACTTTTGTGTCAAGAGGGATAGCTTACCCGGAGAAGGGGGTGTTTGGAAATGAAAATCATCCCATCAATGTCATACATGAGAAAGGGACTGAACAAAGAAACCTTGAGGGCATTCGCCCTTACGAACTGGGAAGTTCTTTAAACAATTGGACTCCAGAAGAATTTCCTGTAATCTTTAGGAATTTTACGGAGTAATATTCAGAACACTCTTGTTGCTCTAAAGCCTAGGAGTAATGAGATTTCTTTTGAGAAGTGGGCTCATGTTCAGACATTTTTATTTTCAATAAAACATTCTTTTATTATTTATCCGAGTAAATATTCTTTCATTCTGATTCTTTAGACCTTTGACATTCTTTATAAATTTTCATTTCATGTAAATAGTCATTCTTGAATTCATTTATTCCTTGTATAATCTTTTGTGTGGCTATCATAGATCCCTAGATATCAATGACACGGGCAACGATACTACAGATTCAGAGTTCCTTTTGAGTGCAATATGTGTTTAGAGGAATCTCAGTACTTTAAAGGTGACAGAAATTGTGACTAGTTTCTAAATTTGTTGAAAATGATTTTTACCCCATGAAGTGGCAGTAGGAAATATAGCCTTAGAGGAAGGAAAGATTGCGAAATTGGAATTAGCTGAGGAGACAAAACAAGACTTGTTGAGACTATTATGGGAATTCAAAAAATGTGGTCCAAAGATGCATGCAGGAGGATTTGTAATTGCCAGGATAAACATGAGGTTTTGGGGCACTGTTGGTCCACCATGGAAAGGGATCGCATCAGTTGTACAATGAATGCTAAATTTAAATGAGTCAAGACTTATAGGGCATGTATGTTATGGGCCCGAGCTCTTCAAAAGTTTCAAGCTGATAATGACTTATCTTTGTGGACGTCAACTACTCCATTAAGAGGGGGAGATAGCTTCATATACCAAAATTACAAAGTCAAAAGTCATCCATTTCAAAAAAAAAAGTTTATATATAACTGTACAATGCTAAAAGTTTGCAGTCTTTTCAAAAATAATGCGCCATACCATAGTAAAACAAAGGCTGCCAAAAGAAAAGAAAAAGAAGAAAAAAAACAAATTACAGAAGATGACTGAGACTGGTAAAAATTGGCATAAGAAACTACCACCTACTCTCTATGCTTACGCTGGGGCAAACACCTTCAATTCCAGTTGTTTCAAAGGTTCCAACCATCATCCTTGGAATGAGTGCATTGTTTGGCCTTCCTGAGCGATCGATGTGCCAGTCAATAGTCTGCGATGGTTAGCTCCAGCGGTGGCCATTGATTTCAAATATGGGGCATCAGCCGCATACGTCTCTGAAGCTTAAAATGATAGATTCTTTCTTCAAAACTAGTTTCTGACAAAGTGGATGATGGTATCATGAAGGAAGCTCTCTTAGACTTCTATACAAGTTTAGGGAAGAGGAAACCTGATCAAATTATTATTTTTAGGGATGGGGTTAGTGAGTCTCAATTCAATCAAGTTTTGATCAAGTTATTGAGGCCTGCAAGTTCCTTGAAGAGAAGTGGAACCCTAAAGATTGTGGTTATTGTTGTATGAAAAATCATCATACCAAGTTTTTTCAGCAGGAGTCTCCTGACAATGTGCTACATGGTACTGTCATTGACAACAAAGTATGCCATCCAAAGAACAATTATTTTTACCTTGGTACCCATGCTGGAATGATTGGAATCACGAGGCAGACCCACTATCATGTTCTCTTAGACCAGGCTAGGTTTTCAGCTGATGATCTACAAGAGTTTGTTCATTCTCTATCCTATATGTATCAAAGGAGCACCACAGCCATATTTGTTGTGGCTCCTATTTGCTACGCTCATTTGGCAGCTTCACAGTTGGGGGCAATTTATGAAGATTAGGGATGCTTGAAACATCATCGAGTCATGGTGGGATGTATGCTCCAGAGTAATCTCGTACCTCGGCTTTCCAGTTGAAGGATAAAGTCAAGAACTTCATTCTTGTCTGCGAGAATCATTGAACCATCTTTTTGTAGGGTTTGACAAACAACAGCCAGAACTGTTGCTGAGGCAATCCCTTTCTTATAGGTTTATGAATCAAGATTTTTCCTCCAAGCTTTGATGGAGTCAAGAATTGAATACCTCTAGTAAACTTAACTTGAAAGTATTCATCCTAAGCAAATGTACCAAGAATGGATAACACAGACTTATGACAAAGAAGGTTCTTCCAAAAGAATTTCATAAAGGAAACCTTATGCTGAAAGAGATCCTTGCCATGCAAAAAGATGCTGAATTGGGAAGGGCCATAGTTCCGAAGAGGGCTTTCTCTAGAGGTGCACTGATTTTGACAGAAATGGATAGGAAGAATTTATTTGATCCAGTGAATTCAGACTCGATCAAGGAGTACTTTGTCTGAAGGAGAAGGGAAGCCAAGGTGAAAACCCGTAAAGGGAACTTTGGGACTTCTATTTTAAAAAAAAAAGGAAAAAAAGAGAAAAAAGAGAAAAAAAAGACAAAAAAAGAAAAGAAAATATGGAGAGGCCAAGGTGAAAACCTGCAAAGGGCGCTTTGAGACCAAAGGGGTTTTGAGTTGAAAACCCGAAAGGGCAGCTCAAATTTGGAAAGTCATGCAGTGACTTGCTATACCGGATTCGACGAGAAGTGAAGTATGTTACATATCGAGGTATCAACAAATTACTTTGGATCTTTTAAACACATGTTGAACTCAAGAAAGTCTTCATGGAGCTAGTGTATAGACCCTCAAGCGGCGATATCTGGGGCATTTGATTTCTGTCCTATTTACTATCTTTGGATTCTTTTTCTTCGCAAAGATATGTTCTCAGGTTAATCTTTTTGCATTCCTTCCAATAATTTGTCCAAATCTAATTATCCTTAGGATCAATTTATTTGTCTCCCATTATTCATAAAGCATGTTGCATTGAAATAATGATAGATGAACTAAAATATCTTCACAAACGAAGTTTTGCATATTACTCTGGAAATTTTTAGATAATACAAGATGTAACGCCCCAATTTTCGGGAATTCTGTGAATGTTGGCAAAGGTTTAATTATGTTAGTGGGCCTCTAGAAGGCCCAAGCTTAAGATAGAACCCGGCAATTTTAGTTAATTTTTGTTCCATAAGAAAAAAAGAGGTGAAATTATGAAATAGAACCTATGTGAAAATGTTTGAAAATGCTATAGGCTAAATTGAAGTGGCCAAATAAATAGGAGTGCAAATTAGGAGGATTTGCATGACAAACCTCCCATTTTACATGAAGTGGCCAGCCATCATGTTGTTGTAGACAATATGAGCACTTGATATCCATAATTTATGGTACAAATTGATACAAATTGATAATTGGTTAGGTAAATGTTCCATGATAATGGATTAGGTAAATATTTCATGATAATGGGTTAGGTAAATGTTCCATGATAATGGTTTAGGTAAATGTTCCATGATGGGAATTTCATGTCTTTTGTATTAAAGAATTAAATGGATGAAATATGAAATTTTATTAAAAAAAAGGGGTGAAAAGAACAAAGTTTTGTCCATCTTTGTTCATCATAGCCTAAAGTTAGAGAAGAGAAAGGAGAGGAGAAAGCTCTTGAATGTTCGGTCACTTGGGGAAGAAAATTGAAGGTAAGTTCATGGTAGTTTGCTTCTATCTTGATGTTCATGAGTTCTTCTTGATTCTACCTTAACTCTTGAAGCATATTTTGGTTTTTAGTTGTGTTGTGAGCATTTAGTCATGAATTAAAATGAAGGAAATGGTTGTTGTTTCATGTTCTTTTGATGAAAAATGGAAGATAGGTGAAGTTCAGCCAAACAAATGAGCATGCATGTGCCTTAGATGCTAAAGGGAAAAATCGGCTAAATGTTGTGCTTTAAAATGATGAAATGGAGATTATACTTAAGTAAAATCATAGATATGTGATGATTGATTGGTGATATACATGTTTAAATAACATGCATGCAAGTTATGTGTGAAAGAGTGAATTTGGTAATAAATCTGCTTAGGACAGCAGCAGTAACGTGACTTTGGAAAATCACCATAAATTGTGGGAGATGAATTAGAAGCTGAATAAATTATGCAATTAAATTTTGTTGAGTCTAGTTTCAAATGAAATAAACGAGAACATATTTTGAATTCTGTACAATGAGAAATTTGATTCGTAATGAAGAGTGGTCAGATTAGTCAAACAGTGAAACATGGGAAACTTTGAGAAAAATCTGGTATTGATTGGCTAAACCAAAAATTCTGAAAATTTTATGGATAGAAGATATATGAGTCTATTTTCAGGTAAAATTAACGGCACTTGATTTGGAGTTTCGTAGCTCCAGTTATAAATAATTTAGTAGCTGTTGCTCAGGAAGACAACTTGCAGTGAAATTATGATTATGTGGTAAACATTGACAAAAATTTGTTAATGAGTTGCTTATTGATTTCTTATAAGCTTACTATGATCTGTAGGTGTGGTTGGCCGAATATTGTAAGGGGTTAATACGTAGTTTGTATTTGAATAGTTAGATTAACGTGTTAGGAATCCAATTGTAGGCGGTTCGTGTGTGGATCTCACAAGATATCGTCGCAAACACCGTGTGTAACTAACACCCTCTTTCTTAGTCCGGATCGGCAAAAGTCGAAAAGCGAAATGCCGAAAATCGGTATTTTATAGATTTACGAAAAAGCGAATGCTCGTGAGGTAAATCGATTAATGTTTTGGTAAGCTGCAAAATTTGACCGCAAAGTGCATGATTTACGTGCCTCGATATTTTTGGGCTTAATGGGCCAAAATTGGAATGATGGGCCAACGGCCCAATTCGTAAGAACCTCTCAGACGTGATTACGTTAGTACGTGAAAAGTAGGAATATGCATGAAAAACCCTAAAATAGATAAATTACTGAAATACCTTTAAAAGTTGAAAATTTATAGTTTTACCCCTAATAGATAAATTACCAAATACCCCTAGGGTTAAATTGACCTAAATGCATGTTTGATCGTTGTTATTTATCGCATGCCATGTTGTTATTATCGATGCATGGGATTGGGATATTGACGGAGGAAGTATTGAAAGTGGCTTGTCCACGTCTCGGAGGCTTTGCCTCAATTTATCGTTAACTGAGAGCAAGGTCAAATCTGTGGAGTGTTAATGGGTGGGTTGAGCTATTCCCACATGGAGTGTATGGCTGGTACGGTGGAGTGTAGTGGTTGGTGGGTTGAGTAGTCTCCCAAATGGGCTTGCATATGTTTACTTGATGTTGCATGTATTTTGAATGGGCCTATGGGCCATCTTTGTTATCTGAATAAGGGCTAAGGCCCGTTTATTGTAATCAAAAGGGCTCGTCCAGATCATCATTACGAATGGGCTTAGGCCCAATAGGCTTGAGCTGACTTGGGCTTTGAATGGGTTTTCCTTACACACCGAGTTTCCCCAAACTCACCCCTTTTATTTTCATCAACGCAGGAAATCCCCAACCATAGTGGGCTTGGAGTCGTGAGGGAATTCGAGTGGCCACCCGCTCGAAAGTTTGATTTTCTTCCGTGAACTTGACATCCTTTTATTTACGTTTGAAGTTTTGGGTTTTTAAATGTAATAAGGCCGCTTAATTATTTTTGATGGTTTTAATATGTATTACTAAGATAGGTATTACTTATTTTAACTGTTGAAATTGGATAGCTTTAGGGAGCGTTTTCAAAAACAACAATTAATTTCAAAATAACACGACAACAAGCAAAGCTTCCGCAATGAAAGTATTTTCCAAAATTAATCACTTTTCCTAAAAATGACTTAATCAAATCGGTTTCGTAGAAATATCCATGACGTTAATGTATGGCAATGGCGGTATGCTCGTCTAGGATTGGATCCGAAGGGAGCTTGGTACTTAAGCAGTCCGATGGACTCACCACCTCTTTTCCGGTTTCCTACCTGGTGCACAGCTTCCATTCACTTTAACCTATAATGAAATTATCTTTTAAAACACTAAGTAAGTTTTTCTGGACCAACAATATAAAATGTTTTGAACGCTTCGATGTGGCATGTCGGATCCGGTCATAACGTTTGGGCCGGGTTTGGGGTGCTACACAAGAAACTAAAACAGAACAATTGTTCGAGGAATTCACGTAAGTGAGGTTTGAAAGAACTCGAGGAAATTCTATCTTTTGTCCAAAATGATGATTGAACAAATCAAACTATTTGATCCTAAGAGAGGATCATCTTACAGACATTTTCAGCGGGTCATAGCATTTGAAGAATGGTACAAACCCACAAGCTGAGGAGGAATGAGACTTCGAGAGAAATAAGGATAAACTTCGATGAAGGAATGAGGGATGACGTCTGAAATAGGAGTCATTTTCATAGACATTTTGCATCATAATATGTCTAATTAGGAGCATTTGACTCATTTTGATCATGGCATCTTAATTATTTGGCATAAGCATAAATGCCAGGAAATTAATTCTACAGGTGGATTCCCTAGTGGACAATGTAGCAAGATTGATTAAAAATTACAAAATTCAGCGCCTTAACCCCCTAAGTAGTAGGGTAACAGGCTAGAATTACAGATCTTATCTCCCCAAGCAGTAGCGGAGCAGATCAATGATGACTCGTCTTAATCCCCTAAGTAGTAGGGTACCAGGTCAAAATTGCAGATCTTATCTCCCTAAGCAGTAGTAGAGCAGATCAAAGATGCGCCTTAACCCCCTAAGCAGAAGGGTAACAGGTTAAAATATAGCAGATCTGGCCTTCAGGTGTTCACGCTGAAGCAGATCCAAGATGATTTGGCATCTCTGTATTGTCAGAGAACAAATCGAAGAAATAGATTTGGCATCTCTATATTCGATAGAGAGTAGATCGAAGACATAGTAGATCTGACCTTTGGATGTTTTCACATCGAAGCAGATCCAAGATGATTTGGCATTCTTGTGTTTACAATGAGCAAATCGAAGACATAACAGATCTAACCTTCAGGTGTTTACACTGAAGTAGATCCAAGATGATTTGGCATCTCTGTATTGTCAAAGAACAAATCGAAGAAACATATTTGGCATCTCTATATTCGACGGAGAGCAAATCGAAGACATAGCAGATCTGACCTTTGGATGTTTTCACATCGAAGCAGATCCAAGATGATTTGGCATTCTTATGTTTACAAGGAGCAAATCGAATACATAGAAGATCTGACCTCTAGATGTTTTCACATCGAAACAGATCCAAGATGATTTAGCATTCTTGTGTTTACAAGGAGCAAATCGAAGACATAGCAGATCTGACCTTCAGGTGTTTACACTGAAGCAGATCTAAGATGATTTGGCATCTCTATATTATCAGAGAACAAATTGAAGAAACAGATTTGGCTTCTCCATATTCGATGGAGAGCAGATCGAAGACATAGCAGATCTGACCTTTGGATGTTTTCACATCGAAGCAGATCCAAGATGATTTGGAATTCTTATGTTTACAAGGAGCAAATCAAAGACATAGCAGATCTGACCTTAGGTGTTTACACTGAAGTAGATCTAAGATGATTTGGCATCTTTGTATTGTCAGAGAACAAATTGAAGAAATAGATTTGGCATCTCCATATTCGACGGAGAGCAGATCGAAGACATAGCAGATCAAAACTTCGGATGTTTTCACATCGAAACAGATCCAAAATGATTTGGCATTCCTGTGTTTACAGGGAACAAATCAAAGACATAGCAGATCTGACATTCCTGTGCTTACAGCGAAGCAGATCAAAGATTTTAACATGGCATCCCTGTGTTTATAGGGAACAAGTTGAAGATAGCAGATTTGGCATCCCTGTGTTTACAGGGAACAGATCGAAGACATACCAGATCTGACATTCCTGTGCTTACAGCGAAGCAGATCGAAGATTTCAGCATGGCATCCCTATGTTTATAGGGAACAAGTTGAAGATAATAGATTTGGAATCTCCATATTCGACGGGGAGCAGATTACAGACATAGCAGATCTGACCTTCATATGTTTACATCGAAACAGATCCAAGATGATTTGGCATCTTGGTATTGACAGGGAACAAATCGAAAAAGTTAATTTGGCATCTCTGTGTTCGATAGAGAGCAGATCGAAGATATCAACATGACAATCCTGAGTTTGCAAGGAGCAGATTGAGGACCATGAACTCTGAAGCTAATGAGACCAGGCAAAATGGGTCCTTTTATAGTCTTTGCTCTATTCTCGTTACACGGCAATGAGCAAAGAGGGGCAGCTGTAATAGCCTATTTTTGCCCGACCTATTTCAGTATTTAAAATAATAAACCCCCAAAAAATAAAAATAAATCAAAGTCCAAGTCCAGTACAAAATTACAAACATATAATTTGGCCCAATCAGAATGGCCCATTACTTGAAAAGATTTAAGGTCCATCTATAAGCTTGACTCATATGGAAATATAATCTTTAAGGATATGCAATCTTAGATATGATATGCAATCTTTGATATGATACAATCTTAGATATGATATGCAATCTTAGATATGATATGCAATCCTGAAGATATAATCTTGTAATCTTGGAGATTTAATTTGTAGATATCTTTTAATCTTAATCGTTGATGTAATTGATCTGTACCGTTTGATTTGGGGAGGCTCAACTATAAATAGAGGCCTCTCCCTTCATTGTAAATCACTTGAGTTTTGGGAAGCAATAAGAATTCTTGAGAGCATTCACTCAAATTTCTCTCCCTCTTGCATTCTTACTCTCTGTGGTTTGTTCTTATTTTATTCTTCGTCTATCTTAGTTTTTCAACCTTTTTTTTATTTTAATTTCTTCATTTTTCAAATATGTATATTTATTCCTATCTTTTATACATTTGATTATGTATTTAATATATTATAATATTTAACCTTTTTATATAGTTTATTTTCAAATATATATTTTCTATGCATGTATATATATTATATTATCATTTCATGTATTTTGAACTATTGCATTATATTTTTATTATTTGTAAATGTTCTAATTATTCATTTTTTAGTGTATGTCATTTATCTTATTTGTGCATAGTTTCATTTTTTTATATGCTATGTTTAATTATTTCTTTTATGTGCTATTTTATGATATATATTGTTGTATAATTTTGCATGTATTATGTTTTTCTTTTAGTTTACTCATGTTTTTATATCTTATATTTACCCTAGTATGATTTTTTTCATTAAACGTATGTTCATATTATTTAGTTTTGTCTTAATAATATTATTTATGTTTGTATGGAAATGTTAGAATATTTTGTACATCTATGCTTCATGATGCATTAATATGTCATCCTAAAACGTCATTTAAAATAATATTCCAAGGTTTGTTTTTAAAAAAAATAAAAGGCAATGCTTGATGTTTGGAAACTTCGAGAAAGGTAGTGCCCTAATTTATTGGGTTGCGACTTTTCTCGTTGAATTCAAATAGTCAAGCACCCTTCTAAGTGATTTTGAGATTTCAAAACTTAAACAATTATTTCGAGATTTCAAAACATAGTGTCTTAACTTACTGGATATGGCGTTTTGTTGTTTCGAGATAGAAATTTTCGAAAGACGAGCTTAGTTTCGAAGGTTTTAAAATGTTGCGTCCTAACTTACTGGATGTGATGTTTTGACTCGTTTGAAATAAGTGAGCCTTAATTTTCAAAATTGAGACATTCTAATTAAAAGAGGTTTGCATCTTAAAACTTTCAAATTTCTGACATTAAAGACACTTGATAATCAATTAGGTACCATTTTTTGGGTGTTACGAGGGTGCTAACCCTTCCTTATACGTAACCGACTCCCGAATCCGTTTTCTCGACTTTCGTAGGCCAAAATTAATGTTTTAAAACAAACATTTTATAAGGTGATCCAATCACACCCAAAAAGATTGGTGGCGACTCCCGTTTTCGTTTTTCTTAAAGTCGATTCCCATATTCTAAAACTCGATTTAAAAATGGTTTCGACAATGTTTACATATTATGTATTTATATAAATTATGATAATATATGTATCAATATCATTTTCACAGGTAAAAGTATCATAAAAGTCTGTATGCTAAATGTTAGATTGTATTTTATTTAATTTACTCAAAAAATAAGCAAGTTAGTTTCTCTTCATTAGATCAAACAGCAAATTGGTCTATTGTTAAAAATTGGTTTATGTACATCATTTTGAGGTACAGTGGTACGTCACGTTTCATTATTTGATTATTTTGTTATTCACACCAGTTTTTAACATTACAAATAGATGAAAATTTTAATAGAAATGATCAAGTTACTCTTTGATCTAACATAAAAGGACTAGTTTACTCATTTTTTAAATATAGGGAGCAAAATACAATCTAACTCAATGTATAGGGACTTCCATGTTATTTTTATCCAATTTCACGTTATCTTATCATTTTTTTTAGCATACGCCTATCATATAAATGGTATAGTGTCCAAATTGTCTGGTCTTACTTCACATGGTTGATTTCATTTGTCAATTAATGATTGTGAATTGACAACATTGACCATTCTGTGCACGGGGAGGGGACTACTCCTTTTCTGCCATTTTCACTACCCATTGCATTCATTTTCTCTGCCCTACTGGTCCTCTGCACTGTACTCTCCAATTGTATTTAAAGACAAAGTATACATATAGATTGTAAATTTTCTTGGCTGGAAGCTCACTGTAAGCCAAAATCAAAACAAACTTTTGATGGTTTAATTGTTCTTTAGCCCTTGAATTTCAGGTGCTATGAGAAATGGATTACAGCCTCATCTTGTCATTATCCCAAAATCAAAATAAGCAACTCTTGGTTGAAAGTTAATATTTAGCTGAAGTCCTCTCAATAATAATGACTCTAAATTTAAACTTAAAAATAACTTTGAGCTAACCTTGACCGATTGCTCCAATCACACAAAACGAATAACTAAAGCTTCCTCAACCTCAACAAATGTTATAGTGTCAAGATTGAACAAACAGTCTCCTAGTACGCTATCATGATCCCAATAGGCAACTTTGATGTTGAACATCCCACAAAACATGAAAAAAAAGAATTACAATTACATTTAACTCATGCAACAAGTTTCACCTTTTTCGGTGAGAAAAAGATCAAGCCTCTATTAGGGAGTCTTGGACTTCTAGTTAAAGCCTGTGAATCATTAGAATAGGAAAAATCACGTAATGCTTGTTGCCAAATCACAATCCTGTCAATGTTGAGGTTTTTCAAAAACAAAACAATTAACAAATACTTAATGCCCGAAACGCCCTCTCTTCATGGTTTATATGGTTTATAGTTAAACCCTGATGCACCCAACCTACTCTAATAGAAAGGTAAAAGAACAATGTGCTCAATGGATTTCACTTCTTCCCCACACCTCGGTCAGTGAGGATCCACCTCCTTAAACCTTTTGGCAATGTTTTGTTTAGTAGTAACCACATTGTGGCAAGACCTCCTAAGGAGATTTTCTATATTTAGTATCATATTAAGCTCCCATGAATGATTCAAACTTTTCTAAGACAAATCATTGTTAGCATTTGATCTGTTAGGGGCCACAGATGACAAAAGGTAGAGAAAAAAGCCACTAGTACCCATATCAAATGTTGTAAGATTCGTCTTCCGAAAAATGCCACACAGATTTATCACGCTTAATTAGTAGGGGACCTAATAAGGATTTTCTCAATAACCTTATGTTCATTTTGGCTAAAACATTGTTGCAGTAAATCGCTCTTCGAAGTCCACAAGTCCAGATCAATTAGGTCCTTAAACAAAATAAGGCCTATCTCAAAGGAGGAAAGGATGGAATATATTCAAAAAGATTACAAGTCGAGGACCCATTGATCATGTGAAACCATAATGTCCAAGTCACTTTTGAATTCAAATTGGTTGCAAGATTTTTAGTTAAATTAATAATTCAAATTTTTAGCATGATCAATGTATCTTTCATGTTTGATGTACGATTTTTGAAGACTAGTCCTTTCAGGATTCGTAGTTACTCCTCCCAACAATATTATTATATCTAAGGTTTAAATATGAATTTTCTTCTTAAGAATACAATGTGCCTTTCATTCTCAATTTTTGTTCATTGTTAATTGATCATTGAGATAGAAATGCATTTGTTTTAAACCTTGGTAATTAGTTGGGTCTAGTGAACTTTAGGATCTTATTCTATGCATGTAACTCCTAACATCCATTCTTAAGAATTCGATGATTGAAATATTTAGTTTCAAAATTACTTTAATTGTAATTGTTATTTGATTGTGGTGCACTTTAATACGTTTCAATCCACATCCTTCTATACTAATAATAATATTGATGCAACAATGTGGTGCATGTGAAGTGAAGTAAGTGGTAGTAATAGCTATTAAAGTTACAACGGAAATTTTTATTGATTTGATGCGGAAGGTAAATGTTCCTCTGATTGTAGAGTTTGAATTGAGTAGTGTTTCTGATTGGTTGAAGTATAAAAGTTTACGACCATGGTCGATGAGAAAATTATTTGTGGATATTGAAGGAGGATTACGGCATTTGTTGGAGATTAAGTTTGTGGTCACAAATAGTTAGAAGAACAATATGGCTAATTCATTGGCAAATGCAGGACTGTCCAGGAATCACTTTTTTTAAAGCTTATTGATAATCTGTTGTTTCTTGGTGATTTGTTTTAGTGCAATCTGCTTGTTGTTATATTTCTTTGTAAGTTGAACTATTGTTTTTTGTAGCTTTGTCGCTCAAACATGAGCTGGCAATTTTTATTACTTCATTTTACTTGTAAAAATTAAATTAAAACTCAATTTAACAACTGTACAGATTTTTAGGTTAAATAAATTTTAAGGACACATATTGCTGTTGTGATGTAAGTATTTAGGATAAATCACCCTGCATTGTCAGACAAATTGCCCCAGGCTATAAATTGTATATACAAACAAAATCAAAGAGCTTTGGTAAAATGTAAAAAAAATTATTAACTAATAAAATTATTTTAGATATAAATTATTCAGATTATTTTGAATTTGAATGAATGTTTTGTTTGAATCAGCTTATATTTGAGTCAATAATAAACGGGTTTAAATTGTTAGTTTTTATGTTCAAACTGAATTAATTAATTAAATTTTTAGATTCATGTTAGAATTGATACATTTAACTAAAAATATTTAAACATTAAAAAATAAAAAGTCCATCAGTTCATACGGACGAAAATTTATATTTTACTTAGACCGCTTGATTTTTAAAATTCCTATTTAAGCCTCACAAAAAGTACTGAAATTTTCAAAATTTTCAAAAGTTGTCTTTAATTTTCTCGAAAATTTTGATTAAATCTCTTTTATTTTATTTTCAAAACAAAAATCTCATTAAACATCAAAAATTAAATAGATTGAATCCAACATCCAGGAGTTACGAAATTCTCATAAATAACAAGAGTTTACAAAAAGACTAGTAAACAACACTTACTTTTGTTGATGTATGGTATAATAAGTCTGCAAAGCACCAAGAAAAAGTGCTGTAATGGCACCCACAAATGCCAAAAACGTCCAAGGACTCCTAAAATAAGTACGATAACCTTGAGCTGCATGATTAATCCACGTAGTCTTACAATGATTATGTATTTTCCGTTTAACCCCACTGTAAATCATCGGACTAGGAACCAAATCAGTGTTCATCTTATTGAAAAGCTTAGCCACTTCTTCTTCGCTCCCCAATCCGTTGTATAGTATGCCGGCGTCTCTCAGGTCTTTAACATCTTCGGCTTCATCAATCAATAAATCAAGGAAACACATATATGAAGTGACAGTGAAATCGTTTTTGAAATCCGGACACATTTCGTAAGCTATCAAGTTCATGGTTGAATCATCGACGGTGATCGGCGGTAAACATAATTTTCCGACGAAGAAGATACGGTTGAAACTGATATCGGTTAAACAACTTGTTTCGCTTGCTTTTAACCATATTCCGGCCTTTTTAAGCTCTTTTACGTTACGAAAGGTGTGTGAATGGTGCCGTCTTGTTCTTGTTTGGCTGCTGTTGGTAGATCCAGCATTAGCAGACAATTCCTCCACGGTTTTTCTTTTATTCTCTGAGTTAGCAGACAATTCCTCCACGGTTTTTTCTTTTTTTTCTGTGTTAGCAGACAATTCCTCCATGGTTTTTCTTATTTTTTCTTTGTCGAAAAGGAGTCTTACTCGTAGTAGATTCAGTAGGTGAATTGGATTTTGCAGCTTCCACCAATTACTAGAGTAAAATCTGTCAGTCGGGAGCAATTTTTTATCAAAGATAAAATTAACATTTTCAAAATTGATAATTAAACCGGTCAAATTATCTATTTCTAAATTTAATTGGTCACATCAATTTATCCTATTTAATTAAATAAATCATTAAAAATTTCAGTATAATTGTTCAGTTCAATTAGTTGTTTTGTCGGTTCAACTTATTCGTATAAATTATCAAGTCAATTGATCTAATAAATACTTATTCAAAATAAGAGATGAGACCAACAAAATCGAGTAATCAAATCGATTTTCTTTATATTTTTAATATATCTTTAATATTTTTCAAAAACTAATATAATTCAACCGAATAAATTAATGAGAAAAAATGAAAGCGTCTAATCGAATAATAAACTCCACAAAATTTTTCTTTTTTAAATCCCTTAAATTACCTGTCCTGCTGATGTGATTGTGGCTCTTTCATCTCGGCTGGGTTGATAACAGTATCCTCGATGAACCTTATGATTGCATTCATGAACATTTTGCCATTACCTTATGACGATTATAATCTTGACCGTAACGCATATAAACTGCTTGTAAAATTGTGCAGCCGTCAACGAAGAACATCCAAGCCAGTTTTTCGTCATCGCAGCTATACTTCTCTAATTCCTACGGATCATAGCATTTCTTTAAGCCATCGATCTCTTTCTTCATGTTGCTGTACAAGGAATCCTTATGGACGTTAATGTCGTTGACGAAATGTGATGCTAATTTGAGCTTGAGGTCCTCGGATTCATGGAGGGTGGGATTATCGTGGTGGAGTGAGCCGATTGAGATCATTTGGGCTTGAAATACTTCTTGAAATCTTCATTACGGCGAAGGGTAGATGGGACTTTACGTATCAATGGTTTGTCTCCGAGGGTGGGTTGGCCTCCCTTGAAAGCTTTGTCTAATGACCGGAGATTGGCTAATTCGCCACTGCTGAGAGCGACGTCCGTACACGGCATATCAATGCCCACGGAATCGTTATTGGTGTTGTTGTTGATGACTGTTTGATCAGTGGAAACTGCTCCGACAGTGCCGCCTCCTTCCTCCGTGGACGACATTTTCAGGCTCAGTGGTTGGAAGTAATAAACAAGGTGATTTTGTAAACTGTTTTTGGCTGAGTGAGTGATGTTGGAGAAAAGGTGGCAAAATGGCTACGATGATGACAAATATTTTATAGCTTACATAATAACCATATATGGGAAATACTTAAGGTATAATTTAAATTTACCCCCTGGGAAATACTTAAGGTGTAATTTAAATTTACCCCTTAGTGTTTACATTTTACTAATATAATTTTAATTTTTAATTAAATTTAATTCTCTTTTGAAAGAGTCAATCACTATCCATCTTAAAAACGAAAGTTAAATTAATGTTTTTTAATAAAAATAGTGACAAATATTAAAATTTTAAATGTGACAACTCATAAGGCAATACACGTGTACATATTTTTTTAATTTCTAATTTTGAATATTTTTAAATTATTTATTGACATGACAATAAGAAAAATAGTGTTATATTAGCATGGAGTGCACATGAATTGCCACACGATTGTGACACCAATGTCGTTACAAATTTAATGTTTTAGTTAACATTTTTGTTAAAGAAAAGTAATTTGATTTTTTGAAAGGTTAATGGCTAAATTTAACTCAAATAAAAAAGAATAAAATCAATTTGATAGAAAACATAAATATTAAGGACTAAATTTATCATTATGTCATTTTTTTAAAAGTTTCACTTATACAAATACAATATAAGTTCAAATATAAATATATGTCTCGACTAATCCAAAAAGAACTAAACAAAATTCACACATGATATAAATATAATGAGACTGAGACCCACACATCACAATTAAGAATAATATTATAAAACCTAAATACTCAACAACCCAAAACCTTCTCCTTAAGAAGCTAAGAACCTATCGTAGGGAGAATTTTACATTTACAACACTTGTTAAATTTCATACACTTAAAAATAGCTCCATGCTTCTTTACATATAATAATTGCATTTGTTATTCTACCTAGCTCATGAAAAATCTCAAAATTTGCAACCACATATTATTCACATGCCAACCAACCAATTTATTACTCACATGCCAACCAATTTTTTTTATTGAAGTTATTGTACTTATAAGCTTTCACATATAACCATGCTTCTTTAGATATGTTAATTGCATTTATTGATGTACCTCACTCATGAAAAATCTCCAACAAAATATTATTCACATGCCAACCAACCACTTTTTTTTTTTATTGAAGTTATTATACTTATAAGCTTTATGCTTCTTGTAACACTCTATGTTCGATCTGATCTACAGGACACTATAATCATTGTCAAAGTAACTATAATCAGAATTACGATCAGATAATTTTTATTTAAATATCAATCATGATGCAATTACAGTAATACATCAATTATGAGCTTAATTAATTAGTAGAGCCCGGGTGGTAATACTAGTTAATTAATAGTTAATTCCATTTAAACTCAAATTCTAAAATTAACTGCAACCACTAAAATGAGTTAATTTTCTGCCTGTTTTTATGATTTAGTTGTTTGCTTATTTTCTGTTTATTTAATTCCGCTAACTTAGTTTATGCTTGCTATCTATTTTATTATTTATCGTAATATAAATTTTAATTATTACTATTTAGACTTGTTATTGTAGAAGTAGATTTCTGATTTAATTCATCCTCCTATAGGTACGATCCTTGGAATATTTCTTTATGCTCTGTTGTACATATGTACGTATATTATAATTTGACCCGTATACTTGCGGACATCGCTTACTTAATTTTATATATTATTAATTGGTGCTTATGAGTTTTTATGGTGAATTATTGTACACTAAATGTAAAGAAATTTCAGAATTAAAAATGAATAAAACCAATAGATGCAAACAAATTTCATGGCTACCATTAGCTTATTATTTAGTATGTGTCAACGCTAATACAGTACCTGTCTTCTTGGGAAAAAAATTAGACACGTGCTTGAGAGATGGTTTTTTTTTTAATTATTTTAGACACCTTTAAATGCCTTTTATTTGGTGATTATTATAATGCAAACTTTTACATCTAGATCTATGAAAGGCTAAGTCTTTAGGGTGATTAACGACTGCATGTGGAAGTAGTTAACAGAAGAATGCGGGTTTCCCAAAGCAATGTCAGAAGATAAGTGAGTACCTGTCAATTAGTTAATTAATAGAGGCCGGGTGGTAATATTAATTAATTCTATTTAAACTCAAATTTTAAAATTAACTGCAACCAATAAAATGAGTTAATCTTCTACATGTTATTCTAATTTAGTTGTTTGGTTATTCTTAGTTTTTGCTTGCTATCTATTTTATTATTTATCATCATATAAATTTTAATTATTACTATTTAGACTTGTTATGATTTAATTCGTTCTCTTTTGAGTACGATTCTCAAAATATTTCTTTGTGTTCTGCTGTACGCATCTATATTACAATTTGACACATATACTTGTAGACACCGCTTACTTAATTTTATATATTATTAATTGGTGTTCAAGAATTGTTATGGTGAGATTATTGTAAAGTAAATGTAAAAAAATTCAGAATTAAAAATGAATAAAACCCATAGATGCAAACAAATTTCATGTCTATCATTAGCTTATTATTTATTATGCGTCAACGCTAATACATTACCTGTTTTCTTGGGAAAAAAAATTAGACATGTGCTTGAGGGATGGTTTTTCTTTATTAATTTAGACACCTTTAAATGCCTTTGATTTGTTCATTATTATAATGCAAACTTTGACATCTAGATCCACGAGAGGTTCAGTCTCTAAGGAGATTAACGATTGGATGTGAGAGTAGTTAACAGAGGAATGCAGGTTTCCCAAAGTGAGGTCGAAAGATAAGTGCGTACCTATCGGTTAGTTAGTTAGTAGAGGCTGTAGTTAATCCATAGTTATTTCCATTTAAACACAAATTCTAAAATTAACTGCAACCACTAAAATGAGTTAATCTTCTGCCTGTTATTCTGATTTAGTTGTTTGGTTATTTTCTGTTTATTTAATTCTGCTAACTTAGTATATGCTTTCTTTCTATTTTATTATTTATTGTAATATAAATTTTATTTATTACTATTTAGACTTGTTATTATAGAAGTAAACTTCTACGAACTAGCCCCTGATTTTTTCCAAATTATTTTTATAAGGTCCTACAAACTCATTCTAAGGTCTATAAACGTATATATGTCATGTTTAATGTCTGATTTGATTATTGATATTTAAATTAATATCTGAAAGAATTTATAATGTCATTTGATTGAATGCGTACTGTAATATTCCAAAACCTTAATCTGGTAACAGGGATGTGTTAGGGGTGTTACATGTTTGGTTATTTTCTGTTTATTTAATTTCGTTAACTTAGTTTATATTTGCTATCTATTTTATTATTTATTGTAATATAAATTTTAATTATTACTATTCAGACTTGTTATTGTAGAAGTAGATTTCTTATTTAATTCGTCCTCCTTTGGATATGATCCTCGAAATACTTGTGTTTCATTGTACATATTTATATTACAATTTGATTCATATATTTGCAGACACAGCTTACTTAATTCTCTATATTATTAATTGGTGTTGATGAGTTGCTATGGTTAGATTATTGTAAATTAAATGTAAAGAAATTTCAAAATTAAAAATGAATAAAACCCATAGATTTAAACAAATTTCATGGGTGTCAGTAGCTTATTATATACTACGTGCCAACGCTAATACATTACTGTCTTCTAGAGAAAAAAATTGGACATGTGCTTGAGGGATGGTTTTTCTTTATTAATTTAGACACCTTTAAATGCCTTTTATTTGTTCATTATTATAATGCAAACTTTAACATCTAGATTCATGAGAGGTTAAGTCTCTAAGGAGATTAACGACTGGATGTGAGAGTAGTTAACGGAGGAATGCGGGTTTTCCAAAGTGAGGTCGGAAGATAAGTAAGTACCTATCGATTAGTTAGTTAGTAGAGGTCGGGTGGTAATACTAGTTAATTAATAGTTAATTCGATTTAAACTCAAATTCTACAATTAACTGCAACGACTAAAATGAGTTAATCTTCTGCCTGTTATTTTGATTTAGTTGTTTGGTTATTTTCTGTTTATTTACTTTCCCTAACTTAGTTTATGCTTGCTATCTATTTTATTTGTAACGCCCCAATTTTCGAGAATTCTGTGAATGTTGGCATAGGTTTAATTATGTTAGTGGGCCTCTAGAAAGCCCAAACTTAAGATAGAACCCGACAATTTTAGTTAATTTTTGTTCCATAAGAAAAAGGGGGTGAAATTATAAAATAGAACCTATGTGAAAATGTTTAAAAATGCTATAGGCTAAATTGAAGTGGCCAAATAAATAGGAGTGCAAAATATGAGGATTTGCATGACAAACCTCCCATTTTACATGAAGTGGCTAGCCATCATGTTGTTGTAGACAAAATGTGCACTTGATATCCATAATTTATGGTACAAATTGATACAAATTGATAATAGGTTAGGTAAATGTTCCATGATAATAGGTTAGGTAAATGCTCCATGATAATGGGTTAGGTAAATGTTTCATGATAATGGGTTAGGTAAATGTTTCATGATAAGAATTTCATGTCTTTTGTATTAAAGAATTAAATGGATGAAATATGAAGTTTTATTAAAAGAAAAAGGGGTGAAAAGAACAAAGTTTTGTCCATCTTTGTTCATCATAGCTGAAAGTTAGAGAAGAGAAAGGAGAGGAGAAAGCTCTTGAGTATTCGGTCATTAGGAGGAGGAAAATTGAAGGTAAGTTCTTGGTACCTTGCTTCTATTTTGAGGTTCATGAGTTCTTCTTGATTCTACCTTAACTCTTGAAGTATATTTTGATTTTTAGTTGTGTTGTGAGCATTTAGTCATGAATTAAAATGAAGGAAATGGTTGTTGTTTCATGTTTTTTGATGAAAAATGGAAGATAGGTGAAGTTGAGCCAAACAAATGAGCATGCATGTGCCTTAGATGCTAAAGGAAAAATTGGCTAACATGTTGTGCTTTAAAATGATGAAATGGAGATTATACTCAAGTAAAATCATAGATATGTGATGATTGATTGGTGTTATACATGTTTAAATAACACGCATGCAAGGTATGTGTGAAAGAGTGATTTGGTAATAAATCTGCTTGGGACAGCAGCAGTAACGTGACTTTGGAAAATCACCATAAATTGTGGGAGATGAATTAGAAGCTGAATAAATTATGTAATTAAAGCTTATTGAGTCTAGTTTCTAATGAAATAAACAAGAACATATTTTGAATTCTGTACAATGAGAAATTTGATTCGTAATGAAGAGTGGTCAGATTAGTCAAACAGTGAAACATGCGAAACTTTGAGAAAAATCTGGTATTGATTGACCAAACCAAAAATTCTGAAAATTTTATGGATATAAGATATATGAGTCTATTTTCAGGGAAAATTAACGGCACTTGATTTGGAGTTTCGTAGCTCCAGTTATAAATAATTTAGTGACTGTTGCTCAGGAAGACAACTTGCAGTGAAATTATGATTATGTGGTAAACATTGACAAAAATTTGTTAATGAGTTGCTTATTGATTTCTTTTAAGCTTACTATGATCTGTAGGTGTGGTTGGCCGAATATTGTAAGGGGTTAATACGTAGTTTGTATTTGAATAGTTAGATTAACGTGTTAGTAATCCAATTGTAGGCGGTTCGTGTGTGGATCTCGTCAGCATATCGTCGCAAACAGGTGTGTAACTGACACCCTCTCATAGACTAGATTGGCAAAAGCCGAAAAGCCGAAATGCCAAAAAGTCAGTATTTTGGGAATTTGCGAGTGTGCGAATACTCGTAAGATAGTTAGGTTTGTATATTTGGTAATCTAAAGTAATAAACTACAGTACGCGCGATTTCGTACATTTTGATAATTTGGGCTTAATGGGCCAAAGATCAGGTTCATGGGCCAACGGGCCCAATTCGGTATGTATGCGCGGTAAGTGTTTTGATAGTACGTAAATAGTTAGGATATGCATGAAAACCCTAAAAGTAGCTAAATTACTATAATACCCCTATGAATGAAAAATTACTGTTATCCCCTAGGTGCAAAATTACCGTTATACCCCTAGGGTTAATTTTGACTGAAAAGCATGACGATCTGATTCTGTATGATGTATGCCATGATTATATATCTGTTGCATGGGGACATGGGTTATATTATGGAGGAAGCGTTCGGTGGCTCGCCACAAATATTCGATCCGGTGGCTCGCCACAAATATTCGATCTGGTGGCTCGCCACATATATTCGTTCTAGTGGCTCGCCACGATTATTCAGATCTGGTGACTCTGTCACATTATCTGTTCTGGCAGCCATGCTACAAATTCTGTGGTGTGTAGCGGTTGGGTGGGTTGAGTTGTCTCCCCACACGGTGTAAGGTTGGTACGGGGGTGTATACGGTTGGATATGGTTGGGTTTCTGCATAAACATGTAATATCTGGTCTGTTCTGTTATGGGCCTATGGGCTTTATTCTGAATTCTGTTTTGGGCTAAGGCCAACTTATTCTGCTTCTGTGGGTTGAGCTGATTTAGACTATGGTTAGGTTATTTTACACACTGAGTTTCCCCAAACTCATCCCTTTTATTTTCATCCACGCAGTAATCCCCAACCATAGTGGGCTTGGAGTCGTGAGGGAATTCGAGTGGCCACCGCTCGAAAGTTTGATTTTCTTCCGTGAACTGGACATCCTTTTATTTACGTTTGAAGTTTTGGGTTTTAAATGTAATAAGGCCGCTTATTTATTTTTGATGGTTTTTTATATGTATTACTAAGATAGGTAATACTTATTTTAATCTGTTGAAATTGGATAGCTTTAGGCGCGTTTTCAAAAACAACAGTTGATTTCAAAATAACACGACAACAAGCAAAGCTTCCGCAATGAAAGTATTTTCCAAAATTAATCACTTTTCCTAAAAATGACTTAATCAAATCGGTTTCCTAGAAATATCCATGACGTTAAAGTGTGGCAATGGCGGTATGCATGTCTAGGATTGGATCCGAAGGGAGCTTGGTACTTAAGCAGTCCGATGGACTCACCACCTCTTTTCCGGTTTCCTACCTGGTGCACAGCTTCCATTCACTTTAACCTTTAATGAATTAATCTTTTGAACATCAAGTACGATTTTCTAGACTTAGAATTGAATTTTTTTTTAACGTTTTTGATGTGGCATGCCGGATCCGGCCATAACTTCTGGGCCGGGTTTGGGGTGCTACATTTAGTGGTCTCAGAGCCTAGATTGCAACAACTCGGCTGTGGAATGGGTTTACAAAAACAAAGATTTTCGAAAGCGAAAATTTTATAAAGAATGCGAAAAACTCGATTTTCAAAATTTAGATCTTTAGAAGGTGGCATTCCGAATATCCGGCTCAAGTCTGTAAGTGTTCTGAATTTTTCTGAATATTTTCCTGAATTATCTGTCTGTACTGAAACCCTACTAGGACACTCTAGATAGGATGATATCGAAACCATAGGAAAATCGATAAGAGATTGAAATCGTAGCTAGACTTCGATTCGTGAAAACAAACTCGAACTCATCGTCGATTCATAAAACATCTGTAATAAACACTGAAATATTAATTGATGTATAAAAATTCGTAATCAAGATAATACGATATGAGTACAAGAAGCCGTGGACGGAGCCGAGGAAGTGCTCGAGCGAGATCTTCGTCTTTGAGACATATGCCGGCGGTGGATGCACCAGTACCACCGACAACAGAGGTAGAGTCTCATGACCGCGGTGTTGAGGATGATGCCCTGTCATAGGCAATGCTTCGTGTTCTGGAAAGGGTTGCCGGAGCAAGTTCGGGTAACGAAATTGTGGATCTATTTCAATGACTTGGGACTAACGGAACGGAGATCTTTAAGGCGTGTCGGTATAGCCCGAATGTGGCGGAATATTGGTTGGAGGCCACGAACGGATTATGGACGACTTGGACTACTCGAGGAGATTGTGAGTGGGGTATCTGTACTAAGTCCCTTGGGTCACTTTCGTTAGGGTAGACAAACAGTATAGGAATGTACCCTTAGAAACTCAAGGCAAGGTTTTTCCTGGAGATCTGATGGAGTTACCGTTCGGAGAGTTTGACCTCATTCTGGGAATGGATTGGCTTGTTAAGCATAAGACAACTCTGGATTGTGCTTTTAAACGAATGGTGTTAAGAACTACAAAGGATGAGGATGTTATGGTGATAGGTGAGAGAAGGGATTATTTGTCCAATGTGCCGAAAAGTGGATTCGGAAAGGTTGTGAGGCCTAATTGGTATTTGTAAGTCAGTCGGAAGAGGAGGGACTGACAGTGGATAAGGTTAAGACTGTAAAGGAGTTCCAAGATGTTTTTCCGGAGGAGCTTCCAGGATTACCTCCGAATCGAGAAGTTGAGTTTGGAATAGACTTGTTGCCTTGAATGGCGCCTGTGTCTATCGCACCGTATAGGATGGCACCGAAGGAGTTAGTAGAGTTAAATGCTCAAATTCAAGAGTTGTTGGATAGGGGCTTCATTAGGCCAAGCGTGTCTCCATGGGGAACACCGGTGCTATTCGTGAAGAAGAAGGATGGTACAATGCAGATGTGCATTGATTATCACCAGTTGAACAAACTGACGATTAAAAATAAGTATCCACTGCCAAGGATTGATGATTTATTTGACCAACTTAGAGGAGCTTCGGTATTTTCCAAGATTGACCTTCGATTTGGATACCATCAGTTAAGGGTAAAGGAAGTGGATATCCATAAGACAGCATTCAGGACTCGGTATGGTCATTACGAGTTTCTGGTTATGCCATTTGGACTGACGAACGCTCTTGCAACATTTATGGATCTAATGAATCGTGTGTTGCAACCATTTTTAGATCAGTTCGTAGTCGTTTTTATTGACGATATCCTGGTATATTCTGAAACTGAAGCGAAACATGATGAGCATCTCCGTATAGTGCTACAAGTGTTAAAGGAGAAGGAACTCTTTGTGAAGTTCAGCAAGTCTGAACTTTGGTTGAGGGAGGTAACCTTCTTAGGACATGTGGTCTCTGCCGAAGGGATTAAGGTGGACCCTCGAAAAATTGAAGCGATTTTGGAGTGGAAGTCGCCTAGGTCAGTGTCAGAAATACGGAGTTTTCTAGGACTGGCAGGATACTACAGAAGGTTTGTGGAAGGTTTTTCTGTGATGGCAGCACCTCTGACAAAACACATAAGGAAAGGAGTACCGTTTGTATGGATTAAGAAACAGCAGGAAGCTTTTGAGAAGTTGAAGAAAGTTCGATCAAGCACTTGTGTTAATTCAATGAGTCCGGGAATGATTTTATCAGGTACGATGGACGCATCACACGTGGGTTTGGGCTGCGTGTTAATGCAAGAGGGTAAGGTGGTTGCATATGCATCACGATAGCTTAAGCCTCATGAGGGAAACTATTTGACTCATGATTTAGAGTTGGCGCAGTGATATTTGCACTTAAGATTTGGAGACATTACTTGTACGGAGAAAGGTGTATTATATACACCGACCATAAGAGTCTTAAGTATTTCTTGACTCGTAAGGAGCTGAACCTTAGGCAAAGGAGATGGATTGAGTTGCTTAAGGATTATGACTGCTCGATCGAATATCACCCAAGCAAGGCTAATGTGGTAGCCGATGCTCTAAGTCGAGAGTTGTATCTCGATCCGAGAGCAATGTTTGCTCGTCTGAGTCTCAGATGATGATGGAAGTCTGCTATTGAGTTGTAAGTGAGGCCAACCTGGTGGATCAGATTAAGGAAAAACAGTTGAACGATGAGTCTTTGGTAGCTCGTTTTCAACAAGTTAAGGAAGGGGAAACTTCGGAGTTTGGGAGCCAGAAGAGACGATGCAACAGCAATACCCTCATCTGTTTAGATTAGGTAAATTTCGAGGACGAAATTTCTTTAAGGAGGGTAGAGTTGTAACACCCCAATTTTCGAGAATTCTGTGAATGTTGGCATAGGTTTAATTATGTTAGTGGGCCTCTAGAAAGCCCAAACTTAAGATAGAACCCGACAATTTTAGTTAATTTTTGTTCCATAAGTAAAAGGGGGTGAAATTATAAAATAGAACCTATGTGAAAATGTTTGAAAATGCTATAGGCTAAATTGAAGTGGCCAAATAAATAGGAGTGCAAAATAGGAGGATTTGCATGACAAACCTCCCATTTTACATGAAGTGGCTAGCCATCATGTTGTTGTAGACAAAATGTGCACTTGATATCCATAATTTATGGTACAAATTGATACAAATTGATAATAGGTTAGGTAAATGTTCCATGATAATAGGTTAGGTAAATGCTCCATGATAATGGGTTAGGTAAATGTTTCATGATAATGGGTTAGGTAAATGTTTCATGATAAGAATTTCATGTCTTTTGTATTAAAGAATTAAATGAATGAAATATGAAGTTTTATTAAAAGAAAAAGGGGTGAAAAGAACAAAGTTTTGTCCATCTTTGTTCATCATAGCTGAAAGTTAGAGAAGAGAAAGGAGAGGAGAAAGCTCTTGAGTATTCGGTCATTAGGAGGAGGAAAATTGAAGGTAAGTTCTTGGTACCTTGCTTCTATTTTGAGGTTCATGAGTTCTTCTTGATTCTACCTTAACTCTTGAAGTATATTTTGATTTTTAGTTGTGTTGTGAACATTTAGTCATGAATTAAAATGAAGGAAATGGTTGTTGTTTCATGTTCTTTTGATGAAAAATGGAAGATAGGTGAAGTTGAGCCAAACAAATGAGCATGCATGTGCCTTAGATGCTAAAGGGAAAAATTGGCTAACATGTTGTGCTTTAAAATGATGAAATGGAGATTATACTCAAGTAAAATCATAGATATGTGATGATTGATTGGTGTTATACATGTTTAAATAACATGCATGCAAGGTATGTGTGAAAGAGTGATTTGGTAATAAATCTGCTTGGGACAGCAGCAGTAACGTGACTTTGGAAAATCACCATAAATTGTGGGAGATGAATTAGAAGCTGAATAAATTATGTAATTAAAGCTTATTGAGTCTAGTTTCTAATGAAATAAACAAGAACATATTTTGAATTCTGTACAATGAGAAATTTGATTCGTAATGAAGAGTGGTCAGATTAGTCAAACAGTGAAACATGCGAAACTTTGAGAAAAATCTGGTATTGATTGACCAAACCAAAAATTCTGAAAATTTTATGGATATAAGATATATGAGTCTATTTTCAGGGAAAATTAACGGCACTTGATTTGGAGCTTCGTAGCTCCAGTTATAAATAATTTAGTGACTGTTGCTCAGGAAGACAGCTTGCAGTGAAATTATGATTATGTGGTAAACATTGACAAAAAATTGTTAATGAGTTGCTTATTGATTTCTTATAAGCTTACTATGATCTGTAGGTGTGGTTGGCCGAATATTGTAAGGGGTTAATACGTAGTTTGTATTTGAATAGTTAGATTAACGTGTTAGTAATCCAATTGTAGGCGGTTCGTGTGGATCTCGTTAGCATATCGTCGCAAATGTGTGTAATCGACACCCTCTCATAGACTAGATTGGCAAAAGCCGAAAAGTCGAAATGCCAAAAAGTCAGATTTTGGGAATTTGCGAAAAGTCGAATGCTCGTAAGATAGTTGGGTTTGTATATTTGGTAATCTAAAGTAATAAACTGCAGACGCGCGATTTCAGACATTTTGATAATTTGGGCTTAATGGGCCAAAGATCGTGTTCATGGGCCAATGGGCCCAATTCGTATGTATGCTTGTGTAAGTGTTCGATAGTACGTAAATAGTTAGGATATGCATGAAAACCCTAAAAGTAGCTAAATTACTATAATACCCCTATGTATGAAAAATTATCATATACCCCTAGGTGCAAAATTACCGTTATACCCCTAGGGTTAATTTTGACCAAAAGCATGACGATCCGATTACGTATGATGTATGCCATGATTATATATCTGTTGCATGGGGACATGGGTTATATTATGGAGGAAGCGTTCGGTGGCTATGCCACAAATATCTCGATCCGGTGGCTCGCCACAAATATTCGATCCGTGGCTCGCCACATATATCTGATTCGGTGGCTCGCCACGATTATCTCAGATCTGGTGACTCTGTCACATTATCTGCTTCGCAGCCATGCTACAAATTACGTGGTGTGTAGCGGTTGGGTGGGTCGAGTTGTCTCCCCACACGGTGTAAGGTTGGTACGGGGGTGTATACGGTTGGATATGGTTGGGTTTCTGCATAAACATGTAATATCTGTTCTGTTCTGTTATGGGCCTATGGGCTTTATTCTGAATTCTGTTCTGGGCTAAGGCCAACTTATTCTATTTCTGTGGGTTGAGCTGATTTAGACTATGGTTGGGTTATTTTACACACTGAGTTTCCCCAAACTCATCCCTTTTATTTTCATCCACGCAGGTAATCCCCAACCATAGTGGGCTTGGAGCTGTGAGGGAATTCGGAGTGGCCACCTGTTCTGAAAGTTTGATTTTCTTCTGGTGAACTGGACATCCTTTTATTTACGTTTGAAGTTTTGGGTTTTTAAATGTAATAAGGCCGCTTATTTATTTTTTATGGTTTTTTTTATATGTATTACTAAGATAGGTAATACTTATTTTAACTGTTGAAATTGGATAGCATTAGGCGCATTTTCAAAAACAACAGTTGATTTCAAAATAACACGACAACAAGCAAAGTTTCCATAATGAAAGTATTTTCCAAAATTAATCACTTTTCCTAAAATGACTTAATCAAATCGGTTTCTAGAAATATCCATGATGTTAAAGTGTGGCAATGGCGGTATGCATGTCAGGATTGGATCCGAAGGAGCTTGGTATTTAAGCGATCCGATGGACTCACCACCTCTTTTCCGGTTTCCTATCTGGTGCACAGCTTGCATTCACTTTAACCTTTAATGAATTAATCTTTTGAACATCAAGTACAATTTTCTGGACTTAGAATGAATTTTTTTTTAACGTTTTTGATGTGGCATGCCAGATCCGGCCATAACTTCTGGGCCGGGTTTGGGGTGCTACATTATTATTTATTGTAATATAACTTTTAATTATTAATATTTAGACTTATTATTGTAGAAGTAGAATTTTGATTTAATTCGTTCTCCTTTGGGTACAATCCTTGGAATACTTGATGTCCACGAAACTGACTAAAAATTCGACAAAGGCAAGTGCAGCTATCAATTAATAGTATAGCTATAGTAAGCAAAGATATCGTTCCCACGAGGACTAAAATTACTAGTAATTACTATCTTTCTATTATTTAACCCATAAATTGGAGAGATTGTTTAAACTACTATTAACAATTAATTAACTAAAGAACACGACAAAGAACAAATCAGGAAAACAAACGATTAACAATCAAGAACTGAAACAGTACCCAAGAAAGAATCCACCTAGATTTAATCTGCCATTATCAATATGATTAAACAAATTTTCACTTAGTATCTTGATCCGTAGAAACCCCTAAATTATGGTAATATCTCTCTTCAAGACTAAGATCAACTGACTCTAGTTTGATTAATTGAAATTTCTTTCTAATTAAAACCCCTATTATCACATTAACTCGATCTATGGATCCCCCTATTAGATTTGACATATTTCTAGGATTGCATGCAACTCCACTCAATTACGCTAGATGTACTCTTAAATAGGGTCTGTTCCTCCTCTGATTTAAGCACTTCAAATATTGATTAATAGTCTAGAAATATTAAATCAAGAATTAAGCACACATAATTGAGAACAAGATCCAAGTATTTATTGCACAAAAATAGAAATCAAATAACAAAATCCATTTTAGGGTTCATCTCCCTAGGTATTTGGAAAATTAGTTCATGATAGCAATTAAAATCATCCAAAAGACAGTATAACCACAAGAAACAAGGAAACCCATAATAAACTTCAAAGGAATCAAGAAGAGATCTTCAATCTTGATGGAAATATGCTTCAGAATCGGTTTTGATGGTGTTTTTTGAGTTGTTTTCTTAAGCATTCTCTGACGGCTTACTCCCCTATTCTTATATTTGGTATATATAGGTCTTAGAATGCCTGAAAAACCTCAAAATTGTGTTTTTTCCGTGTGTTTGGAGTGCAGATCGCGATTTCCACACGGTCTGGCACATGGCCGTGTGACAACCCGTGTGGCTTACACAACCGTGTGCCCAGCTCATGTGGCTCGTGAAACTTGATCTGACTTTCTAATTTTCACCTTTTTTTCACTTCTTTTGCTCCCAAATGCTCTACTAAGTACAGAAACATGAATTCAAAGGATTAGGAGCATAAAATTCACCATTTTACTTTGAATAATCATCCAAAAACGCATTAAGAATGAGACTAAAACATATTACTATTGGCATTTATCAAATATCCCTGCATTTAAGCATTTGCTTATCCTTAAGAAAAATCCTCAACCCACATTCAAGTTAACTTTCTCAATTTTTCATTTTCATCAATAATGTTTCAAGATAATTCGCAATTAATCATGCATTAGAAATTCAACCAAAAGGACACTAAAGATGCAAGCAGTCCAAGCTAAAACTTTTTAAAGCACAAAAACATAGGTGTCTCCCCTTATCTAAATAATTACCTTAAATTCAAAATCAACAAGAATTGACATCTTCACTAAAGATTCCCTCAAATCACACAAAGTGTTTAAGGCTCAAGTAATATGCACTCAATAGTCGAACAAGAAATGTCATTACCATAGACTTGCTTAAAAATCAAATCTCCACCACTATAAAATGAGATGACACACCAATCAAGAGGTCTTTAAGGTTGTAATAGGGCTTAGGTTAAGGGTATGGAAAAGGCCAGAAAAGTCAGTTTTATTCAAGATCAAATTGATAAGTTACCAAACTAGAAAAATAATCAATTGTTAAATTAAAAGAACTTATATCAACAAGAATAATCACAAATGGAAATAAGCTTTTCAACAGAATATGAAACTAATGATTCAAGCTCAACAAAAAAAAATTATGTTTTTTTTATTTCTTCTTCTTTTTTTTTTTGGAACAAAGAAATAAAATTAAGCAATTTTAAAAAAAATGAAACATAGTTAGGCAACTAACCGAATCAAATCTCGACAAAAAGGGAGTCAATAATAAGGATAATTTTATAACATACATATGGGTTATGGGTTAACATTAATGGGTTAGAAAAAAAATGTATTAGGATCAAAGGGGTTTACTAGGGGTTAATTCAATAGGTAAGCTATTAGAATTAAGTGACCCGAATCCTTATTTAAATAAACTACAGCGGTAGAATAAAATAAAAGAAGAATCCACATAGAATTACACTTCTTTTATTTTATTTTAGAATTAGGTTTTTTAAACCTTATTAAAATTTTATCTATTTGATATTGATTAGAATAAGGTGTTTCAGTCTTACTAGAATATGGCTTTACAAGCTTATAAATAGACATAGTCTATTCCTCTTGTAAAGATTTGAATTTGAAATAGTTAATTTTCTTTTCCTCTGCCCATGGTTTTTTTCCCGAAAGGGTTTCCACGTAAAAATCTGTGTGTTCTTTATTTTTATTTTATTTTATTTTTTAAAAAATGGTATCAGAGCTTCCGGATTGTTCATCTCGATCAAGGTAATGGCATCTTTAAAATATGAAATTCTGTTGTTAGATTGCAACACTAGATTTGAAATTGTGGCAGATTAAGGTACAAGCAGTTCTTTCGCAGATGGATCTGGAAGATGCCCAACTAGGGATAGATAAGATGCTTTCAACATTAACAGATGAAGAGAATAAGCGTAAGGATCGAAAGACATTAACACAATTACATCTACATTTGTCTAACAAAATTTTGCAGGATGTGATGAAAGAGAAAATCGCTGCTGCATTATAGAAGAGGCTAGAACAAATATGTATGTCGAAAACTCTAACAAGCAAGTTGCATTAAAGCAGCATCTTTATGCTCATCGTTTGGAGGAAGGTGCGTCTATACGCGAACATTTGACAGTGTTTAAAGAAATTCTTTCAAACTTGGAGGCCATGGAGGTTTAGTATGATAAGGAAGATCTAGGGTTGATTCTACTTTGTTCGTTGCCCCAGTCTTATTCAACCTTTAGAGACACGATTTTATATAGCCGCGAGTCTCTCACAGTTGATGAGATTTATGATTTTTTGACCTCGTATGATAAGATGAAGCATCTTGTGGTTAAACCTGACTCTCAAAGAGAGGGTTTCATTGTTCGTGGGAGATAAGATCGGAATGCTGATGATAATCGTGGAAGGACACAGGAACGAAATCCTGGCGGTAAGTCTAAAGGTAGATTAAAGTCTTCAAACAGAGGTAAAACTTTTAACTTCTACAAGAAGAAAGGGCACATTAAATCTGAGTGCTATAAGCTACAGAACAAGATTAAAAGGGAGGCTACGAATCAAAAGGGAAAAAAACCAAAAAACTCCGGTGAAGCTGATGTTGTATAAGACTACAGCGATGGTGAACTTCTAGTCACTTCCGTCAACAATTCTAAAGTGAGCGAGGAGTGGATACTTGATTTAAGCTGCACCTTCCACATGAGTCCCAATCAGGATTTGTTTACAACTTACGAAACAGCATCTAAAGGTGTTGTTTTAATGGGAAATAATGCTTCGTGTAAAATCGCAGGTGTTGGAAAATTAAAGTTAAGATGTTTAATAGAGTTGCCAGAACACTTAGTGAGGTACGACATGTTCTAAAATTGAAGAAAAATTTAATTTCGTTGAATACTCTTGATTCAAAAGGGTACAGATACACAGCTAAAAGTGGGGTTTTAAAAATTTCCAAAGGTTCCCTTGTTGCGATGAAAGGGCAGAGAAAGACTGCCAAGTTATATGTTTTGTAGGGTTCTACAGTTACTGGTGATGTAGCTGTCGCTTCCTCCTCCTTGTCAGATGATGATATTACTAAAATTTGGCATATGCGCCTAGGGCATATGAGTGAGAATGACATGACAGAATTAACCAAAAGAGGACTTCTTGATGGGCAAGAAATTTGCAAACTGAATTTCTGTGAGCATTGTGTTTTTGGGAAGAAAAAGAGAGTTCGATTCACCAGAGGAATCCATAACACGAAGGGAACGTTGGAGTATATTCATTTTGATCTGTGGGAGCCATCCAAAGTACCTTCGAGAGGTGGAGCTAATTATATGCTAAACTTTATTGATGATTTTTCCAGAAAATTTTGGGCATTCTTCTTGAAGCAAAAAAGTGATGTGTTTTCTGCATTTAAGTCTTGGAAAATTATGATTGAAAAATAGACGGGAAAAAAAATAATATACCTCCGCACAGACAATGGCTTAGAGTTCTATTTTGATGAGTTTAATAGATTGCGCAAGTCAGAAGGGATTGTGAGACACTTGGCAGTTCGCCATACTCCACAAAAAAATGGTGTTGTAGAATGAATGAACAGAACGATCATGGAGAAGGTTTGATGTATGTTGTCAAATACCAACTTACCAAAGTCGTTTTGGGTAGAAGTAGCCTCTACTGCATGTTTTTTGATCAACCAATCTCCATCCGTTGCCATTGAGAAAAAGACTCCACAAGAGGTATAGTCTAGTAATCTTGCTAATTATTCTGATTTAAAGATCTTTGGGTGTCTTGCATATGCTCATGTTGATAACGGAAAATTAGAACCGAGATCCATTAAATGCGTTTTTCTTAGTTATAAAGCTGGTGTAAAAGGGTTTAAGTTATGGTGTCCTGAAAATAGAAAAGTTGTGATTAGCAGAGATGTTGTTTTTGATGAAACTGCTATGCTACCTAACTTATCTCTTAAAGACTCTTCCAATAAAGAAAATCAAAAGCAGGTGGAGCATCAAATTAATACAGAGTCCACTCCTCAAGCTAGTACAAAATTTGAGAGTAGAGTTGCTTCTTCACTACAATACTCTATCGCCAAAAACAGAACTAGAAAAGAAATTAAACCTCCAAAGAAGTATGCTGAGGCTAATCTAGTTACTTATGCTTTAAATGTGGCTGAGGATATAGATACGAATCAAAAGCCATCTAATTATTCCGAGGCGATTAGCTGTGAAGACTCAGAAAAATGGATGTTTGCTATGCAAGAGGAGATGGAATCACTCTACAAAAACAAAACATGGGATCTTGTGAAACTTCCTAAAGGTAAGAAGGCTGTTCGTTGTAAATGGGTGTTTAAAAAGAAAGAAGGGACTTCAGGAGTTGAAGAACCCATATATAAAGCAAGGCTTGTTGCAAGGGGTTACAGTTAAATTCCAGGAGTGGACTTCATAGATGTGTTCTCCCCAGTTGTGAAGCATAGTTTGATTCGAGCTTTGCTTGGTATTGTAGCCATGTATGATTTGGAGCTTGAGCAGTTAGATGTAAAAATTGCATTTTTGCATGGAGAACTTGAGGAGGATATTTACATGGAACAACCAGAGGGTTTTACAGTATCAGAAAAAGAGGACTATGTTTGCTTGCTGAAAAAGTCCCTTTACAGTTTGAAACAATCACCAAGGCAGTGGTACAAGAGGTTTGATTCCTTTATGACTTCTCATGATTTCAAAAAAGTAGTTTTGACAGTTGTGTTTACTTTAAGAAAAACAGTGATGGTTCTTTTGTGTACCTACTTCTTTATGTTGATGACATGTTGATAGCAGCAAAAGATAAATGAAAGATAAGAAAGGTCAAAGCCTAACTAAGTGAAGAATTTGAAATGAAAGATTTGGGACCAGCAAAGAAGATACTTGGTATGGAGATTCTCAGAGATAGAAAAACAAGTAAATTGTACCTAAGTCAGAAGGGGTACATTGAGAAAGTTCTTTGCAGGTTCAATATGCTGAGTGCTAAGCCTGTTAGTACTTATTTAGCAGCCCATTTTAGACTTTCATCGAATTTGTCTCCACAATCAAATGATGAGATTGAGTACATGTCACATGTTCCATACTCTAGTGCAGTAGGATCTCTCATGTATGCTATGGTTTGTTTCACATCCAGATTTATCATATGCAGTTAGTGCAGTTAGCAATTATATGGCGAATCCCGGTAAAGAACATTGGAAAGCAGTTCAGTGGATTTTAAGATACTTACGAGGTACTACTGATGTTTGCTTTCAGTTTGGAAGAACTAGAGATGGAGTCATTGGGTATGTTAATGTTGATTTTGCTGGAGGCCTTGATAGAAGAAGATCTCTCATGTATTTACAATTGGAGGTTGTGCAATCAGTTGGAAAGCCACTTTGCAAACTACAGTCGCTTTGTCTACCACTGAAGCTGAGTACATGGCGATTACTGAGGCTTGTAAAGAAGCTATTTGGTTGAAGGGACTCTTTAGTGAACTTAATGAAGACCTTCAAATCAACACAGTATTTTGTGACAGTCAGAGTGTCATCTTTCTTGCAAAAGATCAAATGTTTCATGAGAGAACAAAACACATTGATGTTCGGTATCATTTTGTTCGTGATATTATTGCTCGTGGTGATATTGTTGTAAGCAAAATTAGTACTCATGAAAATCCTACAGATATGATGACTAAGTCACTTCCTATAACCAAGTTTGAGCATTGCTTAGACTTGGTTGCTGTTCATTGTTGAAGTTAAACCCTTAAGGGGTTTTATGGAATAGGTGGAGAACTTGTTCGTTGAGAGTTCGCGATGAAGAACTTGTTCATTGAGAATTCGTGTCAAGGTGGAGATTGTTAGAATTAAGTGACCCGAATCCTTATTTAAATAAAATACAGTGGTAAAATAAAATAAAAGAAGAATCCATATAGAATTACACTTCTTTTATTTTATTTTAGAATAAGGTTTTTTAAACCTTATTAAATTCCATCTATTTGATATTAATTAGAATAAGGTGTTTCAGTCTTACCAGAATATGGCTTTACAAGCCTATAAATAGACATAGTCTATTCCTCTTGTAAATATTTGAATTCGACATAGTGAATTTTCTTTTCCTCTGCCCGTGGTTTTTTTCCCGAAAGGGTTTCCACGTAAAAATCTGTGTGTTCTTTATTTTTTTTATTTTTTTTTTCACATAAGCTTTTTACAGGTTAAATGGGTTAAATCCTGAGTGCCTATGTCATCTCAGTATATCAAATCAATAATGTGGTCCCAACATGCATAATCCAAACAAGTTCTAAAATAACAAATCAAGTTGACACACTCACAACTAAAAATAAAATGAGCACAAAATAAAATGTATGCTCTATAGGCTCAAAAGCTTACAAAAAATTATGCTTTTGATGTCAAACTTGCAATTTCAAAATTTCAAGATAATAATTCAATTCAGGGAGACAAACTAGAATATTTATAACTAAAAAACAACTTATCATCCTTGACTCTCTCGTGTCTTAAAGTATAAATCACACAATGTACAAAAATCCACAAATTATTCCAAAATCGAATCAATAAAAACTCCAAATTAAAAGAAATTACATCAATGTTAGGTTCGAGAAAATTACTTAAATACAAACAATAATTCAGGGGTTATATCGCATAAATATATAAAATCCTCTCGATACTTAAGAAATACATTGCCCTCAATGTACAAACAAATATAAGCACAGAATAAACATAATATCAAGAGAGAGAGAGAATTGAAACTGCCTTGAATTTGGATGAAATCGCCAAAATAGTGAAAACCGAAATTGTGGCAAATCTAAATGAAGTACATATTTCCGAGCAAACTAATAAGAAGATAAACACAAATAAATAAGAAGGTAAAGGGATTACAATCTCGAACAAAAACAAACATCAAAATAATAAAAACAACAGCATATTTCAAAAGAAAAATAAAAATAAAGAAGTCTCACAAATCAAATTACAAAAAACTAAAACTAAAAATACAATCGAAAATAAGATAAATAAAGCAAATAAAACGAAATAGATCAATGATCGTCATTGTGAGAGGCGTCAAGATAGTGAGACGCATGATTGGGTGGAGAAATATGAAAATGCTAGCAAATCCACTATACGCCTCAATGGTATCGAGTCGTGCTGACTGCTGCTACTAAGTATGATAAAAGCAAGTTTCCAAAAAATTTAATACATTTTCAACAAATCATTTTTCAAAATATCCCATTCTAGTGTAATTATGTTTAACATATGTATTTATATAAATTATGATAAATTATGTATCGATGTCATTTTCACATGTAAAAGTATCATAAAAGTCTGTGTGCCAAATGTTAGATTGCATTTTATCTTATTTACTCAAAAAATAAGCAAGTTAGTTTCTATACATCAGATTAAAGAGCAAATTGATCATTTTATTAAAATTTTAATCCTTTTCTATTATTAAAATTGATTCATATACATCAATTTGCGGTATAGTGGCATGTCACATGTCATGATTTGGTTATTCCGTTAGTCACGCCAGTTTTTAACATTACAAATAAATGAAAATTTTAACAGAAATGACTAACTTACTTTTTGATCTAACATATAAGGACTAATTTACTCATTTTTCAATATAGGGAGCAAAATGTAATCCAACTCAATGTACAAGCACTTCCATGTAATTTTTTTTCCAATTTCACATTATTTTATCATATTATATTTTAAATTTTTTTTTTAGCATATGCCTATCATGTAAATGGTATAATGTCCAGATTGTCTGGTCTTTGATTTCATTTGTCAATTAATGATTGTGGATTGACAACATTGACCATTCTATGCATCTACTCCTTTTCTGCCAGTCTCACTACCCATTGCATTCATTTTCTCTGCCCTACTGCTCCTCTGCACTGCACTCTCCAATTGTATTAAAAGACAATGTATACATATAGATTGTAAATTTTCTTGGCTGGAAGCTCACTGTAAGCCAAAATCAAAACAAACTTTTGATGGTTTAATTGTTGTTTAGCCTTTGAATTTCAGGTGCTATGAAAAATGGATTACAGCCTCATCTTGTCATTATCCCAAAATCAAAACAAGCAACTCTTGGTTGAAAGTTGAAACCAAGGGCCAAGTCAAAATTGTTTTAGGATGAGTCCAAAATAAAAAAATGAACTTGAAGGGTAAAAATACAATTTTATTATTATATTAATTTATAATTTCATAAATTTTAAAAGGATTAAATGATAAATTTACTAATTTAAGAAGACAATAGGGATGGTAAGATCTAATTGAACCTATCTGCGTTCGGATCGGGATGAATTTTTTTAATTTAGAAAATTAAATAGATTGAATCGAAAATCTAGGAGTTACAAAATTTCCATAAATAACAAGAGTTTACAAAAATAACACTTACTTTGCTTGATGTATGGTATAAAAAGCCTGCAAAGCACCGATAAAAAGTGCAGCAATGGCACCCACAAATGCGAAAAACGTCCAACGAGCCCTAAAAAAAGTGCAATAAACTTGAGCTGGATATTTAATTAACATATTGTTACGATGATTATGTATTTGCAGTTTAACATGTCTGTAAATCATCGGACTAGGAACCAAATCAATGTTCATCTTCTTGATAAGCTTAGTCACTTCTTTATCGCTCCCCAATCTATTGTATAGTATGCCGGTGTCTCTCAGTTCCTTAACATCTTCGGCTTCATCGATCAATGAACTAAGGAAACCCATATATGAAGTGACAGCAAAATTGTTGTAGAAATCCGGACACATTTGGTAAGCTATTAAGTTCATGGTTGAATCATCGACAGTGATCGGCGGTAACCGTAATTTTCCTACGAAGAAGAAACTGTTGAAAATGATGTCAGTTAAACAACTTGTTTCGCTTGCTTTTAACCATATCCCGGCGTTTTAAAGCTCTTTTACGTTACGAAAAGGGTGTGAATGGTGCCGTTTTGTTCTTGTATGGTCGCTGCGATTTATCAAGTATATGAAAAATCGAGTGCAAAACCTACAATGCCATGGTTTTTCTTTATTGAAAAGGAGTCATACTCGTAGTAGATGCAATAAGTGAATTCACTCTCCTTGCTGTGGCCACCATTCACTGGAGCAAATTTTGTGTTAATCGGGAGCCAGCTAAAATTAAGGTTTTCAATGGTTGAATCTATCACATCATTGATTTGTAAGGTGAATTTACGTGATCGACTAATCCGATTTGAATAAAAATTATTTAAATTATTAAATTACATTTTAATCCTTTTAAAAATTATTAAATTATAAATTTATATATAATAAAATTATACTTTGACTCCTCAAAATGAATAAAAATTAAATCATACATTAATACATGAAAAAAATCTAAGAATCAAACCAAACTTGTCGATCGGCCTAGTTAGATAGAGAATCGAGCAAGGTACTAATCGAGAATAATGAGTTAGAGCCATTGAATCCAATCATTGAATCGATTTTTTATATTTTAATATATCTTTAATATATTTAAAATTTTATATAATTGAACCGAATCAACTAATCAACCGAAAATGAGACTCTAATCAATTCTATCACCTATGTAGTTGTAAAAACATTTAACATTTAAAATTTTATAATGAAAAATTTGTTTTAGGGACCATTTTCATCATATCATTTATGATCCTATCTAATTAAAAGAGGATAGATCATCTTTTTTCATATCATATATCCATTTGGACTAAACTTCCAAATTAAAGATAATGTGTCTTTTTTTACTTGAGTGGGACCATAGATGATGCAGTGAAAATGGTTCATAAAGTAATTTATCACAAACAAGAGTAATTCCAAAAATAGAAAATTACATTTTAATTCTTTAAAATTATTAAATTATAAATTTATATATAACAAAATTATACTTTGACTCTAAAATGAAAAATATTTTGTCCAATCATTTTAAAAAATATGAACTTATAAATCAATACATGAAAAAATTTAAGGATCAGACAAAACTTGTTGGTCAGGTAGTTGGAGAGAAAATTGAACAAGGTATTGATCCAGAATAAGAGGTTAGATCAGTTGAATTGAGTGATTGAATCGATTTTCTTTATATTTTTAATATATCTTTAATATTTTTAAAAATCATATAATTGAATCGAATAAACTAATCAATAAAAATAAGAGTCTAATCAATGTAAAACCTTTTAACATTTACAAACTCGACAAAATGATTTTTTTTAATTTTACTTATTAGTTTGTAATTTTACATATTTTAAAAAGATTAGATTAAAATTTTATTATTTTAGAGCTTGAGATGCAATTTTATTGTGTATTAACATGTAGAATTATAATTTTAAAGGCACCCAAAACATAATTTTTCCTAGATCAATTGAACATAAAAATTACTCAATAAGCTATGGAATTAATTTTTCCTTGGCACTTATATACATATAGTACATGTAACAACATTTCTGTTAAAGAAAAATAATTTGACTCTTTTTTGAAAAGTTAATGGCTAAATTTAGCTCAAATAAAAAGAAAGAATAAAAGCCAATTTGATAAAAATATAAATGTTGAGGTTAAATTTATCATTATGTCTTCTTTTTTAAGTTTCACTTATAGAAATATAATTTAGGTTCAAGTAAAAATATATGTCTCGATTAATCTAAAAAAAATTAGACAAAATTCACACATGATATACGCATATAATAAAAGTGAAACTCATACATCACAATTGAGAATAGTATTATAGAACCTAAATAATCAACAACCCAAAACCTTCCACTTAACCAAGAAGCTAAGACCCTATCAGAGGGAGAATTTTATATCTACAACACTTAATCTATAATAATGATTCTTGGCTTCTTCTACAATTGCCTTCACAAAATGAAGCTGACATTTGAGGTTGTCCTTCATTTACTCTTGTTTTCTTCCTATGATATAAATGCAAGTAGAATATAAATTATACATTTGTAGTTCCTCAATTATTTGGATTAGATTGAAAAACAATCTCAATTATTTGGATTAGATTCAAAAACAATTGACACTTGATTTGATTGTGAAAGAAGTTTTAGTTTAATGATATGAATGAGTTAAACTTTAAATTTATAATATTTAACTTGAGTGTGAATGAATTTGATAATTTTTTTAATTTAGTCATTGAACATTGGTCAATGCTACATCATTACTTGGAATTTTTTAAAAATTCTTTCTATTCTTTTAATTTTTATGTAAGTTATTTAAAATTTCCAAATAATGACATGGTTGTTTAACAGAATTCAAGTTCAAGGAGTAGATTAAAAATTGTTAAGTTCAAAGAGTAAATATTAATTTATCCTAATATTCGTTACCCTGTTTTAGAAGTTTATTGAATTTCTTGCCTGCTTACTTTTGTTATTAACCATTGCTTTGTTCTTCTCTTTTTAATTTTAGGTCCCATAATCGAAAAAAAATGGATGAGAAATATCTAAAATCATTAGAAGCAAGAAAAATATGATCTCAAATCCAATGAATTACCCATATCAAGTTACAGAGACTTAGGCCATGCCTATGGTGAATTCATCCCCTACATTTTAGCGGGTCCCAGGTGGATTCCAAGAACACAAACAATTAAATTGGGTAAATTTATTCATATCCACCAAATTATTAGAATTTTAAAATATATTAAAATATATTAAAAAAAAAAACAGGAGAGACATTGGATGAAACCACAGGTAAATCACAAAGTGGATCAAATTAGAAAGAAATTAAAGCAAAATGACATAGAAGGAATAAAAGAAGGAAGAGCTAAATTGCCTGAAAAATTAGCACGTGTGTTAAGCAACATTGATGATAAAACACATAGGATAGAGCATATGGAATGTAGCATAGAAGAGAACATGTATAAGATCAATAAGGAGCAAATTAAAATTTTAGAAGAATTGAGGGGCTTGAAAAGGGAAATAAAAGAGTTAAAGGAGCTTGACGAAATGTTTTTGACGAAATGTGCTGCTAATTTGAGCTTGAGCTCCTTGGATTCATGGAGGTGGGATCACAGTGGTGGAGTGTGCCGATTGAGATCACTTTCGGCTTGAAATATTTCTTGAAATCTTCGTTGCGGTGAAGGGTTGATGGGACTTTTCGGATCAATGGATTGGCTGTGAGGTTGGGTTGGCCGCCCTCGAAAGCTTTGTCTAATGACTCGAGATTCGCTAATTCGACATTGCTGAGTGGGACGTCCTTACACGGCATATCAATGCTCACGGAATCGTTGTTGGTGTTGTTGTTGATGATTGTTTTCCAACGGCGCCGCCTCCTTCCTCCGTGGACGACATTTTCAGGCTGAGCGGTTCGAAGTAATTAACAAGGTGATTTTGTAAACTGTTTTTGGCCGATTGAGTGATGTCGGAAAAAAGGTGGCAAAAATGGCTACGATGATGACAAATGTTTGTAATTCAAAATTAGGTTTTAATATTCAAATTTTTTATCTATTTAATTTTTATTTTAGTCAAATTTTACTATTAATTTTTTAAAAAGTCAAATTAATTTTTTAATAAAATAGTGACTAAAATATTAAAATTTTAAATGACAACTCATATGGCAATTCATGTGTATATTATTTTTTATTTTTATATATTTTAAATTATTTATTGACTTGACATATAAGAAGAATAATATTATGTTAGCATGAAGTGCATATGAATTGTCATACTGAGTTGTGACACTAATATCATTAAAATTTTAATGTTTAATCAGCATTTTGTTAAAAAAGAATTTGACTCTTTTTGAAAGATTAATGGCTAAATTTAGATCAAATAAAAAAATAAAAGACAATTAGACAGAAATATAAATGTTGAGAGCTAAATTTATCATTATGTCATTTTTTTTAAATTCCACTTATACAAATACAATATAGGTTAAAGTACAAATATATGTCTGGATTAATTTTAAAAAAAACTAGATAAAATCTAAACACAATATATGCATATAATGAGAATGATACCCACAAATCACAATTGAGAATAATATTATAAAATTTAAATACTCGACTGCCCAAAATTTTTGCCTTAACCAAGAAACTAAGACCGAGAGAATTTTATATCTACAACACTTCTTCAAATTTCATTAGCTTAATAATAGCTCTTCAAATAAATTTGCTTTTCATTTTATTACTAAAATTATTTTTACTTACTTTAGTATTTAAATTATAATTGCGTTACATAATTTATTTCAAATATTTAACATTGTAACCATATATAGTAATTGCATTTGTTATTCTACCAAAAATCTCAAATTTTCAGCAACATGTTATTCACATGCCAAACAACCAATTTATTATTTCAACCAACCAATTTATTATTTACATGCCAACCAATTTGTTGTATTGAAGTTATTATACTTACAGACTTTCACATATAACCATGCTTCTTTACATATATTAATTGCATTTATTGTTGTACCTCACTCATGAAAAATCTCAAATTTACAACAACATATTATTTACACGCCAACCAATCACTTTTTTTATTGAAATTATTATACTTGGCATAAATATAGGCCCATGAAATGAATTCTACAGGTCAAGTTCCCTAGAGAACAATGTAACAGATCAGTGAAACCACAAATCTTATACCCTTGAAGTTATAGTGGGACGAATTGAAGTCATCATGGCGAATCTTATCTCCCTGAAGTTGCAGTGGAGCAGATTAAAGCTACAAACTTATCTCCCTAAAGTTACAGTGGAATAGATATTAGATATCAAATCTTATCTCCCTGAAGTTGCAATGGAGCAGATTGAATATAGTAAATCTTATCTTTCTGAAGTTGCAATAGAGCAGATTAAAGCTATAAATCTTATCTTCCTGAATTTGCAGTGGAGCAAATTATCTCCCTGAAGTTGCAGTGGAGCATGTTGAAGTTACAAGTCTTATCTCCCTGAAGTTATAGTAGAGCAGATTAAAGCTATAAATCTTATCTTCCTGAATTTGCAATGGAGCAAGTTATCTCCATGAAGTTGCAATGGAGCAGGTTGAAGTTACAAGTCTTATCTCCCTGAAGTTACAGTGGAGCAGATTGAAAATAACAAATCTTATATTTCTGAAGTTGCAGTAGAGCAGATTAAAGCTATAAATCTTATCTCCCTAAAGTTGTAGTGGAGCAAGTTGAAGTTACAAGTCTTATCTCCCTGAAGTTGCAATGGAGTAGATTGAAGTCACTAATCTTATTTCCCTGAAGTTACAGTGGAGCGGATTGAAGATAGTGAATCTTATTTCCCTAAAGTTACAGTGGAATAGATTAAAGCTACGAGTTACAAATTTAATCTCCCTGAGGTTGCAGTGGAGCAGATTGAAGATAGCGAATCTTATTTTCCTAAAGTTGCAGTGGAATAGATTAAAGCTACAAGTCACAAATCCTATACCTCTGAAGTTGTAGTAGGTCAGATTAAATCTACCATGTTGAATCTTATCCCCCTGAAGTTGCAGTGGAGTACATTGAAGCTACTAATCTTATCTTCCCGAAGTTACAGTGGAGTGGATTGAAGATAGCGAATCTTATTTCCCTAAAGTTGTAGTGGAACATATTAAAGCTACAAGTTACTAATCTTATCTCCTTAAGGTTGCACTGAAGTAGATTGAAGATAGCGAATCTTATTTCCCTGAAGTTACAGTGGAATAGATTAAAGCTACAAGTTACAAATCCTATACCTCTGAAATTGTAGTAGGTCAGATTAAATCTACCATAGCGAATCTTATCTCCCTGAAGTTGCAGTGGAACAGATTGCAGCCACAAATCTTATCTCCCTGAAGTTCCAGTGGATTAGATTGAAGATACCAAATCTTATATCCCTAAAGTTGTAGTGGAATAGAATAAAGATACAAGTTACAAATCTTATCTCCCTAAAGTTGCAGTGGAGTAGATCAAAGTTGCAAATCTTATCTCTTTGAAGTTGCGGTAGAGCAGATTAAAGCTATAAATATTATCTCCTTGAAGTTGCAGGGGAGTAAATTGAAACTACACTTCTTACACCCCTGAAATTGTAGTGGGTTAGAACGAGGCTACTGAAAAAAAAGGAGCACCAAAAAGGTTGAGATTCTGCGAGACCGAACAAAATTGGTCCTTCTTAAAAGTCTTTCCTCCATTCTCGTTATACGACAACGAGCAAAGATGGGCAATTGTAGAAGCCCAATTTTACCTAGGCCAACCAAAAAAACCAAACCAAAATCAAAATAGAAATTAATATGGTCCAGAGTTCTTTTACAAAAAAAAATTTCAAACCTAAACAGCCCAAAATAAAACCTTAAGACCCAATTATAAGCCGAAACACCTAAACAATTTCCAACAAGAAAAAAAGGAACAAAAACCCTAGTCGCTGCACCCTAAATCCCTAGCTTGACGATGCAGCTCTTCTCATGTCAGCACCGCACCCTAGCCTCTACCACTGCCAACCACTACCTGCAAAAATAAGAACAAACACGCAAAGAGAACAATGGCAAGAACAATAGAAAAATAGAAAAATAATAGTGTGAAATCAGCTATAAAAAGCCTAGAAAAATCGATTGTAATAGAGGTTTTTTTTTAAATAGAAATCAAAGAGAAAAAAAAGCAATCGAAATACAAAAATCATAAAAACTTCAAAGGTGATTTTTTGTGTTTATTTATTTTTTCAAAAATAAATAAATATATATATATATAAAAGAATAGAAAAAAGAAAAAAATTGAAGCTTTTTTTTTACCTTTTTAGGGTTTTAGCCTTTAGATCCGAGCTTTGCAAATCAAGAGGCCAAAAAAAAAGGAATTTTTTTTCCGTTTTCCTACCATCGAGGATGGCAGAGCCGTCGTCAGTGACCGGCAACTATCACAGCTGAGATTGGCGGCTCCCTTGGCCGGACTTGGAGGCTATTTCAAAGAAAAGGGAAAGAAGGGAGGATTTTTTTTAAGGCAGAGAGGAAATGATTTTTTTCTAAAAATTTTTGGTTTTTATTGGCCTCCAAAATGACGCCGTTTTGGGAGTGACCTCAGACATCCAAAAAGGTGTCGTTTCAGGCTAACTCGATGACCCGACCCAGATCCTCCTAGGATCCGCATGTTTTTAAAGGGGAGGGGATATTTGTCTCCTAGTCCTTCTGGTTTTTAGGTGGATTCCAATTCGGTCCTATTTCTTTTTTTCCTTTTTAAAATTTTATCATTTAATTTTGTCTTTTTCCATTTTGGTCCCTTTTGAAATGGTGCATTTAGGGATTTTGGGATAATTTCCCATTTAATCCCTATTTCTTTTCGCGCATTTTATTCTGATCCTTATTTCTTTTTTATTTACAATTTATACTCCCTAATTTCATTTTAATTTCAATTTGATCCTTGATTTATTTAACTTCAATCCTTTTTACAAATTGTTTTATTTATTATTTTATTTATTTATTTATTCATTTATTTATTATTTCCTCAACCTTTTCAATAATTAAAATTTATTTATTTATATTCTTTTTATATACTTCTATATTTTATTATCATTATCATTATTATTATTTCCTTTGTTGTTTAATATAGTAATTAATGTGATTATTGCCATTATTAGTATTTGGTGTTTTATTGTTATTATGGTTATATCATCATTTACTAGTATTTTTTTATTGTATATCTTCATTTCATTTTTTTATTGCTACAACTATGTTACGAACTGTATTCGAACATACTTACCCGTTTTTATACTATGCCTAAATAAACTAAATTCATATTGTTTTAAATGTTGCATTCGTCTTTGCATGAGGCACAAAAAAAATTATAAATCAAAGTAATGTTCATTATTCTGGAATTAGAAAAGTCGTGTTCTTAACTTACAAAATATAACTTCTTTCTAAAACCAAGATAGTCGAATATTTACTTTAAAATAAAATAAAAACGAAATTTAAGTGATGATTAAATGGCGTTTATTTTTGTTCTCGAGGATCTAAGGCATTGTGTCCTAACTTACAAGACATGATCCTTTCTTCTGGATTAACTTAAAATAATGCTCTTTTTGTGAAATTTAATTTAGTTAAGTAATGTCTTAATAAAGGATCGTATTTTGAAATCTCTTCAAATTTTTAATTTTCGACACTAAAGACATCAAGTAATCAATTAGATACTTAAAGACAGGAGTTTACGAAAAGACAAGTAAAGAACACTTACTTTGGTTGATGTATGGTATTAAGTCTGCAAAGCACTAAGATAAAATAAAGCAATGGCACCCACAAATGCCAAATTCCAACGAATCCTAAAATAAGTATGATAAGCTTGAGCTGCACGATTAGTCCACATATTCTTACAATGATTATGTATTTACCGTTTAACCTCACGGTAAATCATTGGATTAGGAACCAAATCAGTGTTCATCTTATTGAAAAGCTTAGCCACTTCTTCATCACTCCCCAATCTATTGTATAGTATGCTGGCGTCTCTCAGGTCTTTAACATCTTCGGCGTTATCGATCAATAAATCAAGGAAACACATATATGAAGTGACAGTGAAATCGTTTTTGAAATCCAGACACATTTCGTAAGCTATCAAGTTCATGGTTGAATCATTAACGGTGATCGGAGGTAACCGTAAATTACCGAAGAAGAAGATATGGTTGAAACTGATGTCGGTTAAACATCTTGCTTGCTTTTAACCATATCCCGGCCTTTTTAAGCTCTTTTAAGTTACCAATGGTGTGTGAATGGTGCCGTTTTGTTCTTGATTCGTTGCTAAATCCGTCTTCAGTGAATGACCACAAAAGCCGCCACCTTGGTTTTTCTTTGAAAAGGAGTCTTACTCGTAGTAGATTCAATAAGTGAATTCGCTCTCCATCTTTTTGCTGCTCCCATCACCATTCACTACACAAAATCTGTGTTAATCGGAAGCCAAGCTATAATTTCTCTTTTTTTCTTTTTTTTTTCTTTTTGTTGTTGGATTTGGAATTGTTAATTTTTATGAAGCTAAAATTATGATTTTCAAAATAGGTCAATTTATTTGATTTAATTAACTAAATTATTAAAAATTTTAATTCGATAGTACGGTTTAATTAAATTTTTTTATCCTGTTCATATAGATTTTTAAATCGATTAGTCTAATGACTTTTTTTGAATTGATGTCTCGGTTAATTTTCAATCGAAACCGATTGAGACAAAATTAGCTAAAATACAATTTTATTATGTATTAATGCAAAAATCTTACCATTTTAAGATATTAAAATTTCCAACAGGAAGGGACGTTCCCAAGAAATGAAAATTTACATTTTAATCCTTTAAAAATTATTAAATTATAATAAACCCTTAAATTAAAAAAGTAATTGTTCAATTCTTAAAAAGAAAATCATAAAAATTAAGGATCAGACTATACTTTTAATTAAATTGGTTGGATAAAAATTAAGGATCAAACTATACTTCTTAATTAGATTGGTTGGATAAAAATCGAATAAGATTAGAGTTAAACCAATTGAATCAAAGAATCGAATCCTTTCTTTTATATTTTTAATATTTTCAAAATTTTATATAATTAAAATGAATCAAATGGGAATGAGAGTCAAATAGATTCCATCACCCATCTAGTTATAAAAACCTTTTAACATTTATAATTCCACAAAAATGATTCTTTATTTAATTCCCTAAATTACCTGTCCTCGCCTGGGTTGATAACAGTACCGTCGATGAACCTTCGGATTGCATTCATGAACATTTTGCCATCACCCAAGCTTGTAAGCAATTCAAGAACACGAAAAGGTATTTGGTTCTCCAACAAGAACATATCCTAGTAGACAGATGTAAGCAATTCGTTTCTAATAAACAAATGGCCATAAACATTAAACATATCATCATCACCATCACCATCACCATCACCATCACCGTAACGCATATGAACTGCTTGTAAAATTGCGCAGCCGTCAACGAAGAACATCCAAGTCAGTTTCTCGTCATCGTCGCTATACTTCTCTAATTCCTGTGGATCATAGCATTTCTTTAAGTCATCGATCTCTTTCTTCATGTTGCTGTACAAGGAATCCTTATCGACGTAAATGTTTTTGACGAAATGTGCTGCTAATTTGAGCTTGAGCTCCTTGGATTCATGGAGGGTGGGATCATCGTGGTGGAGTGGGCCGATTGAGATACTTTCGGCTTGAAATACTTCTTGAAATCTTCATTATGGCACAGGGTTGATTGGACTTTTCGGATCAATGGATTGGCTGTGAGGTTGGGTTGGCCGCCCTTGAAAGCTTTCTCTAATGACTCGAGATTCGCTACTTAGCCCTCGCTGAGAGGGACGTCCGGGAACCACATATCAATTCTCACGTAATCGTTGTTGGTGTTGTTGTCGATGATTGCTTGATCAGTGAAAACTGCTCCGACAGTGCCGCCTCCTTCCTCCGTGGACGACATTTTCAGGCTGAGGGGTTGGAAGTAATAAAGAAGGTGATTGTGTAAACTGTTTTTGGCAGAGTGAGTGATGTTGGAGAAAAGGTGGCAAAATGGCTACGATGATGACAAATATTTTATAGCTTACATAATAAACATATATGGGAAATACTTAAGGTGTAATTCAAATTTATCCCTTAGCCTTTATATTTTTACTAATATAATTTTTAATTTTTAATTGAATTTAATTCTCTTTTGAAAGAGTCAATCACTATCCATCTTAAAAATGAAAAGTTAAATTAATTTTTTAACAAAAATAGTGACAAATATTAAAATTTTAAACATGACAATTCATACGACAAATCACATGTACATGTTTTTTTAATTATTAATTTTAAATATTTTAAAATTTTTTATTGACGTGACAATAAGAAAAATAATAGTATGTTAGCATGAAGTGCTCATGGATTGCCACACGATTGTGACAAGGGGTGAGCGTTCGATCGAATTGAATGAAAAAATTATGAGTTAATCAAGTTAACGAATCATATTTTATCATCCTAATTTAATCTAAATTTTTCTCAAATTGAGTCGAGTTAGATGGAATTCGAATCGAATCGAATATATTTATTCGAGTTAAATTTTAAAAAATAATTGTGAGTCCTTATAACCACTATCACCCACCGTAATAAAATTTGTCCATCGTAATAAAATTTTTTATTAAATTTCATCACCTCATAATTTATGTATTAATCTTTTATATACGGGTTAGCTTCTTTGCTTGCTTAGTTGTTCCAATTATCTTGATTCTTGTTACTATGTATTTTGGAATTAAAAATATATTAAATGTAAAATGTGATTTTTTAATAAAAGTCAAGAAATGTGAAATTGATACCAATATAAAATTTTAACACGAATATTTTATGGCATCATTAATAATTCAATTTTAATATAAATATTCAATATGACTAAACAATTCAATAATATAAATAATATAAAATGTGAAATTTAATTTAATAATATAAATAGTAAATATAAATAAAATTATTACTATTTATGTTTAGGGTTTTTGGATAATTTTAATTTTTTATTTGAGAGTAGATGGGGGGTGGGATGGGAAGGGAGTAAAAGTTTAAGGGGAAAGTGGGAGGAGTAAAAATTTTGGGGGAAAATAAAAATATATATGTATTTATATAAATTATGATAATATATGTATCGATGTCATTTTCAAATGTAAAAGTATCATAAAAGTCTGTGTGCCAAATGTTAGATTGCATTTTATCTTATTTACTCAAAAAATAAGTAAGTTAGTTTCTATACATCAGATCAAAGAGTAAATTGATCATTGATAAACCATATTATATACATATTTTTATCCCATGCTTGGCATATTTATGGATAATTTATCTTTGGTTTTGCTGAATTCGATACTCCTAATCCTTTAATTTCATGTTTATACTTAGGGGAGCATAGGAAAGAAAAAAGAGCAAGAAACGAGCCAAAGACGGACAAAATAAGCTAATTTCAGTGTTCCACACGGGCAGGCCACCGCCCGTGTGTCATGGCCTTTTCGACATTAAATCAAGTCAGAATTGCACACGGCCTGAGCACCTCCACACGGGCGTGGCACACGACCGTGTCCCTGTCGAGCCCAAGTTTAATTCTATTCGGAAAAGGCTAATTTTGGGTGTTCCAAAGTCTATAAAAACACCTTAGAAGAGGATCAAAAGGGACACGGAGAGCAGAGAGCAGAAAATACTCGAAGACAACCATTGGAATCAGCTCGGAAGCAGGAATTACTTCAAGATTGAAGATCTCCATTCAATTTCCACCAAAGTTTTTGGGTTTCTTATGTGTTGTTATTTTTCTAATTTTGAGATGTTGTCTCCTATCGTTATTAACTAAACTCCCTAAATACCTAAGGGAGATGAAACCTAAGACAGATCTTATTATTATTTGAATTATATGATAAATACTTTTCTTATTCTTAGTTATGAGTTTTAATCCTTGCTTTAATATTCTAGGATATTAATTCAGGTTTTGATGTGCTTATTCAGTGGAGCAAAAGTCCCTGTTTAAGAGTAGATCTTCCATAATTAAGCAGAGTTGCTTGCAATCCTAGAGATAGGACGATATAAATCTTCCGGATTAGAGTCAAATCTAATAAAGGGGTCTATAGACCGAGTTAATGCGACAATAGGGGTTTTAATTAGAAAGATATTTCGATTAATCAACCCAGAGTCAGTTGTTTTTAGTCTCGAAAGAGATATTAACATAAGTTAGGGATTTCTACGGATTAAGTAAAGTGAATAAATCATCTAATTCAAAAGTAATAAGTGAAGTCTAGGTGAATTCTTCCTTGGGTATTGTCTTCTCCATCGGTTTTGCAAAAGTATTTTCTAACTTTAATCTTTGTCGTGTTCTTAGTTAATTAGATAGTAAATCTTAGTTAAAAGTATCCCTTTAATTCTTAGGCTAGATAATAAAAAGATAGTAATTACTAGTACTTTTAGTCCTTGTGGATACGAAATTTTCGGTCTTACCATAACTATACCACTGTTCGATAGGTGCGTTTGCCTTAGTCGAATTTCTAGTTAGTTTAACGACCATCAAGTTTTTGGTGTCGTTGACGGGGACTAAGATATTAGGAACACTTTCTTTTTAATACTTTAGCCATTTTTTATTTTTATTGCAATTTAATTTTGTTTTTATTTTAATTACTAACTTTTATTTTATTTCCTTCTGGTAGGTTTTTATAGTTTATGACTAGAAGAAACTCGTCAGAACATCTACTTTTTGGCAGCAAAATTGAAAGCACAACTCGTAGAAATTTTAGAGAAATAAGGCAAAGTTTACAGTATATAGAGGAAGAGCACGAGGACGACACCACTAATACCGAGGAGATGGCTGAAAATCAAAATAATCCGTTGCCTCCCGTGGTTGCCGTAAATCTAGTGAATAAGAATCCTGCTCCTCGTGCTATGTACGACTATGCTAAGCCCAATTTAACAGGAACTAAATCGAGTATAGTTAGACCTGCTGTTGCTGCAAATAATTTTGAACTAAAACCTAACACGATTCAAATGATACAACAGTTTGTTCAGTTTGATGGTTTACAGGACAAGGATCCAAACACTCATTTATCAAATTTTCTAGAATTCTGCGACACCTTTAAGATCAATGGCATTTCTGATGATGCCATTCGCCTTCGGTTATTTCCCTTTTCATTAGGAAACAAGGCTAAACAATGGTTGAACTCATTACCACGAGGGTCAATCACTACTTGGGAACAAATGATCGAAAATTTTTTGCATAAATATTTTTCTCTAGCTAAAACGGCAAAGTTAAGGAATGATATCTCTTCTTTTGTGCAGATGGATTTAGAAACACTTTATGATGCATGGGAGAGATACAAAGATTTATTAAGAAGGTGCCCTTACCATGGGTTACCTCTTTGGCTACAGGATCAAACTTTCCACAATGGTTTGAATCTCTCAACTAGACAGATGATCGATGCAGCCGCCAGTGGAAATTTAAACAACAAAACACCTGAAGAGGCTTACGAATTAATTGAAGAGATGTCATTGAATAACTATTAGTAGCAAGTCATGAGAACGAAGCCGACAAAAGCAGCTGGAGTTTTCAACCTCGACACTGTCACTATGCTATCTAACCAGGTAGAACTTTTAAATAAAAAGATTGATGGTTTGTATGTTCTACCCAGGTACATCCAGTGATGAGGTGTGATTCAAATGAAGGAGTGCACAACACAGATTATCCATCCTTCAACCCTGGCACTGAGGAGGAACAAGTCCACTATATGGGTAATAATTCTAGACCTCAAAATAATCCATGTAGTAACACTTATAATGCAGGTTGGAGGCACCATCCCAATTTCTCGTGGAGTGGTCAAGGAAATCAAAAGCCACAGCATCCTTCATGTTTTCAACAACCACCTTACCAACAAGAGAAGAAACTGAACCTTGAAGATATGCTTACAAATTTCATCTCGGTGTCAGAAACTCATTTTCAGAATACTGAAACAACGCTTAAGAATCAGCAAGCGTCGATTCAAGGGCTTGAAACTCAAATAGGATAGCTTGCTAAGATGATCTTTGAACAACCATAAGGTAACTTGCCCAGTAACACAGAAACTAACCCAAGAGAGCAACTTCATGCCATTACTGTGCACAATGATGAAGGGTTAGCCGAAGATGAACCAAAACCGAGGCAAGATAATTTGGTAGATAAAGGTAAGGTTGAAATAAGCAATGATAAATAGAAACTGGTAACCAAAGAGCATAAACCTCATGTGTCATACCCCAATGCGACAAGGAAAGATGACACAGACGAACAATTCGGTAAATTCCTTAAATTATTTAAAAAATTACATATTAACTTACCATTTATTGAAGCTCTTTCGTAGATGCCAAACACAGTTAAATTTTTAAAAGAGCTTTTATCAAACAAACGGAAGTTAGATGAGTCATCACATGTGGAGTTAAATGCAGTCTGCTCAGCTATTCTACAAAACAAGCTAACCAACAAACTGAAAGACCTAGGGAGTTTTACGATTCCTTGTCTAATTGGTAGTTTGAATGTTAACAATGCTTTAGCTGATTTAGGGGCAAGACAGGATGACACACGGGCTGCGATAAATAGCCACGGCCATGAGATACGGCCGTGTGCATCACACAGCTAAGGGACACGGATGTTTTCCAAACTGTGTTGAAACTGCACTTTAATTCCCCAAAAATCAGTAGAGGGACGACTGCATTAAATCACCACAGCCATGCAAGGCGGTCGTGTAAGTCACACGGTCATGAACACGGGCATGCTTGAGGCCATGTGGAAACTTGCACAAACACTGAAACTTTCAACAAGTCAGAATGGAACACGGGCTTATGCCACAGCCGTTCCCAAAAGCTGTAGGCAATCCTGATTACATAACATGGGCTTGTTGAAACTCACACGGGTGTGAGAGAAGTGAACAAATGAGCATACGGCCGTGCGATGCAGCCGTGCGCACCACATAACCTTGGCACACGGGCGTGTCTAAAAGGCTGTGTGCGATACTGACTTAAAATTTCACAAAAAACACGAGCTAAAAGTACACCACACGGGCATGGGCAACGGCCATGTGGTCCAAAATGGGGCCTGTATGATCGTGGCCCCCTTTTTTTCTCCTTAATTAAAAACCCTAACCCTAAATACTCATTAAACCTACTATTCACTCTTCACTATTCCCCCATTTTCTTCAACCAGCCCCCTTTTCTTTCTCTATTTTTCTTTTCTTTTCCTTTCCTTTTCCCTTCCTCTTCTTTCCTCCTTCTCCCTCTTTGTTCATTTCCTTCTTTCTTTCTTCCTCTCTCTTTCTTCTTCTTTGTTCATCTCCTCAACTGGACTCCTACCGTTCAGCAACTATAAACCATCGCGACCACCACTATCGGTTTCCTCTCTTGCACCGCTAACTCTTTTACATTATTTTAATCATTTTATTATTACTATTATTATTCTTATTTCTTTATCACTATTCTATCTTATTCCTATTTGATTGATATATTGTTATTTTTACTATTGCTTCATTGATATTATTGGTTCTTATTGATAATTTTATGCCTAAGTTAGTCTTAAACGTTTGCAATATTCTGCATTTACATTTTAGGGTCATTTGTTTTATTAATTTAATTCATATTTTGCTTGTTCATTTATATATATATATTTAGTAATCAATTATTTGTTTTCTATATATATTTAGTAACCAATTATTTAGTTTTTTACTAGGTATTAAGAGTCTACTTATTTCGTCTACTTGATTAAAGTTGAACTTGGATGCTTGTTTCGTACTAGTTTGCCCATTATGTTGATTTGTCCAATTGAATTCTATGTTTACTTTCGCAAGACACTATGAAAAGTACTGGCGGGAAAAAGTCCACAGTCCCCGCTTCTAAAAAGCGGAAGGGCCTAAGAGCGACATCCTCCAGCATAACTACTGAAATACGCCATCCTTTCCTCCAATTTCCACTAGAACCTCAGGAGGAGTTGTTTCAAATTCTACGTGCCTGACCCCTTGGTGTGGGCCGTTGTGTCAAATGGGCCGCATTAGAGCAGGTCTACCTAGCTAACTCAATACGGGCCCTCCTCGCTACTGCTCTTTGAGACCACTTCTTCGACATTATTGAGCCGACGTACCTAGAGTTCACTTTGGAAATTTGTTCAACATTTCAGTTGCAGATGGTTATGGCAGAGTACGACAACCCAGGCACAGTCCAATTTCGTATTGGTGGTCTAGTGCGGCAATTGAGTGTCCTAGAATTCGGAGTTGCCTTGGGACTTTATACAGAAGACTTTATAGAGGCCGACAATTTTCCCCATCTACATCGTCACATCCATTATGCATATTCCTCATGTTGGGTAGCCCTTATGCCTACTATAGGCATTTATGACCCCAGTCGCTCCAAGGCATCTGCTCTATCTCTAGCATTACGATATCTCCATGCCCTTTTAGCACACACCTTAATAGGGCAACGAGAGAGCACTGGCGTCGTTAACACTCACGACGCATACTTCTTATGGAGCATGAGGCAAGGGCATGTTTTTGATCTCGCATACTTCATCACCCTCACTTTTCGCCATCAAACCAAGCAACACTTAAAGGGATTCATCAGCATCGGCCCTTACGTGACTCGTTTAACTCGACACTTTGGGCTCCTGAACACATCGACGCAGCCCTCATTGCTCACATTCATCAGCCAAATGTCCCCACAGGGCATCTCAAGTATGCTCTACATGAGGATGATAGAGCGTCGTCGTAGGTTCGATCCTCCTCAATACCGACTAACACGAGCCACCAATGAAGATGACCCCAAGGGTATTCCTGATGATATCCCTTCATTTCATAAGGTGCCACCTTCTCAGCCACCACCGAGTCACAGACCAGTTCATGCGGCTGCTTCATTGATAGAAATTTTTGACCACCTGAATCGCTTTGAGTAATATTGCACTCAGTGATTCGACAGCATAGAGGCGAATCTGCAGTAGATCTGCCAACAGTTCAACATCTCGCCTCCACCATCACCACCTCAAGATCTAGCTACCGATGAGGACTTTTGAGTCTATTTATTTTTTATTTTTATCTTTTATTTTTTGCTTTATTTTTTATTTTTATTTTTATTTTATGTTTATTTTAAAGACTTGTCATTTATACTTTTAAACTATGTTTATCTTTATGACTATTATCGAGTAACACTTTAATTCTCTTCATAGTTATGTTTATTTTCTTAATAGTAGCTCAGACTCATGCACATCATTGGCCATATCTACAATTTTCGCTTTCATTATTCCAAGGATTCCATCCAAAAATTTGGGGCAGTTTCGCTTCTCTCCCTATCTTATGATATTATGCTTATATTGTTATTATCTATCTTTTTACATTGAGGATAGTGTACATCTTAAGTGTGGGGAGGTTATTTATATGATTATCAGAAAATCCCTGAATTATATGTTGTTCTCAAATAATTTTATCATATTACTATTAGAATGAATTTTGATTGATTTATGATGATTGATATGTTTTGGATTAAAACATAAGTAATTGTGCATTGATTATTGTAACTTTAAGACATTAGAAAATCAAGCATGATAAGTTGACTTTTGAGAATTAAAATTGCTAGGTTGTTTATCTGAATTGAGGTATTATCTTGAAATTCTAAATTCACAGGATTTACATCAAAAACCATAATTATCGTGAGAACTTGAGCCTTTAGAGCATATATCCTTTCTTGCTCACTTTATTATTGTTTCTTATGAGTGTGTCAATACTGATTTGTTATTCTAGAACTTGCTTCGATTATACATGTCACACCATTGATTTGATATAGTGAGATGATAAAGGCACTTAGGTTTTAACCTACTAACTCCCTAAAAGCCTACCTTCATAATTAACCCTTAGTGAACACCTTTGAGCCTTAGATACCATTTCTTGATATTTTCCCACTAAAAGTTAACTCACAACTCAACCCTTTTTGATTCATCAAGAATTTCTCCCTTTTTATTGACTCCCTTTTAATCGAGATTTGATTTAATTAGTTACCTAACGATTTTTGTCCATCTCAGTTGCTGAATTATTTCTTATTATGTACTCTTTACTTTTCTTATTCTTAAAAAAAACCCTTATATTCTATTCATAAAATTTCATATTGTTACAAAGAGCTGGGATGAGTTAAAGTTTTATTATCAAGAAAAAAGCTCACGTCATTAGTTATGGATAGTTTTATTCTGGCACTTGTTTGTAATTCAGTAATTGGTTTTATTTTCTAAGGTTGGTAAGTTATTAAATTAGTCTTGATTCTAACCCTCTTTTTCAGCTTTTATCCACACCTTTAACCCAAGCCCCATTACAACCCTGCTAAAGACCTTTTGATTTGTGTATTACCTCATTTATAATTATGGAGATTTGATTTTCATGCAAGCCTATGGTAATAACTTTTCATGTTTGACTATTAAGTGCTTGATTATTGAACCTTAAACACTTTGAGCGATTTGAGTGAATCTTTAGTGATGATGTCAACTTTTGTCGATTTAGAATTAAAGGTAATTATTTAGATAAGGGGGATACCTATAATTTTATGATTAAAATGCTCAGCTTTGATTATTTGAAACTTTAATGTTCTTTTAGTTGAATTATCAATGTATAACTACTTGTGGATTATTTCGAAACATTATTGATGAGAATTATAAGTTGAGAAGAATTTATTTTCATTGTGAGTTGAGGATTTTACTTGAGGACAAGCAAATGCTTAAGTGTGGGGATATTTGATAAACCATATTATATACATATTTTTATCCCATACTTGGCATATTTATGGATAATTTATCTTTGGTTTTATTGAATTCGATGCTCCTAATCCTTCAATTTCATGTGTTATACTCAAGAGAGCATAGGAAAGAGAAAAGAGCAAGAAATGAGCCAAAGACGAACAAAATAGGCTAATTTCAGTGCTCCACACGGGCAAGCCACACACCCGTGTGTCATGGCCGTGTCGACATTAAATCAAGTCAGAATTGCATACGGCTTGAGCACCTCCCTGTCGAGCCCAAGTTTAATTCTATTCAGAAAAGGCTAATTTTGGGCTATTTTGGGCATTCCAAAGTCTATAAAAACACCCTAGAAGAGGACCAAAGGGGACACGGAGAGAAAATAGCAGAAAAATACTCGAAGACAACCATTGGAATCAGCTCAGAAGCAGGAATTACTTCAAGATTGAAGATCTCCATTCAATTTCTACCAAAGTTTTTGAGTTTCTTATGTTTTGTTATTTTCTTAATTTTGAGATGTTGTCCCCTATCGTTATGAACTAAACTCCCTAAATACCTAAGAGAGATGAAATCTAAGACAGATCTTATTATTATTTCAATTATATGATAAATACTTTTCTTATTCTTAATTATGAGTTTTAATCCTTGCTTTAATATTCCAGGATATTAATTCAAGTTTTGATGTGCTTATTCAGTGGAGCAAAAGTCCCTGTTTAAGAGTAGATCTTCCATAATTAAGCGGAGTTGCATGCAACCCTAGAGATAGGATGACATAAATCTACCGGATTAGTCAAATCTAATAAAGGAGTCCATAGACCGAGTTAATGCGACAATAGAGGTTTTAATTAGAAAGAGATTTCGATTAATCAACCTAGAGTCAGTTGTTTTTAGTCTCGAAAGAGATATTAACATAATTTAGGGATTTCTACGGATTAAGTCAAGTGAAGTCTAGGTGAATTCTTCCTTGGGTATTATCTTCTCCATCGGTTTTCCAAAAGTATTTTCCAACTTTAATCTTTTTCGTGCTCTTAGTTAATTAGATAGTAAATCTTAGTTAAAAGCATCCCTTTAATTCTTAGGCTAGATAATAAAAACATAGTAATTACTAGTACTTTTAGTCCTTGTGGATACGATATTTCCGGTCTCACCATAACTATACTACTGTTCGATAGGTGCGCTTGCCTTAATCGAATTTTTAGTTAGTTTAGCGACCATCAATCATTTTATTAAAATTTTAATCCTTTTCTATTATTAAAAATTGTTTCATATACATCAGTTTGAGGTACAGTGGCACGTCACATGTCATGATTTGGTTATTCCGTTAGTCACACCAGTTTTTAACATTGCAAATAGATGAAAATTTTAACAGAAATTACCAAGTTACTTTTTGTTCTAACATATAGGGACTAATTTACTCATTTTTCAATATAGGAACAAAATTTTTTATCTAACATATAGGGACTAATTTACTCATTTTTCAATATAGGGAGCAAAATGTAATCCAAGTCAATGTACAAGGACTTCCATGTTTTTTTTTCCAATTTCACATTATTTTATCATTTTATATTTTAATTTTTTTTAGCATACGCCTATCATCTAAATGGTATAATGTCCAGATTGTCTGGTCTTTGATTTCATTTATCAATTAATGATTGTGGATTGACAACATTGACCATTCTATGCACGGGGACTACTCATCTACTCCTTTTCTGCCATTCTCACTACCCATTGCATTCATTTTCTCTGCCCTACTGCTCCTCTGCACTGCACTCTCCAATTGTATTTAAAGACAATATATACATATAGATTGTAAATTTTATTGGCTGGAAGCTCACTGTAAGCCAATATCAAAACAAACTTTTGATGGTTTAATTATTTTTTAGCCCTTGAATTCTAGGTGCAATGAGAAATGGATTACAACCTCATCTTGTCATTATCCCAAAATCAAAACAAGCAACTCTTGGTTGAAAGTTGAAACCAAGGGCCAAGTCAAAATTGTTTTAGGATGAGTCCAAAATGAATAATGAATTTGAAGGTTCAAAATACAATTTTACTATTATATTAATTTATAATTTCATAAATTTTAAAAGGATCAAATGATAAATTTACTAATTTAAGAAGACAATAGGGATGGTAAAATCTAATTGAACCTATCTGCGTTCGGATCGGGATGGATTTTTTTTAATTTAAAAAATTAAATAGATTGAATCGAAAATCTAGGAGTTACAAAATTCTCGTAAATAACAAGAGTTTACAAAAAGAACACTTACTTCGGTTGATGTATGGTATAATAAGCCTGCAAAGCACCGATAAAAAGTGCAGCAATGGCACCCAAAAATGCAAAAAAGGTCCAACGAGTCCTAAAAAAAGTACGATAAACTTGAGCTGGATATTTAATCAACATATTGTTACGATGATTATGTATTTGCAGTTTAACATGTGTGTAAATCATCAGACTAGGAATCAAATCAATGTTCATCTTCTTGATAAGCTTAGCCACTTCTTTATCACTCCCCAATCTATTGTATAGTATGCCGGTTTCTCTCAGTTCCTTAACATCTTTGACTTCATCGTTCAATGAATCAAGGAAACCCATATATGAAGTAACGGCGAAATTGTTGTGGAAATCCGGACACATTTCGTAAGCTATTAAGTTCATGGTTGAATCATCGACGGTGATCGGCGGTAACTGTAATTTTCCGAGGAAGAAGGAACGATTGAAACTGATGTCGGTTAAACAACTTGTTTCACTTGCTTTTAACCATATTCCGGTGTTTTTAAGCTCTTTTAAATGGTGCCCTTTTGTTCTTGTTAGGTTGCTGTGATTTATCAAGTACATGAAATATCGATCGCTAACCCTATAATGCCGCCATGGATTTTCTTTAGTGAAAAGGAGTCTTACTCGTAGTAGATGCAATAAGTGAATTCGCTCTCCTTGCTGCGGCCACCATTCACTAGAGCAAAATTTGTGCTAGTCGGAAGGTAGCTAAAATTAAGGTTTTCAACGGTTGAATCTATAACATCATTGATTTATAAGTTCAATTTATCCGATTTGAATAAAAAAATTTAATCCTTTTAATAATTATTAAATTATAAGTTTTATATATAATAAAATTATACTTTGACTCTTTAAATGAATAAAAATTGTTCAATTCTTTTGAAAATGATAAAATTATAAATTAATAGATGAAAAAAATTTAAGAATCAAACTAAATTTATCAGTCGATCTGATTAAATAGAGAATTGAGCACAGTATTGATCAAGAATAATGAGTTAAACCCATTGGGCCGAGTGGTCGAATAGATTTTTTTTTTATATTTTTAATATATCTTTAATGTTTTTAAAATTTTATATAATTAAACCGAAAATGAGACCCTAATCAATTTTATCACCTATTTTACATTTATAAACTCCACAAAATGATTCTTTTGTAAATTCCTTAAATTACCTGTCCTGTTGATCTGATTTTGGGTCTTTAACAGTCCTGTTGATGAACCTTCTGATTGCCTCCATGAACTTTTCACCATTTTTGCTTGAGCTTGTAAGCAATTCAAGAACACGAAAAGGTAATTGGTTTTCCAACAAGAGCAGATCCGAGTACACAAATGTTAGCAATTTGTTTTTAATATACAATTCGTTCGACGTATGATAATATTGGCAGTAAAGCATATAAACTGCTTGTAAAATTGCGCAGCCGTCAACGAAGAACATCCAAGCCAGTTTCTCGTTATCGTTGCTATACTTCTCTAATTCCTTTGGATCATAGCATTTCTTCAAGTCATCCATCTCTGCCTTCATGTTGTTGTACAAGGTATCCTTATCGATGTAACACCCCAAACCCGGCCCAGACGTTATGGCCGGATTCAACATACCAAATCGAAGCGTTCAAAACATTTTATATTGTTGATCCAGAAAAAAACTTACTTAGTGTTTTAAAAGATAATTTCATTATAGGTTAAAGTGAATGGAAGCTATGCACCAGGTAGGAAACCGGAAAAGAGGTGGTGAGTCCATCGGACTGCTTAAGTACCAAGCTCTCTTCGGATCCAATCCTAGACATGCATACCGCCATTGCCACACCTTAACGTCGTGGATATTTCTAGGAAATCGATTTGATTAAGTCATTTTTAGGAAAAATGAATAATTTTGGAAAATACTTTCATTTCGGAAGCTTTGTTTGTTGTCGTGTTATTTTGAAATCAATTGTTGTTTTTGAAAACGCGCCCTAAAGCTATCCAATTTCAACAGTTAAAATAAGTAATACCTATCTTAGTAATACATATTAAAACCATCAAAAATAATTAAGCGGCCTTATTACATTTAAAACCCAAAACTTCAAACGTAAATCAAAGGATGTCCGTTCACGGAAGAAAATCAAACTTTCGAGCGGTGGCCACTCAAATTCCCTCACAGATCCAAGCCCACTATGGTTGGGGATTTCTGCGTGGATGAAAATAAAAGGGGTGAGTTTGGGGAAACTCGGTGTGTAAGGAAAACCCATTCAAATCCCAAGTCACTCAAGCCTATTGGGCCTAAGCCCATTCAGTAATGATGGTACTAGGCTAGAGCCCTTTTGATTACAATAAACGGGCCTTAGCCCTTATTCAGATAATGATATGGCCCATAGGCCCATTTCAAAATACATGCAACATCAGTAAACATATGCAAGCCCATTTGGGAGACTACTCAACCCACCAACCACTACACTCCACCGTACCAGCCATACGCTCCATGTGGGGAATAGCTCAACCCACCCACCTAACACTCCCATTCGTACTTGCTGCTCGATTAACAATAAATTGAGGCAAAGCCTTGATGCGTGGACAAGCCACTTTCAGTACTTCCTCTGTCAATATCCCAGTCTCATGCATCAGATAATAACAACATGGCATGCAGTAAATAACAAAAGTCAAACATGCATTTAGGTCAATTTGACCCTAAGGGTATTTCGGTAATTTATCTCCTAGGGGTAAAACTATAAATTTTCCACTTTTAAAGGTATTTCAGTAATTTATCTATTTTAGGGTTTTTCATGCATATTGCTACATTTCACGTACTAACAGAATCACTACCGAGGGTTCTTACCGAATTGGGCCCATTGGCCCATCATTCCAATTTTGGCCCATTAAGCCCAAAAATATCGAGGGCGTAGAAATCATGCACCTTGCAGTCCAAACATTGCAGCTTACCAAAAACATTAATCGGTTTACCTCACGAGTATTCGCACATTCGTAAATCTACAAAATACCGATTTTCGGCATTTCGGCTTTTCGACTTTTGCCGATCTAGACTAAGAAAGAGGGTGTTAGTTACATACCTGTTTGCGATGATATGCTGACGAGATCCACACACGAACCGCTTACAATTGGATTACTAACACGTTAATCTAACTATTTAAATACGAAATACGTATTAACCCCTTACAATATCCGGCCAACCACACCTACAGATCATAGTAAGCTTATAAGAAATCAATAAGCAACTCATTAACAAATTTTTGTCAATATTTACCACATAATCATAATTTCACTACAAGCTGTCTTCCTGAGCAACAGTCACTAAATCATTTATAACTGGAGCTACGAAACTCCAAATCAAGTGCCGTTAATTTTCCCTAAAAATAGACTCATATATCTTATATCCATAAAATTTTCAGAATTTTTGATTTGGCAAATAAATACCAGATGTTTCTCAAAGTTTCGCATGTTTCACTGTTTGACTAATCTGACTACTCTTCATTACGAATCAAATTTCTCATTGTACAGAATTCAAAATATGTTTTCGTTTATTTCATTTGAAACTAGACTCAACAAGCTTTAATTAAATAATTTATTCAGCTCTAATTTTTCTCCCACAATTTATGGTGATTTTCCAAAGTCACGTTACTGCTGCTGCCCCAAGCAGATTTATTACCAAATTTACTCTTTCACACATAACTTGCATGCCTGTTATTTAAACATGTATATCACCAATCAATCATCACATATCTATGATTTTACTTAAGTATAATTTCCATTTCATCATTTTAAAGCACAACATGTTAGCCGATTTTTCCCTTTAGCATCTAAGGCACATGCATGCTCATTTGTTTGGCTCAACTTCACCTATCTTCCATTTTTCATCAAAAGAACATGAAACAACAACCATTTCCTTCATTTTAATTCATGACTAAATGCTCACAACACAACTAACAACCAAAATATGCTTGAAGAGTTAAGGTAGAATCAAGAAGAACTCATGAACCTCAAAATAAAGTAAACTACCATGAACTTACCTTCAATTTTCTTCCCCAAGTGACTGAACATTCAAGAGCTTTCTCCTCTCCTTTCTCTTCTCTAACTTTAGGCTATGATGAACAAAGATGGTCAAAACTTTGTTCTTTTCACCCCTTTTTCTTTTAATAAAATTTCATATTTCATCCATTTAATTCTTTAATACAAAAGACATGAAATTCCCATCATGGAACATTTACCTAACCCATTATCATGGAACATTTACCTAACCCATTATCATGAAACATTAACCCATTATCATGGAACATTTACCTAACCCATTATCAATTTGAATTTGTACCATAAATTATGGATATCAAGTGCACATTTTGTCTACAACAACATGATGGCTGGCCACTTCATGTAAAATGGGAGGTTTGTCATGCAAATCCTCCTATTTTGCACTCCTATTTATTTGGCCACTTCAATTTAGCCTATAGCATTTACAAACATTTTCATATAGGTCCTATTTCATAATTTCACCCCCTTTTTCTTATGGAACAAAAAAAATTAACTAAAATTGCCGAGTTCTATCTTAAGCTTGGGCCTTCTAGAGGCCCACTAACATAATTAAACCTATGCCAACATTCACAGAATTCCCAAAAATTGGGGCGTTACAACTCTACCCTCCTTAAAGAAATTTCATCCTCGAAATTTACCTAATCCAAATAGATGAGGGTATTGCTGTTGCATCGCCTCTTCTAGCTCCCAAGTGGCTTCCTCTCTGCCATGATTACGCCAAAACACTTTCACTAACGGGAGAGTTTTCCTTCTGAGAACCTTAACATCTTGAGCCAATATTTGCACAGGCTCCTCCACAAAGGTCAAATCAGTCTGAACTTCAATTTACGCAAGCATCGGCACGACGTGGCGCAGGTCGAGCGATAACACCTTAACATGGAGACGTGAAAAACATCGTGAATCCTGTCTAACTCTGGAGGCAATTCCAATTGATAAGCCACTGGGCCTACTCGCTTCAAAACCCGATAAGGCCCAATGAACCGCGGACTCAACTTGCCCTTCTTATCAACCTTAATATCTTCTTCCAAGGAGAAACCTTTAAGAAGACCATATCACCCATCGAGTACTCAATCTCCTTACGTTTCAAATCGCATCGACTTTTGCCTATCAGATGCTTCTTTTAACCGGTCCCTAATTATTCTGACCTTATCCTCAGTATCAGCTACCAACTCTGATCCAAGAATTTGTCACTCTCCTAGTTCAGTCCAACAACTAGGTGTACGACACCTTCGTCTATACAGTGCTTCATACGGTGCCATTCAAATACTCACCTGGTAACTGTTATTGTACACAAATTCTGCCAACGACAAGTAATCCTCCCAACTACCTCGAAAGTCAATCACGCATCCCCTCAACATGTCCTCCAGAATCTGAATAAACCTCTCTGACTGACCATCAGTTTAGGGATGGAAAGCCGTACTAAAGTTCAATCCGGTCCCCAACGCCTCATACAACCTTTGCCAAAACCGAGATGTAAATCTGGGATCCCAATCAGAAATAATTGAAACTGGGACTCCATGAAGTCGCACAATCTCGTCCACATACAACTTGGCTAACTTTTGAAGTGAAAAATCAGTACGAACAGGTATGAAATGGGCCGATTTGGTCAACCTATCCACAATCACCCACACCGAGTCTTTCTTTGATGGTGTCAAGGGCAGCCCACTGACAAAGTCCATGGTTACCCTCTCCCACTTCCAAAGTGGTATTTTCACTGACTGTAACAGTCCAGAGGGTAATTGATGCTTAGCTTTTACTTGCTGGCATGTCAGACATTTCCCTACAAACTCCGTTACTTCTCATTTTAGTCCAGGCCACCAGTACAATTCTCGTAAGTCGTGATACAACTTGTTCCCTCCAAGATGCATGGCACAAAGTCCTCCATGAGCTTCCTTCAATATTGTTTGCCTCAAATCAGAGTCCTTCGGAACACAAATTCTTCCTCGAAAACATAGAACTCCTTCACCATTTAACCCAAACTCAGAAGTTTCCCCTTCCTTAACTTGTTGGAAATGAGCGACCAAAGACTCATCGTTCAACTAATTTTCTTTAATCTGATCCACCCAGGTTGGCCTCACTTGCAACTCAGCCAATAAACCTCCATCATCATACAGACTCAGACGAGAAAACATTGCTCTTAGATTAGATACAGTTCTACGACTTAGAGCATCAGCTACCATATTAGCCTTGCCTGGGTGATACTCGATTGAACAGTCATAATCCTTAAGCAACCTAATCCATCTCCTTTGCCTAAGGTTCAGCTCCTTCTGAGTCAATAAATACTTGAGATTCTTATGGTCAGTGTATATAATAAACCTTTCTCCGTACAAGTAATGTCTCCAAATCTTAAGTGCAAATATCACTGCTGCCAACTCTAAATCATGAGTCGAATAGTTCCCCTCGTGAGGATTAAGCTGTCATGATGCATATGCAACCACCTTACCCTCTTGCATTAACACGTAGCCCAAACCCACGTGTGATGCGTCATTGTACACAGTAAAATCCTTCCCAAACTCCGGCTGAATTAATACAGGTGCTTCAGTCAGAACTTTCTTCAACTTCTCAAAAGCTTCCTGCTATTTCTTAGTCCATACAAACTGTACTCCTTTCCTTATGAGTTTTGTCAAGGGTGCTGCCATTACAGAAAAACCTTCCACAAACCTTCTGTAGTATCCTGCCAATCCTAGGAAACTCCGTATTTCTGACACCGACCTAGGTGCCTTCTAGTCCAAAATTGCTTCAATCTTTCGAGGGTCCACCTTAATCCCTTCGGCAGAGACCATATGTCCTAAGAAGGTTACCTCCCTCAACCAAAATTCACACTTGCTAAACTTTGCGAAGAGTTCCTTCTCCCTTAACACTCGCAGCACTATACGGAGATGCTCATCATGTTTCGCTTCAGTTTCAGAATATACCAGGATATCGTTAATAAAGACGACTACAAATCGATCCAAGAATGGTTGGAACACCCGATTCATCAGATCCATAAATGCTACAGGCGTTAAATCGGTCAAATGGCATAACCAAAAACTCGTAATGACCATACCGAGTCCTGAATGCCGTCTTATGGATATCCACCTCCTTGACCCTTAACTGATGATATCCAGATCGGAGGTCGATCTTAGAAAATACAGAAGCCCCTCTAAGCTGGTCAAACAGATCGTCAATCCTTGGTAGTGGATACTTATTCTTAATTGTCAGTTTGTTCAACTGGCGATAATCAATGCACATCTGCATCGTACCATCCTTCTTTTTCACGAATAGCACCGGTGCTCCCCATGGAGACACGCTTGGCCTAATGAAGCCCCTATCCAACAACTCTTGAATTTGTTCCTTTAGCTCCACCAACTCCTTCGGTGCCATTCTATACGGTGCGATAGACACTGGTGCCGTTCCAGGCAATAAGTCGATTCCAAACTCCACTTCTCGGTTCGGAGGCAATCTTGGAAGCTCCTCCAGAAAAATATCTTGGAACTCCTTTACAGTCCTAACCTTATCCACTGTCAGTCCCTCCTCTTCCAACTGACTTACAAATGCCAAATAGGCCTCACAACCTTTCCGAATCCACTTCTTGGCTCTTAATGCAGACACCACATTGGAAAAATAATCCCTTCGCTCACCTATCACCATAACCTCCTCATCCTTTGTGGTCCTTAACACCATTCGTTTAGCAGCACAATCCAGGGTCGCCTTATGCACATTGCCTATGACAAGGCATCATCCTCAGCACCGCGGTCATGAGACTCTACCTCTGTTGCCGGTGGTACCAGTGCATCCACCGCCGGCATATGTCTCGAAGACTAAGATCTCACTCGAGCACTTCCTCGGCTCCGTCCATGGCCTCTTGTAATCATATCGTATTATCTTGATTACAAATTTTTATGCATCAATTAATATTCCAATGTTTATTACAGATGTTTTATGAATCAGACAGTAGTTCAGAGTTTGTTTTTGCAGAATCGAAGTCTAGCTACAGTTTCAGTCTCTTATCAGATTTTCCTATGGTTTCAGTATCATCCTATCTAGAGTATCCTAATAGGGTTTCAGTACAGACAGATAATTTAGGAAAATATTCAGAAAAGTTCAGAGTAATACTTACGAGCTTGGTAGGAGATTGAATGCCACCTTCTGAAGATCTACATTTTGAAAATCGAGTTTTTCGTATTCTTTATAAAATTTTCGCTTTCGAAAATCTTTGTTTTTATAAATCCATTCCACAGCCGAGTTATTGCAACCTAGGCTCTGATACCACTAAATGTAACACCCCAAACTCGGCCCAGACGTTATGGCCAGATCCGACATGCCACATCGAAGCGTTCAAAATATTTTATATTGTTGATCCAGAAAAAAACTTACTTAGTGTTTTAAAAGATAATTTCATTATAGGTTAAAGTGAATGGAAGTCGTGCACGGGTAGGAAACCGAAAAGAGGTGGTGAGTCCATCGGATTTGCTTAAGTACCAAGCTCCTTGGATCCAATCCTAGACATGCATACGACCATTGCCACACCTTAACGTCATGGATATTTCTAGGAAACCGATTTGATTAAGTCATTTTTAGGAAAAATGAATAATTTTGGAAAATACTTTTATTGCGGAAGCTTTGTTTGTTGTCGAGTTATTTTGAAATCAATTGTTGTTTTTGAAAACGCGCCCTAAAGCTATCCAATTTCAACAGTTAAAATAAGTAATACCTATCTTAGTAATACATATTAAAACCATCAAAAATAATTAAGCGGCCTTTTTACATTTAAAAACCCAAAACTTCAAACGTAAATCAAAGGATGTCCAGTTCACTAGAAGAAAATCAAACTTTCAGAACGGGTGGCCACTCCGAATTCCCTCACAGCTCCAAGCCCACTATGGTTGGGGATTTCCTGTGTGGATGAAAATAAAAGGGTGAGTTTGGGGAAACTCGGTGTGTAAGGAAAACCCATTCAAAGCCCAAGTCACTCAAGCTGTTGGGCCTAAGCCCATTCAGTAATAAGTGGTATCGGGCGAGTCCCTTTTCAGATTACAATAAAGCGGGCCTTAGCCCTTATTCAGATAACAATATGGCCCATAGGCCCATTTCAAAATACATGCAACATCAGTAAACATATGCAAGCCCATTTGGGGAGACTACTCAACCCACCAACCACTACACTCCATCCGTACCAGCCATACACTTCATGTGGGGAGTAGCTCAACCCACACAACCCAACACTCCACAATTGCAGCCTTGCTGCTCAGTTAACAGTAAATTGAGGCAAAGCCTCCAGTACGTGGACAAGCCACTTTCAGTACTTCCTCCGTCAATATCCCAGTCCCATGCATCAAATAATAACAACATGGCATGCAGTAAATAACAACAGTCAAACATGCATTTAGGTCAATTTAACCCTAGGGGTATTTTAGTAATTTATCTCCTAGGGGTAAAACTGTAAATTTTCCACTTTTAAAGGTATTTCAGTAATTTATCTATTTTAGGGTTTTTCATGCATATTGCTACCTTTCACGTACTAACAGAATCACTACCGAGGGTTCTTACCGAATTGGGCCCATTGGCCCATCATTCCAATTTTGGCCCATTAAGCCCAAAAATATCGAGGGCGCAGAAATCTTGCACCTTGCAGTCCAAACATTGTAGCTTACCAAAAACATTAATCGATTTACCTCACGAGTATTCACACACTCGCAAATCTACAAAATACCGGTTTTCGGCATTTCAGCTTTTCGACTTTTGCCGAACTAGACTAAGAAAGAGGGTGTTAGTTGCACACCTGTTTGCGACGATATGCTGACGAGATCCACACACAAACCGCTTACAATTGTATTACTAACACATTAATCTAACTATTTAAATACGAAATACGTATTAACCCCTTACAATATTCGGCCAACCATACCTACAGATCATAGTAAGTGTAGCACCCCAAACCTGGCCCTGAAGTTATAGCTGGATCCGGCATGCCACATCAAAAACGTTAAAAAATTTTCCATTCTAAGTCCGTAAAATCGTACTTGATGTTCAAAAGATTAATTCATTAAGGGTTAAGGTGAATGGAAGTCATGCACCGGTAGGAAACCGGAAAAGAGGTGGTGAGTCCATCGGATTTGCTTAAGTACCAAGCTCCTTCGGATCCAATCCTAGACATGCATACCACCATTGCCACACCTTAACGTCATGGATATGTCTAGGAAACCGATTTGATTAAGTCATTTTAGGAAAAGTGATTAATTTTGGGAAATACTTTCATTGCGGAAGTTTTGCTTGTTGTCGTGTTATTTTGAAATCAATTGTTGTTTTTGAAAACGCGCCCTAAAGCTATCCAATTTCGACAGTTAAAATAAGTAATACCTATCTCAGTAATACATATTAAAACCATCAAAAATAAATAAGCGGCCTTATTACATTTAAAAGCCCAAAACCTCAAACGTAATTAAAAGGATGTCCAGTTCACGTAAGAAAATCAATCTTTGAGCGGGTGGCCACTCCGAATTCCCTCACGACTCCAAGCCCACTATGGTTGGGGATTTCCTGCGTGGATGAAAATAAAAGGGGTGAGTTTGGGGAAAACTCAGTGTGTAAGGAAAACCCATTCAAAGTCCAAGTCAGCTCAAGCCTATTGGGCCTAAGCCCATTCAGTAATGATGGTCTTGGGCGAGCCCTTTCAGATTACAATAAATTGGGCCTTAGCCCTTATTCAGATAATGATATGGCCCATAGGCCCATTTCAAAATACATGCAACATCAATAACATATGCAAGCCCATTTGGGTAATAAAGATCTGCGCCAAAGCCCTTTTCAGATTACAATAAACTGGGCCTTAGCCCTTATTCAGATAATGAAGATGGCCCATAGGCCCATTTCAAAATACATGCAACATCAAGTAAACATATGCAAGCCCATTTGGGAGACTACTCAACCCACCAACCACTACACTCCACCCATACCAGCCATACACTCCATGTGGGAATAGCTCAACCCACCCACCCAACACTCCACAGCTTGCCCTTGCGCTCGATTATCAATAAATTGAGGCAAAGCCTCCAAGATCGTGGACAAGCCACTTTCGATACTTCCTCCGTCAATATCCCGGTCCCATGCATCGATAATAACAACATGGCATGCAGTAAATAACAACAGTCAAACATGCATTTATGTCAATTTAACCCTAGGGGTATTTCGGTAATTTATCTATTTTAAGGTTTTTCATGCATATTCCTACTTTTCACGTACTAACAGAATCACGTACCGAGGGTTCTTACCGAATTGGGCCCGTTGGCCCATCATTCCAATTTTGGCCCATTAAGCCCAAAAATATCGAAGGCATAGAAATTATGCACTTTGCGGTCAAACATTGCAGCTTACCAAAACATTAATCGATTTACCTCACGAGCATTCGCTTTTTCTCGCAAATCTACAAAATACCGGTTTCGGCATTCCGTCTTTTCGCTTTTGCCGATCTAGACTAAGAAAGAGGGTGTTAGTTACACACTGCTTTGCGACGATATCTTGATTTAGATCCACACACGAACCGCCTACAATTGGATTACTAACACGTTAATCTAACTATTCAAATACGAACTACGATTAATCCCTTACAATATTCGGCCAACCACACCTACAGATCATAGTAAGCTTATAAGAAATCAATAAGTAACCCATTAACAAATTTTTGTCAATGTTTACCACATAATCATAATTTCACTGCAAGCTGTCTTCCTGAGCAACAGTCACTAAATCATTTATAACTGGAGCTACGAAACTCCAAATCAAGTTCTGTTAATTTTCCATGAAAATAGACTCATATATCTTCTATCCATAAAATTTTCAGAATTTTTGGTTTATCCAATCAATACCAGATTTTTCTCAAAGTTTCCCATGTTTCACTGTTTGACTAATCTGGCCACTCTTCATTACGAATCAAATTTCTCATTGTACAGAATTCAAAATATGTTATTGTTTATTTCATTAGAAACTAGACTCAATAAGCTTTAATTACATAATTTATTCAGCTTCTAATTCTTCTCCCACAATTTATGGTGATTTTCCAAAGTCACGTTACTGCTGCTGTCCCAAGTAGATTTATTACCAAATCACTCTTTCACACCTAACTTGCATGCTTGTTATTTAAACATGTATATCACCAATCAATCATCACATATCTATGATTTTACTTAAGTATAATCTCTATTTCATCATTTTAAAGCACAACATGTTAGCTGATTTTTCCCTTTAACATCTAAGGCACATGCATGTTCATTTGTTTGGCTCAACTTCACCTATCTTCCATTTTTCATCAAAAGAACATGAAACAACAACCATTTCCTTCATTTTAATTCATGACTAAATGTTCACAACACAACTAAAAATCAAAATATACTTCAAGAGTTAAGGTAGAATCAAGAAGAACTCATGAACCTCAAAATAGAAGCAAGGTACCAAGAACTTACCTTCAATTTTCCTCCTCCTAATGACCGAATACTCAAGAGCTTTCTCCTCTCCTTTCTCTTCTCTAAGTTTCAGCTATGATGAACAAAGATGGACAAAACTTTGTTCTTTTCACCCTTTTTCTTTTAATAAAACTTCATATTTCATCCATTTAATTCTTTAATACAAAAGACATGATATTCTTATCATGAAACATTTACCTAACCCATTATCATGAAACATTTACCTAACCCATTATCATGGAACATTTACCTAACCTATTATCATGAAACATTTACCTAACCCATTATCATGGAACATTTACCTAACCTATTATCAATTTGTATCAATTTGTACCATAAATTATGGATATCAAGTGTACATTTTGTCTACAACAACATGATGGTTGGCCACTTCATGTAAAATGGGAGGTTTATCATGCAAATCCTCCTATTTTGCACTCCTATTTATTTGGCCACTTCAATTTAGCCTATAGCATTTTCAAACATTTTCACATAGGTCCTATTTCATAACTTCACTCACAAATGACAAAATCAAAGCATGAAATTTTGTCAACATTCACAGAATTCCCGAAAATTGGGGCGTTACAACTCTACCCTCCTTAAAGAAATTTTTTCCTCGAAATTTACCTAATCCAAACAGATGAGGGTATTGCCGTTGCATCGTCTCTTCTGGCTCCCAAACTCAGAAGGTTCCCCTTCCTTAACTTGTTGAAAACGAGCGACCAAAGACTCATCGTTCAACTATTTTTCCTTAATCTGATCCACCTAGGTTGGCCTCACTTGCAACTCACCAATGACTTCCATCATCATACTGACTCGAGACGAGCAAACATTGCTCTCGGATCGAATCTGACTCTACGACTTAGAGCATCGGCTACCACATTAGCCTTGCTTGGGTGATACTCGATTGAACAGTCATAATCCTTAAGCAACTCAATCCATCTCCTTTGCCTAAGGTTCAGCTCCTTCTGAGTCAAGAAATACTTAAGACTCTTGTGGTCTATGTATATAATACACCTCTCTCCGTACAAGTAATGTCTCCAAATCTTAAGTGCAAATATCACTGCTGCCAACTCTAAATCATGAGTCCAATAGTTTCCCTCATGAGGCTTAAGCTATCATGATGCATATGCAACCACCTTACCCTCTTGCATTAACACGCAACCCAAACCCACGTGTGATGCATCACTTGTACACACATAAAATCATTCCCGCACTCACATTTGAATTAACACAGTGCTTCATCGAACTTTCTTCAACTTCTCAAAAGCTTCCTGCGCTTCTTAGTCCATACAAACGGCACTCATTTCCTTATGAGTTTTGTCAAAGTCTTGTCATCACGAAAACCTTCCACAAACCTTCAGTAATATCCTGCCGGTCTAGAAAACTCCGTATTTCGACACTTGACCTAGGCGGCTTCCACTCCAAAATCACTTCAATTTTCCGAGGGTCCACCTTAATCCCTCAACAGAGACCACATGTCCTAAGAAGGTTACCTCCCTCAACCAAAGTTCGAGACTTGCTGAACTTCACAAAAGTTCCTTCTCCTTAACACTTACAAGACTATACGAGATGCTCATCATGTTTCGCTTCGGTTTGAGAATATACCAGGATATCGTCAATAAAGATGACTACTGAACCGATCCAAAATTGTTGGAACACACGATTCATCGATCCATAAATGCTGCAGGAGCGTTCGTTAGTCCAAATGGCATAACCAGAAACTCGTAATGACCATACCGAGTCCTGAATGTCGTCTTTTGGATATCTGCCTCCTTGACCCTTAACTGATGATATCCAGATCGAAGGTCGATCTTGGAAAATACAGAAGCTCCTCTAAGCTGGTCGAATAGATCGTCAATCCTTGGCAGTGGATACTTATTCTTAATCGTCAGTTTGTTCAACTGGCGATAATCAATGCACATCCGCATCGTGCCATCCTTCTTTTTCACGAATAGCACCGGTGCTCCCCATGAAGACACGCTTGGCCTAATAAAGCTCCTATCTAACAACTCTTGAATTTGAGTCTTTAACTCCACTAACTCCTTCGGTGCCATCCTATACGGTGTGATTGACACAGGCGCCATTCCAGGCAACAAGTCTATTCCAAACTCAACTTCTCGATTCGGAGGCAATCTTGGAAGCTCCTCCGGAAAAACATCTTGGAACTCCTTTACGGTCCTAACCTTATCCACTATCAGTCCCTCCTCTTCTGACTGATTTACAAATGCCAAATAGACCTCACAACCTTTCCGAATCCACTTTTCGGCTCTTAATGCTGACACCACATTGGACAAATAATCCCTTCACTCACCTATCACCATAACCTCCTCATCCTTCGTGGTCCTTAACACTATTCGTTTAGCAGCACAATCCAGAGTCGCTTTATGCTTAACAAGCCAGTCCATTCCCAAAATGAGATCAAACTCTCCGAATGGTAACTCCATCGATCTCCAGGGAAAATCTTACCTTGAGTTTCTAAGGGTACATTCCTATACGCTTTGTCTACCCTAACCGAAAGTGACCCAAGGACTTAGTACAGATACCCCACTCACAATCTCCTCAGAGCAGTCCAAGTCGTCCATAATCCGTTCTGTGGCCTCCAACCAATATCCCGCCACATTCGGGGCTATACTAGACACACCCCTAAAGATCTCCGCTTCGTTGGCCCGGAGTCATTCAGAAATCGATCCTCGAATTCTGTTGCCCGAACTTGTCCCGACAACCCTTTCCAGAACAAGAAGCATTGCCTGCGACAGAGCATCATCCTCGGCACCCCGGTCATGAGACTCTACCTCTGTTACCGGTGGTACCGGTGCATCCACCGCAGGCATATGTCTCGAAGACGAAGATCTCGCTTGAGCACTTCCTCGGCTCCATCCACGGCCTCTTGTACTCATATCGTATTATCTTAATTACGAATTTTATGCATCAATTAATATTCCAGTGTTTATTACAGATGTTTTATGAATCAGACAGTAGTTCAGAGTTTGTTTTCGCAGAATCGAAGTCTAGCTACAGTTTCAGTCTCTTATCAGATTTTTCTATGGTTTCAGTATCATCCTAGCTAGAGTATCCTAATAGGGTTTCAGTACAGAGAGATAATTCAGGAAAATATTCAGAAAAATTCAGAATACTTACAGACTTGAGCCGGAGATTCGGGTGCCACCTTCAAAAGATCTAAATTTTGAAAACCGAGTTTTTCGCAATCTTTATAAAATTTTCGTTTTTGAAAATCTTTATTTTTGTAAACCCATTCCACAGCCAAGTTGCTGCAACCTAGGCTCTGATACCACTAAATGTAGCACCCCAAACCCGGCCCAGAAGTTATAGCTGGATCCGGCATGCCACATCAAAAACGTTAAAAAAAATTTTCCATTCTAAGTCCAGAAAATCGTACTTGATGTTCAAAAGATTAATTCATTAAGGGTTAAGGTGAATGGAAGCTGTGCACCAGGTAGGAAACCGGAAAAGAGGTGGTGAGTCCATCGGACTGCTTAAGTACCAAGCTCCCTTCAGATCCAATCCTAGACATGCATACCACCATTGCCACACCTTAACGTCATGGATATGTCTAAGAAACCGATTTGATTAAGTCATTTTAGGAAAAGTGATTAATTTTGGGAAATACTTTCATTGCGGAAGTTTTGCTTGTTGTCGTGTTATTTTGAAATCAATTGTTGTTTTTGAAAACGCGCCCTAAAGCTATCCAATTTCGACAGTTAAAATAAGTAATACCTATCTTAGTAATACATATTAAAACCATCAAAAATAAATAAGCGGCCTTATTACATTTAAAAGCCCAAAACCTCAAACGTAATTAAAAGGATGTCCAGTTCACCAGAAGAAAATCAATCTTTCAGAACGGGTGGCCACACCGAATTCCCTCACAACTCCAAGCCCACTATGGTTGGGGATTTCCTGCGTGGATGAAAATAAAAGGGGTGAGTTTGGGGAAAACTCGGTGTAAGGAAAACCCATTCAAAGTCCAAGTCACTCAAGCCTATTGGGCTAAGCCCATTCAGTAACATGGTCTTGGGCGAGCCCTTTTGATTACAATAAACGGGCCTTAGCCCTTATTCAGATAATGATGATGGCCATAGGCCCATTTCAAAATACATGCAACATCAATAACATATGCAAGCCCATTTGGGTAACGGTGATCTTGAGCCAAAGCCCTTTTGATTACAATAAACCGGGCCTTAGCCCTTATTCAGATAACAAGATGGCCCATAGGCCCATTTCAAAATACATGCAACATCAAGAAACATATGCAAGCCCATTTGGGAGACTACTCAACCCACCAACCACTACACTCCACCGTACCAGCCATACACTCCATGTGGGGAATAGCTCAACCCACCCAAATTTAACACTCCACGATTGCGCCTTGCTGCTCGCCGCTTAACGATAATTGAGGCAAAGCCTCCAAAGACGGGACAAGCCACTTTCAGTACTTCCTCCGTCAATATCCCATCCCATGCATCGATAATAACAACATGGCATGCGATAAATAACAACGATCAAACATGCATTTAGGTCAATTTAACCCTAGGGGTATTTCGGTAATTTATCTACTAGGGTAAAACGTAAATTTTCCACTTTTAAAGGTATTTCAGTAATTTATCTATTTTAGGGTTTTCATGCATATTCCTACTTTTCACGTACTAACGAATCACGTCGAGGGTTCTTACCAAATTGGGCCGTTGGCCCATCATTCAATTTTGGCCCATTAAGCCCAAAAATATCGAGGGCATAGAAATCATGCACTTTGCAGTCCAAACATTGCAGCTTACCAAAAACATTAATCGATTTACCTCACAAGCATTCGCACACTCGCAAATCTACAAAATACGAGTTTTCGGCATTTCGTCTTTTCGGCTTTTGCCGATCTAGACTAAGAAAGAGGGTGTTAGTTACACACCTGTTTGCGACAATATGCTGACGAGATCCACACACGAACCGCCTACAATTGGATTACTAACACGTTAATCTAACTATTCAAATACGAACTACGTATTAATCCCTTACAATATTCGGCCAACCACACCTACAGATCATAGTAAGCTTATAAGAAATCAATAAGCAACCCATTAAAAAATTTTTGTCAATGTTTACCACATAATCATAATTTCACTGCAAGCTGTCTTCCTGAGCAATAGTCACTAAATCATTTATAACTGGAGCTACGAAACTCCAAATCAAGTTCTATTAATTTTCCCTGAAAATAGACTCATATATCTTCTATCCATAAAATTTTCAGAATTTTTGGTTTATCCAATCAATACCAGATTTTTCTCAAAGTTTCCCATGTTTCACTGTTTGACTAATCTGACCACTCTTCATTCCGAATCAAATTTCTCATTATACAGAATTCAAAATATGTTATTGTTTGTTTCATTAGAAACTAGACTCAATAAGCTTTAATTACATAATTTATTCAGCTTCTAATTCTTCTCCCACAATTTATGGTGATTTTCCAAAGTCACGTTACTGCTGCTGTCCCAAGCAGATTTATTACCAAATCACTCTTTCACACCTAACTTGCATGCTTGTTATTTAAACATGTATATCACCAATCAATCATCACATATCTATGATTTTACTTAAGTATAATCTCCATTTCATCATTTTAAAGCACAACATGTTTGTTGATTTTTCCCTTTAACATCTAAGGCACATGCATGTTCATTTGTTTGGCTCAACTTCACCTATCTTCCATTTTTCATCAAAAGAACATGAAACAACAACCATTTCCTTCATTTTAATTCATGACTAAATGTTCACAACACAACTAAAAATCAAAATATACTTCAAGAGTTAAGGTAGAATCAAGAAGAACTCATGAACCTCAAAATAGAAGCAAGGTACCAAGAACTTACCTTCAATTTTCCTCCTCCTAATGACCGAATACTCAAGAGCTTTCTCCTCTCCTTTCTCTTCTCTAACTTTCAGCTATGATGAACAAAGATGGACAAAACTTTGTTCTTTTCACCCCTTTTTTCTTTTAATAAAACTTCATATTTCATCCATTTAATTCTTTAATACAAAAGACATGATATTCTTATCATGAAACATTTACCTAACCCATTATCATGAAACATTTACCTAACCCATTATCATGGAACATTTACCTAACCTATTATCATGAAACATTTACCTAACCCATTATCATGGAACATTTACCTAACATATTATCAATTTGTATCAATTTGTACCATAAATTATGGATATCAAGTGTACATTTTGTCGACAACAACATGATGGTTGGCCACTTCATGTAAAATGGGAGGTTTATCATGCAAATCCTCCTATTTTGCACTCCTATTTATTTGGCCACTTCAATTTAGCCTATAGCATTTTCAAACATTTTCACATAGGTCCTATTTCATAATTTCACTCACAAATGACAAAATCAAAGCATGAAATTTTGTCAACATTCACAGAATTCCCGAAAATTGGGGCGTTACAGTAAGCTTATAAGAAATCAATAAGCAACTCATTAACAAATTTTTGTCAATGTTTACCACATAATCATAATTTCACTGCAAGCTGTCTTCCTGAGCAACAGTCACTAAATCATTTATAACTGGAGCTACGAAACTCCAAATCAAGTTCCGTTAATTTTCCCTGAAAATAGACTCATATATCTTATATCCATAAAATTTTCAGAATTTTTGGTTTGGCCAATCAATACCAGATTTTTCTCAAAGTTTCGCATGTTTCACTGTTTGACTAATCTGACCACTCTTCATTACGAATCAAATTTCTCATTGTACAGAATTCAAAATATGTTCTTGTTTATTTCATTTGAAACTAGAATCAACAAGATTTAATTAAATAATTTATTCAGATTCTAATTGATCTCCCACAATTTATGGTGATTTTCCAAAGTCACGTTACTGCTGCTGTCCCAAGCAGATTTATTACCAAATTCACTCTTTCACACATAACTTGCATGCATGTTATTTAAACATGTATATCACCAATCAATCATCACATATCTATGATTTTACTTAAGTATAATTTCCATTTCATCATTTTAAAGCACAACATATTAGCCGATTTTTCCCTTTAGCATCTAAGGCACATGCATGCTCATTTGTTTGGCTCAACTTCACCTATCTTCCATTTTTCATCAAAAGAACATGAAACAACAACCATTCACTACAGGAAAATAGACTTTTAGCGGCGATTTTTTTAGCCTTTAGCGGCGCTTTTAGGCGCCATTAAAACTTTTAGCGGCGCTTTCTAAAACGCCGCAAAAAACGCTGCTATAGTAATGCCACAAAAATTTGTGGCGTTTATTGGAAAAAAACGCCGCTAAAGGTCAAGGTTTTTAGCGGCGTTTGTGGTGAAAGTGCCGCTAAAGGTCAAGCCTTTTAGCGGCGTTTGTGGGGAAAGCGCCGCCAAAGGTCAAGCCTTTTAGCGGCGTTTGTGGGGAAAGCGCCGCTAAAGGTCAAGGTTTTTAGTGGCGTTTGTGGGGAAAGCGCCGCTAAAGGTCAAGCCTTTTAGCGGCGCTTTTTTTACAAACGCCGCTAAATTTGGCAGATTTGTAATATTTTTTTTCACCAATATCCAGCCCTTCCTGCATTAAAATCCAACCAAATACAATAAATATAATATAAAATGCAACCAAAAACAGCAAATTTAACATAAAAAATACAACCAAAAACATTAATTCTAAATGATACTTCAAAATTAACTAAAGATATATGATATAATTAATAAATAAAGTATAAGTTAAAATATTTTTACAATAATGTTAAACGTGACAAAACTTAAAAACATTCTTACAATGAGAAAACTAATGTCTAAGACGGCGGCTTTTGCGATTGTTGAAACATATGCATCATCTCTTTGAAGTCAGAGTTGGAGGTCATCGTACTTTTGCAATGTTACTGCTACCAACGCCGTGCCTCTGCCTCTCTCTCGCAGCGCCTCCTCCCTCTCTGCTGCCTCCGCTCTAAGTTGTTGCTGGAGTTCTTCATATTTTCGTTGAACCTCGGCAATTTGCTCAACCGTGTTCACTTGCATCCGAGCTGTCTCGGTCTCTTAACCTCGAACTTGACTTGAGCTTAACTTCCTAAGGCATGTATTGCTTTGGAGCCGGATCCAAAATATTGGGTCGGGTAACACGGATCCTTGAAATCGAACCTGACCGTACCTTTCAGGACCCAAAACTTCAAAGTGATAATTCATTATCAATGTTCTCAAGATTAACAGAACTATCACTCAAGCAATCGCTTCATATTCGCCTTCTTCTCCTTTAGTTTCTCCTAAAAATCAATTAAAGAGTTAGAAACGAAATATATAATAAAAAGAAATGCAACATAACTTAACATTTTTAAAACTACTAATGATGAATTGAATTAAACAATTATAATTAAAGATTATAAATATTTAGAATAAATCAAATATTATTAAGTGAATATACCATAATTTCTCCACTTGGATGTCATAGGAGATCCATCTTTCTTCCTATGTGTAATCTCAAAAGTGAAGGCGTCCAACTTTTGTCCGGATTTGACTTCCTACAATATAGTAGTAAGAATATTATTTAATAATAGAAAGTTATTAATATTTGAAAGAATTAATAAATTCATAATACCTCGGCCTCAGCTACAGAAGCAAAACTTCTCGACCTCGCCAGGTAATGTGAATTTTTATTTTTGCTGCTTGCTTGTTCTAACTCGCTCACGGTCCTACATAATAAAATTATTATTACGTATATAGTAAACACTATATATAAGAGTTTGGAAATACGCAATACCTCTCATTTCTTTGAATTCCAAAATCTAACCGCATCTTCCCATTGATACCTCAGCATTCTTGGCGGAACATTTCTCAGTTTTTCCTCGAGGCTTATGTCTTTCTTAAAATATTGTTTCTTTAAAGTGCTTTTATTGTCTCTCCATCTTTTACCTAATGCCTTCTTGATATAATCATCGGAGACTTCTAAAGCAAATCTCTCCTAAAAAAACATAAGTTTAGAATGTAAATATAAATGAAACTTAAACCAAAGTATTATAAATTGCATTCACATTTTGTTACCTTAATATTAGCGAGAGCCTGGTTTTTGTTGCTATCAGGCATGTGATGCCATGATTCGTAGTTGATGGGCAACATATTTGCATTTCGTGCTAAAATGCCCAAATAGCCTGCTAAAAGTCGAGCTTCAGATCCAACAGGCTGACCATGAGTATTTCTACTTACTTTAACACGCTCGACAGGATCTAAGTCGTATAAATCTCTAAGTAGCGTACGTCCTCGAACTCTGCGCGTCCCACCACTTTCAGCTGAAAAATGATATACTATTATTATATTAAATTTGAGAAATAATTCAATAATAAAAGTCAACACATGTAAAATGAACATAATATTACTTTGAAATTCTTCAGGCTCATCAAGTGTCTCCGGCACATTCGAAGATCCAACAATTGTCTGCTGTTCACTATTTCTTTCTTCCGAATTTGGAGTATTCTGGACAATACTTAAATCTCGTACTCTTCTTCTACGCATTTTTCCTGCAATACACATAAAATAATTAAAGTTTTAGTAACAAATTACAACAATAGTAGTACATATAAAATAGTACATATAATTAAAAAAGTGTAAAATCTTACTACATCATTATTCGTAAATATCTTCATCCACATCATGTCGAACCCATTGATGTTGTGTATTAGTACTAGGGATATTTTCATCTAAGTTTTGTTCTGGAAAAGGTAATGTTTCTGATCTTTTGACGATGTCATCTCTAGTTCTATTACCCATTTCAAACAAGTCTCTAGGGGTGTTCCGGAGTACAACATACCAACCCTCATCAGTTGGATCTTTCGAATAAAAAACTTGTTTCACTTGAGAGGAAAATACATATGGCTCGTCCATCAATTGTTGTCCAATGTGAACAAGCGAGAGAAATTCAACATTGTAAAACCAAATTGATCTTCTTTAATTCCTCGAGTAGTATTAACATCAGCCCAATCACACCGAAATAAGACAACTTTCCATCTGCCATAGTAATCCAACTCAATAATGTCGGTAATAAGTCCGTAATACTCCACATTACCCTCAACCGGATTACTGTCCCTAGCACTAGCATAACTTGTAATTGAAGAATTAACAACAACTCCACAATTTTGAGTTCTCCTCATTCTCTCACGATACTTTGTATGAAATCTGTATCCATTGATGAGGAAGGCACTATATCTTTTTATTATTCTGTTCGGACCTTGGGAAAGCCATTTAACTTCGTCATTGACGTCCTTTCCACTCCAAACCTATTGAATCGAAAGTAAATTGAATAATTAACTAAATTTCAGGATTATATGTAACTTATTAACTTTAGTTACATACCGTTTGACTTAACCATTCATGAAAAGATTCTGTGAATAACTTATTAATCTCTCGATGTTGCAATCTTCGAGAGCGTGCACGAGATCTCAAAATTTGTTTGTACTCACTATGTTAAAAACAAGTGTATTTGGTTAGAAGATAAACAAATCAAAACGACAAATATGTGAGGAAATTTTAGAACTTACTTGCGTAACGGTTCAACTAAATCATGGTGAAAAAGTACATATTGATGTGCTTGTATCCACGATATATCATCTAATTCTGCAATTTCAACTTTACCGATTGGTTCTCCATAACTTTGGAATAAATAAGTTTCGGCCAAGTTATGATCATTGAGCCCAGCATTTCTATTTGGTCTATTCAATCGTGTTTCAACATCTTCTAAATATCTAGAACAGAATGTCATGCACTCCTCTGCCAAGTAGCCTTCAGCAATTGATCCTTCTGGATAACACTTATTGCGACAATAAGATTTCAATTTGCTTAGGAACCTAAACACGATATACAATATTTATCAAAAGTTGTAACTAAATGTATAAACGCGAATAAATAAATACTTGACAAATAAATTAGCACCTTTCTATTGGATACATCTATCGATAAAAAATCGGTCCACCAAGTATTGCTTCGTGAGGGAGATGGATTACCAAGTGCACCATAATAGTGAAGAAGGAAGGTGGAAAGATCTTCTCCAAATTGCATAAAGTCAAAACAGCTCGATCCTGTACTTTCTTAAGTTCTTCAACATCCAAAACTTTGCCACAAATAGCTTTCATTATATTGGATAGTTCAATTATACAGGACGTCACATTTTTTGACATGTAGCACCGTAAAGCAACTGGGAGTAAATCTTGCATCAAGATGTGGTAATCATGAGATTTTAATGAATATAATCTTCGATATTTAAGACTCACACATTGAGATATATTTGACGCATACGCATCTGGGACCTTTATATCCTTCAACACCATACAAAACACCTCTTTCTCTTCCTTTGACATTGAAAAAATAGAAGGCGGCAACCGATATTTCCTATTCGGAAGTACTTGAGGATGAAGATCACGCCGAATTCTCATGTCAACTAAATCAAGTCGACTCTGAAGATTGTCTTTTGATTTTCCATCGACATTCAAAATTGTCCCAATTATGTTCTCACAGACATTCTTCTCAATATGCATGACATCAAGATTGTGACGTAAAATATTATGCTCCCAATAAGGTAACTAAAAAAAAATACTTCTTTTTTTCCACAAGTCTGCCTCATTAGGATCATCTTCTTCGTCAGATTCATCCCTCAATATTCTCTTTGATCTCGTGTTAGGTGGTTGATTCATCTTCCCATAACTAAAGTTGATATCTTTTAACATAAACAAGATTTCAGATCCAACGGTCTGCTGATGAGCTCCTCTGTACTCTTGATGCATCACAAATAGAGTCCTCTGAAATCTAAATTTATGATTTCCATCTAACCACCGACGATGGCCCATATAAGAGAACTTCTTCCCATTGTACAACCACTTCGAACAAGTTTGCGCAGCACAACAAGGACAAGCATAACGTCCTTTAGTACTCCAACCCGATAAATTAGCATAAGCCGGGAAATCATTAATTGTCCACAATAAAGCTGCACGTAAATAAAAGTTCTCTTTTCTTAATACATCATATGTCTCAACACCCAACCATAATTGTTTTAACTCTTCAATAAGTGGCTGCAAATAGATGTCAATATCATTTCCGGGACCTTTCTCTCCAGGAATAATCATTGATAAAATATACGAAGATTGCTTCATGCAAATCCATGGAGGCAAATTGTAAGGAGCAAGCACCACAAGCCAAGTACTGTACGAAGTACTCATGATTTTAAATGGATTAAAGCCGTCAGCTGCTAGCCCAAGCCTCACATTTCGAGGATCGCTTGCAAAGCTTGAAAATTTCAAGTCAAATGATTTCCAAGCTAAAGAATCCGCAGGATGTCTTAATAATCCATCATCGGTCCGTTGATCATTATGCCACCTCATAGATTTGGCCATCTTTGATGACATGAAAAGCCTTTGAAGTCTTGGTATTAAGGGAAAGTATCGCAAAACCTTGACTGGCTTCTTTCTTAACTGTGCCCCACCTTCATCCGCATTCACATCTTCGATTCCCATTTATCCAACGAGACTTGCATAAACATTACAACACTGTTGGTTCTTCTGATCACCCCAGTACAACATGCAGTCATTTGGGCAACTATGAATTTTATCGTACCCAAGGCCCAAATCTTTTATTAGTCTCTTCATATCTTGACAAGATTCGGGGATTTTTGCAAAAGGAAACATCTCTCTCAGAAACTGTAGCAGCATTGTAAAAGAATTTCCAATCCACCCTCCCAAACATTTTAAGTGAAATAAACGAATGTAGAAGGACAATTTCGAATATTTTGATCCCTCGTAAAGTTCTTCGTTCATTTCATTAAGTAAATTGTAGAACTTCGCTGCTTCTTCATTTGGCTCCTCATAAGGTGCACTTGTTACCGTTTCGCCAAAAACATTTCCACCAATATTACAATCATCGGATGCAATAAAGTCAGGTGGAAACGATTGCTCACCATGACTGTGCATATTAAATGCATCCCGCAACATACCTTCCATGTCATCTTGTCTAACATACTGATGGTAATCAGTATCAGGATAAGTCGGATTAATCGTTGAAGAAGTTCCACTAGATGTACACTCTTCATGGAAAATCCATTTTTATACCCCCGAATAAAGCCATCAACAATTAGATGTTCGTAGACAACTTCACGAGTATGCCAATTGATGTTGCCACACTTCTTACACGGGTAAAGAATCATATTCTCTTGGCTTGCATTTTGAAATGCAAAATTCATAAAAGTTTGTACTCCATTTCGATAGGCATTGCTTACCCTTGACAATTTCATCCAACTCCTATCCATTTCGTAGTTCTTGAATTCTAAAGTTGATAATAAATTACACAGTAAGTCATTTTATTATGTAAGTCTTGATATGATATATCTTTATGTTTTATGTAAGTTATGTAGATTATGTAAGTTATGAAATTTAAACTTTAAACTATATGCTTTTAAGGAAATTATTAGATTACACTACATGTATTAGTTAAGTTACGTAAGTTGTTATGTACGTTATGTGAGTTATGTAAATTATGTAAGTTATGTGAGTTATGTAAGTGGTTATGTAAATTATGTAAGTTATATGAGTTATGTAAGTTATGTAATTTATTTAAGTAATGATCAATATTAATACTATTTTGATAAAATTAGTTATAACTTTTAAAGACATTTAAAATTATTAAATATTAAAATCAAACATTATTAATATAAAAAAATAGTAATTTGAATATAGTCATTTTTTAAGATTCATCATACGTGGCGTTGTTACACCTAGGGAGGATCCATTATATCTTATAGCTCGATATAAGGCAACCCGTCAGGTTTCCAGCCTATATACTTTGAATCTTTAAAATATTTAAAATAAGGTTGGAGAGAAGGTCAGCTATTGTTGTAATTTTAATAGACAAGCAAGCTACATGGTAATAAATATTCAATAGTAAATGAGCTCGATAGAACTTTTTTCAAGTCTTTTTGAATTTTTTAAGATTCATCATACGTGGCGTTGTTACACCTAGGGAGGATCCATTATATCTTGCAGCTCGATATAAGGCAACCCGTCAGGTTTCCAGCCTATATACTTTGAATCTTTAAAATATTTAAAATAAGGTTGGAGAGAAGGTCAGCTATTGTTGTAATTTTAATGGACAAGCAAGCTACATGGTAATAAATATTCAATAGTAAATGAGCTCGATAGAACTTTTTTCAAGTCTTCTTGAATTTTTTAAGATTCATCATACGTCATGTTGTTACACCTAGGAGGATCCATTATATCTTGCATTCGATATAAGGCAACTGTCGGGTTTCCAAATTTATATACTTTGAATCTTTAAAATATTTAAAATAAGGTTGGAGAGAAGGTCACTATTGTTGTACTTTTGATAAAAATTAGTTATAACTTTTAAAGACATTTAAAAATACTAAATATTAAAATAAAACATTATTAATATAAAAAATAGTAATTTGAATATAATAACATCAAAAAGAGTCGTAGTTTAATTTTTATAAGTAAATTGGAAATAAATTAAGGTTATATAAATATTCAATAGTAAATGAGCTCGATAGAACTTTTTCAAGTCTTTTTAATTTTTAAGATTCATCATACGTCGCGTTGTTACACCTAGGAGGATCCATTATATCTTGCACTCGATATAAGGCAACCCGTCAAAGTTTCAAATTATATACTTTGAATCTTTAAAATATTTAAAATAAGGTTGGAGAGAAGGTCACTATTGTTGTAATTTTGATAAAATTAGTTATAACTTTTAAAGACATTTAAAAATACTAAATATTAAAATAAAACATTATTAATATAAAAAATAGTAATTTGAATATAATAACATCAAAAAGAATCGTAGTTTAATTTTTATAAGTAAATTGGAAATAAATTAAGGTTATATAAATATTCAATAGTAAATGAGCTCGATAGAACTTTTTTCAAGTCTTTTGAATTTTTAAGATTCATCATACGTGGCGTTGTTACACCTAGGAGGATCCATTATATCTTGCACTCGATATAAGGCAACCCGTCAGGTTTCCAAAGATATATACTTTGAATCTTTAAAATATTTAAAATAAGGTTGGAGAGAAAGTCACTATTGTTGTAATTTTAATGGACAAGCAAGCTACACGGTAATAAAATTAATTCATACCTATTCATACTTAAGTTGAATCAAATAATAATTAAGTTGAACCAAATATTTAAAATTAATTTGGAAACAAAATAGTTCTACTCCAAATGAATTAGCAATTAAATCTTTACAAAATCGCAACCCCAAAATATTAATTTTTCCAAAATCATCATGATAAAACTATTATTGATTAGAATTTTGAAATAAAGCCTACCTTAATAAAACGTACTGGTCTACTCCACTCTCACCAAAGAAACAGAGTGAGTCAAAAAGTAATATTTGTTAAGTAATTTAAAGTGAAAATGCATAGAAATAAGGAAAAATTTTAGCAACGAAACTTGTATGCATTACCTAGAACAAATGCCAATGGTCAGGTTGTATTTAGTTGCACCAAATATTAATTCAGGTGCTCGATAGTAACTAGAATAGGTGTAAGGTTATACGAGTAGCACCAAATATATTTCAGTTTAAGCAAATATAAATACTTTACCTATATCAGTTTTGCAAGTGCCCACTTGTACCAGGATCAAAGACACTGCCAATAAAGCTGTACACCTTAGCAAAATATGGCAAAACTGCACAGTAAACACATAAGTTGGATAGAAACATGAAAATGCACCAAAAGAACATCTAAAAACAAAATGGAATCACCATTAGTATGTAAACATGAAAATGCACAGCTTTAAACAAACCAACTTTGCAGGTGCAGAATAATACTCCACAAAACTCATAAACATTAACTTCTCCTAACCAGAATACCAACTTTATGTTTACAGAGGCCTTGATCAAAACTAACATAACTGTTGATTTATAACTTATCTAATAAGAATCACAGAATATGCAGAAAATACCTGAGCATTTAGTTTCAAAAGAACCATGTATTCGAAGGAAAAGATCCAGAAAATGATCAATGTATGCAAAACCTGGTCTATATTTCAAAACTTGAGTAAAGCTTTCATCTAGTACCAAATACATACATATATAGAGACACAAACACACAGGCATACATCTTCCATTACCTAAATCTGTTTCTTGCAAACAAAAGATAAGTAAGCTTCTACATGATTCATACTAGATTGCTAATCCTAGCAGAAAAAATGTATGATTCAGTTTCTAGAGATGTTGAATCTTTCATCATAAACATAAAAAACATAAAAGGAAAAACATGTTGAAAGAAACATAAATGTTAGGGAAGACAATGTTTACCTTGATTGAATTGGAAATGTTTTCTTGAGGATTTATTTGGAGATGCTTGGGATTGATCTCTAATAATGTCGTGAGACTTCCCTACTCATTGCATTTGAAGAACAGAAGTCTGTTTCTGGTTGACAAAACAATCAAATGAGTTCTAAAAATAAACAATATTTAATGATTGGTATAATATTTATTATATTTTCTAATAACAGGTGGGAATAAACAAATAAAATGATAAAAAAAAATAGAAGCTACAAGAATTACTAAAAATAAAGCTACGTCAACAATGGTATCATGAGAACGAAAATTAAAAATCTGAATTAAGTAAAAAAACAGAGAAAAATATAAAAGAGAGACAAAGAAGGGGACAAAGGGCTGGTTTTGTTGGAATAACCAAGTTGCCGAATTTTCCCTAAAATCATAGTTAAAATTCTAGGAAAGACAAGTAAGTAACAAATCACCCTAATGAAGACCATTGTGAGGAGAAATATGACCAAGCTCAATACCATTAAAAGACAAGAAGTTACATTGTATACATATTATCATTGCAATTTGGTATAAATATTTCCTATTATGAATGCAACAACTACCGATAGGAATTGTTTAAAATAAAATCAATTTAATATAAAATTTTAATCATTGGAATTGTTTTTCCAACATTTTGATAGGACAAATATAAATAATTTACTTTCCTCTATTTTAACTATTGATGCTAATATCCCACAAAATATACAACTACAATTAATTAATTCAATCAATATTTTGACAATTTTCAATACATCTCCATTATTAAAACATATCTCTATATAAACATATCACAAAGATAAAATTTCCAAATTTATCAACCAACAAAGAGAAATGGGGCAATGTTGACCAAAGATCATTGACCCAATTCACACATATACATACATACATACATACAAGACTGAATTGGAGCTAGAAATAGGCCTTGCAGTTCAATCACCAAATTCACTCAAAATTTCATGTAACGCTTCCCAAAAGCATAAAACAAAAGTAGCTACTTTGGAGATATGACTAAGCATGCAAGACTGTTTCATTGCAATTACTATTTTCAACACTTTTAACTTCTCCACTGGGAATTTGTTTGATCTTGCAGGGATCATATAAGCATCAAAGGGATCACATAAGCATCAAATCAGCCATGTTGACAGGGATATTACAGAGTTAACCAACCAACAATGACATAAGAAATACCAGGCATTGTTGGGTTAAGATAACTTTTGCCTGCTTGAATTATGAATTTTGGCTCAATTTTAGGTAATGCCCTGCTTGACCGCCAGAGCACAAAAAAGGAAGTGTACATCGAAAGAAGGCTACATAAAAGCATTATTTTCTTAGTCAAATCAGCTGATTTACGCATAAAAAACAACAGAATGCCATGCTCTCATCTCTTTTGAGATTATGCTAACCTAATTATTTGTTTTTGCTATTTATATATATTAACTATCTCATTGATATCCAATAATAATATCTTAGGTTATGCTTTAACTGATTCTCATTGTGATATATATTGTCAATAGAAATAAGTACAAGGCTAAAATGAGCAGCATTCAAAATGAGTCAAGATATCTCGTAAGACACTCAAACATCACCAAAATCAAAGCCATTTTGAAACAACAGTTTGAGTTAACTAAAATGGTCAAGGATTTACCTCACTGCTTCCAACAATTGAGTGGCAATGCCTTTTCTCCTGTTAGAGGGAGTGACCCAGATCGCTCTAATGCCACAAACAGCAGTGTCTTGCTTCCTTTTACGAGAATTGCTCCAGTGTGATTTTCATGCAATACCTCTGAAGGAGCTCTTTTTATGACTTCCCTCTCTAAAACAATTTCCCCAAACTAAAGTTTGATTGGGTTTGACCTTTGCTTTGCTATGGCACCATCCTGTCTTTCACCAACTGGATATGAAAGAACTTCAAACGCTTCATTTATTGGTTTTGCAACTAGACACCCAGCAATCCGTTGGGAGGAAATGAATAGGTATACCTGTAAACAGTAGAATATAGAAGCTGGGATTTCGCGGATGGGGGAACAGATTAAGGGAAAAAAAAGGGACTTGGGAAAAATGTTAGGGATTTCGGGTTTGGGGAATTAGGGGATGATTTGGGGAAAAAGAAAGAGGGGTTTTCTGTTTTAGGGATTTAGGGAAGGAAGAGACGAAATGGGGGAAAATTACTTAGCAAAAATCGAAACTGATTTCGGATAAAGGGCATAAACCACAGGAGAGAAAAAACGACGCCGTTTCAAATAAGGAAATTTTGTGGCGTTTTCAGAAACGCGCCGGTAATGAGCCCTTTTGCGGCGTTTTCAGTAAAGTGCCACTAACGCCCTTTTATCTACACTACAAAATGACGCCGTTCTAATACGAGTTGTGGTGTTTATATTAGAAACGCCACTAAAGCCGCTACTATTCAGAGGAAACGATGCCATTTTACTCTAATGTATATTGAAGTTTTATGGCGTTTTCTAAAAAAAAGCCGCTATTTCCTATCTTTTGCGGTGTTTTATGTATAAACGCCGCTAATACGTGAATATTTTATAAAAATTTATCAAAATTTAAAACTATATATATTTAGAATTTCTTTTAAATTATATCTAAATAATGTTCTTGTGATGTACAAAATATATATTATTTCAATCTTCAATATATTAGGTTTAGTACAAATTAGCAAGAATATCATAAAATTCTAAATATTGGTTTAGTCTTCAATAATAATATAATATAGTACCTTAAACTAATTCAAACCTCAAACTATAAACTTACACACTAAACCCTAACTATAGTTAAAATTTTAATTTTGATTTAATACACATTTTAAAATACATATTATGTATGCATATAAATTAATTAAATAAAAACATGATGCTATTTATTATATCAATAACGTGTAAATATTTTACAAGATCTAGATCAAATTACAGTTCACGTACACAATTGCACACTAAACCACTTTTCATATATATATTTATATATTTTTTAAAATAATAATTTATAAATATTTATCTTATATACATTTATCTTCTACATTAAAATCCAAAATTATACTCTAAATTTAAAACCCTAAACTTCAGACTCTAAACCCTAAACCTTAGACCACAAACACAAAACCCCTAACCCCAAACGTTAAACCCCAAAACCATTCGGTAACCCCTAAACCAACCATAACTCCTAGAGTACCATAAAGCCCAAACTATAAAGTGTACTTTAAAAACTGTTAACCCTAAACCATAATCGTAGACATATTTTTTGGAATTCGTGTGGCCAATGTTAGTGTAGTACAAATTAAAACACACATATATATATATATATATATATGTTTATATTCTTATATTAAATAATATGAGTATATACAAAATAGCTTGAATCTTAGTAAAATCCAAATGTTCTTCGATTAATTTCTAGCTAGCTAATAGTATCATCATTTCCTTAAACCCTTAACCTAAACTTACACCTAAATATATATTATAATCTTAATATATATTAGAAGTTTAATATATATATATACAACAAGGGATAAAAGTAATTCAAATAGAATCTTAATGCTTACCAAAACTCTAAAATAAATTAATTTTTTTATCATTAATCATAACCTCTAATCCCTAATAGCCCTAAAACATATATATATACACCTATTTTTTAAAATAATAATTTATATTTATCTTATTTAGATTTATATTATAAAAAAAATCCAAGATACACAAGTTAAGTAGTTTACCATATTTACCTCTAAATTCCAAACCCCAAATCCCAAATCCTAAACTCTAGGCCCTAATCACTAAACCATAACCCATAAACTAAATTACTTTTTTGCGGCGTTTTTTCAAAAGCGCCACTAAAACCTCGACCTATAGCGGCGTTTTTTCAAAAGCGCCGCTAAAACCTCGACCTATAGCGGCGTTTTTCCCAAAGCGCCGCTGTTGTTCAGTTTTTAGCGGCGTTTTTGGCCAAAAACGCCGCTATTGCTCAGTTTTAGCGGCGTTTGGATCAAAAACGCCGCTATTACTTTGTTTTTAGCGGCGTTTTATTGAAAACGCGACTAATGTAAAATATTTTTGCGGTGTTTTCTGTTAAAACGCCACTAAAAACGCCGCTAAAGCCCAATTTTCCTGTAGTGATTTCCTATATTTTAATTCATGACTAAATGCTCACAACACAACTAACAACCAAAATATGCTTCAAGAGTTAAGGTAGAATCAAGAAGAACTCATGAACCTCAAAATAAAACAAACTACCATGAACTTACCTTCAATTTTCTTCCCCAAGTGACCGAACATTCAAGAGCTTTCTCCTCTCCTTTCTCTTCTCTAACTTTAGGCTATGATGAACAAAGATGGACAAAACTTTGTTCTTTTCACCCCTTTTTCTTTTAATGAAATTTCATATTTCATCTATTTAATTCTTTAATACAAAAGACATGAAATTCCCATCATGGAACATTTACCTAACCCATTATCATGGAACATTTACCTAACCCATTATCATGAAACATTTACCTAACCCATTATCATGGAACATTTACCTAACCCATTATCAATTTGAATTTGTACCATAAATTATGGATATCACGTGCACATTTTGTCTACAACAACATGATGGCTGGCCACTTCATGTAAAATGGGAGGTTTGTCATGCAAATCCTCCTATTTTGCACTCCTATTTATTTGGCCACTTCAATTTAGCCTATAGCATTTTCAAACATTTTCACATAGGTCCTATTTCATAATTTCACCCCCTTTTTCTTATGGAACAAAAAAAATTAACTAAAATTGCCGAGTTCTATCTTAAGCTTGGGCCTTCTAGAGGCCCACTAACATAATTAAACCTATGCCAACATTCACAGAATTCCCGAAAATTGGGGCGTTACAATCGACGCCAATTTTTTTATGAAATGTGCTGCTAATTCGAGCTTGAGCTTCTTGGACTTATGGAGAGTGGGATCATCGTGGTGGAGTGGGACGATTGAGTTCACTTTCAGCTTGAAATATTTCCAGAAATCTTCGTGACGGCCAAGGGTTGATGGGACTCTTTGTATCAATTGTTTGGTACTATGGTCGAGTTTGGCACGTCGAAAGCTGACTGGAGATTCGCTAATTCGCCATCGCTGAGAGGGACTTCCGTGAACGACATATCAATGCTCACGGAATTGTTGTTGGTGTTGTTGTCGATGATTGCTTGATCGGTGGAAACTACTCCGACGGCGCCTCCTCCTTCCTCCGTGGACGACATTTTCAGTCTGAGTAGTTCGAAGTAATTAAATAGGTGATTTTGTAGACTGTTTTTGGCTGAGTGAGTGATGTCGGAAAAAAGGTGGCAAAATGGCTACGATAACGACAAATGTTTCTATACCTTATATAATAAACATATGCAAAATATTTTTGGTGTAATATTTTCTAATATTTATTATTTTCAATTTGATTTTTATTTTTTAGTTAAATTTAACTATTTATTTTTGAAAGAGTCAAATTGACTATCAATCTTTCACAAAAGAGTCGAATTAATATTTTTTTCGAAAATAATCACTAAAATATTAAATTTTCACACTACGTCAAAAATTCCCTAATACGACAGTTATGGGGCAACACTTTCCTAAGTGTTGGGATAGACTGGCCAAAATACATTTTAGCCAACTCTTTCATAAGTGTTGGGATATACAAGCCTAAAGCAACGGTTTAATAAGAGTTGGCAAAAGTATAGTCCTAAGATGACACTTTTGGGGCAAGTGTAGGGATAGACTGGGATTTAACCAACTCTTTGTATAAGGGTTGGGAGATGCATGCCTAAAGCAACGCTTAAATAAGAGTTGCCTTTGTGTAGTCCTAAGACGACACTTTTGTGGCGACATTTTCTGAAGGGTTGGTATATGTATGCGTAAAGCAACACTTGAATAAGAGTTGGTTTTTGTGTAGTCCTAAAACGACACTTTTGTGACGACATTTCCTAAGTGTTTGGATAGACTATGCTTTGGCCAAATCTTTGTATAAGGGTTAAGATATGTATGCCTAAGGCAACGCTTGAATAAGAGTTGGCTTCTGTGTAGTCCTAAGAAGACGCTTTTGTGGTGACACTTCCCTAAGTGTTGGGATAGACTATGCTTTGGCCAACTCTTTGTATAAGGGTTGGGATATGTATGCCTAAGGCAACGCTTGAATAAGAGTTGGCTTTTGTGTTGTCCTAAGACGACACTTTTGTGGTGACACTTTCCTAAGTGTTGGTATAGACTATGCTTTGGCCAACTCTTTGTATAAGGGTTGGGATATGTATGCCTAAGGCAACGCTTGAATAAGAGTTGGCTTTTGTCTAGTCCTAAGACGACACTTTTGTGGCGACACTTTTCTAAGTGTTGGGATAGACTACGCTTTGGCCAACTCTTTGTATAAAGGTTGGGATATGTATGCCTAAGTCAACGCTTGAATAAGAGTTGACTTTTGTCTAGTCCTAAGACGACAGTTTTGGGGCGACATTTTCCTAAGTGTTGGGATACACTTGTCAGCATATGCTCTGGCCAACTCTTTGTATAAAGATGTAACGTCCCAAATTTCCTTAATTCCTGCTTTTTTTGAATGTGTAGCACCAAAAATTTGGGTTTAAAATATGAATATTCTTAAAATTTTACATCATCATGTAGCACCCCAAACCCGGGCCAGAAGTTACGGCCGGATTCGGCATGCCACATCAAAAACGTTAAAAAAAAATTTTCCATTCTAAGTCCAGAAAATCGTTCTTGATGTTCAAAAGATTAATTCATTAAGGATTAAAGTGAATGGAAGTCATGCACCGGTAGGAAACCGGAAAGAGGTGGTGAGTCCATCGGACTACTTAAGTACCAAGCTCCCTTCGGATCCAATCCTAGACATGCATACCGCCATTGCCACACCTTAACGTCATGGATATTTCTAGGAAACCGATTTGATTAAGTCATTTTTAGGAAAAGTGATTAATTTTGGAAAATACTTTCATTGCGGAAGCTTTGCTTGTTGTCGAGTTATTTTGAAATCAATTGTTGTTTTTGAAAACGCCCTAAAGCTATCCAATTTCAACAGTTAAAATAAGTAATACCTATCTTAGTAATACATATTAAAACCATCAAAAATAATTAAGCGGCCTTATTACATTTAAAAACCCAAAACTTCAAACGTAAATAATAGGATGTCCAGTTCACGAGAAGAAAATCAAACTTTCAGAACTGGTGGCCACTCAAATTCCCTCACACTCCAAGCCCACTATGGTTGGGGATTTCCTGCGTGGATGAAAATAAAAGGGGTGAGTTTGGGGAAACTCAGTGTGCAAGGAAAACCCATTCAAAGCCCAAGTCAGCTCAAGCCTATTGGGCCTAAGCCCATTCAGTAATACAGTGGTCTTGGGCCGAGCCCTTTTCAGACATAATAAACCGGGCCTTAGCCCTTATTCAGATAATGATGGCCCATAGGCCCATTTCAAAATACATGCAACATCAAGAAACATATGCAAGCCCATTTGGGAGACTACTCAACCCACCAACCACTACACTCCACCCGTACCAGCCATACACTCCATGTGGGGATAGCTCAACCCACCCAAATTTAACACTCCACAGCTTGCAAAGATTCTTTGCTCGATTAACAAAGAACGAGGCAAAGCCTCCAAGACGTGGACAAGCCACTTTCAGATTTCCTCCGTCAATATCCCAAATTCCATGCATCGATAATAGCAACATGGCATGCAAGAAATAACCACGATCAAACATGCATTTAGGTCAATTTAACCCTAGGGGTATTTCTAATTTATCTCCTAGGGGTAAACGTAAATTTTCCACTTTTAAAGGTATTTCAGTAATTTATCTATTTTAGGGTTTTTCATGCATATTCCTACTTTTCACGTACTAACAATGTAATCACGTCGAGGGTTCTTACCGAATTGGGCCGTTGGCCCATCATTCCAATTTTGGCCCATTAAGCCCAAAAATATCGAGGGCACGTAAATCATGCACTTTATAGTCCAAATTTTGCAGCTTACCAAAACATTAATCGATTTATCTCACGAGCATTCGCACACTCGCAAATCTACAAAATACCGGTTTTCGCATTTCGCTTTTCGACTTTTGCCGATCCGGACTAAGAAAGAGGGTGTTAGTTACACACATTGCTTGCGACGATATATTGACGAGATCCACACACGAACCGCCTACAATTGGATTACTAACACGTTAATCTAACTATTCAAATACAAACTACGATTAACCCCTTACAATATTCGCCAACCACACCTACAGATCATAGTAAGCTTATAAGAAATCAATAAGCAACTCATTAACAAATTTTTGTCAACGCTACCACATAATCATAATTTCACTGCAAGTTGTCTTCCTGAGCAACAATCACTAAATTATTTATAACTGGAGCTACGAAACTCCAAATCAAGTTCCGTTAATTTTCCCTGAAAATAGACTCATATATCTTCTATCAATAAAATTTTCAGAATTTTTGATTTAGCCAATCAATACCAGATTTTTCTCAAAGTTTCCCATGTTTCACTGTTTGACTAATCTGACCACTCTTCATTACGAATCAAATTTCTCATTGTACAGAATTCAAAATATGTTCTTGTTTATTTCATTAGAAACTAGACTCAATAAGATTTAATTACATAATTTATTTAGCTTCTAATTCATCTCCCACAATTTATGGTGATTTTCCAAAGTCACGTTACTGCTGCTGTCCCAAGCAGATTTATTACCAAATCACTCTTTCATACACCTATCTTGCATGCATGTTATTTAAACATGTATATCACCAATCAATCATCACATATCTATGATTTTTACTTAAGCATAATCTCCATTTCATCATTTTAAAGCACAACATGTTAGCCGATTTTTCCCTTTAGCATCTAAGGCACATGCATGCTCATTTGTTTGGCTCAACTTCACATATCTTCCATTTTCATCAAAAGAACATGAAACAACAACCATTTCCTTCATTTTAATTCATGACCAAATGCTCACAACACAACTAAAAATCAAAATATACTTCAAGAGTTAAGGTAGAATCAAGAAGAACTCATGAACCTCAAAATAGAAGCAAGGTACCAAGAACTTACCTTCAATTTTCCTCCTCCTAATGACCGAATACTCAAAAGCTTTCTCCTCTCCTTTCTCTTCTCTAACTTTCAGCTATGATGAACAAAGATGGACAAAACTTTGTTCTTTTCACCCATTTTTCTTTTAATAAAACTTCATATTTCATCCATTTAATTCTTTAATACAAAAGACATGATATTCTTATCATGAAACATTTACCTAACCCATTATCATGAAACATTTACCTAACCCATTATCATGAAACATTTACCTAACCTCTTATCATGAAACATTTACCTAACCCATTACCATGGAACATATACCTAACATGGATATCAAGTGTACATTTTGTCTACAACAACATGATGGTTGGCCACTTCATGTAAAATAGGAGGTTTGTCATGCAAATCCTCCTATTTTGCACTCCTATTTATTTGGCCACTTCAATTTAGCCTATAGCATTTTCAAACATTTTCACATAGGTCCTATTTCATAATTTCACTCCTTTTTTCTTATGGAACAAAAATTAACTAAAATTACCGGGTTCTATCTTAAGCTTGGGCCTTCTAGAGGCCCACTAACATAATTAAACCTATGCCAACATTCACAAGATTCCCGAAAATTGGGGCGTTACAACTCTACCCTCCTTAAAGAAATTTCGTCCTCGAAATTTACCTAATCCAAACAGATAAGGGTATTGTTGTTGCATCGTCTCTTCTGGCTCCCAAACTCAGAAGTTTCCCCTTCCTTAACTTGTTGAAAACGAGAGACCAAAGACTCATCGTTCAACTGTTTTTCCTTAATCTGATCCACCCAGGTTGGCCTCACTTGCAACTCAGCCAACAGACTTCCATTATCGTACAGACTCAAACGAGCAAACATTGCTCTCAGATGAGATACAGCTCTACGACTTAAAGCATCAGCTACCACATTAGCCTTGCTTGGGTGATACTCGATCGAACAGTCATAATCCTTAAGCAACTCAATCCATCTCCTTTGCCTAAGGTTCAGCTCCTTCTGAGCCAACAAATACTTAAGACTCTTATGGTCAGTGTATATAATACACCTTTCTCCGTACAAGTAATATCTCCAAATCTTAAGTGCAAATATCATTGCTGCCACTCTAAATCATGAGTCAAATAGTTTCCCTCATGAGGCTTAAGCTATTGTGATGCATATGCAACCATCTTACCCTCTTGCATTAACACGCAGCCCAAACCTACGTGTGATGCGTCACTGTACACAGTAAAATCATTCCCAGACTCCGGCTAAATTAACACAGGTGCTTCAGTCAGAACTTTCTTCAACTTCTCAAAAGCTTCCTGCTGCTTCTCAGTCCATACAAACGGTACTCCTTTCCTTATGAGTTTTGTCAGAGGTGTTGCCATCACAGAAAAACCTTCCATAAACCTTCTGTAGTATCCTGCCAGTCCTAGAAAACTCCGTATTTCTGACACTGACCTAGGCGACTTCCACTCCAAAATCGCTTCAATTTTCCGAGGGTCCACCTTAATCCCCTCAGCAGAGACCACATGTCCTAAGAAGGTTACCTCCCTCAACCAAAATTCACACTTGCTGAACTTCGCAAAGAGTTCCTTCTCCCTTAATACTTACAGCACTATACGGAGATACTCATCATGTTTCATTTCAGTTTCAGAATATACCAGGATATCGTCAATAAAGACGACTATGAACTGATCCAAAAATGGTTGGAACACACGATTCATTAGATCCATAAACGTTGCAGGAGCATTCGTTAGTCCAAATAGCATAACCAGAAACTCGTAATAACCATACCGAGTCCTGAATGTCGTCTGTTGGATATCTGCCTCCTTGACCCTTAACTAATGATATCCAGATCGAAGGTCAATCTTGGAAAATATAGAAGCTCCTCTAAGCTGGTCGAATAGATCGTCAATCCTTGGCAGTGGATACTTATTCTTAATCGTCAGTTTGTTCAACTGGCGATAATCAATGCACATCTGTATCGTACCATCCTTCTTTTTCACGAATAGCACTGGTGCTCCCCATGGAGACACGCTTGGCCTAATAAAGCCCCTATCCAACAACTCTTGAATTTGAGCATTTAACTCTACTAACTCCTTCGGTGCCATCCTATACGGTGCGATAGACACAGGCGCCATTCTAGGCAACAAGTCTATTCCAAACTCAACTTCTCGATTCGGAGGTAATCTTGGAAACTCCTCCGGAAAAACATCTTGGAACTCCTTTACGGTCCTAACCTTATCCACTGTCAGCCCTCCTCTTCCGACTCACTTACAAATACCAATTAGGCCTCACAACCTTTCCGAATCCACTTTTCAGCTCTTAATGCCGACACCACATTGGACAAATAATCCCTTCTCTCACCTATCACCATAACCTCCTCATCCTTTGTAGTTCTTAACACCATTCGTTTAGCAGCACAATCCAGAGTCACCTTATGCTTAACAAGCCAATCCATTCCCAGAATGAGGTCAAACTCTCCGAACAGTAACTCCATCAGATCTCCAGGAAAAACTTTGCCTTGAGTTTCTAAGGGTACATTCCTATACAGTTTGTCTACCTTAACTGAGTGACCCAAGGGACTTAGTACAGATACCCCACTCACAACCTCCTCAGAGTAGTCCAAGTCGTCCATAATCCGTTCTGTGGCCTCCAATCAATATTCTGCCACATTCGGGGCTATACCAAACACGCCCTTAAAGACCTCCGTTCCGTTAGTCCCGAAGTCATTCAGAAATAGATCCCTAAATTTTGTTGCCCGAACTTGCTCCGGCAACCCTTTCCAGAACATGAAGCATTGCCTATGATAGGGCATCATCCTCGGCACCGCGGTCATGAGACTCTACCTCTGTTGCCAGTGGTACCGGTGCATCCACCGCCGGCATATGTCTCGAAGACGAAGATCTCGCTCGAGCACTTCTTCGGCCCCATCCACGGCCTCTTGTACTCATATCGTATTATCTTGATTACGAATTTTTATGCATCAATTAATATTCCAGTATTTATTACAGATGTTTTATGAATCGACGAAGAGTTCGAGTTTGTTTTCGCAGAATCGAAGTCTAGCTACAGTTTTAATCTCTTATCAGATTTTCCTATGGTTTCAGTATCATCCTATCTAAAGTGTCCTAGTAGGGTTTCAGTACAGACAGATAATTCAGGAAAATATTCAAAAAAGTTCAGAGTAATACTTACAGACTTGAGCCGGAGATTCGGAATGCCACCTTCTAAAGATCTAAATTTTGAAAATCGAGTTTTTTGCATTCTTTATAAAATTTTTGCTTTCGAAAATCTTTGTTTTTGTAAACCCATTCCACAGCCGAGTTGTTGCAACCTAGGCTCTGATACCACTAAATGTAGCACCCCAAACCGGGCCAGAAGTTACGACCGGATTCGGCATGCCACATCAAAAACGTTAAAAAAAATTTTCCATTCTAAGTCCAGAAAATCGTACTTGATGTTCAAAAGATTAATTCATTAAGGATTAAAGTGAATGGAAGCTGTGCACTAGGTAGGAAACCGGAAAGAGGTGGTGAGTCCATCGGATCGCTAAGTACCAAGCTCCTTCGGATCCAATCCTAGACATGCATACCGCCATTGCCACACCTTAACGTCATGGATATTTCTAGGAAACCGATTTGATTAAGTCATTTTAGGAAAAGTGATTAATTTTGAAAAATACTTTCATTGCGGAAGCTTTGCTTGTTGTCGAGTTATTTTGAAATCAATTGTTGTTTTTGAAAACGCGCCTAAAGCTATCCAATTTCAACAGCTTAAAATAAGTAATACCTATCTTAGTAATACATATTAAAACCATCAAAAATAATTAAGCGGCCTTATTACATTTAAAACCCAAAACTTCAAACGTAAATAATAGGATGTCCAGTTCACGGAAGAAAATCAAACTTTGAATGGTGGCCACTCCAATTCCCTCACGACTCCAAGCCCACTATGGTTGGGGATTTCCTCGTGGATGAAAATAAAAGGGTGAGTTTGGGAAACTCGAGTGCAAGGAAAACCCATTCAAAGCCCAAGTCACTCAAGCCTATTGGGCCTAAGCCCATTCAGTAATAGTGGTATTGGGCCGAGCCCTTTTCAGATTACAATAAACGGGCCTTAGCCCCTTATTCAGATAATGAGATGGCCCATAGGCCCATTTCAAAATACATGCAACATCAAGTAAACATATGCAAGCCCATTTGGGAGACTACTCAACCCACCAACCACTACACTCCACCCGTACCAGCCATACACTCCATGTGGGATAGCTCAACCCACCCAAATTTAACACTCCACATTCAAGATTGCTCTCAGCTTATCAAAGAACGAGGCAAAGCAAAGCCTCCGATGCGTGGACAAGCCACTTTCAGTACTTCCTCCGTCAATATCCCAGTCCCATGCATCGATAATAGCAACATGGCATGCAGTAAATAACCACACTCAAACATGCATTTAGGTCAATTTAACCTAGGGGTATTTGGTAATTTATCTCCTAGGGGTAAACCGTAAATTTTCCACTTTTAAAGGTATTTCAGTAATTTATCTATTTTAGGGTTTTTCATGCATATTCCTACTTTTCACGTACTAACAGAATCACGCATCGAGGGTTCTTATGAATTGGGCCGTTGGCCCATCATTCCAATTTTGGCCCATTAAGCCCAAAAATATCGAGGGCACGTAAATCATGCACTTTACGGTCAAATTTTGCAGCTTACCAAAAACATTAATCGATTTATCTCACGAGCATTCGACACTCAGAAATCTACAAAATACCGGTTTTCGGCATTTCGGCTTTTCGACTTTTGTCGATCCAGACTAAGAAAGAGGGTGTTAGTTACACACCTGTTTGCGACGATATGCTGACGAGATCCACACACGAACCGCCTACAATTGGATTACTAACACGTTAATCTAACTATTCAAATACAAACTACGTATTAACCCCTTACAATATTCGGCCAACCACACCTACAGATCATAGTAAGCTTATAAGAAATCAATAAGCAACTCATTAACAAATTTTTGTCAACGTTTACCACATAATCATAATTTCACTGCAAGTTGTCTTCCTGAGCAACAGTCACTAAATTATTTATAACTGGAGCTACGAAACTCCAAATCAAGTTCTGTTAATTTTCCCTGAAAATAGACTCATATATCTTCTATCAATAAAATTTTCAGAATTTTTTATTTAGCCAATCAATACCAGATTTTTCTCAAAGTTTCCCATGTTTCACTGTTTGACTAATCTGACCACTCTTCATTACGAATCAAATTTCTCATTGTACAGAATTCAAAATATGTTCTTGTTTATTTCATTAGAAACTAGACTCAATAAGCTTTAATTACATAATTTATTTAGCTTCTAATTCATCTCCCACAATTTATGGTGATTTTCCAAAGTCACGTTACTGCTGCTGTCCCAAGCAGATTTATTACCAAATCACTCTTTCATACACCTATCTTGCATGCATGTTATTTAAACATGTATATCACCAATCAATCATCACATATCTATGATTTTTACTTAAGCATAATCTCCATTTCATCATTTTAAAGCACAACATGTTAGCCGATTTTTCCCTTTAGCATCTAAGGCACATGCATGCTCATTTGTTTGGCTCAACTTCACATATCTTCCATTTTTCATCAAAAGAACATGAAACAACAACCATTTCCTTCATTTTAATTCATGACCAAATGCTCACAACACAACTAAAATCAAAATATACTTCAAGAGTTAAGGTAGAATCAAGAAGAACTCATGAACCTCAAAATAGAAGCAAGGTACCAAGAACTTACCTTCAATTTTCCTCCTCCTAATGACCAAATACTCAAGAGCTTTCTCCTCTCCTTTCTCTTCTCTAACTTTCAGCTATGATGAACAAAGATGGACAAAACTTTGTTCTTTTCACCCATTTTTCTTTTAATAAAACTTCATATTTCATCCATTTAATTCTTTAATACAAAAGACATGGTATTCTTATCATGAAACATTTACCTAACCCATTATCATGAAAAATTTACCTAACCCATTATCATGAAACATTTACCTAACCTATTATCATGAAACATTTACCTAACCCATTACCATGGAACATTTACCTAACCTATTATCAATTTGTATCAATTTGTACCATAAATTATGGATATCAAGTGTACATTTTGTCTACAACAACATGATGGTTGGCCACTTCATGTAAAATGGGAGGTTTGTCATGCAAATCCTCCTATTTTGCACTCCTATTTATTTGGCCACTTCAATTTAGCCTATAGCATTTTCAAACATTTTCACATAGGTCCTATTTCATAATTTCACTCCCTTTTTTCTTATGGAACAAAAATTAACTAAAATTACCGGGTTCTATCTTAAGCTTGGGCCTTCTAGAGGCCCACTAACATAATTAAACCTATGCCAACATTCACAGGATTCCCGAAAATTGGGGCGTTACACATCAGTTTGTGAATAATTACATATATTCAAATTAAAAATAACTTAATTTTTTCGAGTGTGAATAAGGTTTTTAATAAAAATGCCGCAAAAAATCAATTTAGTTTAGGGTTTAAGGTTTAGTGCTTAAAGATTATGGTTTAGAGATTATAGTTTATATAGTTTAAGGTTTTAGGGTTTTGTGTTTACGAGTTTGGGGTTTATGATTTTAGGGTTTTATGATTATGGATTTGGGGTTTTGTGATTATGGGTTTGCGATTAATCTTAGATTTTTTTAATATGAACTGTATTGTGATATAAGTTTAACTTTAAGGTTTCGGTGTTAGCTTCTATAGTTATGACTATGATTTAGGGTTTTATGGTTTGTGGTTTAAGAGTTTAAGGTCTATTATTTTAGGGTTTAGGATTTTATGGCCTTGAGGTTTAGGGTTTGTGGTTTAAGGCTTATGGTTTTAGAGTTTTGATTAAAACGTCATAGAAAATCATTTTATTTTAAATTAAACGGCACCGTTTTGCTCCTGGTATTCTCACCCATCATCCAAGTGTCCATCATGTATTCTTTTCGACACGTAGACAAAATTTGAAAGTAAAAACGTAAAAAATATATGTTAAAATGAAAAAACTAAAAATACTATTATTTAAAATAATTTTAAAGTTTTTTGGTATATGACTGATTATTTTTTAATTTATATATTAAATAATTTCTTATATAATTGTAAAAGAGATAATATTAATTTTAATATATTAAAATTATCATTATAGTTTAAATTATTTAAGAGATAATAGATAAACTTTATATATATTAAAATTAAAAAATTACTAACTCATGTATCTCTAGAGAAACAAAATTAATTAAGAATGTATGCATACTTTACCCGGATAAAGTATGTATTAGCAGATTCACTAATAATGCATACTTTACCAGGGTAAAGTATGCATTATTTATTTGATTTCCATCATGTATCTCCATCAAAATAATTAAACCTTTCAAATATGGAAACAATTAAGAAGAAAATTGGATTGACAAAAATCATTTTATTTTAATAAAAATGGCGCAATTTTAAAATTTTTCCCCTAAAAATTTTCCTCCAAACCTAAAATCCTTTCTTTTTCCCAAAATCAATTCCCCTCACCCCCCGAAATCCCACCGCGGTTTTCTTCCCTTTTCCTATTCTCTATTTTACTTAACCTTGCTTTTGTCTTGTTTCTTAAAAGGTTGGCGTCCTACTTCCCACTGACGCGCAGGAAATCAGCTTCTTGCTTTGAATTTTAAACACTAAGCTAATCCTCACTTCCACTTCTGCATTCCAATTGTTGCTCTTCTTTTCTACGAGTCAAGTTGTCTACTGTTCATTTCATTTAAGGTAAGTTCTTTTTCTGTTTCTGGTATTTGTAGATCTGTTGTTGTTTTCTGGGTCTTAAATCAAAGTGTTTATGTGATCTGACATATCTTGAGTTGTAGACATAATTAATAATTTGGTCGAAGAAAAAAACAGACAATTCTACATTCATGTTTTTGTTTGGGATTTATTAACAGTTTGAACTTTGAACACCCGACCCTATGCCTTCTGTTTTTGTTGATTAATGCTTTTATGGCTCAGTTAAGCCTGCAACTGCAACAAGGCAAGTGATCTTCTTTTGCTACTTCTCTTTTATTGTTACCATCCAAATTTTAATTATATGTTGTAGATGTTGCTGATTCTAATTGTTAATTCGTCTGAAACATTTTTATTTTTAAGTATGCGTAAACTTTAAGTAAATATTGCTTTCATCTTTCCGTTCAATTGAGCAATGTTGCTTTGAGTATGCATTTTTAGTGAACCGTATCCCTGACTGCTGCTATAATTACTGTCTATTAACTACAACAACGAATATGTGGTCCCATTGCCGTTCTTACATTCAATTTTATGGTTGCTGTTGGTATTATTTTCATGAACAAATGGGTTTGTTGCCAAAATTTCTTGATATATAAAGAAACTATTTGTTGTATTCTTATATATTGTATTATGAGATGGTATACTCTTTGTGTTTTTAGGTTCTTAAAAATGTAGGATTCCATTTTCCTGTGTTTCTGACCTTTATTCACTATGCTGTAAGCTGAGCATTGATGGCCATTTTTGTAACACCCCAAACCTGACCCAGACGTTACGACCGAATTCAGCATGTCACATTGAAGCGTTACTGTATAGGTCATGTTTTATCTAAAATCTTTCTTAGTGTTTAAAGAATATTTTCGTTTTAAATTAAAGTGAATGGAAGCTATGCACCAGGTAGGATTCAAGAAAAGAGGAGGTGAGTCAATTAGTCTGCTTAAGTACCTAGCTCTTCCATGATCTAATCCTAGACATGCACACATCCATTGCCACACTTTAAGCTTATTACTTGTCCACGAACAACAAATTAAGTTTAATTCTATTTAAAATATTTATTTCCTTTGAAAACATTTACGTTGCGGAAGCTTTGCTCGGTTATCGTGATATTTTGAAAATAAGTAACTTTTATAAAACGCGCCCTAAAGCTAACCAATTTTAAGGAATCAATTTAAGTGATGTCAATCTCAAGTTGAAAACGATCTAAGTAATTTAAAAACTCAAAATAAAAATAATAGAGCGGCCTTATTACAACTTTAACCAAAATAGAAATAATCAAAAATAAATGCGAAATTTAAAAGGAAGCTAATTGAAACTTATTTAAAAACCAGAAATTTAATTTTTGTGGCCACTCTGAATCCTTGACTCCAAGTTTACCAACTAAGGCTCACCAAAGGATGGAAGAGAAGGGGTGAGTTTGGAAAACTCGATGTGTAAAGTATCCCAACGAGCCCAAATCAGTTCAAGCTTTACTGGGCCTAAGCCTTATTCAGAAATCAGTGTTAACTGGGCCTTAGCCCATATCAATATTAATCTGGGCCATAGCCCCTTACAGTATCAGAGTATATTAGGCCTAGCCCATATCAGTATCAATCTGGGCCGTAGCCCTATTACAAGTCGAGATATATTGGGCCTTGCCCATATTAACATAGTTGGGCCCATTTCAATATAGTTGGCCCATAACAAAACAGTCTCATATGATTAATGCATGATAACCCCATCCAACCCTGCACTTGCTTCCATCCATCCCTACACTTCCTGTGAGGAATAAATCACCCACGCCATCCCTACACTTACAGTGTTAGCACCGGTTACGGCACTAACTATAATCCGCGGCAAAGCTGCTTATATCAGAATTTGTGGCACAACCACCAGAACGGGTTCTTCCTCTATAAAAAAACCCAACCCCATGCAACAGATATACATGTCATGGCATACAACAAACATAATCAGAATATCATGCATTTTAGACAAAATTAACCCTAGGGGTATAACGGTCATTTTGCACCTAGAGGTAAAACGGTAATTTTCATACTTAAGGGTAGTTTAATAAAATTTACTATTCTAGAGTTTACATACATATTTTAACCATTAACACATTAACAGAAGCACTTATCTAGCGTTTTTACCAAATTGGGCCCGTTGGCCCACTAACTCGTTTTCGGCCCATTAAGCCCAAATATACCGAAGTGCACTAAATTGCGCATTCTGCAATCATACTACTTGCGATTACCAAAATTAACAACCAAACCACCTCACAAGTGCTCACCCGCTCGCAAGTTCAAAATACCGGCTTTTCGGCTTTCGGCTTTTCGTCTTTTGCCGATCTAGTCTTTGAGTGGGTGTCGTTTACACACTTGATTTGCGACAACTGCTACTGAAATCTCCCACAATATCCTACAAGCAGTCACTAGACATATCAGATCCAAAATACATTGGCAACCATCATAAACTTACTTACCATAGTCAGCCATCAATACCTATGGCCCTTAAGGTCCTGCCTTTGCCAAAACTAGTGACTAGATCTAGATCTAGTCGTTCCACTTGTCCAAGCCTCCGATCAGCAGCCTCTAGATCATACTAACACCAAAACAAATCAATTGTTACAACCCTTAGAGCCTTAAGCTCCAATCGACAGCCTCCCTAAGCCTTTAAGGATTTCGGCTTTTTCTAAAACCCGAAATAAAGAATAAATCTGAGTACTTACCATAGGTTCTTTCAACCAAAACGATTCCACTTCAGTTTCTACTCAGATCTAATGCAGATCCAGCCCTTAAACACTAGCAGAAATTGAATCTTAGAGATCTAAAGATTAGGCTATATGTCCCTAAAACTATGGTGTTTTCGGCTTTTGGAACTGTAAAGAGGAAGATGATTTGGTATGGCGGTTTTGCAGTGGTATTGTCGACAGGGTTGAGGTTTAGAGGATATGAAAATTAACCAAAAGAGATAAATAAAATAGGAGGATTTTGGCTAGAAGAAATTGGCACAAGAAACAACTTTCGGGATTTTGGCTTTTATGGCAATCGGCTATAGAGGTTTAGAAAAGAATGGGAATGAAAGAGGAGATGAGTAGAATGGTTTCGGCTAGAGAAGAAAATAAATGAGAAAAGAAAATAGAAGAAGAAAGGAGAAGAGAAGGAAGAATTTGGCACTCAGGAGATCTAACTTTGCATTTTCGGCTTTTTGTAACATTGAGAAGAAAATAGAATGAAAGGGAAGGCTCTAGGTGGGTAACCTTAATTTGGCAAAACAAAAAGAAAATAAAGCTTGCCCTAATGGCCATTCAGACCCAAGGCCCAACCTTTCTAAAGCCCTAGCCGAATTTCCACTTAAGCTCTATCATATGCCGGCACATGCACACAAAAAGAAAAAAATAAAAGTAACAACATGCTTACCTTGTGACTTGAACTCTGGCTCCCTTGCAACCTTAATGACGCCATAGCCACTAGTCCACAAGCTTCCTTGTGTCCTATTTTACCACCTCAATCTTAAAAGCCCATATCGCCAGAACCCTCTCTCTCCAAAATTAAAAATTCAGGAATTGCCTTGAATTGGATTTACTCTTGTGCCTTTTTCCCCCACCATAAACCCTTCGTAATTTATTTAATTACTACACTAGACATACAAAACAATAATAAAAATTAAACCATCCCATTTATTTAGGCCGTCTCCTACCCGAACACAGACTCAAGGCCCACTACTTCTAGGCCCAAAAATCAGGGCGTTACAACTCTACTCCCCTTAAAGAAATTTCATCCTCGAAATTCCAAACTACCAACCAACCGTATTACTCAAGTCAAACCACTATGCTTCTGCTGCACACTTTAATTCCAGTAACAACAATGCAAATTTTATGAAACAACTTAGCATTTCAGTGTTTATTACAGATGTCTTATGCACAGATAGAGTTTTAGAGTTCGCTTTCGCAAATCTCAGCCTAGCTACAGTCTCAATCTTATAGTCTCAATATAGCTCTAACTACAATGTCATAGCAAAGTCTCAGTAATATAACAGATACTTAGTAAAGTTCGGAAAAGGTACTTACAGACTTGGTGCCGAGGATTCAGTGTGCCACTTCTTTAGAAATCAGAAATTCAAATTTATTCTTTGTGCACTTTAAAAACAAAATTTAAAAGAATTTTCTAACATTTCCACAAAATCGATTTTAGTGTTTTTCCATAGAACTACATTTCAAAATTTTATAAAAAACTTTTGGACCCATCCACAGTCGAGTTGTTGCAATCGAGCTCTGATACCACTAAATGTAACACCCCAAACCCGACCCAGACGTTACGACCGAATCTGGCGTGTCACATTGAAGCGTTACTGTATAGGTCATGTTTTATCTAAAATCTTTCTTAGTGTTTAAAGAATATTTTCATTTTAAATTAAAGTGAATGGAAGCTATGCACCAGGTAGGATTCAAGAAAAGATGAGGTGAGTCAATTAGACTGCTTAAGTACCTAGCTCTTCCATGATCCAATCCTAGACATGCACATATCCATTGCCACACTTTAAGCTTATTACTTGTCCATGAACAACAAATTAAGTTTAATTCTATTTAAAATATTTATTTCCTTTGAAAACATTTACGTTGCGGAAGCTTTGCTCGGTTATCGTGATATTTTGAAAATAAGTAACTTTTATAAAACGCGCCCTAAAGCTAACCAATTTTAAGGAATCAATTTAAGTGATGTCAATCTCAAGTTGAAAACGATCTAAGTAATTTAAAAACTCAAAATAAAAATAAGAGCGGCCTTATTACAACTTTAACCAAAATAGAAATAATCAAAAATAAATGCGAAATTTAAAAGGATGCTAATTGAAACTTATTTAAAAACCAAAAATTTAATTTTCGTGGCCACTCTGAATCTCGCCCAGCTCCAAGTTTACCAACTAGGGCTCACCTGCAAGGATGGAAGAGAAAGGGGGTGAGTTTGGAAAACTCAGTGTGTAAAGTATCCCAACTAGAGCCCAAATCAGTTCAAGCTTTACTGGGCCTAAGCCCTATTCAGAAATCAGTGTTAACTGAGCCTTAGCCCATATAAATATTAATCTAGGCCATAGCCCCTTACAGTATCAGAGTATACTGGGCCTAGCCCATATCAGTATCAATCTGGGCTGTAGCCCTATTACAAGTCGAGATATATTGGGCCTTGCCCATATTAACATAGTTGGGCCCATTTCAATACCGTTGGCCCATAACAAAACAATCTAATATGATTAATGCATGATAACCCCATCCAACCCTGCACTTGCCTCCGTCCATCCCTACACTTCCTGTGAGGAATAAATCACCCACGCCATCCCTACACTTATAGTGTTAGCACCGGTTGTGGCACTAACTATAATCCGCAGCAAAGTTGCTTATATCAGAATATGTGGCACAACCACCAGAACGGGTTCTTCCTCCATAAAAAAACCTAACCCCATGCAACAGATATACATGTCATGGCATACAACAAACATAATCAGAATATCATGCATTTCAGACAAAATTAACCTTAAGGGTATAACGATCATTTTGCACCTAGGGGTAAAACGGTAATTTTCATACTTAGGGGTAGTTTAATAAAATTTACTATTCTAGAGTTTACATACATATTCTAACCATTAACACATTAACAGAGCACTTACCAAGCATTTTTACCGAATTGGGCCCATTGGCCCACTAACTCGTTTTCGGCCCATTAAGCCCAACTATACCGAAGTGTACGAAATTGCACACTTTGCAATCATACTGCTTGCGATTACCAAAATTAACAACCAAACCACCTCACAAGCGCTCGCACGCTCGCAAGTTTACAAATGTTGGCTTTTCGGCTTTCGGCTTTTCGACTTTTGCCGATCTAGTCTATGAGTGGGTGTCGTTTACACACTTGATTTGCGACAAGTTCTACCAAAATCTCCCACGATATCCTACAAGCGGTCACTAGACATATCAGATCCAAAATACAATGGCAACCATCATAAACTTACTTACCATAGTCAGCCATCAATACCTATGGCCCTTGAGGTCCTACCTTTGCCAAAACTAGTGACTAGATCTAGATCTAGTCGTTCCACTTGTCCAAGCCTTCGATCAGTAGCCTCTAGATCATACTAACACCAAAACAAATCAATTATTATAACCCTTAGAGCCTTAAGCTCCAATCGACAGCCTCCCTAAGCCTTTAGGGATTTCGGCTTTTTCTGAAACCCAAAATAAAGAATAAATCTGAGTACTGTTATAGGCCAATTTTGGACCCATTTACATTTAACCCCATGGCCCATTTACATTTTACAAGCCCGTTTACAATATTAGCCTATTAAACCCAATCCCTAAACCCATCAAAACCCAGAGCCCAACAACCAAACCTAATACAAAACAGACCCATTACCCAAACCTACCCAATAGACCCAAATTTACCCACTAACCCAATAACCCCAACTACCCAAAACCTTAGCCCCTAAATTCGGCAGAATTAGCCTCCCCACTTGCCCTGACTGTTGGCCAACCACCCTCTGCACCCCACCGTCCGTGCCCATTCCCTGCACACAGTAGAGAGATAAGACAGAAACAATAAGAAAATAAATGTAGAAGGGTTATAAAAACCCGAATGAAAGATTGTAAGAGGTTCGGGATTTCAAAATCAGAAAAAAGCATTTGACAGTTCAAGCAAAAAACATAATACATGCATTAGTTTTTAGCAAAAGAACAACAACAGATCAATACTATAAATCGATTAAATCAAGATCGACATCAAGAAAGGTGATAAAAAAATCTATCTTCTTCCTTTTACGAATCTTTTTTTTTCCTCTTTTTGCTTTTCTTTTTTTTTTCCCATATTCTAACACACACACACATATATATATATACATTATACTATTAAGCAAAAAAAAATTTAAAATACTACCTTTTCCGACCACCGTGTACGGTGGCCGGCGCCGGCACCGGTGACGGTCTGGCGGTCGGCCGATGCCCCCTAGCCGGATTTTCTTCCCCTCTCCCTCCTTTCTCTTCCTCTCCCTTCTTCTCTCTTTTTTTTTCTTCCTCCCCTTCCAAATGATTTTTTTTTCCAAAATTTTTTATCTTTTATAGGGGACCAAAACAGTGCGTTTTGGTCCCCCCCATTAAACAAAAAATGACATCGTTTTGGCCCCGGGTCGGGTCTACTTGACCCGCTCCAGCTAGGATCCGGGTTTTTTTTAAGGGACGGGTTATTTGCGCATTCGATCCTTCCGCATTTTCGTGTTTTGTAATCAAGTTGTCTTTTATTTATAAATTGGCCCTGAAATTTAGTGCGATTTGCAAATTAATCCCTCTTACTGCGCAGCATTTTGCAAAATTCAAAATATTGCGCTATTGATCTCCCACAGTGTTATGCACGTTCTAATAAATCCCTTCCTCTTTACTTTCTTTTAAAATTCGCCCCAAAGATTTGATTTTAATCCAATTTTAGTCCTTTTTTCATGTTTACCCTAAATTTCATATTATTTTTGCTATTTAATTCTGTTTTAAATATTAATCATGGTATATATAGTATTGTTATCACTATTATTTTTATATATTTTATTATTATTGTATTATATTTAGCTATATATATATTTTTCTATTTCGTTTCTTACTATTTTATGCATATATATCTATTATTATATTTATTATTAATATTATTAGCATTATACATTTTCACTTAATATGTCTATATAGAGATATGTACGTATTAATAGTTTTTTATCATATGTATATATTATATATATTATATTTATATTATGTATAGATTTTAATGTTATTAGTTGTATATTTCTTATATTATTCCATATATGTTTTGTATTGTCTCATGTACATACTTTGAAATACTATTATATATATACGTATTTTTTAATACCATATTGAGTATATATTATTATATTTATTTTTATTCCTATTATATTTATTACTAATATTAGTACATATATTTCACTATACGTATATATATACATTTTTGTGTATATGGTATTATTTTCAGATACTTCATTATATTATTTTAAAAAATAATTATATTATGTATAAATATCATGCTATTCGTATGTTTTATGTTATTTCATACATATATCTTAATGTTATTTGTTATATATTTCTTTTACTATTTCATGTATATGCTTTTAAATACCATAATATAAATATTTTTTGTACTATCTCACGTATATATTTTATCCTTATCATTATGAAGATTAGTATATGTTTTATTATTTATGTATATATCTTTAATACATATAGGTATATGTTTATTATTAATAGATGTTTTCAACAATATTATTATGTATGTATATATTATGTAAATATTTTAACATTATACCGTATATGCTCTTATACATAGTTTATATATATATTGTTAATATTATTAGTTATATGTTTTATCCCATTTCATATACATATATCTTCACTGCTCTTTTGCCGTTATTAAAATTAGCATGCATTTATCTATATATCTTTATCGAATGTATGTACATATGTATCTTTTAACGGTGTATTTTTATTTTTTATATTGTTGTGCATGTATTGTAATACGATATGTATGTTTTAATTCATTGTATATATTCCTCATGCTATTTCATGTATGTATTTTTATATAATCCTTATTATTGTTATTAATACTATTATATATTTCATCATATACGTGTATATGTATATATAGTAGTTTCCATTATTTCATTTCAATATTTTGTATTATTTATTTCTTTTTCGTGTTATTATATTAGTATATATATTGGTGAATATTTCTTATGTGCATACATTTTTCAATATTTATTTTATATAAGTATATGTATATATTATGTATATATATTTTAACATTACAAATTATGTTTTTACTATCTTAAGTATTATTTCAAATACTATATATAGTATATCTCTAGCATTATCACTATCTATATATATGTGTTTTATGTAACTTACTCTAAATGTCATTTTTACATATGTATATTCATTGTGTTCTCGTATTTGATACTATAATTACATTTAATCTTGCATGCATAGTTAGTTCTTGTTAATATTATTGTCATATTCATTATTTGCTTCTATGTATTTCTGTCTTTTATTTTATTTCATATCCATTTGCTTTACATCTAAAAGGAAAATCTTTTTCTAATTTTGTAACGCCCCAATTTTCGAGAATCCTGTGAATGTTGGCTTAGGTTTAATTATGTTAGTGGGCCTCTAGAAGGCCCAAGCTTAAGATAGAACCCGGTAATTTTAGTTAATTTTTGTTCCATAAGAAAAAGGGAGTGAAATTATGAAATAGGACCTATGTGAAAATGTTTGGAAATGCTATAGGCTAAATTAAAGTGGCCAAATAAATAGGAGTGCAAAATAGGAGGATTTGCATGACAAACCTCCCATTTTACATGAAGTGGCCAGCCATCATGTTGTTGTAGACAAAATGTACACTTGATATCCATAATTTATGGTACAAATTGATACAAATTGATAATAGGTTAGGTAAATGTTCCATGATAATAGGTTAGGTAAATGTTCCATGATAATAGGTTAGGTAAATGTTCCATGATAATGGGTTAGGTAAATGTTTTATGATAATGAGTTAGGTAAATGTTTCATGATAAGAAATTCATGTCTTTTGTATTAAAGAATTAAATGGATGAAATATGAAGTTTTATTAAAAGAAAAAGGGGTGAAAAGAATAAAGTTTTGTCCATCTTTGTTCATCCTAGCCTAAAGTTAGAGAAGAGAAAGGAGAGGAGAAAGCTCTTAAATGTTCGGTCACTTGGGGAAGAAAATTGAAGGTAAGTTCATGGTAGTTTGCTTCTATCTTGATGTTCATGAGTTCTTCTTGATTCTATCTTAACTCTTGAAGCATATTTTGGTTTTTGGTTGTGTTGTGAGCATTTGGTCATGAATTAAAATGAAGGAAATGGTTGTTGTTTGATGTTCTTTTGATGAAAAATGGAAGATAGGTGAAGTTGAGCCAAACAAATGAACATGCATGTGCCTTAGATGTTAAAGGGAAAAATCAGCTATCATGTTGTGCTTTAAAATGATGAAATGGAGATTATACTTAAGTAAAATCATAGATATGTGATGATTGATTGGTGATATGCATGTTTAAATAACAAGCATGCAAGTTAGGTGTGAAAGAGTGATTTGGTAATAAATCTGCTTGGGACAGCAGCAGTAACGTGACTTTGGAAAATCACCATAAATTGTGGGAGATGAATTAGAAGCTGAATAAATTATGTAATTAAAGCTTATTGAGTCTAGTTTCTAATGAAATAAACAAGAACATATTTTGAATTCTGTACAATGAGAAATTTGATTCGTAATGAAGAGTGGTCAGATTAGTCAAACAGTGAAACATGGGAAACTTTGAGAAAAATCTGGTATTGATTGGCTAAACCAAAAATTCTGAAAATTTTATGGATAGAAGATATATGAGTCTATTTTCAAGGAAAATTAATGGAACTTGATTTGGAGTTTCGTAGCTCCATTTATAAATGATTTAGTGACTGTTGCTCAGGAAGACAGCTTGCAGTGAAATTATGATTATGTGGTAAACATTGACAAAAATTTGTTAATGAGTTGCTTATTGTTTTCTTATAAGCTTACAATGATCTGTAGGTGTGGTTGGCCGAATATTGTAAGGGGTTAATATGTAGTTTGTAATTGAATAGTTGATTAACGTGTTAGTAATCCAATTGTAGGCGGTTCGTGTGTGGATCTCGTCAAGATATCGTCGCAAATGTGTGTAACTAACACCTCTTTCTTAGTCTAGATCGGCAAAAGTCGAAAAGTCGAAATGCCGAAAACCGGTATTTTGTAGATTTGCGAAAAGCGAATGCTCGTGAGGTAAATCGAGTAATGTTTTGGTAAGCTGAAAATTTGGACTGCAAAGTGCATGATTTACGTGCCCTCGATATTTTTGGGCTTAATGGGACAAAATTGAATGATGGGCCAATCGGCCTAATTCGTAAGAACCCTCGCACGTGATTCATTAGTGCGTGAAAAGTAGGAATATGCATGAAAAACCCTAAAAGTAGCTAAATTACTATAATACCCTATGTATGGAAAATTACTTGTTATACCCCTAGGTGCAAAATTACCAAATACCCCTAGGGTTAAATTGACCTAAATGCATGTTTGGTCGTTGTTATTTATTGCATGCCATGTTGTTATTATCGATGCATGGGATTGGGATATTGACGGAGGAAGTCTGAAAGTGGCTTGTCCACGATCTTGGAGGCTTTGCCTCAATTTATCGTTAATCGAGCAAAGAAGGTCAAATCGTGGAGTGTTAAATGGGTGGGTTGAGCTATTCCCACATGGAGTGTATGGTGGTACGGTGGAGTGTAGTGGTTGGTGGGTTGAGTAGTCTCCTAAATGGGCTTGCATATGTTTACCGATGTTGCATGTATTTTGAAATGGGCCTATGGGCCATCTTTATTATCTGAATAAGGGCTAAGGCCCGTTTTATTGTAATCAAAAGGGCTCGCCCAAGACCATTATTACCCAAATGGGCTTGCATATGTTTCTTGATGTTGCATGTATTTTGAAATGGGCCTATGGGCCATCTGTTATCTAAATAAGGGCTAAGGCCCGGTTTATTGTAATCTGAAAGGGCTCGCCCAAGACCACTATTACTGAATGGGCTTAGGCCCAATAGGCTTGAGTGACTTGGGCTTTGAATTGGTTTTCCTTACACACCGAGTTTCCCCAAACTCACCCTTTTATTTTCATCCACGCAGAAATCCCCAACCATAGTGGGCTTAGAGTCATGAGGGAATTGAGTGGCCACCGCTCGAAAGTTTGATTTTCTTCCGTGAACTGGACATCCTTTTATTTACGTTTGAAGTTTTGGGCTTTTAAATGTAATAAGGCCGCTTAATTATTTTTGATGGTTTTAATATGTATTACTAAGATAGGTAATACTTATTTTAACTGTTGAAATTAGATAGCTTTAGGGCAAGTTTTCAAAAACAACAGTTGATTTCAAAATAACACGACAACAAGCAAAGCTTCCAATGAAAGTATTTTTCCAAAATTAATCACTTTTCCTAAAATGACTTAATCAAATCGGTTTCCTAGAAATATCCATGAAGTTAAGGTGTGGCAATGGCGGTATGCATATCTAGGATTGGATCCGAAGGAGCTTGGTACTAAGCGATCCGATGGACTCACCACCTCTTTTCCGCTTCCTACCCGGTGCATGACTTCCATTCACTTTAACCCTTAATGAATTAATCTTTTGAACATCAAGTACAATTTTCTGGATTTAGAATGAAAATTTTTTTTACGTTTTTGATGTGGCATGTCGGATCCAGCCATAACTTCTGGGCCGGGTTTGGGATGCTACAAATTTATTTCAATAAACAAGGCAACATACCGATTTAATATTAAGTCGTCGATTTCATCGCTATGTTGGGTGAATATCAATCAACTCGGGTTAAAACGGTATGTCCTTCTCAAAAATCAAAAACATTGAAAATTCTTGTGTTTCAACTGGATCACGGCTAAACCTTACATTGAACTCGTATTTTTGAAAATCAAGACAACACACATTTTAAAAGATACCAATTTTGGGCGTCGCGAGGGTGCTAATACCTTCCTCGCGCGTAACCGACTCACGAACCCTAATTTTTTCTTTAGATTTTGATGCAGACCTAAACTCGGCCTTCTTTTTGTTTTAAAAGAGAAATCTAATAGGTGTCCGATCACACCTAGAAAAAGGATCGGTGGCGACTCCCTTTTTATTTCAAAAATCAAACTTCAGTTTTCAAATTTTCACTAAATCGCCACAATTAGCGACCGAGCTAAAAAAATTTTACGTCGCTATAAGTACTTACCATAGGTTCTTTCAACCAAAATGATTCCACTTCAGTTTCTACTCAGATCTGATGCAAATCCAGCCCTTAAACACTAGCAGAAATAGAATCTTAGAAATCTAAAGATTCGGCTATATGTCCCTAAAACTATAGTGTTTTCGGCTTTTGGAACTGTGAAGAGGAAGATGATTTGGTATGGTGGTTTTGTAGTGGTATTGCCGACAGGGTTGAGGTTTAGAGGACATGAAAATCAACCAAAAGAGATAAAGAAAATAGGAGGATTTTGGCTAGAAGAAATCGACACAAGAAACAACTTTCGAGATTTCGGCTTTTATGGCAATCGGCTATAGAGGTTTAGAAAAGAATGGGAATGAAAGAGGAGATGAGTAGAATGGTAGGAATGTTTCGGCTAGAGAAGAAAATAAATGAGAAAAGAAAATAGAAGAAGAAAGGAGAAGAGAAGGAAGAATTCGGCACTCAGGAGATCTAACTTTGCGTTTTCGATTTTTTGCAACACTGAGAAGAAAATAGAATGAAAGGGAATGCTCTAGGTAGGTAACCCTAATTTGGCAAAACAAAAAGAAAATAAAGCTTGCCCTAATGGCCATTCAGACGCACGACCCAACCTTCCTAAAGCCCTAGCCGAATTTCCACTTAAGCTCTATCATATGCCTGGCACATGCACACAAAAAGAAAAAAATAAAAGTAACAACATGCTTACCTTGTGACTTGAACTCTGGCTCCCTTGCAACCTTAATGACGCGACAACCACTAGTCCACAAGCTTCTTTGTGTCCTACTTTACCACCTCAATCTTAAAAGCCCATATCGCCAAAACCCTCTCTCTCCAAAATAAAAAATTTTAGGAATTGCCTCGAATTGGATTTACTCTTGTGCCTTTTCCCCCCACCATAAACCCTTCGTAATTTATTTAATTACTACACTAGACATACGAAATAATAATAAAAATTAAACTATCCCATTTATTTAGGTCGTCTCCTACCCGAACCCAGACTCAAGGCCCACTACTTCTAGGCCCAAAAGTCAGGGTGTTACAATTTTGAATTTTTTTACTCTTTTTCCTGCATCTCTACCCTCAAAATCAACCCCTTTGGCTTTGTTTACTCTTGGTGTTGTTATATCTTTATCTACTAGTCTTGCTAATGTTAGCTTGAAATACAACAGGTTAGATTGTTAAATCTGTTTAAATGATATCTGACCAATGTCTCCTAGAGGACCTTTTGATTTGACTTTTTTTAATTTATTTTCTAGTGTGGGATTTTATCAGATGGCTAAGATTGCTGTCACGCCATCTATTGTCCTTGCAGAGTTTATATGGTACAAGAAGAAAGTCACTTTCTCCAAGGTAATAGATTTGTTTCTCCTTCTGTTAACATAGAAACTGTTTATTGTTATATAGGCTATTATCGTTGTCCATCAGGTTGATAGGAATATGTTAGTCCCAAAATTGGAAGGTAAGTACCCATCATCTAGTGGATGTTTTGATTATTTCAAACCTTGATGGTACTTGCATCTTTGCCTTCTTGGTATGCTTCAGATTTGATGTGAGAAAGAAAGCAAAAGACTATGTATCCTATACTAGAAATAGATGTTTAAATAGTTAGTCTTAGTTTAGTTGAATGTATAGAATATTCAGATGTCATTATACCGCTTTGTGCTTTGATATACATGGTGCCTTTTGGTTGTTTCGAACCATTTGTGGGTTACCATCAGTTCTAACTCTATCAATACTTATCATCATTTAACGAATAATGTCAGCTTACTTGCTTTATTTGTGCAGTTTGTTACAAAATTGCCATTTAGTTCTCTTTTGTGTTTATATTCTCCATGATAATGTTTTGTAGTCATTTAACAATTCGTTAATCTGGCTGAGAAAACTCGCATCTGATAACATTTAAAAAAAGATTCTAATTGTTACTTAAATTTTATTTTTACAACAAGGCAAAACAGACAATTCGTTAATCTAGCTGAGAAAACCTGCATACAGTAACATTTTTTTTTTAAAAAATTCTGTTACAAGCTACAAAATATAGATCTTGTCATGTTTGTTCTAATTATTACTCCTTGTAGGATTAGAAAAGTAACCATTACCACCTTGAACCTTACTATGCTGCTCTATTTACTTTATAATGGTTAGCCAAGTTCTGAATGACTTGCTATTGCATTCTTATTTGTAGGTCTTGGTTAACATTATTGAATGTTTTTTTATATATGCAAATGGTCTGCAAATGATTTTGTCAAGGTTCGTTCATTTATCTTCATATAATTATGTCCATTTATCTTCATACCAGGTTTTCTTGCAGGCTTACAATGTTGAATTTATTATTACTTTAATGCAGGCTGTAGGACAGGATTATGAGAAGGAAAACTTAACGAAAGGAATTGAAGTTTCTTAGTGCTACCTTTATAGAAATAAGAGCTCAACAGAGTTTCTTGGAATTGAAGTTGCAGTTTCAAACTGTATTAGCTTTTATGTATTACAACATCAATATCAATGTCCATCATCTTAGGTACTTCTTTATTTGTTTACTTTTGTACATTGATGTTGGTGGTATATATACATTTAAGCTAAATGTTAGTGTATTTTGATTGTTGGATCGATTTTTGTATTGAATATTCAATCTTTATTTTAATTTTAATTTTAATTTTGTATTTTAAATTTTAAATTTTTAGTTGTATTTAAAGCACAATTCCTATCATTATTCACTGTAAATATTTATAAAAATAAATTAATATTGAAATAATAAAAATAGAAAAAATTATATTATACGTGTCTATCCCAATCTTTTTTATAGGTTGTTTTAAATAATATCTATCCCAACCTTTTTAAGGTTGCTTTAAACAGGTCTATCCCAACCTTTTTTAAAAGCTACCTTAGACATGGTCTATTCCAACCTTTTTAAGGTTGCCTTAGACGAGTCTATTCCGACCTTTTTTAAAGGTTGCCTTAGACATGGTCTATCCTAACCTGTTTAAGGTTGCCTTAGACAGGTCAATCCCAACCTTTTTTTATAGGTTGTTTTAGACAATGTCGATCCCAACCTTTTTAAGGTTGCTTTAGACGGCTCTATCCCAACCGTTTTTAAAAGTTGTCTTAAACAAGAACTATATTGACCTTTTTAAGGTTGTCTTAGACAGCTTTATCACAACCTTTTTCAAAGGTTGGTCTTAACTAGGTCTATCCCAACCCTTTTTAAAGGTCGGCATTGACTAAGCCTTTCGCAACTCTTTAATAAGCGTCGGCTTATGTTGACTTATACCGACGTTTTTTCAAAAGTGTCACGAAGCCTATGTAAGTTATATGAGTTATGTAAGTTATGTAATTTATTTAAGTAATGATCAATGTTAATACTATTTTGATAAAAATTAGTTATAACTTTTAAAGACATTTAAAATTATTAAATATTAAAATCAAACATTATTAATATAAAAAAATAGTAATTTGAATATAGTAATTTTTAAGATTCATCATACGTGGCGTTGTTACACCTAGGAGGATCCATTATATCTTACACTCGATATAAGGCAACCCATCAGGTTTCCAGCCTATATACTTTGAATCTTTAAAATATTTAAAATAAGGTTGGAGAGAAGGTCAGCTATTGTTTTAATTGCTTTGGACAAGCAAGCTACATGGTAATAAATATTCAATAGTAAATGAGCTCGATAGGACTTTTTTCAAGTCTTTTTGAATTTTTAAGATTCATCATACGTGGCGTTGTTATACCTAGGGAGGATCCATTATATCTTACAGCTCGATATAAGGCAACCCATCAGGTTTCCAGCCTATATACTTTGAATCTTTAAAATATTTAAAATAAGGTTGGAGAGAAGGTCAGCTATTGTTTTAATTGCTTATAAGCTGCAGCTACTATAATAAAGTAATATTTTATAGACTAAGGCTCCACAATGATCTTACCAAAGGCATGACCATCAATTATATAATTTTTCAATGCTCATAAATTATAACACAAAACAAACAACAGTATAAATCATACCAAGTATGGAGAGAGACCTACCTTAGCAGATATTTCCAAATTTGTCCTCCATATAAATTAATTAGAGCTATAATTTCTCTTCCAAAAAAAAAAATTACCAGTGCTATCATGGACATTTAAATACTTGTGCACATAACGAGATGAATTATTCAATTACATAATTAAAACATTACTAACTTATACAATGCTCAAACTTAACACATTTTATAATTATTCAATTATATTACATACACACAATTATAATAATTCAATATGACAAAAGATGTATGTATTTATTTCTTTCAAACATGTACAATTGAAATAAATCAAAGTTTTATACATACATATGAATCGCAATTTAAGTTTCATTTATATAATAACACCAACTGAAAATTTATGTATCAAATTATAAGTTTGATCAATATTTATGTATAAATTTAATATTTATTCCTATAAATATTAAAATATTCACTTATTCATATAATTAACACATTTTCAAAAAGATGTTATTGATATTATATTAATAAATAAATTTATTAAAATCGTGATAGAAATATTTGTATATTAGATGGGACATATTATATTAATAAATAAATTTATTAAAAATCGTGATAGAAATATTTGTATATTAGATACATATTATATTAATAAATAAATTTATTAAAAATCGTGATAGAAATATTTGTATATTAGATGAGACATATTATATCAATAAATAAATTTATTAAAAATCGTGATAGAAATATTTATATATTAGATGAGACATATTATATCAATAAATAAATTTATTAAAAATCGTGATAGAAATATTTGTATATTAGATGGGACATATTATATCAATAAATAAATTTATTAAAAATTGTGATAGAAATATAGAAATATTAAATCACAAATTACAAAAGATGGTAAAAAAATCCACGTGGCAAGCATACATGTCGAGAGGTATAATATTATTAAAAGGTTTCAAATTGAAAAAATATGGTAGAAAAAATCCATTAATGATCCATTAAAAATAAGTTAAAAGCAGATTTAACAAATTAAATATACATACCTATTTGAAATTGTAATTACCTTATACTTAGCTCATGGAATAATTTAGCAAATTAAATATACATACCGCTTAGAAATTGTAAATTGGATGGAAGAGTCAATTCTAGCAAATTGAATTACACCTGCAAACAATGAACAGCCATGAAATAAAAAAATAATCTAAGTTTAAACAAGAATTAAAAACATGATCCATTAATGAATTTTCCAAAGCAAAAAGCTATTAAAAACATGGATAAAACTGTACTCTTAACACTACTTGTCAATAATACACTTTTTTAACAAAAAACGGCAATTTGAATTGGAAAAAAAGAAGAAGGAAAAGTAATTGTTTTGTTGTGTTTACTCAACAAAGAAAATAAAATCAAGTGAAACTAGAAAACCAGATGGAAAACCAGGAAAAAGGAGGAAATTACTCATAGTGCATTGTCATTCTAAATAGAACTTAGAAACTTACTTGGCAAATCAAATTTCCAACACAAGTCAAAAGTGCAGATGTCACTGCTTTTGTCAACACGGGATGTTTTGCTAGAGGAGCCAAATACCTGTTAAAAAAGCAACATAAATACTTTGGAACCAAGCCAGAATAGTAGTTTAGAGTACTAGTCCTATGAAAATACCATAACACCATAACAAACACTCCTCAACCAGCATTCACAAGAAGAAGTAAATTTCTTAAGAAACCATTACAAATGCTTCATAAATGACAAAGTATTATACCTTTAAGCAATCGGCATAATCTTGTCAAGGAAAATACAAAGCTTAAAAGTTTCTTATGCTCATGTTATTCAATTTTAAGCAACACCTTTAAGAACAAAAATCAGACAGAATGTAAAATCTACATGCCAAGTGTCCTACATCATATACATAGGTAACTAGAGTCTTGTTTGTGTATGTGTATGTGTACATATAGGCAAACTCAATGATGGCTTTAAACACTGATGATTGGCAATCAATAATGTAAATTACTAATTAACTTTTTATCAAAAATCTTCCAATTATCTACCTCCACAACATCCCATTGTAGAACTATTCTCAATTCAACAAATAAACAAGTATGTTTATAAAACTAACTTTACCCAGCCTATCAATAGCATAGGTAGATACTATCTTCTTAGGGAACCAAAGCTAGAACAAGCTACTGAACAATTGAAACATGAAGTACCGCCAATTTTATTCTCAGACATGGTACAACTATTTCTTACTGATAAAGGATCTAAATGACTAGAGTTTTACTAAATTCTTTTACCCTATTATCGAACATTCCCTCTCATCGTTCTTCTTCTTCTCTTCTAAAACATTACCGAGTACTTTCATCGCATTGAAACAACAGTAATAACCTACTTCATTCTAGTTCTACAGCTGAGCTTTGCTTAAATTCGTCACTAAACCAAGCTATCCGACATATAGTACATTGTAAGTTTAAGCCAGATAAAACATGTATATCGAGCAACCTAATAACGAAACCTTTAATGACAAGCATTTTAGATAATTGTATCCCAAACAAATCTCTAAATTTTTTCAACTCCAAATATATATATACAACAAAAGTAGCTAACTCCAGACCTGTTAGATACCATCTATTACAGATAAATACATGAACCAATCTAGCTAAACTTGATCAAATTCGAATTGTTTTCAAGCAATTCATCAAGTAATGCACATCACTATTCAGAACCAAATCTAACTCAATAGCCAAAATGTTGTTAATCTCTTCAAACTTCACAAAAACTGAAAAATTTTGAAACAAAAATGGAAAAAAAAAGTGCAGCCTTTTAGCTGGTTAGAAAATATCAGAAACTTAAACTGAATAGCTCAAAGTTTTCTTGGGCTCAATCAATTCAATGATGTTGTCATCGTCCCTTTAAGCTTCCAATTTTCCCACGATTTTCTCAGAAACCAAACAGCAAAAACAAAAGGAAAAGAAAAAAAAGAGCAAGTAAAATGAAAAACCATCACTGTCTCATTTGGCCGGCGTCGATCCAACACACCCCATTCTGCTATTCTTCTAAAGCACAAAAGCTCACCAATCTTCAAAGCCCGAAAGCTGAAATTCACAGCAAATTCTTGTTCATTGCAAAAAATGTCTAAATCCATAACAAAAAGTAATACTAATACACAAATATTAGTAAATACCCCAATTCTTTACCTTGAACTATTTTCTTCAACCCCAAAGCTGACTTCTAAAACCCGTGGCTTTGTTAATCCGATTTTTAATAGATGGGAATTCAATGGCCAGTGGGAAGGGTGAGTTTTAGGGATTTCAAATTGGGGAAAAAGATAGTTTTTTTCGGACGTCGAATTGGGAAAGAAGACACGATAGTTCTTTAGGGATTTGGGACTAAGGAAAATAGGGGAAATGAAGGGGAGAACGGGGAAAATGTTAAGTGTTTTTGTCTAGGTAAAAAATAAGGCAGCAAAACGATGATGGTTTGACCAAAAAAATGTGACTTTTGCGGCGTTTCCTACGTAGCGCCACTAAAAGGGTAAGCTATTGCGGCGTTTTACCAAAACGCCACTAATAAACCAATAAAACGACAACGTTTTAATATAAACAAAATCAACTTTGGCGGCGTTTATAAACTAGCGCTGCTACATCCGAACCTATTGCAGCGCTTTTCAGAAACGCCACTAACAAATACACTAAAACGACGCCGTTTAATTTTAAAAAATGATGATCTTTTGCGGCGTTTTTGGAAAAACGCCGCTATTGCTTACCTTTTGTGGCGTTTATGGAAAACGCCGCTAATGCCTTTAAAATTTAAATTATTTTATATATAAATAAAAAACAATATAAATTAAAAAACAATAAGTTATATAGCCAAAAAACTTTAATTTTATTTTAGATCATAGTATTTTAATTTTTTCATTTAAATAAATAATTTTTAAAATTTAACTAATATTTAAAAGAACTACATAAAATTTGAAATCTTCAAAATTATTGAAAATTTGAAATCATTAAAATTTGAAATTATTTAATATATATAAATTAAAAAATCAGTCATATACCCCAAAAACTTTAAAATTAATTATTTTAAATAATAGTATTTCAAATTTTAATTAACTTTTAACACTAATTACCCTTAACCCATGTCCCTTAATCCCTCAACCCCTCAACCCTAAACCATTAACCCTTAATCCCTAAAATTTAAACACTAAACCCTAAATCATGTCCCATTAACCCCTAAACCCTTGAACCTTAAACCATAAACCCTTAATCCCTAAACTTTAAACATTAATCCCTAAACCATATCCCCTTAACCCCTAAACCCTTAACCTTTAAATGTTAACCCCTAAACTATAAACCCTAAATCCCTAAACCTTTAGCCATTGAACCATAAACCATAATCCCTAAATCCACAATCAATAATCCATAAACCTTAAAATAATATTAACCCATAAACCATAAAGCCCTAAACCCATAATCCCTAGACCCATGCATAACCCCTAAACCTTAAAATATTAACTCGTCATAATCCATATAAACCATAAACCATAAACCATATATACCCTAAACCATGCATAAACCTTAAACTATAATAATAATAATTAATTAAATATTTTAAAATTAATATCATCTCTTTTATGATTATATAAGAATTTTTTTAATATATAAATTGACAAACAATCAGTCATATACCCAAAAAGCTTTAAAATTATTTTAAATAATATATACTATATAATTTTTTCATTTTTAACATATATTTTTATATATATGTTTTTATTTTCATTTTTCTATGTGTCATTAATTTAGGGTTTATAGTTTAAGGTTTCAAATTTAAGGTCTATAGTTTATGGGTTTAGGGGTTAAAGGTTAGGAGTCAGGGTTAATGGGTTAAGATTTATGGTTACGGTAGTGTTTAGAGTTTTAAGGGTTTATGGTTTGAGACTTAGGGATTAAAAGTTTGGTAATTTAAGGGTTTACTGGGTTAGGGTTTAGAGAATGGTGTAGTTAATTTATATTGTTTATAAAGTCAGTTTCAGATATGATCAAAATAAAATCGAAATCAAAATAAAAATAAGACCTTATTTAAATTGTTATAATTTGGTCCTATCCAAAATACATAGTTACCTATCCATATCAATTTGCTACTTTTTTATTTATTTTTCAATAAATAATTTGTTATATTTTTAATATATTAAATTTAATATTTTCTCTTTTACAACTATATAATATATTTTTAATATATAAATTAAAAATACTAATTAATCTAAACCTTAAACCCTTAACTACAATATCTAAAACCCAAAATCATAAAACATAAACCATCAACCCTAAACCAACCCTTAAACCCATAATCTATAAACTTTAAAATAGTTTACATCTATAGTGGCGTTTTTCCAATAAGCGCCGCTAAAACTCAAATCTATTGCGGCCTTTTTTTATAAAAACGCCACTAAAACCCAAATCCTTAGCGGCGTTTTTGAAAAAGCGCCGCTAATACTCAATCTATAGCGGCGTTTTTGAGGAAACGTCGCTATTGCCACTAAAGCTCAGAATAAACGACGCCGTTCTGCTTAATCTTTTAGCAGCGTTTTTGTACAAACGCCGCTATAAGTCGACCTATAGCGGCGCTTCCTTAAAAACACTGCTAATACTCAAACCTATAGCGGCGTTTTGGTGAAGCGCCGCTATTGCTACCGAAGCTCGCAATAAACGACGTCGTTCGGCTTAATCTTTAGTGGCGTTTTTATAAAAACACCACTATAGATAGACCTATAGCGGCGCTTTCGTAAAAACGCCGCTAATACCCGATTTATTCAATTTTTAGTGGCGTTTTCTATTCAAACATCGCTAAAAGCGCCGCTAAAAGTCTGTTTTCTTGTAGTGAATTTATGATTATGTCATTTTTTTAAGTTTCACTTATAAAAATACAATATAGGTCCAAGTACAAATATATGTATGGATTAATGTAGACAGAATTAGACAAAATCTATACATGATATACTCATATGATGAGAGTGAGACTTATTTTATATCTACAACACTTTTTGAATTTCATACTCTTAATACTAGCTTCTTTTTTTTTTTTTGCTTCATTTGATCTATTTTATTGTAAAAAACAAATAGAAAAACATTCAAAAGTTTAACATTATAACATTCCAAAAGAAAACACATTCAATCACTAACAGATCTACATTTACATCAAAGCAATAGCTCACCACTAAATTTTAAACATTTCCTCACGATTTATACTTGCAATCGCCAAGGAAGATGCAATTTCGTTTCTATTCTTTTTTGCCATCGAAAAAACAATATTTCCTTCAAATATATTTGTTTTCATTTTATCACTTAAGTTATTTTGACTTACTTTAGTATTTAAATTATCATTCTGTTATACGATTTATTTCAAATATTTAACAGCATTAAAAAATTAAGTTGTACGTTTAGACAATAAGAACGTTTAGTCAATAAGAACATAACACATTGTGTTAAATATTTAGGTTAATTGTATGATGATATGATAATTTATATATCACAATGAATTTAAAATTTAAAATATCATTGTTAAAAAAACTTTAATTATGACTAAAAACATTAATGTGCGGAATTGAACCCAACTCAAAATTTTGAAATCTCGTTTATTAACAAAAAATTTAATAATTTGAATTAAAAATATATTAATAATAATTATATATTTTTATAATTAAATTTGAATTAAAAATATTAATTTTATTATTAAAATTTATTTGGAGATAATGTAATTTTAAGTATTTCAATTTATTTAATCATTATTTTATACTTGCCTATATATCATATCAAATATCATGATTAAAATTAAACAATTAAAATATGCAAATATATAAATAATGTTTTTCTTACAAAATTTTAATTTTTAATCTTAATAATTTTCTTTTGCAACATTAACTCATATAATATATTCAGGATATTAAAATATATTAGATTTTTATTAATATATACATACAATAAATCCGTGTATTGCATGGGTAAAAATTAGTTATTAAACTATAATTTGGCTCAGACTAAACTAATCCTAACTTAAAATTAGGTTAAGGTACTTAAGAAGTCCTTGTATTAAGAGGATTGGATCAAATTAATCACTCTATTATTAAATAGATCAATTTAATCCCTATACTCTTAAAAAGAATCAAATAAATCCAAAGTGCAATAGAGTTAGCATTTACTGTACAAAAAATATCTTTATTTTTTTCTTCTTTGGCAATTGCAATTCGATTCCAAGCAAAATGTTTCGTTTATAGAATCATAAAAACTTTAAAAATATGAACTCATTAAACAATAAATGTTATATTTATTTCAATTTGAGATTTTTTAATAATACAAAGACTAAATTAATCTATTTAATAATAAAAGAACTAATTAAATCCGGTCCTATAATCTTAAAATTCCTTTTTATTGGAAATACAGAGAGAATAAACTAGACTTATGGGATGGTGCATCTAATTCAACCTTCTAATGAAAATGACAATTGTACTTTTGCCAAGTTACTAAGTTTGGTATTTGATCTTACTTTTCTTTTTCTCTAGTAGAAGCCACTCTCATGACTTTATCCAAGGATTTTGTTCCAATTGGCTGGCCCTCCATAAGACTTTAACTTAATTCTTTTAAAATTTATAAAATATTAATTAATACAATAATAAAATTACGTTTTAAGTATTATCAAAATTTATAACTTAATTCGATCCTCAAAAATATCTTTGATTTTACTTTTATTTCGCACTAATAAAAATTCTAATCTATATTTGTTAGAATTAAGTGACCCAAATCTTTATTTAAATAAAATACGTTGGTAAAATAAAATAAAAGAAAAATCCATATAGAATTACACTTCTTTTATTTTATTTTAGAATAAGATTTTTTAAACCTTATTAAATTCTATCTATTTGATATTGATTAGAATAAGGTGTTTCAGTCTTACTAGAATATGACTTTACAAGCCTATAAATAGACATAGCCTATTCCTCTTGTAATAAAATTCGAATTCGACATAGTGAATTTTCTTCTCCTCTGCCCGTGGTTTTTTCCCGAAAGGGTTTCCACTTAAAAATCTGTGTGTTTTTTATTTCTTTATTTTATTTTTCACAAATTGGTATCGGAGCTTCCGGATTTTGCATCTTGATCACGGTAATGACGTCTTTGAAGTATGAAATTCCGCTGTTGGATCGCAACACCAGATTTACGTTGTGACAGATTAAGATGCAAGCAATTCTTGCGCGGATGGATCTGGAGGATGCCCTGCTAAGGATAGATAATATGCCTTCGCATTTCAAGCATAGTGCTTTATGTATATTTAGAATTTAATATTATAATTTTATTTTAAGATAATCTCTCTACTACAACAATGTTTATGTAAATATGAACTCATGTAGCGATTTACTATTATCATATGATTGGAATGCAACATCTATTTAAACTTCGACACGAAACTAAATTCCTCCATAAACTAGAAAAATATCATTAGTTCTTCGTAAGTTATTTCACCTCAATCCAATGACCATTGTAAAGGCCCAATTTTATCTAGCCCAAACAAATAAAACAAAAACCAAAACAAAAACAAATAAAAGTCCATTAGCAGTCCAAATTACAAGCCCAATGACCAAATCTATCAGCTAACCCTAATACCCAATAATCCAAAGCCAATAGCCCAACTATCCTAAACAACCATAAACCCTAGTTTCTTTCTAAGCCTCCAGCTACTGCTCCTTGCCACGTCAGCATGCACTTTTCTCGAAGACACCCATGCCTTAGGTTTGCCCCATGCCATCGTTTCACCGAAATGGCTAAGGGGCACACCTTCCCTTGTCGCTGACCACTACCATGGCACCTGCAAAAGAAGAAACGGAGAGCAGAAACAGAGAAAAACAAAAAGAAAAGAATAAAATATTGTATTTGGTTCTGCTATAAAGGCTGAACCCTCTGTAATTTTTAAGAGGGGAAGATCGAATACAAAAAGAAAAAAAAACAACAAAGTTTAAAAAAAGAGGTAGTTTATCGATTGTTCTTTTTATTTTGAAAAATATAAAAAAAAAAACAAAAAGCTCGATTTTTACCTGCGACGCTTTTGTCCCTTACCTTCGTGGGAGCCCTTCGTCGGACGAATATGTGCAGGGGCCTTCTCTCTTCTTTTAATTTTCTTTTTTTTAAAAAAAAACTTGGTTTTTTTTCGGGCCTTTATGATCGGACAAGAGGGGGTCTTAAAGAGAAAAGAAATGAAAAAGATTTTTGTTTTTAAAGCTAACCCCAAATGATTTTTTTTGAATTTTTTACTTATATAGGACGTACTATATGATGTCATTTTGGCTTAACTTTCAGACGCCCAAAACGGTGTCGTTTGAGGGCTGACCCGATGACCTGATCTGGATCACCTAGGATCCACGTGTTTTCGTAGAGGGGGTCTTATTGCTGCCCTAGTCCTTCCTCCTCTAAGCGCTTTTGAATATGGTCCTAATTCTTTTCTTTTTCGTTTTTTCAAATTACACCACTTAATTTTGAATTGTTCCATTTTAGTCCCCAGACTATCGACCCTTTGGGGAATGATGCGTATCGGGTTTGGGTTATTTTCCCTTTTAGTCCATGCACTATGTTGCATTTTTAATCTGACCCTTTATTTACTGTTTTATTTATTTATGCCCTAAAATTTTGTTATGGTTTTGATTTAATCCCCTTTTTATTTAATCCTACCCCTTTACTTTCTGTTATTTAATTTCTAGCATTTATAATTTATGCTATTTACATTTTTTCCTATGAATTTCCCGATTGTTTTATTTTGGACATTATTTTTAATTATTGTTACTATCAGGGGCGTAGCCAGGGGGCTAGCATGGGCCCCGGCCCCCCTAAAATGTAAAATTGTATTTTAGGCCCTTAAAATTTTTAAAAAAATTTAAATTAGTAAAGGTAAAATTGCACTTTGGCCCCCCCTAAAATTATAAAAATTTGATTTAATCCTTTACTAATTATATAGATATAAACTATAATAAATTAAAATTTCATCCTACCGCTTAAAAATTTTTGGCTTAGCATTGAATACTATTAATATTATTAAGTGATTATTGTTGCTAATTAATATTATTTTTGTTGATATTTGCTCAAATATCAATATTTTATCTTATTGACTCGATCCCTAGCTTACGAGATATGATCCTTTTTCTCGATTAACTCAAAATAAGAAGGCTCTTTCCATAAAATTTAATTTAGTTGGCGATATTTTAATAAAATCATGCAAGAAGGGTATTGTACTTTAAATTTTCTTTGAATTCTCAATTCTCGACACTAAGACATCAAGTAATCAACTAGGTACCAAATTTGGGCGTTATGAGGGTGCTAATCCTTCCTCATGCGTAACCGACTCCCGAACCCATTTCCTAGATTTTGTAGACCAAAAATCATCGTTTTAGTAAATTTAACCTGTAACGCCCCAATTTTCGGGAATTCTGTGAATGTTGGCGAAATTTCATGCTTTGATTTTGTCATTTGTGAGTGAAATTATGAAATAGGACCTATGTGAAAATGTTTGAAAATGTTATAAGCTAAATTGAAGTGGCCAAATAAATAGGAGTGCAAAATAGGAGGATTTGCATGACAAACCTCCCATTTTACATGAAGTGGCCAGCCATCATGTTGTTGTAGACAAAATGTGCACTTGATATCCATAATTTATGGTACAAATTGATACAAATTGATAATGGGTTAGGTAAATGTTCCATGATAATGGGTTAGGTAAATGTTTCATGATAATGGGTTAGGTAAATGTTCCATGATGGGAATTTCATGTCTTTTGTATTAAAGAATTAAATGGATGAAATATGAAGTTTTATTAAAACAAAAAGGGGTGAAAAGAACAAAGTTTTGTCCATCTTTGTTCATCATAGCTGAAAGTTAGAGAAGAGAAAGGAGAGGAGAAAGCTCTTGAGTATTCGGTCATTAGGAGGAGGAAAATTGAAGGTAAGTTCTTGGTACCTTGCTTCTATTTTGAGGTTCATGAGTTCTTCTTGATTCTACCTTAACTCTTGAAGCATATTTTGGTTTTTAGTTGTGTTGTGAGCATTTAGTCATGAATTAAAATGAAGGAAATGGTTGTTGTTTCATGTTCTTTTGATGAAAAAATGGAAGATAGGTGAAGTTGAGCCAAACAAATGAGCATGCATGTGCCTTAGATGTTAAAGGGAAAAATCAGCTAACATGTTGTGCTTTAAAATGATGAAATGAAGATTATACTTAAGTAAAATCATAGATATGTGATGATTGATTGGTGATATACATGTTTAAATAACAAGCATGCAAGTTAGGTGTGAAAGAGTGATTTGGTAATAAATCTGCTTGGGACAGCAGCAGTAACTTGACTTTGGAAAATCACCATAAATTGTGGGAGATGAGTTAGAAGCTGCATAAATTATGTAATTAAAGCTTAATGAGTATAGTTTCAAATGGAATAAACTAGAACATATTTTGAATTCTGTAGAATGAGAAATTTGATTCGTAATAAAGAGTGGTCAGATTAGTCAAACAGTGAAACATGGGAAACTTTGAGAAAAATCTGATATTGATTGGCTAAACCAAAAATTCTGAAAATTTTATGGATAGAAGATATATGAGTCTATTTTCAAGAAAAATTAACGGAACTTGATTTGGAGTTTCGTAGCTCCAGTTATAAATGATTTAGTGACTGTTGCTCAGGAAGACAGCTTGCAGTGAAATTATGATTATGTGGTAAACATTGACAAAAATTTGTTAATGAGTTGCTTATTGTTTTCTTATAAGCTTACTATGATCTGTAGGTGTGGTTGGCTGAATATTGTAAGGGGTTAATACGTAGTTTGTATTTGAATAGTTAGATTAACGTGTTAGTAATCCAATTGTAGGCGGTTCGTGTGTGGATGTCGTCAACATATCGTCGCAAACAGGTGTGTAACTAACACCTTCTTTCTTAGTCTAGATCGGCAAAAGTCGAAAAGCCGAAATGCCGAAAACTGGTATTTTGTAGATTTGTGAGTGTGTGGATGCTCGTGAGGTAAATTGATTAATGTTTTTGCTAAGCTGCAAAATTTGGACTGCAAAGTGCATGATTTCTGTGCCCTCGATATTTTTGGGCTTAATGGGCCAAAATTGGAATGATGGGCCAACGGGCCCAATTCGGTAAGAACCCTCGATGCGTAATTCATTAGTACGTGAAAGGTAGGAATATGCATGAAAAACCCTAAAATAGATAAATTACTGAAATACCTTTAAAAGTGGAAAATTTACAGTTTTACCCCTAGGAGGTAAATTACCGAAATACCCTTAGGGTTAAATTGACCTAAATGCATGTTTGACTGTTGTTATTTACTGCATGACATGTTGTTATTATCTGATGCATGGACTGGGATATTGACGGAGGAAGTCTGAAAGTGGCTTGTCCACGTCTTGGAGGCTTTGCCTCAATTCTTTGATAATGAAGTGAAGGTCAAGAATGTGGAGTGTTAAATGGGTGGGTTGAGCTATTCCCCACATGGAGTGTATGGCTGGTATGGGTGGAGTGTAGTGGTTAGTGGGTTGAGTAGTCTCCCCAAATGGGTTTGCATATGTTTACTGATGTTGCATGTATTTTGAAATGGGCCTATGGGCCATACTGTTATCTGAATAAGGGCTAAGGCCCGGTTTATTATGTCTGAAAAGGGCTCTAGTCCAGTACCACTGTTACCTGAATAGGCTTAGGCCCAATAGGCTTGAGCTGACTTGGGCTTTGAATGGGTTTTCCTTACACACTGAGTTTCCCCAAACTCACCCCTTTTATTTTCATCCACGCAGGAAATCCCCAACCATAGTGGGCTTGGAGCTATGAGGGAATTCGGAGTGGCCACCCATTCTGAAAGTTTGATTTTCTTCTGGTGAACTGGACATCCTTTTGATTACGTTTGAGGTTTTGGGCTTTTAAATGTAATAAGGCCGCTTATTTATTTTTGATGGTTTTAATATGTATTACTAAGATAGGTAATACTTATTTTAACTGTTGAAATTGGATAGCTTTAGGTGCGTTTTCAAAAACAACATTGATTTTAAAATAACACGACAACAAGCAAAGCTTCCGCAATGAAAGTATTTTCCAAAATTAATCACTTTTCCTAAAAATGACTTAATCGAATCGGTTTCCTAAAAATATCCATGACGTTAAGGTGTGGCAATGGCGGTATGCATGTCTAGGATTGGATCCGAAGGGAGCTTGGTATAGCGATCCGATGGACTCACCACCTCTTTTCCGGTTTCCTACCTGGTGCACAGCTTCCATTCACTTTAACCCTTAATGAATTAATCTTTTGAACATCAAGTACGATTTTCAAGACTTAGAATGGAATTTTTTTTTTTTTTACGTTTTTGATGTGGCATGCCGGATCCGGCCATAACTTCTGGGCCGGGTTTAGGGTGCTACATAACTTTTTTATTAAAATGATTAAATTTCAAGATGGTCAGATCACACCTAATAAAAAGGATTGGTGGCGACTCTATTTTCGTTTTCTAAAATAAAAACTTGATTCCCTAAAAAAAAGATTTCAAAAACCATCACTTGGATAACTTTGGTTATCAGCTCGTGACACTTAAAGCTATACAATATATTTGGTGTTTTGAACAATATGGCATACATAATAGTTTTCACTACTGAAAGATATGTTGCCTTAGTCATTCTTCTCTTATCTTCCAAAGTTTTAGGATTCATATCATTCGAGTGATGTATACCATGCACCATAAGCAAGTTTCCAAAAAAATTAATACATTTTCAGCAAATCATTTTTCAAAATATCCAATTCTAGTGTAATTATGTTTAACATATGTATTTATATAAATTATGATAAATTATGATAATATATATATCGATGTAATTTTCATATGTAAAAGTATTATAAAAGTCTGTGCCAAAGAGTAAATTTATCATTTTATTAAAATTTTAACCCTTTTCTATTATTAAAAATTGATTCATATACATTAGTTTTAGGTACAATGGTACATCATATGTCATTATTTGGTTATTCCGTTAGTCACACTAGTTTTTAACATTACAAATAGATGAAAATTTTAACAAAAATGACTAAGTTACTTTTTGATCTAACATATAGGGACTAATTTACTCATTTTTCAGTATAGGGAGTAAAATGTAATCCAACTCAATGTACAAGGACTTCCATGTTATTTTTTCCCAATTTCACATTATTTTATCGTATTATATTTTAATTTTTTTTAGCATATGCCTATCATGTAAATGGTATAATGTGAAAATTTTTTAGTGTTACTTCACATAGTTGATTTCATTTGTCAATTAATGATTGTGGATTGACAACATTGACCATTCTATGCATGGGGAGTGTAACACCCTAAACTTGGCCTGGACGTTATGGCCAAATCCGGGAGTGTTACAAAGAAGGGTTTTGAAATCAGTGTTACTTCTATAAAACTTTGTGTAGTCGTTCGATAAATCATCCAAGTTTTATAACCCATATTCATTTATATAACTATTACTGAAAGCGTTATACAATTAATTGATTTTCCAGAACATAATTTACAGCGGAAGTCTTAGAAACCGATATATTTTGGAAATCCAGTTCGTATTTTCAGAAAAACCTTTGTTTGCGTAAAACCATCATTTTCATAAATCATTTTGACAAACCACGCAGGATAGAAAATCGAAACTAAAACCAGCAGTTCAAACCATACAGTTCAGATAGTCCCAAAAATTACAAGATCTCAAATAAATCCAAAATTTTAATTAAAACTGTTAATTACTAAGTAAAAATAGTTCTCTGTCGAGTGGTCACCACTAAGCCTCTGTCGCATTGATCCACCTAAGTTTGTGGATTATCTGAACAGAACAGACAAACAGATGTGAGTTTTCGTAAACTCAGTGTGTAACCTAACAGAAATAGTCATACAACATACACAGAATCTAATATACAGTTAGATACAGATTCAGACCTAAGTCCATGACAAATACAGATAGCAAAATCAGATAAGCAGAATCCTACCCCATCCTCTACACACCATATCCGACCATCCCATCACACCATGTGGGGTTAAAAACACCCACTTATCCCTACACACCATATAGAGTAAATGCGGCACATAACAAATAATATGCAATCAAGTTGCCAGAATAAAGACGAAGAATCGCCATTAAGATCACTTCCTCCACATATACAATTCCCACCCCAAACACAGATACATAATATAGATGCAGAAATATCAGGGTAAACATGCTTAACATGCTCGTATACAGATGGAGACATACTTAAACAGTACAATCAGACATACATATAGTATCCTAATCAGATCAATCTATCAGAATATCATAGCACATAAAATAAGGTTTTGGTTAGCCATTACCGACCCTACGGTAGGTCCACAGTCGATCAGAACGACCCCTGCAACCTTAAGGAACATTTCAAAATTAGAGGCCCACATGCCCGTGTGGGCCCACTCACCCAGATTGACCTTGCCTGTGTGGGAACATTTGAAGGTTCAAAATACAAATTTATTAATATTTTAATTTATAATTTCATAAATTTTAAAAGGATTAAATAATAAATTTACTAATTTAAGAAGACAATAGGGATGGTAAAATCTAATTGAACCTATCTGCTTTCGGTTCGGGATGGATTTTTTTAATTTAAAAAATTAAATAGATTGAATCGAAAATCTAGGAGTTACAAAATTCTCATAAATAACAAGTGTTTACAAAAAGAACACTTACTTTGGTTGACGTATGGTATAATAAGTCTGCAAAGCAGTAAGCAAAAGTGTAGTAATGGCACCCGCTAATGCCAAAAACGACCAAGGACTCTTAAAATAAGTTTGATAACCTTGAGCTGCAAGATTAACCCACGTAGTCTTACAATGATCATGTATTTTCCATTTAACCATACGGAAAATCATCGGACTAGGAATCAAATCAATGTTCATCTTCTTGATAAGCTTAGCCACTTCTTTATCACTCCCCAATCTATTGTATAGTATGCCGGCGTCTCTCAGTTCCTTAACATCTTCGGCTTCATCGATCAATGAATCAAGGAAACCCATATATGAAGTGACAGCGAAATTGTTGTAGAAATCCGGACACATTTCGTAAGCTATTAAGTTCATGGTTGAACCATATCAGCGGTAACCGTAATTTTCCGACGAAAAAGAAACGGTTGAAACTGATGTCGGTTAAACAACTTGTTTCACTTGCTTCTAACAATAACCCGGCGTTTTTAAGCTCTTTTACGTTACGAAAAGGGTGTGAATGGTGCCGTTTTGTTCTTTTATGGTCGCTGCGATTTATCAAGTATATGAAAAACCTACAATGCCATTGTTTTTCGTTTTGAAGAGGAGTCTTACTCGTAGTAGATGCAATAAGTGAGTTGGCTCTTCTTCTTTTTCTTGCAGCTGCTGCCACCATTCACTAGAGCAAAATCTGTGTTAGTCGGGAGCCAGCAAAAATTAAGGTTTGAATCCATCAAATCATTGATTTATAAGTTTAATTTACGTGATCGACTAATCCGATTTGAATAAAAATTATTTAAATTATTAAATTTTCATTTTAATTTTTAAAATTTATTAAATTATAAATTTATATATAATAAAATTATACTTTGAATCTTCAAAATCAACAAAAAACTGTTCAACACTTTTGAAAAATGATGAAATCATAAATTAATACATGAAAAAAATCTAAGAATCAAACTAAAGTTGTCGATCGGCCTAGTTAGACAGAGAATCGAGCAAGGTACTTATCCAAAATAATAAGTTAGACCCATTGAATCCAATCATTGAATCGATTTTTTTTTATATTTTTAATATATCTCTAATATTTTTAAATTTTATATAATTGAACCGAATCAACTAATCAACCGAAAATGAGACTCTAATCGATTCTATCACCTATGTAGTTGTAAAATCCTTTAACATTTATAAACTCCACAAAATTCCTTAAATTACCTGTTCTGCTGATGTGATTGTGGGTCTTTAACAGTGTCGTCGATAAACCTTTTGATCGCCTTCATGAACTTTTCGCCATTTTTGCTCGAGATTGTAAGCAATTCAAGAACACGAAAAGGTATTTGGTTTTCCAACAAGAACAGATCCGAGTACACAAATGTCAGCAAATCATTTTTAATAAACAATTCGTTCGACTTATTACGATCATAATGTTGGCCGTAACGCATATAAACTGCTTGTAAAATTGCGCAGCCGTCAACGAAGAACATCCAAGCCAGTTTCTCGTTATTGTTGCTATACCTCTCTAATTCCTTTGGATCATAGCATTTCTTCAAGTCATCCGTCTCTGCCTTCATGTTGTTGTACAAGGTATCCTTATCGACGCCAATGTTTTTGACGAAAAGTGCTGCTAATTTGAGCTTGAGCTTCTCGGATTCACGGAGGATGCCATCATCGTGGTGGAGTGGGCCGATTGAGATCACTTTCGGCTTGAAATACTTCCTGAAATCTTCGAGACGGCCAAGGGTTGATGGGGCTCTTTGTATCAATGGTTTGGCTTTGGGGTCGAGATGGTCGCCGTCAAAAGCTTCGTCTAATGACTGGAGATTCCGTAATTCGCTAGTGCTGCGACTGAAGTCCGTAGCCGGTATTTGAATGATCGTCTCTAGGGGATTGTTGTTGTTGTTCTTGTTGATTGTTTGATCAGTGGAAACTGCTCCGACGGCGCCGCCTCCTTCTTCAGTGGACGACATTGTCAGGCTGAGCGGTTGGAAGTAATTAACAAGGTGATTTTGTGAACTGTTTTTGGCTGAGTGAGTGATGCTGGAAAAAAGGTGGCAAACTTCTTTGAAAGCATCAAACGCATCTTTGGAATAACTGGTTTTCATCTCTTATTTTATTTTAAATCACTGCCTGTCACGAGTATTCAGTGACAGAACACGTACGTGGAGGACAACGATTTGAGGGGAAATAGAGATATTATATTACGAATAGCAGAACTGGATATTGTCGTATTTGATTATAAAAAGGTGTCGGCTGTAATTTAATTCTCAATGAGCGGGTTTTTTTATAAAATAACTTAAAATTTTTTATTAATTATAAAAATGATATTTTGTTTATCATTTACGTAGATAATAAATAGTAAAAATGGATAGAGTTAAAAAAATTGGCATGACCTATTTACCATGTCAACCAATTATTGACTATTAAAAATAAAAAATTACTTTTTAATGAACCTATTTCCCGTCACATGCGGCAGAAAATAATAAAGTATACAGTAGCTGCAGCCAGCGAAATCTAAGGAAGGTATGCACCAATCAATTGTTTTTAAGTACGAATATTCAAAGATAAAGTAATATTTAATTATCTGAATATTTGATAATAGGGACGAAGTTATAAAAGTTTAAAATTTGAAGTTGAATTATATATTTTTATACAAGTTAAAATACACTTTAATCATATTGGTTTGTAATTTTACATATTTTAAAGGGATTGGATCAAAATTTTACCATTTTGGAGGTTGAGATGCAATTTTGCTGTGTATTAACATGTAAAATTATAACTTTTAAAGGCACCCAAAGCATAATTTTTTCCTAGATCAATTGAACATAACTAATTACTCAATAAGCTATTGAATTAATTTTTCCTTGGCACTTATATACATATAGTACATGTAACAATATTTTTGTTAAAGAAAAGCAATTTGACTCTTTTTTTTTTTTTTGAAAAGTTAATGGCTAAATTTAGCTCAAATAAAAAAGAAAGAACAAAAGCCAATTTGACAGAAAATGTAAATGTTAAGGGTTGAATTTATCTTTTTGTCTTCTTTTTTTAAGTTTCATTTATAGAAATACAATTTAGATCCAAGTACAAATATATGTCTCGATTAATCTAGAAAGAACTAGACAAAATCCACACATGATATACACATATAATGAGAGTGAAACTCACACATCAAAAGTGAGAATAATATTATAGAACCTAAACACTCAACAACTCAAAACCTTCACCTTAACCAAGAAGCTAAGACCCTATCAAAGGGAGAATTTTATATCTACAACACTTCTTAAATTTCATTAGCTTAATAATAGCTATTCAAATATTTTTTTTCATTTTATTACTTAAATTATTTTTACTTACTTTAATATTTAAATTATCAGTATATTACATAATTTATTCCAAATATTTAACATTGTAACTGTAGCACCCCAAACCCGACCCAGAAGTTATGGCTGGATCCGGCATGCCACATCAAAAACGTAAAAAAAAAAATTTCTATTCTAAATCCAGAAAATCGTACTTGATGTTCAAAAGATTAATTCATTAAGGGTTAAAGTGAATGGAAGTCATGCACCGGTAGGAAACCGGAAAGAGGTGGTGAGTCCATCGGACTACTTAAGTACCAAGCTCCCTTCGAATCCAATCCTAGACATGCATACCGCCATTGCCACACCTTAACGTCATGGATATTTCTAAGAAACCGATTTGATTAAGTCATTTTAGGAAAAGTGATTAATTTTGGAAAAATACTTTCATTGCGGAAGCTTTGCTTGTTGTCGTGTTATTTTGAAATCAAGCTGTTGTTTTTGAAAACTTGCCCTAAAGCTATCTAATTTCAACAGTTAAAATAAGTATTACCTATCTTAGTAATACATATTAAAATCATCAAAAATAATTAAGCGGCCTTATTACATTTAAAAGCCCAAAACTTCAAACGTAAATAAAAGGATGTCCAGTTCACCAGAAGAAAATCAAACTTTCAGAACGGGTGGCCACTCCGAATTCCCTCACAGCTCCAAGCCCACTATGGTTGGGGATTTCCTGCGTGGATGAAAATAAAAGGGGTGAGTTTGGGGAAACTCAGTGTGTAAATTAACCCAACCATAGCCTATATCAGCTTAAACCACAGAAATAGAATAAGTTGGCCTTAGCCCAGAACAGAATTCAAAATAAAGCCCATAGGCCCATAACAGAACATAACAGATATTACATGTTTATGCAGAAACCCAACCATATCCAACCGTATACACCCCCGTACCAACCTTACACCGTGTGGGGAGACAACTCGACCCACCCAACCACTACACACCACAGAATTTGTAGCATGGCTGCCAGAACAGATAATGTGACAGAGTCACCAGATACAGATAATTGTGGCAGAGCCACCAGAACAGATATATGTGGCAGAGCCACTAGATCAGATATTTGTGGCATAGCCACCAGAACGCTTCCTCCATAATATAACCCATGTCCCCATGCAACAGATATATAATCATGGCATACATCATACAGAATCAGATCGTCATGCTTTTCAGTCAAAATTAACCCTAGGGGTATAACGGTAATTTTGCACCTAGGGTATAATGATAATTTTCCATACATAGGTGTATTATAGTAATTTAGCTACTTTTAGGGTTTTCATGCATATCCTAACTATTTATGTACTATCAGAACACTTACCGCACATGCTTCTTGAATTGGGCAGTTGGCCCATGAACTCGATCTTTGGCCCATTAAGCCCAAATTATCAAAATGTACGAAATCGCACGCGTCTTTGCAGTTTATTACTTTAGATTACCAAATATACAAACCCAACTATCTTACGAGCATTCGCACACTCAAAATTCCCAAAATACCGACTTTTCAGCGCTTTGACTTTTCACTTTTGCCAATCTAGTCTATGAGAGAGTGTCAGTTACACACCTGTTTGCGACGATATGCTGACGAGATCCACACACGAACCGCCTACAATTGGATTACTAACATGTTAATCTAACTATTCAAATACAAACTACGTATTAACCCCTTACAATATTCGACCAACCACACCTACAGATCATAGTAAGCTTATAAGAAATCAATAAGCAACTCATTAATAAATTTTTGTCAATGTTTACCACATAATCATAATTTCACTGCAAGCTGTCTTCCTGAGCAACAGTCACTAAATCATTTATAACTGGAGCTACAAAACTCCAAATCAAGTTCCGTTAATTTTCCCTGAAAATAGACTCATATATCTTCTATCCATAAAATTTTCAGAATTTTTGGTTTAGCCAATCAATACCAGAATTTTCTCAAAGTTTCCCATGTTTCACTGTTTGACTAATCTGACCACCCTTCATTACGAATCAAATTTCTCATTGTACAGAATTCAAAATATTTTCTTGTTTATTTCATTAGAAACTAGACTCAATAAGCTTTAATTACATAATTTATTCAGCTTCTAATTCTTCTCCCACAATTTATGGTGATTTTCCAAAGTTACGTTACTGCTGCTGTCCCAAGCAGATTTATTACCAACTCACTCTTTCACACCTAACTTGCATGCTTGTTATTTAAACATGTATATCACCAATCAATCATCACATATCTATGATTTTACTTAAGTATAATCTCCATTTCATCATTTTAAAGCACAACATGTTAGCCGATTTTTCCCCTTAGCATCTAAGGCACATGCATGCTCATTTGTTTGGCTCAACTTCACCTATCTTCCATTTTTCATCAAAAGAACATGAAACAACAACCATTTCCTTCATTTTAATTCATGACTAAATGCTCACAGCACAATTAAAAATCAAAATATACTTCAAAAGTTAAGGTAGAATCAAGAAGAATTCATGAACCTCAAAATAGAAGCAAGGTACCAAGAACTTACCTTCAATTTTCCTCCTCCTAATGACCAAATACTCAAGAGCTTTTTCCTCTCTTTTCTCTTCTCTAACTTTCAGCTATGATGAACAAAGATGGACAAAACTTTGTTCTTTTCACCCCTTTTTCTTTTAATAAAACTTCATATTTCATCCATTTAATTCTTTAATACAAAAGACATGAAATTCTTATCATGAAACATTTACCTAACCCATTATCATGAAACATTTACCTAACCCATTATCATGGAACATTTACCTAACCTATTATCATGAAACATTTACCTAACCTATTATCAATTTGTATCAATTTATACCATAAATTATGGATATCAAGTGTTCATTTTGTCTACAACAACATGATGGTTGGCCACTTCATGTAAAAAGGGAGGTTTATCATGCAAATCCTCCTATTTTGCACTCCTATTTATTTGGCCACTTCAATTTAGCCTATAGCATTTTCAAACATTTTCACATAGGTCCTATTTCATAATTTCACTCCCTTTTTCTTATGGAACAAAAATTAACTAAAATTACCGGGTTCTATCTTAAGCTTGGGCCTTCTAGAGGCCCACTAACATAATTAAACCTATGCCAACATTCACAGGATTCCCGAAAATTGAGGCGTTACAGTAACCATGCTTCTTTACATATATTAATTGCATTTATTATTCTACCTAACTCATGAAAAATCTCAAATTTGCAACATGTTATTCACATGCCAACCAACCAATTTATTATTCCAACCAACCAACCAATTTATTCACATGCCAACCAAATATACAATTTGGTACCTAATTCTAATTCAAAGCTCCAACTAAAATCATGAAAGAAAAATACATGACATGACATTTCTAAATGACTTAAAACTTACCTAAAACATGCTAAGTAAGTTCAAACATATTATTTCAATTCCATAGCAATTCATATTACCATTTCATCATTTATATTCAACTTTTCAATAACTTAAACTAAATATCAACAAGTTAGACAAACATCTACCATTACCTTTTCATGCCATAATGAATCATTCCATTTCAAACAATCATCACATTAGTTCTTTTATTTTTTCTTTTTTAGTCAACATATGCAAACCAACTTAAATAGATGACATTTCAACTTTCTAAATGCATCAAATATTTCATATTCATGTACTAACAAAGATCATGCCAAGAACCCACATGCAAAGTCATTATATACCACATTTAACTCATCAAGACTTTTAGAAACCAAAGGTTACTACAAACGGTGATACAATTGTCGCTATCCTTGACTCAAACTGATAAAAAAAAACTACCAAATTGACGATAAAATAGTTTAAGCTTTGAACGATCCAGCCTACATGTTCTGCAAGGTAACAACCTAAAAGAAAAAAAGAAACAATGGGATACATATATGATATGCTTAGTAAGCTCATATGGAAACTAAAACTTACCTAGATCTATTGAACATAAAAAATTACTCAATAAGCTATCAAATTAATTTTTCCTTGGCACTTATATACATATAGTACATGTAACAACATTTCAAGTCAAAAGTGTTAGATACAATGTTGAATCATAATCCCGTCAACATTTAAAACATAATCACATAGCAATCTATATATCAAATTTCATCAATACTAGTTCATTTTCAATTCAAGATTTAATTCCATTTCTAACCATTTAATCATCCTCGGATGGAACCTTAGTAAAAAAGATCTAGGTACATGGGAATATTTTGCTGACACTTTACCGAACTTGCTCACACAAGTTGACTTTATATTAGAATTGTTCTATAACACCCCTAACCCATATCTGTCGCCGAAACAGGGTTATGGAGCATTACCAGAGTTTACACATCAAATATAATTAAGTCGTATCATTTACTATTCATATTCAAAATTTAACGTATTCAATCATAATGTCCCTTATATGGGCCCTCGAGACCCAATTTATGCATTAGAAACAAGTCGGGACTATATTGAGAACTCAGAGAATTTTTCGGGAAATTTTAAAATTTTTCTTTGGTGCATAGGACACACACCCATGTGGATAGGCCGTGTGGGCATTCGATGTGAGGCACACGTCCATGTCCCAGCCCATATCCATACCCATGTAACTCTCTAACTTGGGTCACACGGCCAACTACACGCCCGTGTGCTAGGCCGTGTGGACAATTTAATCTTTGAAAATTAGGGGCAAGGGACACACGACCAAACCACATGCCTGTGTGTCACACACGGCTGAGACACACGTCTGTGTCTCTGCTCATGTGGACGAAAATTGGCCATTTTCAGGCCACTTTTCTCACCCAATTTGCCTTTCACCTACGACATCATCCAAACACATTCACAAGCCAATTCATAACCCTTAAATCAATTCCAATACCAAGTCTTATGCATGACATATTATCTCATATGTTCAAGTGTTTAAACTTACCAAAAACACATTTATGCTTACAGGCATACTTTATCAATTAAGCTAATTCAAAACCATTCATCAATAGGTTTGTATACTTCCTATCATATCACCATTTTATCACTCATCAAACTTGATAAGGCTTTATATAATTACATCAAAATATTTACAAACAAAATATTTCATCATTTTGCTTAACTTAGCTTATACATGCCATTATACCATGCTTTATATGCCAAGAAGTCCGAGGGATAGTGTGATGTGTCTCCGACCAAGTTCCAACTTTCATGAGCTTCCCAGTAAGCATTTAATGCTTAGTAAGTTCGTATAATGGAATTTAACTTACAATTCATATTCATTCAAAATAACATAGATAATACATCCAATTCAATGTAATCAATAACCCAAACAAACAAACATCCTCATCAAACATGTTAGTTACATAATTCATAATAATGCCAAGGAATATAGATGAGCTCATCAATACCTCATTTCCACATACATGTGTTTATCATTTCAAGTTTCCAAGGAACATGTGCATATCATATTTTTTTATAACAAGTATTCTCATAGTATTTCATCTTGAATTCATATTATCCTTTATCGGAACGTTACCCGTTGAATCATTTAAAATATCGATGAATACATGGGCAGCACACACAAAGTGTACAATACGGTAAATCCGTCAACTCATATTCGGGAGTGCTTATAAAAGCACATAAATGGGAAGCTTATCCGGGCTAAAACAAGAAACTCATAAGAGCCATATTCAAGAAGTTCAAGCGAGCCAATAACGGGTAGCTCCGAAGAGCCATTTATCGGGAAGCTCCGGATAGCTATATATTAAGAAGTTAAAGCGAGTCGTATCAGGAAGCTCACAAAGAGCCAATTAACAGGAAGCTCACGAAGAGCCTATGATCAGGAAGCTCATAAGAGCTAAGGTGTGTCCACAACACATGTAAGATCACAACTTATTGGGATGCTCCGAAGAGCATTAACGGGAAGCTCGCAAGAACCATATAACGGGAAGCTCACAAGAGCTAATAACGGGACGCTCTTTCGAGCTATTGTGTGTCTGCAACATATGCAAGACCACAACCAATACGGGAGCCCTGTATCCAATCGATTTTCATGTATTCAAACGGGATTTCATATTTATTAGGCAGTATCAAATTTATAATTAATTTCATAACATATCAATTATACAACTCACATATACAACATTTCATTCAAACATGTAAATTTACACAATTTAGTTACACGGTCTTACCACGACACTTGTTCGTATACGAGAATCTACTAATCCGATACTTTTTGTTTTCCTCAATCTAATTTCGTACTAGGTCAATTTGGATCTATACAAGTAAATTTAACTCAATTTAATGAAATTCATATTCAATTCAATCAAATTCACATTTTTGGCAAAAGTACCTTTTGCCACTATACTTTTAATTAATTTCAATTTCATCCCTAGGCTTGGAAAGTGAAATTCATGCAATTTAATCCTTATTCCAAGCCTAGCCAAACTTTTCATATAACAATAACAGTCCATATATTTCACAAAAATTAGAAATTTTTCATGAATTTTATATCTTTTCAATTTAGTCCTTAAATCACAATTTCATGAAAATTTCCTTTACAAAAGTTGTTTATCTATCAACAACCTTTTATTTTCTACCATAAATTTCAAATTTTCAAGATACTCATCCATGGAAAATTTTTTATACTTTAATAACTTTGCAAATTGATCCCAAAAATAGATAGGTTAGGTTATTACGATCTCAGAAATGTAAAAATTATTAAAAATAAGACATGATTACTTACCTAATTAAGCTTACTTGAAGTTCTCTTTCTTAGCTAGGGTTTCCATAGAAAATTTTGGGGAAGATGATGATATAAAATGATATTTTCTCTTTTAATTTAATTATCATCTTTTATTTTTCCACTTTCCAATTTAGTCCTTTTCTTTTCTTAAATTTCTATGGATGAATCATCATAAATATCTACTAACTTCTCTTAATGGTGTATTTGCCTTATAAGGACCTCAAAATTTGAATTCCGTAGTTATTTAATCCCTCTAGCTACTAGAATTCAACTTTTACATTTCATGCAATTTAGTCCTTAATAACAATTAAACATGAAATTAGTAAAATTTTCTTATCAAAATTTTCATACTTCTTTCCTATCATAATGCAGGCCACACAATAATATTAAAATAAATTTTCTTTCTGACTCACATTTGTGGTCCCGAAACACTATTCCGATTTTATTGAAAACGGGTTGTTACATGTTCACACAAGTTGACTTTGTAATTTATATTATGTAAAATTTAAGATTTTTATATTATGTAAATCAAAGCTTAGCATAACTAATTAGTATAGAATTTTCAAAATAATATGGCTTTATAAAGATATATAATTCTTGATATAAGTCTCAACAAGGGAAAAATTAAGGAGAGGAAAATTGTGGTGGAAAGGGGATCGATTTCACCTAAACAGGTGGAGAGCTGAAGAATGATAAGAGAAGGAAGATGGTTGATATGAACGCTAAAAGTAATTGTTAAAGGTTGCTAATAGGGGAAGATCCCTTTCTCATCGTCATGGAGTGCATAAGGGACGTGTATAGGGGGCTCTATTCTATTATTCCTTTTGAGGGCATATGAGGTTGTTATGCTCAGGTGGGTTTCAATATTCCCTGAAGAGAGTTTTCACACTAAGAAGCGAATTGCTAGACCATGGTAAGCAGATAGCTTGATAAAAGGGGACACTACTCTGTTAAGAGGTGGTCTCTCAATAAGTGATTAGTCTAAAAAACTGAGCAATTGAGGATAGTCCGATGAATAAGAGATAGATAATTGTATTTGTTAAATATGACTCCTATTTTCAGTCAAATTTAACAAATAGTCTTTCAGTTAAACTCTATTTACTTGTTTCAATCAAACACTGATTAGTTTAGATTATTTTATTATTATTTGATCTATGAATTTAGCCTATAAATAGGCTCTTTTACAACCTTAAAATTGACACCCATTAGAGATTAGAACTCATAACACATTTAGAGAATTTTGTGTTTACATTTTGTGGGTTCTTTGTTTTCGGGTTTTTGGGGTTTAGTTTTTATCTCCATCTTTTATACTCTTCGTTCTTTTGCCATTATAGTAAAATTATCTTTGCTCGTGGTTTTTTATCCTCTTTGGAGGGGTTTTTCCACGTTAAATTTGTGTGTTCAATTTCTCAATTTATTCTGCTATTTTCTTGTTCGTTACTTAATCGGGTTAAAATCCTAACAAGTGGTATCAGAGCTAGTTCAATTTTTATAGATCAGCCCGTTCAGAGATGGCAACAACAAGGTTTGAAATTGAGAAGTTTGATGGTGTGACAAATTTCAATCTGTGGCAAGTTCTGATGATGACAATTCTAGTTCAATCAGGCTTGAAAAAGGTTGTTATCGGGAAAAAGCCTGAGAATCTAAATAAAATAGAATGGGAAGAGCTTGATGAAAAGGCTTTATCTGCAATCCAGTTGTGCCTCACGAATACGGTATTGCAGGAGGTATTGATGGAAAAGACCTCATCTGCCTTGTGGAAAAGGTTAGAAACTCTTTATGCGACTAAGTCTCTGGCTAACCGTTTAGTGTTGAAACAACGTCTATTTACGTTTCGCATGAACGAATGTGAGCTTCTTAGAGATCACATCAGTCAATTCATTACTCTTTTAAATGATTTAAAGAATGTTGAGGTTTATATTGACGATGAAGATCAGGCTATGCTATTATTGTGCTCTTTACCCCCTTCATACAAGTCTTTCAGGGAGACCCTGATTTATGGCAGAGACAAACTCTCGTTCAAAGATGTGAAGGGTCATTTGTTGAGTAGAGACAAAATCGACAATGAGCTTCATTTGGATAGCAAGACAGATAGGCAAGCTTCTGTTTTGGTAGCATCAAAGAAATGAGATAAAAGGTGTCGCTATTATAAAAAGTTAGGTCACGTCAAAGCAGATTGTTATAAACTGTGAAATAAAAAAGCTGTTGAGAGTAACGAGGAAGATGTAGCTGATGCTAATTTGGCCGATGAAAATGGGAATGATTTCTTGTTAGTGTCAACAAGTGATAACACCAAGCTCACGTCCGAGTGGATCCTAGATTCAGGATGTTCTTTCCACATGTGTCCCAATAGAGAATGCTTCTCCCCATACAATTCGATTGAAGGTGGAGTTGTGCGTATGGGAAACGATTCATCTAGTAAGGTAATTGGTGTTGGTACTGTTAAAATTAAGATGCACTACGGGACGATTAGGACACTCTCAGATGTCAGATATGTACCTGATTTATGAAAGAATCTCATCTCCTTAAGTATTTTAGACTTGAAAGGATGCAAAATCAACATCGAGTCGAGCGGTATTAAAGTATCTCGTGGAGCTCTCGTTTTGTTAAAAGGTAAAAGAACCGGCAGTCTTTATATTCTGGAAGGTTATACAGTGACCGGTGAAATCGGATGTCCCTCGTCCGTTACGGAATTGAAGTCAACTTGTTTGGAGCGGAGGCAACTTGGTCATAGGAGGGAAAAAGGTATGACTGTTTCGTTGAAGAGAGGTTCTCTTTTGGATGCAGGTTTTGAAAAGTTAGGGCACTGTGTTCGTGAAAATCAAACCCGGGTTAGTTTTGATTTGGCAGTGTACAAGTCGAAGGCTAGAAGTCTTCCAGTTTCTAAGCACAAATTCGACTCAATTAATTCCCTGCATAGTTCAAGATAGGCTCGTGGCGGGCTTTGGCAAAGATGGCGTTGTGGAAATATGAGTCAAGGTGGAGATTTGTTAAATATGACTCCTATTTTTAGTCAAATTTAACAAATTTAACAAATAGTCTTTCAGTTAAACTCTATTTACTTATTTCAATCAAACACTGATTAGTTTAGATTATTTTATTATTTGATCTATGAATTTAGCCTATAAATAGGCTCTTTTACAACCTTAGAATTGACACCCATTAGAGATTAGAACTCATAACACATTTATAGAATTTTGTGTTTACGTTTTGTGGGTTCTTTGTTTTCGGGTTTTCGGGGTTTAGTTTTTATCTCCATCTTTTATACTCTTCGTTCTTTTGCCATTATAGTAAAATTATCTTTGCCCGTGGTTTTTTATCCTCTTTGGAGGGGTTTTTCCACGTTAAATTTGTGTGTTCAATTTCTCAATTTATTCTGCTATTTTCTTGTTCGTTACTTAATCGGGTTAAAATCCTAACAGTATTCAAGCATCCACCTGATGCCTTTTGAAAGTGCTACATGGCTAACTTAAATGGAAGTAAAAAAGAAAATGATTTGATATGGGATGAGAGTCTCAGGATAAAAAAAAAATTAGGATAAATGCAATGTTGAAATGAATATACTAGGGAATCTTTAATGTTTATGGCCAAACCCCACCTCTCCTATCCTATACTTCATCTATAATAATGATTCTTGGCTTCTTCTACAATTGCCTTCACAAAATGAAGCTGACATTTGCTGTTGTCCTTCATTTACTTTTATTTTCTTCCTATGAAATATATGCAAGTAGAATATAAATTATACATTTACAATTCCTCAATTATTTGGATTAGATTGAAAAATAATCTCAATTATTTGGATTAGATTCAAAAACAATTGACACTTGATTTGATTGTGAAAGAAGTTTTAGTTTAATGATATGAATGAGCTAAATTTTAAATTTATAATATTTAAGTTGAGTGTGAATGAATTTTTGACTTAATTGAAAATTTAAAATTTTAGATTCGAGTCTTATTTAATTATGTGTGTATATCATGTATAAATTTCGTTTAAATTTATTTTAATTTAATTCTCATACTATATAAACTTTATTCTTAATTAAATTCAAATATATTCGATTATCAATTTAATCATACATTGTAACGATGGATTAGGATTATAGTTAATTATATATTGAAACTAAATAATTAATTTAAGGAATTAAAAGATATTATATATTAATGGATTTGGCATCCCTATGCTTATAGGGAACAGATCGAAGATAGCAGATCTGATATTCCTGTGCTTACAGTGAAGCAGATCGAAGATTTCATCATGGCATCCCTGTGTTTATAGGGATCAAAGAGGACAGATTTGGTGTCTCTGTATTGTCAGAGAGCAGATCAAAGATAACAGATTTGGCGTCTTTGTATTAGACGGGGAGCAGATCAAAGATAGTAGATATCGCCTTCCTGAGTTGCAGTGAAGCAGATTGAAGCCGTTAAGAGACCATTTAAAGAAGATCAAGTACCAAAAAATTAAAATTTGGTGAGACTAAGAAAAATTGGCCATTTTGGAGTCTTTGCTCCATTCTCGTTACACGACAATGAGCAAAGAGGGGTAGCTGTAATGGCCAATTTTTGGCCCAAACAACCCAATTTTACAAAACCCACACCAGCCCAAAAATTAAACCAAACCCAATTTAGCCCAATAGACTAAAACCCTAAGCCCAGCCCAAACCTAAACAATTTTCAACAAAAAAGGGAGGAGAAGAACCCTAGCCGCCTCCCCACCTTGGCCCGCCACTACCAGTTGTCTGCCACCAGCACACCCACTTGCCTCCACCACTCTATACTTGCAAAAGAAGACAAAAAAGGACAGCAAAGAAAAACACCAAAAAATGAAATTCTTTGTATTTTTTTTCTTTGGATTTTGGGCTATATAAAAGCCCTATGTTCATTGTAAGAAAGGGGGGATTTTGCTTTTTTTTCGTGATTCAAAGGGGATTTTTCTTTTTTTGAGATTCAAGAACAAAAAATCAGTATATCAATAGCAATCAAAAAGGTTCAAAGGTTTTCATTATATTCACTCAAATCGTAGTAAGAAATAAGGGATAGAATCAAAGGTTTATATTCTTTCCTTTTCCTTTTTTAATTTTTTTATTTTCTGAATTTATTTATATATTCCAACTCTTTCTTCTTGAAAACAATATTTATATATATATATATATATATATATAGATCTAAAAATATATATAAAAAAGAATAAAAGAAAGTTACCTCTAGGCGATTTTCGGTCACAGTGTACGCGGTGGCAAAGTGAGCCACGGTGGGGTGGCAGATCCACAGGCCACTCGAGTTCTCTATAGAGAAAACTCCTCTTTTTTTTTCCTTTTTTTCTTTCCAAACTCAGAAAAATGAAATTTCAAAAAAAAAAATTGACTTTTATAAGCCCTCGGTACGACGTCGTTTTGAGGCCAACACTCAATACCCAAAATGGCGTCGTTTCGCTTGACCGGCGCGAGACCCGACCCATCGGCCTCAGGATCCGTGTGTTTTCACACGGAAGGGCTAATTGCACTTTTAGCCCTTCCGCCTTTTTTGCTTTTGAACTTTGTTTGTCTCTGCTTTTAATTTATGCCCAGGAATTTGATTTCTTTTCTAATTTGGTCCCCTTGAAGCTGCGCGTTTTGGGTCAAAGGGCTATTGTCCGTTTTAGTCCTTCCCAGTTATTTGCGTGTGCTAATTAATCCCCTTTTCTTTTATTTATTACGGATTTGCCCCAAAATATTGTTCTCAGATTCGATTATGTCCTTCCTATTATTTTTATTGTTTCATTTACCTTATTTATATTATTATGTTTGCATTTATCTCTTATTTTATTCTAATACTAGTATTATTAGCACTTCTATTGTTTTTACTATTAATTAATGTATGTTTATTATATATGTACGTATGTACATTTCTATATATAAGTATTATTTTATTACTTCATTTTAATATTACTATTATATCATATTTACTTTCGCATTTTATTATTATTATTATTATTATTATTATATATTAGTGTATATTTTATGTACATATATGTATATATATACTTTTATATATAGTATTGTTTTTTAAATTTAATATTTTTATTTGCTCTTTGTATTTCTATATTATTATTATTATTATTATTATTATTATTATTATTATTATTATTATTATTATTATTATTATATAGTAGTGTGTATTTGCATTATATGTATATATATACATTGATATATAGTATTATTTTTGTTTACTTTACTTTAATATTATTATTACCATTATCATCCTTATTGTAATTACTATTACCATTGTATTATGTTTTTAATACTATTTTAAATACCATGTATGTTGTGTACATTCTTAATACTATATTATGTACATATTTTTCAATACCACGTATATTATTATTATTATTTCTATTATTACGTATATATTTCAATACATGCATGTATGTATTTATGTATTGTTATTATTAGTTACTATTGTATATATATCACTGTTTTCAATAAATATTATTTTTTAATCTAGAACTACGCATTTTACATATCTATGTTCCCCATTACTTCATATTTACATTATACTATTATTATTCCTGTTATTATTATTATCGTTAGTTATCATTGTCAGCTCCATTTTACCATGTTCTATTTATTTCTATTTATTAACTTATGCATTCGACCATTGCATTTTCTTCATGTATTTGTTTATATTACTAAACCTTGCTTTTATCTTCTTATAATTGCCCATATCATTGTTATTAACACTGTCGCACTTATTATTGCGTATTAGCACCATAATTTGCTTTCGTGTTTTACTATAAATCACGTTATATTTTTAATCAATACATTAAAAAATTTCTTTCATAAAAGTAATATTCCGTATTTGGTAATTCGAAACAATCGTGCCCTAACTTACTGGGTTTCGACTTCTTCTCATTTTACCTAAATAACGGAGTATTCTTTTTAGTCAATATAAGTTAAAAAAAATGTTTATTCTCGGAGATATGAAGTGTTGTGCCCTAACTTACTGGGTATGATATTTTGTCACCTCGAAATAAGAATTTGTTTTAAAATAAAGGCAATATTCGATGTTTGAGAATTCAAGAAAAAGTGCCCTAACTTACTGGGTTTCGATTTCTCTCGTTTATTCTAAATGATCGAATGCCCTTTTTATAAATTAAAATACACAAATTTCATAAAAGGCAAGCTCGTTCTTGAAAATTCAAGATGTCGTGTCCTAACTTACTGGATGTGACATTTCATATTTTGAGACGAGAAGGTCTTTAACACTCGAGCATTTTCATAAAGAGGGATCGTATTTCAAAATTTATTTTAAATCTTTTCAATTTTCGATATTAAGACATTAATTAATCAATTAGGTACCAATTTTGGGCATTACGAGGGTGCTAATCCTTCCTCGTACGTAACCGACTTCCAAACCTATTTTCTTGATTTACGTGGACCAAAATCGTTGTTTAAATAAATCAAACCATTTATTAAAAACAACCGCTTTTACAAGGTGATCCAATCACACCTAAAAAGATTGGTGGCGACTCCCAATTTTCGTTTCCATTTTTAAAACAAAAGTCGATCCCCGTTTTTTTCAAAAAAAATGGTTACGACAGTTGTTTAACAGAATTCATGTTCAAGGACTAAATTAAAAAGATTGTTAAGTTCAAAGACTAAATATTAGTTTATCCCTAATATTCGTTACCCTGTTTTAGAAGTTGGTTGAATTTCTTGCCTGCTTACTTTTATTATTAACCACTGCTTTGTTCTTCTTTTTTTTAATTTTAGGTCCCATAATAGAAAAAAAAATGGATGAGAAATATCTAAAATAATTAGAAACAAGAAAAATATGATCTCAAATCCAATGATTTACCCATATCAAGTTACAGAGACTTAGGCCCTGGCCCAGGTGGATTCCAAGAACACAAACAATTAAATTGGCTAAATTTATTCATATCCACCAAATTATTAGAATTTTCAAATATATTCAAAAAAAAAATAGGAGAGACATTGGATGAAACCACAAGGTAAATTACAAACAGGATCAAATTGAAAGAAAAGCAAAATGACATAGAAGGAATAAAAGAAGGGAGGGCTAAATTGCCTGAAAAATTAGCACGTGTGTTAAGCAACATTGATGATAAGACACATAGGATAGAGCATATGGAATGTAGCATGGAAGAGAACATCAATAATGGGCAAATTAAAATTATAGAAGAATTGAGGGGCTTGAAAAGGGAAATAAAAGAGTTAAAGGAGGATGTGAAATAAATTAAAATAAAATTTTGAATGAAAGAAAGATATGGGTATTCTTTTGCTAGTCATGGATGTAATAACGAAGTTCAGTTTTCGTCGGTGTTGTATGGAAGAATCGAAGACGGAGTGAACGAGTTTTTAAAGATTTTTAAAATTTAATATCGAAGGATTGTTGTATGTGGGTATGTGAGTGTGTTTCTATTGTAAGGAATGGTGTAAAAAATTTTACAGTTTAAGGTTTTGTTATATAAGGAAAGAAAGCACCTTTTAAGATTATTAGAGGCACTTATTCTCGTGTCGTTGTGTTTTGTATTAAGTTGTACTGTTTTTTAGTGTATGTATTATGGACCTGTTGGTGTGGTACAAGTTTAATTCTTTTGAGTATGTCTTCTGATGTTAAGTATGTTTTGTTGGGGCCCTTGGCTCCTATATTTCAATGATAATAAAATATATTTCAAGCATAGTACTTTTTGTATATTTTTAAGGACACCTTCATGCATTTCACTTCATTAATAACGAAAGAAGCTTGGCTCCCTAGCTTTCCACTTCATCCAAAATTCACATGTATACAAATTAGGACAACGTAAGTTGTCACTGAACAACCCTATTTAAAGAAGAATATACCAAAATAAGACAAACCTAAGACCTGAACGCTGACCTCATGTGATACAAAGCTCTAAGATGTTCTGAAATTATGTTTTTTTTTTTTTCTTTCATTGGGTTTCTTCTCTTCCTTTTACACAATCAAAAACCCATATATGATTTTAAAAATACATTCAGGCTTCTTTGTCTTGCTAATTTCTGCAGAAAATTACTGGTCTATCACAGCCCCAAAGGTTCCACCATTTGAAGCACAAGAAATTGGCACATCATATAAGTTCTAAATTTGTCGCCAACTGACAAAACAGAGTAGAATTACATTAATTATGCTTAACATTACACTTCAGACATACATACAATTAAAAGTAAAATCAAAATAACACTAAACATGCTCGGAGTCGGAGGTGAATAGTCGGTTGAAAGAGCAGGGATTGAAGAGAAGAGGACTGGTGACGGTGGGTGTTGAGGGCAACGGATGGAAGGAATATTTTGAGGTTTTGTTCTTTGTTTTATATCATTTCATGGAATTGATGAAGAAAGGAAGCATCTAAGGAAGGAAAGGAGTTATTTGAACCAGATCAGCTTCGGCCTAGGTTTGAGTTTTTTTTTTGGAGTCAAAATATAGGCTTGATGTATAAATATTTTTAATCACAATTATATTTGGGCCATGATGATATTCAAATAAAATTCTCTCAACAATAATGATTCTAAATTTGAACTCACAAATAACTTTGTGTTAATCTTGATCGATTGCTCCAATCACTCAACACAAATAACTAAAGCTTCCTTAACCTCAACAAATGTTATAGTGTCAAGATTGAACAAACCGTCTCCTAATTCCCTATCATGATCCCAGTAGGCAACTTTGATGTTGAACATCCCATGGAACGTGAAAAAGAAAAGAAAAGAAAAGAAAAGAAGCACAATTACATTTAACACATGTAACAAGTTTCACCTTTTTCGGTGAGAAAAAGATTAGGCCACCATTAGGGAGTCCTAGGCTTCTAGTCGAAGCCTGTGAATCATTAGAATAAGAAAAATCATATAACGCTTGTTGCCAAATCACAATCTTATCAATGTTGGGGTTTTTCAAAAATAAAACAATTAACAAATACTTAAGGCCGGAAACGCCCTCTCTTCATGGTTTATAGTTAAACCCTGATGCACCCCAACCTACCCTAATAGAAAGGTAAAAGAATAATGTGCTAAATGGATTTCACTTCTTCCCACACCTTGGTCAATGAGGATCCACCTCCTTAAACCTTTTAGCAATGTTTTGTTTAGTAGCAACCACATTGTGACTGGACCTCCTAAGGTGATTTTTTTATATTTAGTATCACATTAAGCTCCCATTAATGATTCAAACTTTTCTAGGATGAATCACTGTTAGCATTTGATCCGTTAGGAGCCGCATATGAGAGAGGTGGAGAAAAGAGCCACTAGTACTCATATCAAATGTTGTAAAATTTATCTTTCGAAAAATGCCACACAAATTTATCTCGCTTAGTAAGGGACCTAATAAAGATTTTCTTAATAACTTTATATTCATTTTGGCTAGAACATTGTTGTAGTAAATCACTCTTCCAAATCCACAAGTCCATATTAATTAGGTCCATAAAAAAAAATAAGGCCTATCTCAAAGGAGGAATGGATCGAATATATTCAAAAATATTACAAGTCGAGGACCCATTGATCATGTGAAACCATAATGTTCTAGTCACTTTTGAATTCAAATTGGTTGCAAGATTTTTAGTTAAATTAATAATTCAAAATTTTAGCATAATCAAGGTATCTTTCATGTTTGATGTACGATTTTTAAAAACTAATCCTTTCAGGATTCGTGGTTATCCCTCCCAATAATATTATTATATCTAAGATTTAAATATGAAGTTTCTTCCTAAGAATACAATATGCCTTCCCTTCTCAATTTTTGTTCATTGTTAATTGATCATTTAGATAGAAATGCATTTGTTTTAAACCTTGGTGATTAGTTGGGTCTAGTGAACTTTTGGAGCTTATTCTATGCATGTAACTCCCAACATCCATTCTTAAGAAATATTTAGTTTCAAAATTACTTCAATTGTAATTATTACTTGATTGTGGTACAAGATTTTTATTACAATGTTTAAAACTATTCACAACTCCTCCTTAACATTTAATAGAAGGATAAAGGCATTTCAGCACGCTTCAACCCACATCCTTCTATACTAATAACGATATTGATACTAACTAAATTAAAAATCAATTTAACAACTGTACAGATTTTTAGGTTAAATAAATTTTAAGTACACATATTGCTGTTGTGATGTAAGTATTTAGGATAAATCACTCTGCATTGTCAGACAAATTGACCCAGACTATAAACTGTATATACAAACAAAATTAAAGAGCATTGGTAAAATGTACAAAAAATTTATTAACTTTCAATATTTATAATAAATTAAACACAAATATAATATACAAAACTTTGATGCCTTGAATACTTTAGGGGTCTTCAAGCAGCCTTTAATTTTTGTGATTGGATGAGTCTTGGCTGCCACAAATTGAAGAAGAAAAAAATATAAAAGCATTTCAGAACAAATACACACAAAATAAGCTTCCGCATGTAAGAAACTTATATAAGTTCGTTTCGGGTTTCACAAGTTTAATCGTATTAAGTTTGAGATTTTAATTTTGGATTGTAACATTATGAATAAAGTTATTTTAAGTATAAATTATTCAGATTAATTTGAATTCAAATGAATGTTTTGTTTGAATAATTTATATTTGAGTCAATAATAAACGGGTTTAAATCGCTAATTTTTATGGTCAAACTGAATTAATTAGTTGAATTTTTGGATTCATGTTAGAATTGACACATTTAATTAAAAATATTTAAACATTAAAATAATTAATTAAATATATTTAAACATTAAAATAATCAAAAGTCCTTCAACTTACGGACGAAAATTAATATTTTACTTTGGCCTCCCGATTTTTTAAAATTCCTAATTAAGCCTCACAAAAAGTATTGAAGTTTTCAAAATTTTCAAAAGTTGTCTTTAATTTCCTCAAATTTTTTTATTAAATCTCTTAAATTTTATTTTCAAAAAATGAATTTCATTAAACACCAAAAATTAAATAGATTGAATCCAAAATCCAGGAGTTACAAAATTCTCATAAATAACAAGAGTTTACAAAAAGACTAGTAAACAACACTTACTTTGGTTGATGTATGGTAAAATAAGTCTGAAAAGCAGCAAGCAAAAGTGCAGTAATGGCACCCGCAAGTGCAAAAACCGTCCAAGGACTCCTAAAATAAGTATGATAACCTTGAGCTGCATGATTAATCCACGGAGTCTTACAATGATTATGTATTTTCCATTTAACCCCACTGTAAATCATCGGACTAGGAACCAAATCAGTGTTCATCTTATTGAAAAGCTTAGCCACTTCTTCATCACTCCCCAATCTATTGTATAGTATGCCGGCATCTCTCAGGTCTTTAACATCTTCAGCTTCATCGATCAATAAGTCAAGGAAACACATATATGAACTGACGCTGAAATCGTTGTCGAAATCCGGACACATTTCGTAAGCTATTAAGTTCATGGTTGAATCATCGACGGGGATTGGCGGTAAACATAATTTTCCGATAAAGAAGATAGGGTTGAAACTGATGTCGGTTAAACGACTTGTTTCGCTAGCTTTTAACCATATCCCAACCTTTTTAAGCTCTTTTACGTTAGGAATGGTGTGTGACTGGCACCGTTTTGTTCTTGCTTCGTTGCTAGATCCGTGTTCAATGAAAAACGGAAAATACCACCGCCGTGGTTTTTCTTTTTTGAAAAGGAGTCTTACTCGTAGTAGAATCAATAAGTGAATTCGCTCTCCTTGATGCTGCTCCCACCACCATTCACTGGAGCAAAATCTGTATTAGTCGAAGCGAACCTATAAATTTTTTTGGGTGAATTACACTAACAGTCACTCAACTTTGGGGTAGCTGACAAAACAATTATTCAGGTTCAGTTCAGTCAGTGAACTTTCGAAAAATAACAAAATAGTCACTAATGTTATTGAAAAGTGACAAATCAGTCATTCATTAACATTTTTCATCACAAGCTTAATGTGGCCAGTTAACTAGCTGATGTGACCAGTTAACTTGCCACGTTGGACAAGTTGTCAAAGTGTCAAAAAGAAAAGAAAAGATGATTGGTTAAGGGTAAAAAGAAAAATAAGAGAAATGGAGAAGAAGAAGAAAAGAAGAACAGGGGAGGAAGAAGGGAAAATGGAAGGAGCTTACACGCTTCGTACCAACGATTCCCAAGGGTCAAAATCTTGAAACTTGAAATTTGATCATTAGGAATCACTGGTACGAATTCCTTCCATTTTCTCCTCCTCTTCTTTTTCTCTTCTTCTCCATTTCTTCTCTTATTCTTCTTCTTTTTTTTTTTTTTGTTCTTCTATTGGCCAGACTTCTTAAATGGGTTTGTTTAAATGACAGCTAGCCCACCCTTCAATGCCATGTCACTTTTCCATTACGTCTGTAATGGAAAATGGTTAAAATGACTGTTTTGTCAGCTACCACAAAATTGAGTGATTGTTGTTGTAATTTATCCTTTATTTATTTGGAACTGTAAATTTTTAACAAGCTAAATTTAAGGTTTTCAAAATCCAACTTGTTAAGTTATCGATTTATAAGTCTAATTGGTCTGATGAATTCATCCGATTTAATTAAATTAATTATTAAAAATTTTCAATTTGATTGCCCAGTTCAATTAATTTTTTTTTTCGGTTCAACCTGTTTATATAGATTTCCAAATCGATTGGTCCAATGACTTCCTTCGGACTGATACCTTAATTAATTTCCAATCCAAATTGATTCAAATAATATTGGCTAAAATACAATTTTTATTATTTTATTAATGCAAAATTTTACCATTTTAAAGATATTAAAATATAAAATTTCCATTTTAAAAAGTTGGATTTGAAATCATAAATTTTTTTCTAAAGAAATGTACACTCAAGAGGACCAAAGGAACTGGCAGGGAAAATTTGTTTTATGCACCATTTTCATCACATCATTTATGATCATATTTAATTAAACTTCCAAATCAAAGATAATGTGTCTTCTTTTAATTGAGTGGCACCATAGATGATATGGTGAAAATAGTCCATAAAATAATTTATCAAAGCAAGAGTAATTCCAAAATAAAAATTACATTTTAATTCTTTAAAATTATTAAATTATAAATTTATATATAATAAAATTATACTTTGACCCTCAAAATAAAAAAATATTTTGTTGAGTCTCTTTAAAAAAATATGAATTTATAAATCAATACATGAAAAAGTTTAAGAATCCGACCAAACTTGTCGGTCGGGCTAGTTGGAGAGAAAATTGAACAAGGTATTAATCCAGAATAAGAGATTAGATTAGTTGAATTGAGTGATCGAATCGATTTTCTTTATATTTTAATATATCTTTAATATTTTCAAAAATTTATATAATTAAATCGAATAAACTAATCAATGTAAAAACTTTTAACATTTATAAACTTGACAAAATGATTTTTTTTTTAAATTCCTTAAATTACCTGTCCTCGGCTGGGGTGATAACAGTGTCGTCGATGAACCTTATGATTGCATTCGTGAACTTGTTGCCATCGCTCGAGCTTGTAAGCAATTCAAGAACACGAAAAAGGTAATTGGTTCTCCAACAAGAACAGATCCGAGTACACAAATGTCAGCAAATCGTTTTTAATAAACAACCGGCCATAAAAATTAAACATATCATCATCACCATCATCACCGTAACGCAAATAAACTGCTTGTAAAATTGCGCAGCCGTCAACGAAGAACATCCAAGCCAGTTTCTCGTCATCGTCGCTATATTTCTCTAATTCCTGTGGTTCATAGCATTTCTTTAAGTCATCGAGCTCTTTCTTCATGTTGCTGTACACCTTAAGGTAGTCAATGTTTTTGACGAAATGTGCTGCTAATTTGAGCTTGAGCTCCATGGATTCATGGAGGGTGGGATCATCGTGGTGGAGTGGGCCGATTGAGATCACTTTCGGCTTGAAATACTTCTTGAAATCTTCATTACGGCGAAGGGTAGATGGGACTTTTCGTATCAATGGTTTGTCTCTGAGGGTGGGTTGGCCGCCGTCCAAAGCTTTGTATAATGACCGGAAATTCTCTAATTCGCCACTGCTGAGATCGACGTCTGTACACGGCATATCAATGCCCACGGAATCGTTGTTGCTAATGTTGTTGATGACTGTTTGATCAGTGGAAACTGCTCCGACAGTGCCGCCTCCTCCCTCCGTGGACGACATTTTCAAGCTGAGCTTTTGGAAGTAATAAACAAGGTGATTTTGTAAACCGTTTTTGGCAGAGTGAGTGATGTTGGAGAAAAGGTGGCAAAATGGCTACGATGAAAACAAATATTTCTTTTATATGTATACTCTTAATACCATATTATTAGTATTAATATTAGCGTGTTTTTTCATGTGTATATACTCTCAATATGATATTTTATATGTATACTCTTAATACCATATTATTCTTACTATTTTCACTATTATTACCTTTAATATTATTGTTATTATTTACATATATGTATAGATATTTTCATGTACTTATAAAATGCACCGTTTTCTTATTTTGTTATTATACATTTATCTTACACGTATATATTTTATCCTTATTGTTATGAATATTAGTATATGTCTTATAATTTATGTATATTTCTTTAATACATATAGGTATATGTTTATTATTAATAGATGTTTTCAACATTATTATTATGTATGTATATATTATATAAGTATTTTAACATTTTATTGTATATGCATTTTCATATATTATGTATATATATACCTTTTAAATATTGTATTTTTATACATATCATGTATATATTTGAATATTATAGTATATTTCTAATACTATTACTATTTACATATATATATATTTTACATACATATTCTTAATATCATTATCATGTATATATCTTCATTGTTTCCATTTCATGTTTAATTCTAGCTTTACGTTTAATATCTCATATATCTTTATGATTTTAATATATTTGTCACACTTATATTTGCTTCAATATATTTCTAGCTCTGTCATTTATCAATTTGCTTTGCGTTATTTCGAAAATCTTATTCTTGCCTCCTAATTAATTTCCATAAATAAGGCAATGTACCGATTTAACATCAAGTCATCGATTTCATCGCTATGTTGGGTGAAATTCGCTGGCTCGTGCTAAAAGCGGGACACCCTTCTAAAAAAAACCAAAAATTTCGAATTCTAGTATTTCAATCGGATCGCGATTAGATATTAAGTTGAACTTGTATTCTTGAGAATCAAGACAACGCGTGTTTTACAAGATACCAATTTTGGGCGTCGCGAGGGTGCTAATACCTTCCTCGTGTGTAACCGACTCCCGAACCCTACTTTTTCTCTAGATTTTGACGTAGACCTAAACTCGGCCTTCTTTTTTGTTTTAAAAATAAATTTATTAGGTGTCCGATCATACCTATAAAAAGGATCGGTGGCAACTCCCCCATTTATTTCAAAATCAAACTTCAGTTTTCAAGTTTTCACTAAATCGCCACAATTAGCGACCGAAAGCAAATTTTACGTCGGTACACTGATGGTAAGCAGTATCAAGATAAGCTGGATTAATCGTTGAAGAAGTTCCACTAGATGTACACTCTCCATGAAAAATCCATTTTTTATACCCCGAATAAAGCCATCAACAATTAGATGTTCGTAGACAACTTCACGAAAATGCCAATTGATGTTGCCACACTTCTTACACAGGCAAAGAATCATATTCCCTTGGCTTGCATTTTGAAATGCAAAATTTAGAAAAGTTTGTACTCGATTTCGATAGGCGTTGCTTACCCTTGACAAATTCATCCAACTCCTATATGTCGTAGTTCTTGAAATCTAAAGTTTACAATAAATTACACGGGTAAGTTGTTTATTTATAAGTATAATTAAGTTATGGAAGTTATGACATGATATATATTTATGTATTATGTAAGTTATCCGAATTATGTAAATTATGTAAGATATGATATATATTTATGTATTATATAAGCTATGTAAATTATGTAAGTTATCCGAATTATGTAAATTATGTAAGATATGATATATATTTATGTATTATGTAAGTTATGTAAATTATGTAAATTATGTAAGATATGATATATATTTATGTTGATGGGATTGTGATTGTGTTGATGGGAAAACACAAGGAAAGTGAAGAATTGGTTATTAGATTAAATTTACAAGTTTAGGGTTAATTAATTATTTTAATTAAGTCCATCATGTGTGCTTAATTATGGTTATTTTTATTGAGTCACATGAATGCTAAATCAACTCAGAATGAATGGGCTAATTCCTTAAAATAAATTAAAAAATTATTTTCCAAGTAAGTCAAGTCTAATTTTTGAACAATATTTAAAAATACAATTTAATTTAATTAAGTAATTTAAAAATAAAATAAAAGTAGACAATGTTTTTCATGATTAAAATAAAATAAAATAAAATATTTAAAATAAAACTTTAAATAAAATTTAATTTAATTATGTAATTTAAAAATAAAATAAAAGTAGAGAAAATATTTTTCGTGATTAAAATAAAATCAAATAAAATAACATATTCAAAATAAAACTTTAAATACAATTTAATTTAATTAGGTAATTTAAAAATAAAATAAAAGTAGACAAAATATTTTTCGTGATTAAATTAAAATCAAATAAAATATTTAAAATAAAACTTTAAATACAATTTAATTTAATTAGGTAATTTAAAAATAAAATAAAAGTAGACAAAATATTTTTCGTGATTAAATTAAAATCAAATAAAATATTTAAAATAAAACTTTAAATACAATTTAATTTAATTAGGTAATTTAAAATATAAAATAAAAGTAGACAAAATATTTTTCGTGATTAAATTAAAATCAAAGAAAATATTTAAAATAAAACTTTAAATACAATTTAATTTAATTAGGTAATTTAAAATAAAATAAAAGTAGACAAAATATTGTTCGTGATTAAAATAAAATAAAATAACATATTCAAAATAAAACTTTAAATACAATTTAATTTAAATAGATAATTTAAAAATAAAATAAAATATTTAAAATAATGTTGGAGAAAAATCGGCCATTATTGTTATTTTAATAGACACGCAAGCTACGGAATTGTATATGTTTAAATGACTAAACAGGCAAAGAAGTTTATTTTAAGACTAAACTGGCCCGGTTTAATAACAGAAATAAATCCATATTTGTGTTATTATCCAATTTACGTTCATATGAAAAATAAGATTAATAATAATTGATATTAAAAATAAAATAACATAATCAAATCTTTATCAGTTCTGCTTCCATATTTCATTTCAAAACTATATATTAACTTGTTCACAACTAATTTGTACAAAAGAACATGGTAATAAAATTTTACCAAAAAAGGAACATGGCAAACTAAATGGCAGATAACAGAAAACATAAGGCAGAAAACTAGATGGCAAATGTAAAGTAAGTAAAATGATCCAATATTTGAAAGGAAAATCAGCAATTAAATTTGTACAAAATCGGAGCCCCAGAAGATTAATTTTTCCAAAACCATCATGATGAGACTATTATTGATGAGAATTTTAAACTAAAACGTACCTTAATAATTTCAACAAGCCGGTCTACTCCACTCTCATCAGGAAACAGAGGTTGGAGTCAGAAAAATAGTATTTGTTAAGTAATTGAAAGTGAAAATGCATATAAATAAGCAAAAAAAGTATGCAATGAAACACGTGCTCGATAGTACTTAGAACTGATGTAAGATATGTTTGGTTCCCCTTTCACCTGACAAAGTAGTTTTTCAACAACCTGGTCTACTCCACTCTCACCAGCAAATAGAGGCTGGAGTCAAAAAAGTAGTATTTCTTAAGTAAGTTAAAGCGAAAATGCATAGAAATAAGTTAAGTAATTTAGCAACGAAACATGTACCTAGAACAGATGTCAATGGCTATGGTGTATTTAGTTGCACCAAATACTAATTTAGGTGCTCGATAATACCTAGAAAAGATGTAAGATAATAAGAGTAGCACCAAATATATTTCAGTTCAAGCAAATATAAAAACTTTATCAATATCTGTACCAAATATTACTTCGAAGATTAAATGGCAGGTTCAGTTGAACCACTAGTTGCAGACACATGAATTGTTCATTTGAATTAATCTTGTAAGATTAACGTTTAATGCTACTTAATGCTACTTGTTTAAGACTAACTTCTTGCATGTTTCTAAGTTCAACCGAATATGTACTTCAATCCTACTTAATGCTATGTTACACGGACTGTTCTCGTTTTCTCAAAAGTGGCACATATGCCCTGCACATATTCAGAGGATTGAGATAAAATCCTTCAAACATACGGAAAAGCTTTGAAAATTTTGAACACAAACTAGTATCTGACACGCGATTATATGCATTTGAGATCAAACATGACAGGAATCATTCTTTGCATGTATAAATGCAAGGTAGCAGCAATGGCTATTCGGATCAAAATTACAATTATCAAATAAAACAATTGCTAGAGATCATTTAAAATACTAATAATTCAGGTATGGTAGCTTCTGTTGCTTTTCCCAAATTCAAACTAGCAAAAAATATCTCTTCGTATATTACAGCTCAAAGAGAAAATAATTGGGCAAAAACATGAAATCCAGATTAAATTAGGCATAAATTAAGCATAACTACTACAAAGGAATGAACATTTCATAGTTCCAAAAAAGGAAGAGAAAATTAACATAGTCAATTGCTTGACGAGAAACATAAAACTCGAAACGTAAAATTTAATAGGAGCAGGAAGCAGTAACTATAACATTTCTTTTTCCAAATCACTATGTTTTATGTTATAGACATACATAAATCAAATACAACATGGGATTAAAAATGAGTAAAAAGAAATACCTGCGGGAAAATATCCATCAAGCATTTATAAAGCTTTTTAAAAAGCTATTAACCTGCAAATAAAATAACAAAAATTTACATAAAATCTGTAATCAAAGTCAAAAACGATAAAGGAAGTATTCACGAGGAGAACCATAATTTTAATCACGGTAATCAAACGTAAAACTATAAAAGCTTAATTTTAACAACAGATTTGACGAATAAATTAAACAAAAATATTACATGCAAAATGACGGAAATGGTTTCGGTGAATCACAGCAAGCGAGACAAGAGGAAAGGGAAAGGAGTTAGGGATTTCGGGGATGGGGGAACAAATTTAGGGAAAAAGTATGGGGAAAAAAGGGGATTTGGGGAAAATGTTAGGGATTTTGGGTTTGGGGAATTAGGGGAGGATTTGGGGAAAAAGAAAGTGGTGTTCTTTGTTTTAGGGATTTAAGGAAGGAAAAACCGAAATGGGGGAAATGACTTAGCAAAAAATTGAACTGATTTCGAGTAAAGGGGATAAACTTTAGGGGAGAAAAAACGACACCGTTTCAAATAAGGAGAATTTGTGGCGTTTTCATCAAAGCACCGCTAATGAGACCTTTTGCGACGTTTTAGGCAAAGCGCCGCTAATGCCACTTTTATCTACACTCCAAAACGACGCCGTTCTAAATTAAAGTCAATTACAATTTGTGGCGTTTTTTTATAGAAACGCCGCTAAAGCCACTAATATTCATAGGAAACAACGTCGTTTTACTTTAATGTATAATTAAATTTTGTGGCGTTTTCTAAAAAATACCGCTATTGCCTATCATTTGCAGCGTTTTATATATAAACACTGCTAATACCTTTGATACTAAAAAATAGTTTTTAAAAATTGATCAAAATTTAAAACTATATATTTAGAATTTCTTTTAAATTATATCCAAATAATGTTAGTGTAGTACAAAATATATATTTCATATATTTATATTAGGTGTAGTACAAAATGGCAAGAATCTCATAAAATTCCAAATATTGGTTCAGTCTTCAACAATATACCTTAAACTTTAAACCTCAAACCATAAACTTACACTCTAAACCCTAACTATAGTTGAAACTTTAATTTTGATTTAATACACATTTTAAAATACATCAATAAATTTTATATTGAACAAATATAAATATTATGTATGCAATATATAATTAATTAAATAAAACATGATGCTATTTATATCAATAATTGTGTTAATATTTTACAAGATCTAGATTAAATTACGTTTATGTACACAATTGCACACTAAACCACTTTTCATCTAAGCTATTTGGGATTTAACCTATTTTGATATATATTCTTTAAAATAATAATTTATATATATTTATCTTATTTATATTTATCTTCTAAATTAAAATTCAAAATTATACTCTAAACTTAAAACCCCAAACATGAGACTCTAAACCCTGAACCCTGAACCCTAAACCCCAAACATAAAAACCCTAACCCCAAACTTTAAACCCCAAAACCATTCACAGTAGCCCCTAAACCAACCATAAATCCTAGACCATAAAGCCCAAACTATAAATTCTAAAAATTGTTAACCCTAAACCATAATCTTAGACATATTTTTGGGAATTCGTGTGGCCAATGTTAGTGTAGTACAAATTAAAACACATATATATGTTTATATTCTTATATTAAATAATATGCGTATAGTACAAAATGGCATGAATCTTAGTAAAATCCAAATGTTCTTCATCCTAATAGTATCATTTCCTTGAACCCTAAACCTAAACTTACACCCTAAATATATAGGATCTTAATATATATTACAAGTTCTAATATATATATATATATATATATATATATATATATATATTACAAGTGACAAAAGTAATTAAAATAGAATCTTAATGCTTACCAAAACCCTAAAATAAATTAATTTTTTTCACTAATCATAACCTTTAATCCCTAATAGCATAACCCCTAAAACCATGAACATTAATATTATTCGACCCTGATACCTAAAACACAGTAAACCCCAAACTCAAACTCTAAAACATAAACCCATAACCCAAAATAATAAACATTATATCATAAACCCTAAAACTCTAAATTAACCATAGACATTAAACCTAAAATTCATAACTTTAAACCTTAAAATAACATAATTTTTTGCGGCGTTTTTATACACCGCTAATGATTCACATTTTGCGGTGTTTTAGAACAAACACCGCTAATTCTCAATATATTGCGGATCTTTACAAAAAACTCCGCTAATGCCTCTATAGCTAATAAATAGACATCGTCATTTTGCTCAACACTTTTGCAGCGTTTTTAAACAACAGCCGCTAATGCTTCACCTATTGAGGCATTTTAGAAAAAATGCCGCTAATTCTCGATATATTGCAGCGTTTTAAAAAAACACCGCTAATGCCTTTATAGCTCACCAATAGACGGCGTCGTTTTGCTTAACACTTTTGCGGCGTTTTTAGACAACAGCCGCTAATGCTTCACATATGGCGGTGTTTTTAAACAAACGCCACTAATGCTTGATTTTTTGTGGCGTTTGTTACATAAGCGCCACTAATAGTGATCTTTTGCTGCGGTCTTTTGACAAGTGCCACTATAGCTCTAACCTTTAGCAGCATTTTTCTTCAAGCGCCACTAATGTACATCTTTTGCGGCTTTTTTTCTCCAAATGCCACTGAAAGTGCCTCTAAAAGTCTATTTTGCTGTAGTGTTTGGTATCATTTCAATCCTATCTGTTGGCAAATGTTGTTTGAATAAAAAATCGAAACGATCAATTTCATTTTCTGCACAAGAGCAATGGGAAAAGGGGCAGGTAAGGATTGGAAAATTGCTTTTTATCTTTTAAATGTATAAAATTTTTAATTATAATGGTAAAATTATACTTTGGCCTCGCATAAATCACAAGATTTTAATATAGTCCTTTAAAAATTATAAAGATATTAACTAATACAATGATGAAATTGGCTCTTAACTCCTATCAAAATTTATACCTTAATTTCGGTTCCTCAAAAAAATTTCTAACTTCACCCTTATTTCTGCACTAGTAAAAATTCTAATCTATATCGATTGCACTGGTCAAAACATTATGCATTGATTGGTATATAAAAGATATTAAAAATATATATAAAATACTATTTCTTTTACCAATTTTAAACTTTAACTAAATTAAAGTAGAAACTTTAATATTTTGAACCCTATGATGAATTCTATTATTTGATTTCTGTTTTACACGATAAATACTTGAATCTTATTCTCAATTATGTGTGCTTATCTCTTATTTTAATATTTCCCAAATATTAATTCATGTTTAATGTGCTTAAATTAGAGGAGGAAAATCCTGTTTAAGAGTAGATCTAGCATAATTAAGTGGAGTTGCATGCAATCCTAGAAATAGGACAACATAAGTTTATCGGATTAGAGTCAAATCTAATAGGGGAATCCATAGATCGAGTTAATGCAATAATAGAGGTTTTAATTAGAAAGAAATTTCAATTAATTAATCTAGAGTCAGTTACTCGTAGTCTCAAAAAGGATATTAACATAATTTAGGGATTTCTACGGATCAAGGTACCAAGTGAATAAATCGTTTAATTCATATTCATAATGATAGATGAAGTCTAGGTGAATTATTTCCTGAGTATTGTTCGCTTCTTGATTATTACTCAATTGTCTTCTTGGTTTATTCTTTGTTGAGTACTTTAGTTAATTAATTTAGTTTAAACCAAGCACTCCAATTTTTCGGTTAAATAATAAGAAAACAGTAATTACTAGTAATTTTAGTCCTCGTGGATATGATATCTTTACTCACCATAACTATAATATTTATCGATAGGTGCACTTGCCACTCTAATGACTTTATCAAAGGATTTTGTTCCATTGGTTGCTCCAACACACCCTTTTTTTAATGAGATAAAATTAATATAGTCAATTTCGCATTGATCCCAATTATATTGATTAGTACACATTGTTTCAATAATAAATCGAAAAGATAAACTTTATTTTTTGCACAAAGACAGAAGGAAGGGGCAAAAAGGGGCCTTGACTCCTCTAAAATTGAAATTTTGTTTTTTACCCTTTAAATGTATAAAATTATAAATTATAAGGGTAAAATTGTACTTTTTACTCTCCCAAAAATAACAAGGCTTTAATTTAGTCTTTTAGAAAATTATAAAGATATTAGCTAATACAATGGTTAAATTACATTTTAACTCTTTTCAAAATTTATGGCTTCACCATTTCCACACTAGTAGAAAATCTAATCCGTGTCAATTGCACCGACCAAAACATTATGCACTAACGGGTATATGAATTACATTAAAATATATATATATAAATACTATTTCTTTTACCAACTTTAAACTTTAACTAGTTAAAGTAGAAACTTTAATATCTTAAGTAGAAAAAATTTATTTAACAACTAATCCAAAGATTGTTTAAGAAGACAATAGGGATGCAACAAATTAAATAGACTAACCGAAAATCCAGAAGTTACAAAATTCTCATAAATAACAAGAGTTTACAAAAAGACAAGTAAACAACACTTACTTTCGTTGATGTATGGTATAATAAGCCTGCAAAGCACTAAGAAAAAGTGAAGCAATGGCACCCACAAATGCCAAAAACGTCCAACGAATACTAAAATAAGTATTATAAGCTCGAGCTGCATGATTAATCCACATATTCTTACAATGATTATGTATTTTCCGTTTAACCCCACCGTAAATCATCGGATTAGGAATCAAATCAGTGTTCATCTTATTGAAAAGCTTAGCCACTTCTTCATCACTCCCCAATCCATTGTACAGTATGCCGGCGTCGCTCAGTTTTCTAACATCTTCGGCTCCATCGATCAATGAATCAAGGAAACACATATATGAAGTGACGGTGAAATCGTTGTCGAAATCCGGACACATTTCGTAAGCTATTAAGTTCATGGTTGAATCATCAACGGTGATCGGCGGTAACCGTAATTTCCCGACGAAGAAGATATGTTTGAAACTGATGTCGGTTAAACAACTTGTTTCGCTTGCTTTTAACCATATCTAGGCCTTTTTAAGCTCTTTTACGTTACGAAAGGAGTGTGAATGGCGCCATCTTGTTCTTGTTTGCTTGCTGATGGTAGATCCAGCGTCAGCAGACAATTCCTCCACGGTTTTTCTTATTTTTTCTGAGTTAGACAATTCCTCCTCGGTTTTTCTTATTTTTTGTGAGTTAGTAGACAATTCCTCCATGGTTTTTCTTATTTTTTCTTTGTCGAGAAGGAGTCTTACTCGTAGTAGATTCAGTAAGTGAACTGGATTTTTCAGCTTCCACCATTTACTAGAGTAAAATCTGTCAGTCGGGAGCAATTTTTTTATCGAAGCTAAAATTAAGGTTTTTAAAATTATAATTAAACCAGTCAAGAGACCTATCTATAAATTTAATTGGTCAGATCAATTCATCCTATTTAATTAAATAAATTATTAGAAATTTCGGTTTAATTGTCCAATTCAATTAATTGTTTTTGTCGGTTCAACCTATTCAGTATAGATTCTCAAGTTAATTGGTATAATGAATACTTATTCAAAATAAGAAATGAGACCAATTAAATTGAATAGTCAAATCGATTTTTTTATATTTTTAATATATCTTTAATATTTTTAAAATTTATATAATTCAACTGAATAAACTAATCAGTAAAAAATGAAAGTCTAATCGAATAAAAATCTTTATTTATAAACTCCACAAAATTGTTCTTTTTTAAATTCCTCAAATTACCTGTCCTGCTGATGTGGTTGTGGCTCTTTCATCTCTGCTGGGTTGATAACAGTATCCTCGATGAACCTTATGATTGCATACATGAACTTTTTGCCATCCCCCGAGTTTGTAAGCAATTCAAGAACACGAAAAGGTAATTGGTTTTCCAACAAGAACAGATCCGAGTACACAAATGTCAGCAAATCGTTTTTAATAAACAATTTCGACTTACGATCACAATCATGGCTGTAACGCAAATAAACTGCTTGTAAAATTGCGCAGCCGTCAACGAAGAACATCCAAGCCAGTTTCTCGTCATCGTCGCTATACTTCTCTAATTCCTGTGGATCATAGCATTTCTTTAAGCTATCGATCTCTTTCTTCATGTTGCTGTACAAGGAAACCTTATGAACGTCAATGTTGTTGAAGAAATTTGCTGCTAATTTGAGCTTGAGCTCCTTGGATTCATGGAGGGTGGGATCATCGTGGTGGAGTGGGCCGATTGAGATCACTTTCGGCTTGAAATACTTCTTGAAACCTTCCTTACGGCGAAGGGTAGACGGGACTTTTCGTATCAATGGTTTGTCTCTGAGGGTGGGTTGGCCGCCGTCCAAAGCTTTGTCTAATGACCGGAGATTCGCTAATTCGCCACTGCTGAGAGCGACGTCCGTACACTCTATATCAATGCTCACGGAATCGTTGTTGGTGTTGTTGTTGATGATTGTTTGATCAGTGGAAACTCCTCCGACGGCGCGGTCTCCTTCCTCCGTGGACTACATTTTCAGGCTGAGCGGTTGGAAGTAATAAAGAAGGTGATTTTGTAAACTGTTTTTGGCAGAGTGAGTGATGTTGGAGAAAAGGTGGCAAAATGGCTACGATGATGACAAATATTTTATAGCTTACATAATAACCATATATGGGAAATACTTAAGGTGTAATTCGTGTTTATAGTTATAATTTTTATTTTTAATTAAATTTAATTCTCTTTTGAAAGAGTCAATCACTATCCATCTTAAAAAAGAAAAGTTCAATTAATGTTTTTTAACAAAAATAGTGACAAATATTAAAATTTTAAACGAGAGAATTCATAAGGCAATTCACATGTACATTTTTTTTTAATTTTTATTTTAAATATTTTTAAATTATTTATTGACGTGACAATAAGAAAAATAATGTTATGTTAGCATGAACCATGAAGTGTATATGGATTGCCACACGATTGTGACTAGGGGTGAGCGTTCGACTGAATCGAATGAAAAAATTTCGAATTAATCAAGTTGACGAATCATATTTTATCATCCTAATTTAATTTGAAATTTTCTTGAATCGAATCGAGTTAGATGGAATTCAAATCGAATTGAATCAAATCGAATATATTTGTTCGAGTTAAATTTTAAAAAATAATTTTGGGTCCTTATAACCACTGTCACCCACCATAATAAAATTTGTCCATCGTAATCAAATTTTTTATTAAATTTCATCACCTCATAATTTATTTATTAATCTTTTATATACGGGTTAGCTTCTTTACTTGTTTAGTTGTTTCAATTATCTTCAAATTCTTTTCACTATGTATTTTGGAATTAAAAATATATTAAATGTAAAAATGTGATTTTTTAATAAAAGTAATTTTAAAGATAAAATGTGAAATTGATACCAATATAAAATTTTAACACGAATAATTTATGACATTATTAATAATTCAATTTGAATATAAATATTCAATATGACTAAACAATTCAATAATATAAATAATATAAAATGTGAAATTTAATTTAGTGATATAAATAGTAGATATAAATAAAATTATTACTATTTATGTTTAGGGTATTTTTGGATCATTTTTATTTTTACTAGAGAGTAGATGGGGGTGGGATGGGAAGGAGTAAAAGTTTTAGGGGGAAAGTGGGAGGGAGTAAAAATTTTGGGGGAAAATAAAAAATTTTGAGGAAAAGTAAATGGAAGAGTAAAATTTTGGTGGGAAATGGATTTTGGTAGATGGGGGTAGGGATGGGAGGGGAGTAAAAGTTTTGGGGGGAAAGTGGAAAAGAGTAAAAGTTTTGAGAGAAAAATAAAAAGGTTTGGGAGTTTGGGGTAAAAATGTAAAATATTATAGTTTGATATTTGATTTATTCAAATTATTCAAGTTATTCAAATTCAAAAACTCAACTCGATTCGAACTCGAAATTCGAAAAAAAATTCGAATTGACTCGAATAACTCAATTCATTTAACTCAAAATTCAATTTTTTTTCAATTTTTTCGAGTCAAATCGAGTTTTACTCACCCCTAATTGTGACACCAGTATCATTAAAAATTTAATGTTTTAGTTACCATTTTTGTTAAATAAAAGTAATTTGACTTTTTTTGAAAGATTAATGGCTAAATTTAACTCAAATAACAAAAGAATAAAAGTTAATTTGACAAAAAAACATAAAAATTGAGGGCTAAATTTATCATTGTATCATTTTTTTAAAGTTTCACTTATACAAATACAATATAAGTTCAAATATAAATATATGTCTCGACTAATCCGAAAAGAACTAGACAAAATTCACACATGATATATATATAATGAGACCGAGACCCACACATCACAATTAAGAATAATATTATAAAACCTAAATATTGAACAACCCAAAACCTACTCCTTAAGAAGCTAAGACCCTATCATAGGGAGAATTTTACATTTACAACACTTGTTATAATAATTGCATTTGTTATTCTCTACCTAACTCAAGAAAAATCTCAATTTTGCAACCACACATTATTCATATGCCAACCAACTAATTTTTTTTTTTATTGAAGTTATTGAACTTATAAGCTTTCACATATAACCATACTTCTTTAGATATGTTAATTGCATTTATTGTTGTATCTCACTCATGAAAAATCTCAAATTTGCAACAAAATATTATTTACATGCCAACCAACCACTTTTATTTTTGAAGTTATTATACTTATAAGCTTTATGCTTCTTGTAACACTCTATGTTCGATTCGATCTACAGGACACTATAGTCATTGTCGGAGCAACTACAGTCAGAATTATGAAAAGATAATTTTTATTTAAACATCAATCATGATGCAATTACAGTAATACATCAATTATGAGCTTTAATCGAGCTTACGAAAGCTTTTTTGGCAGTCCAAGCAAGAATTAGGACCAAACTATAAAGATTTGAAAAGTTTAGAGTGACTTCGCGACTTCAGCTTTTTCTCATCGCAACATGACTATCTCAGTATGTCACATCATAACGAAAAGCCTATGCTCGTCCCGGCAGACTCTCTGACTTGGCAATGTCACAATGTCAAGATTTTTAGTCCTGACGTGGACCCTATATTTGGCAAAAATATACAATTTGGTACCTAATTCAATGCTCCAACTAAAATCATGCAAGAAAAATACATTACATGCCATTTCTAAATGACTTAAAACTTACCTAAAACATGCTAAGTAAGTACAAACATATCATTTCAATTCCATAACAATTCATATTACCATTTCATCATTTATATTCAACTTTTCAGTAACTTACACTAAATATCAAGTTATATCAACATCTACCATTACGTTTATCATGCCATAATGAATCATTCCATTTCAAACAATCATCACATTAGTTCTTTTTTTTCTTTTTAAGTCAACATATGCAAACCAACTTAAATAGATCACATTCCAACTTTCCAAATGCATCAAATATTTCATATTCATGTACTAATATAAGATCATGCCAAGAACCCACATGCAAAGTCATTATATACCACATTTAACTCAACAAGACTTTTACACAACCAAAGATTACCGCAAATATTTATTTGCATGTCACAATCCTTGACTCAAATGATAAATAAATAAAAAAACCAAATTGGCAATAGAATAGTGTAAGCTACTAACGATCCAACCGACGTGTTCCACAATGTAACAACCTAAAAGGAAAAAGAAAACAATGGGGTAAGCATATGATATTCTTAGTAAACTCATATGTAATCTAAAACTTACCTAGATTAATTGAACATAAACAATTACTCAATAATCTATCAAATTTATTTTTCCATGGCACTTAGATATTGTACACGTACCAACATTTCAAGTCAAAAATGTTAAATACAATGTTGAATCATTATGTCTTCTTTTTTTAAGTTTCACTTATAGAAATACAATATAGGTTCAAGTACAAATATATGTCTCGATTAATCTAGAAAGAACTAGACAAAAGCCACACATGATGTATGCGTGTAATGAGAGTGAGACTCACACATCACAATTGAGAATAATATTATAGAACCTAAATACTCAACAACCCAAAACCTTCGCCTTAACCAAGAAACTAAGACCCTATCAGAGGGAGAATTTTATATCTACAACACTTCTTAAATTTCATTAGCTTAATAATAGCTATTCAAATATTTAACATTGTAACCGTGCTTCGTTACATATAGTAATTGCATTTGTTATTCTACCTAACTTATGAAAAATCTCAAATTTGCAATTTATTATTCACATGCCAAACAACCAATTTATTATTCCAAACAACCAATTTATTATTCACATGCCAACCAATTTGTTTTATTGAAGTCATTATACTTATAAGCTTTCACATATAACCATGCTACTTTACATATATTAATTGCATTTATTGTTGTACCTCATGAAAATTTTCAAATTTGCAACAACATATTATTCGCATGCCAGCCAACCACTTTTTTTTTATTGAAGTTATTATACTTATAAGCTTTCACATGTAACCATGCTTCTTGTAACACTTTTCATTGGATTCGATCATTGGGTCCGATCTACAAGATGCTACAGTCATTTTCAAAGCAACTACAGTCAGAATTACGATAAGATAATTTTCATTTAAACATCAATCACAATTCAATTGCAGTAATACATTAATTATGAGCTTTAATCGAGTTTACGAAAGCTTGTTTGGTAGTCCGAAAAAGAATTAGGACCAAACTGTAAAAATTTGAAAAGTTCGAAGCAACATCATGGCTTCAACATTTTCTCGTTGCAACATGACGATTTCAGTATGTCATGTTGCAACAACAAGCCTATGCTCGTCGCGACGGGACTCTCTAGCTTGGCAATGCCGCAACGTCAAGATTCGTAACTGCAACATGGACCCTATATTTGGTAAAAATGTACAATTTGGTATCTAATTCAACGTTCCAACTAAAATTATGCAAGAAAATACATTACATGCCATTTCTAAATTACTTAAAACTTACCTAAAACATGCTAAGTAAGTTCAAACATATCATTTCAATCCATAGCAATATATATTACCATTTCATCAATTGTATTCAACTTTTCAATAACTTAAACTAAATATCAACAAACATCTACCATTACCTTTATCATGCCATAATGAATCATTCCATTTCAAACAATCATCACATTAGTTCTTTTATTTTTCTTTTTTAGTCAACATATGCAAACCAACTTAAATAGATCACATTCCAACTTTCTAAATGCAACAAATATTTCATATTCATGTACTAACAAAGATCATGCCAAGAACCCACATGCAAATTCATTATATACCACATTTAACTCAACAAAACTTTTACACAACCAAAGGTTACTACAAACTTTTATATACATGTCGCAATCCTTGACTCAAAATGAGAAAAAAAAACTACCAAATTGACGATAAAATAGTTTAAGCTTCGAACGATCCAACAGAGGTGTTCTACAAGGTAACAACCTAGTAGAAAAAAAAAAAAGAAACAACGGGATAAGTATATGATATGCTTAGTAAGCTCATATGGAAACTAAAACTTACCTAGATCAATTGAACATAAAAAATTACTCAATAAGCTATCGAATTAATTTTTCCTTGTCACTTACATATAGTACATGTAACAACATTTCAAGTCAAAAGTGTTAAATACAATGTTGAATCATAATCCCGTCAACATTTAAAACATAATCACATAGCAATCTATATATCAAATTTCATCAATTCATTTTCAATTCAAGATTTAATTCCATTTCCAACCATTTAATCATCCTCTGATGGAACTATGGTAAAAAAGACCTAGGTACATGGGAATATTTTGCTGACACTTTAACAAACTTGCTCACACAAGTTGACTTTATATTAGAATTGTTCACACAAGTTGACTTTGTAATAATTGCTCACACAAGCTAACTTTATAATAGAATTGTTAACACGTGCTGACTTTGTGAAATGCTCACACAAGCTGACTTTGTAATACTTCCAAACAACTAATATTTATGATTCAATTCAATTCAAGACAATTGTGCTAAATTCTAACAATTATATAGATATCCTTTTTTTCGGTATCATTCCAAAAAAAAATTTGTTTTTGAATTTTTGGTGCGGAACAAAAAAAATAAATTGAATTCAAAGTTGGGTCGAGTGAATAAATGGATAGAGCTCTACGGCCTCAATTATAGGGAAACAAAAAGTAACGAGCTTCTGTTCTCAATTTGAATGATTACCTAATCTAATTAAATGTTAAAAAGAAATTAATGCCTAATGTGGTAAAGGTTTTTCTCATGAGTAAATTATCGATTTTTTTATGAGTCTTAATTATTATTATTAGGCATTCCCTTTATGGGTTAGCCATGAATGTGTAGAAGAAGCAATATATTAATAAAGAAAACATATTTTTTTCCGAAATCAAAAAAGCGATTAGGTTGAAAAAATAAAGGATTTCTAAACGCCATATATGTTGATTCAAATATAATTCATACCAAAATAAAATTAAGTTAAAATAAAATTGAGGATTTGAAAGAAGTTCAAATAAAAATTAGTAGAAAAGAAAGATAAGGGTATTTTTTTTTAGGTCATGGATGTAACAACGAAGCTCAGTTATTGTTGGTGTTGTATGGAAGAATCGAAGATGTAGTGAATGAGTTTTTTGGGTTTTAAAATTTTAATATTGAAAGATTGTTGTATGTGGGTATGTGACTGTGTTTTCGATGTAAGGAATGGTATAAAAAAATTACGATTTAGGGTTTTATTATATAAAGAAGGAAAGCGCCTTTTAAGATTGTTAGAGGCACCTATCTTTGTTTTTAGTGTATGTATCATGGTCCTATTGATGTGGTACAAGTTTAGTTCTTTTGAGTGTGTCTTGTTTTGTGTGTCTTGTGATGTGAAGTATGTTTTGTTGGGGCTTTTGGCTCCTATGCTTCGATGATAAAATATACGTCAAACAAAATTCGGACAAAAAACAAGAGTTTACAAAACGACTAGTAAACAACACTTACTTTGGTTGCTGTATGGCATAATAAGTCTGCAAAGCACCAAGCAAAAGTGCAGTAATGGCACCCACAAATGCCAAAAACGTCCAAGGACTCTAAAATAAGTATGATAAGCTTGAGCTGCATGCTTAATACACATTTTCTTACAATGATTATGTATTTTCCGTTTAACCCCACCGTAAATCATCGGACTAGGAACCAAATCAGTGTTCATCTTATTGAAAAGCCTAGCCACTTCTTCATCACTCCTCAACCCGTTGTATAGTATGCCGGCGTCTCTCAGGTCTTTAACGTCTTCGGCTTCATCGATCAATAAATCAAGGAAACACATATATGAAGTGACAGTGAAATCGATTTTGAAATCCAGACACATATCATAAGCTATCAAGTTCATGGTCGAATCATCGACGGTGATTGGCGGTAAACGCAATTTTCCGACGAAGAAGATACGGTTGAAACTGACATCGGTTAAACTACTGGTTCCGCTTGCTTTTAACCATATCCCGGCCTTTAATATTTTTGTGTAATATCAAATTTAGCCCTTAAAATTTATAATTTTACCAATTTGATTCTTATTCTTTTTAGTTAAATTTAATTCTCTACCTTTTGAAAGTGTCAAATTTGACTATTGATCTTTTAGAAAATAGTCGAATTAATGTTTTGTAAATTTTAAATATGAGAACTCAAATGACAATCCACGTATGTTTTTTTTTTAATTTTTTTGTTGACATGATATATAAGAAAAGCAGTGTTATGTTAACATGAAGTGCACATGGATTGACACACGAGTTGTGACACCAACAACGTTAAATATTTAATGTTTTAGTAAACATTTCTGTTAAAGAAAAGTAATTTGACTATTTTTTAAAAAGTTAATGGCTAAATTTAACTCAAATAATAATCATAATAAAAGAATAAAGGCCAATTTGACAAGAATTGTCAATGACTACATTTATCATTATGTCATTTTTTTTAAGTTTCACTTATACAAATACAATATAGGCTTAAGTACAAATATATGTCGGGATTAATCTAAAAAGAATTAGGTAAGATCCATACATGATATATGCATATAATGAGAGTGAAACCCACACATCACGATTAAGAATAATAATATAGAATCTAAATACTCAAAGACTTAAAAACTTCGCATTAATCTTCCCAGATTTCATATGCTTAATACTAGCTCTTCAAATATATTAATACTAGCTCTTCAAATATATTCGTTTTTCATTTTATTACTGAAGTTATTTTGATTTACTTTAGTATTTAAATTATTGTTCTGTTACACGATTTGTTCAAAATATTTAACATCATTAAAAAAATATTGCTCCTAATCAAACTAATTCCCCTCCACTCTATCTCAATTATTATATCTAACGCTGTAATTATTGCTCTTAATTCAACTGAATCAGCATCAATTACAGTGGCAGAGGTGGGTGTTGGGGTAATGGATGAGTGTTTTGAGGTGGGTTTTGAAAGAGTGTATGAGTGAAAGCGATAGAAACATGGTGGAAGAAAGGAAGAGTTCCAAAGGATGAGTTAATGGAAAGGAAAATTTTAGGGTTTTGTTCTTTGTTTTAGATCATTTCATAGAATTAATTAACAAAAGGAAGCATCTAAGGAAGGAAAGGAGCTTATTGCAATAGGCAACTTTGATGTTGAACATCCCACAAAACATGAAAAAAAGATACGGTTGAATCATCGACGGTGATCGGCGGTAAACGTAATTTTCCTACGAAGAAGATACGGTTGAAACTGATGTCGGTTAAACAACTGGTTTCGCTTGCTTTTAACCATATCCCGGCCTTTTTAAGCTCTCTTACGTTACGAAAGGTGTGTGAATGGTGCCATTTTGTTCTGTTTGTAGATGCAGCGTGAGCAGACAATTCCTCCATGGTTTTTCTTATTTTTTCTTTGTCGAAAAGGAGTCTTACTCGTAGTAGATTCAGTAGGTGAACTGAATTTTTCACATTCCACCTGTTTAATTAAATAAATCATTAAAAATTTTTATCTATTATCAGATTTAATTAGTTTTTTTTTCTTTCAACTTGTTCTTATAGATTCTCAAGTCAACTAGTAAGTCAACTAGTTTAATAACTTTTCTAGACTAATACTTCAATTAATTTTCAATCCAATCTAATTCAAACAATATTAATTAAAATACAATTTTTATTATCATTTTTAAAGATATTAAACTATAAATTTTTCATTTTGAAAATTTGGATTTGAAATCATAATTGTTTTCTAAAAATTGTACCAATTCAAAGGGACACAGGTTATCAAAAATGAAATATTATATTTAATCTAATTATAAATTTATATAATAAAATTACATTTAGCCATTAATACATGAAAATAAAATTTGTTTAACTTTTTTAAAATGACGAAATCGTAAATTAATACATGAAATTTTATTTTAAGAATCAAATTGAACTTGTTGATCGAGCTAGTTGAATGAAGAATCGAGCACAATATTACTCTAGAATAAGATATTAAATCAATTGAATTGAGTGATTAAATAGATTTTTAATTTTTTAAAATTTATTTAATTCAACCTAATAAATTAATCATCCAAAAATGGGATTCTAATTGATTGAATCACCAATCTACTTATAAAAATTCTTTAATATTTATAAACTCTACAAAATGATTCTTTTTTAAATTCCTTAAATTACCTGTCCTGCTGATGTGATTGTGGCTCTTTCACCTCGGCTGGGTCGATAACAATGTCGTCGATGAACCTTTTGATTGAATCTACGAAGTTTTGGCCATCCCCCGAGCTTGTAAGCAATTCAAGAACACGAAAAGGTAATTGGTTTTCCAACAAGAACAGATCCGAGTACACAAATGTCAGCAAATCGTTTTTAATAAACAATTCGTTCGACTTACGATGATAATCTTGGCCGTAACGCATATAAACCGCTTGTAAAATTGCGCAGCCGTCAACGAAGAACATCCAAGCCAGTTTTTCGTTATCGTTACTATACTTCTCTAATTCCTTTGGATCATAGCATTTCTTCAAGCCATCCATCTCTGTCTTCATATTGTTGTACAAGGTATCCTTATCGACGTCAATTTTTTTGACGAAATGTGCTGCTAATTTGAGCTTGAGCTTCTCGGACTCATGGAGGGTGGGATCATCGTGGTGGAGTGGGCCGATTGAGATCACTTTCGGCTTGTAATATTTCCCGAAATCTTCGTGACGGCGAAGGGTTGATGGGACTCTTTGTATCAATGGTTGGGCTGTGGGGTCGAGATGGTCGCCGTCGAAAGCTTCGTCTAATGACCGGAGATTCCGTAATTCGCCATTGCTGCGAGTGAAGTCCGTACCCGGTATTGGAATGATAGTCTGTAGGGGATTGTTGTTGGTGTTGTTGTTTATGATTGTTTGATCAGTGGAAACTACTCCTCCGGGAGCTCCGACGGCGCCGCCTCCTTCTTCCGTGGACGACATTTTAAGGCTGAGCGGTTCGAAGTAATTAACTCGTGATTTTGTAAACTGTTTTTGGCTGAGTGAGTGATGTTGGAGAAAAGGTGGCAAAATGGCTACAATGTTTCTATAGCTTAAATAATAAACATATGGAAAATATTATTTTTGTGTAATATCAAATTTAGCCCTTAATATTTATAATTTTTTCAATTTGATTCTTATTCTTTTTAGTTAAATTTGATCCTCTACCTTTTGAAAGTGTCAAATTTGACTACTGATCTTTTAGAAAATAGTCGAATTAATGTTTTGTAACGAAAATAGTGACTAAAATATAAAATTTTAAATATGAGAACTCAAATGACAATTCACGTATGTTTTTTTTATTTATTTGTTAGCATGACATATAAGAAAAGCAGTGTTATGTTAACATGAAGTGCACATGAATTGCCACACAAGTTGTGACACCAACACCGTTAACTATTTAATATTTTAGTCAACATTTCTGTTAAAGAAAAGCAATTTGACTCTTTTTTAAAAGGTTAATGGCTAAATTTAACTCAAATAATAATCATAATAAAAGAATAAAGGCCAATTTGACAAGAAATGTCAATGGCTAAATTTATCATTATGTCATTTTTTAAAGTTTCACTTATACAAATACAATATAGGTTTAAGTACAAATATATGTTGAGATTAATCTAAAAAGAACTAGATAAGATCCATACAAGATATATGCATATGATGAGAGTGAAACTCACACATCACGATTGAGAATAATAATATAGAACCTAAATACTCAAAGGTTTAAAACCTTCGCATTAACCTTCCCAGATTTCATACGCTTAATACTAACTCTTCAAATATATTTGTTTTTCATTTTATTACTGAAGTTATTTTGATTTACTTTAGTATTTAAATTATCGTTCTGTTACAAAATATTTAACATCATTAAAAAAATATTGTTCCTAATCAAACCAGTTCCCTTCCACTCTATCTCAATTATTACATCCAATGTTATAATTATTGCTCCTAATTCAACTGAATCAGCATCAATAACATCATATGGTGTCGAGAATAAAGCTCTTACATTTAATTCAACCTTTAACATGTCTAAAGTATAATATATATTTTTATAATACTAATGATAATTGTACTTTGTCAAGTCACTAAGTTTGGTATTTGGTCTTACTTTTCTTTTTCTCTGGTAGGAGCCACTCTCATCACTTTCTCAAAGGATTCAGTTCTATTGGCTGCTCCAACACACTATTTTTTTAATGAGATAAAAATGTGATTAATTTTGTATCGATTTCAATCATATCAGTACATATTATTTCAACAAGAAATCAAAACAATTAATTTTATTACCCGCCCAAGAGCAACGCAGGCGTACAATTGGAAAATCGTTTTATTTTTAAATGTATAAAAGTATAAATTATAATAGTAAAATTATACTTTAATCTCATAAATCACAATACTTTAATTTAGTAATTTAAAAATTATGAAGATATTAATTAAGATAATGGTAAAATTATGTTTTAACTCTTATTAAAATTTAAAACTTAATTTCAATCCTCAAAAAGATTTCTAACTTCACCCCTATTTCCGCACTAATAAAAATTCTAATCTATATTAATTATCCGGTTAGTATATGAATGATATTAAAAATATATAAAATATAAAATCTCTAAAAGCTTAATCAACACACATTCAGGTGTACGCTTTTATTAAACTTTAATTTTTTAGTACAAGATTATCTGGATTCTTTAAAATAATGTTATGGATAAGTTTTTGTTTAATGTATTGGTTGTTGTTTTTTTCTTTTAGATTTGATGAATGATGATTTTTGTTTGTGAAGTTTATCTATGAATATTTATATAATTGATTAATATTTTTATATTTAAAATTTATTTAATTTTATTCATTTAATATTTTAAAATATTTTAAAATTTTATCAATAATTTTCAAAGGATATATAAAACAAATCGATACTAATATGTATCAATTTCTGTAGAAAAAGGGTGCTTCTGTGCAAAACTAACTACCTTGGATAATGAAAAAACATTTAATCCTTAAATTTGACAACTTTTCTCAACTTATTCATTAAACTTTTTTTATCTACATTAGTTTTTTAACTTGACAACTTTTCTAAATTTTGATGCATGTGATGACATCACATTATGATATTGTATCATAGGGGTGTTCAAATTTCAATTAAAACCAAATTAACTGATCGCACTGTAGCGACGTAAAGATTTTTTGCTTTCGGTCACTAATTAAGGTGATTTAGTGAAAACTTAAAAATCGACATTCGATTTTATTTAAAAAGGGAGTCGCCACCAATCTTTTCTAGGTGTGATCGGACACCTAATAAATCATCTTTTCGGAAAACAAAATTTATTCTTGAACAAAATAAAGGCCGAATTTGGGTCTATGCGAAAATCCAGAGAAAAATAGGGTTCGGGAGTCGGTTACGCACGAGGAAGGTATTAGCACCCTCGTGACGCCCAAAATTGGTATCTCATTAAACATGTGTTGTCTTGATTTTCAAAAATACGAATTCAATTTGACATTTAATCGTGATCCGATTGAAAAACGAGAATTTTTAGTTTTCGATCTGTTTAGGAGGATGTCCCGTTTTTAACGCGAGCCGACGAATCACCCAATATAGCGATGAAATCGATGACTTAATGTTAAATCGGTTCATTGCCTTATTTATTGAAATTAAAAAATATGAATAAAAATCTTTAAAGCGGTGAACAGCGAGATGATATAAAATGGGCGGGAAACAAAAAAATGAAAGAGTTAGAAATACATCGAGGCAAATAATAACTACGATAATAATATTAAAACAATAACAACGTATGCGATATTAAACATGATGACAATATTACTAAACACGAAATAAGAACAAACACATATATAAACATATAAAAATAATAAATAAGGTGACGTAAACTTAATATTAAAAAAATTATACTAATAATGCTAGGTATATATATATATATTAAAATATATGTAATAATAGAAATGGAAAGTGTATACATAATAATAATATTAAAGCATATACATAATAGATGTATATATAATATATATAAAATGAACATATACAATACATTAGAAATAATAAAAACATAAGAAAGAAAACACATATTAATAATAAATATGTACATATATATATTAAAATATATACATATATAATAGACATATACTAATAATGATAATAATAATAGTAATAATAAAAAGACGTATGTACACCCAAATAATACATAATAATATTAAAATAAAATAATAAATGACAATAGTGAAAATAATAAGTATAATAATAAATATAATGATATATGAGAATAATACTATATAAAAAGTATATATATATACGTATAACAAAATACATGTACTAGTATCAATAATAAATATAATAGGAATAAAAATAAATATAATAATAATATATGTAAGACCCAATTTGTGCTCGGGCTGACAATGTTCAAGTCCTTTTACAACTCAGCCCAACTACTAAAACTAGCCCAATTAACAAACAACCCAAACCCCATACCCGAATAAAACAAAACGGGCCCAATGGCCCAAAACACTAATAAATTTTTTCGGCAGAAACCCTAGGTCACTAGAAGCTTCAGCCGTAGTAGCCTCCAATCGATTCTTCCACACGCGTTGAAGCTTCCATGCGTGCGTAGCCTCCTCTCCATGCCATGCACACCTGCAAAATAGAATAACAGCAGCGCAAATGGACAACAAGTTGACAGCAAAGGATAACAGATTACAGCAATGAAATTAGGATTTTTCTTTTTATTTATTTTATTATTTTCAGCTATAAAAACCGAATGAAATGGAATGTAAAGGGGCTTCATCTTCTTTTTCCTAGAAATATACACGCATATGAGAGAAAAATAGAAATCAATTCCAGAGAATTTTATTTCCAAAAGGTGATTTAGATTTGATTATTCTTTCGATTCTACTTTTATTTTCTGAAATATTTATTATATGAGTATAAAAACAAAAAAAAATAAAGAAAGGGGAGGGAACTTATCTTGATAAAAGCCTTCAAATCCTTGTTTGCTTTGAAGAAATCGAAGCTTAAATAAGGATTATGAGGTCAAGGAATGGTAAAACTTTCAGATTCATGGACGAGCGGAGTCGATTTGCCTTCGTGCGACGATCGTCTGCCGAAAACGGAGGCAAAACGATGGTTGAAGGATGCTTTAGGTTCTGCTGAATGAAGAAGGGAAATAGGCTTTAGTTTTTCTTTGTTTTGATTTGTTTTCAAGTAATAAATGTTAGTTTTAGGTTTTTTTTTATCTTGTTTTATGCAGAACACCAAACGGTGCCGGTTATGGGAAGTAGATCCGTGCATTGACCCATTTTGAGACCCGGATCCGCGCTTTTGACCTTGAATGGTCAATTTCGCGCGTGGTCCTTGTAGTTTGTTGGACTATTCAATCGCGCCTTATTCATTTTGCCTTGGTTTTTTTTAAATTTGGTTCTTTGATTTGTGCATGCTTTCATTTTAGCCCAAAATACAGTGCTGCGTTTTGAGCTCGGGGAGATTTTCAATTCTAGTCCCCATATGCTCACGCGCGTTGTACTTTGGTCCTTATTCTTATTTTAATGATTTATTTTATTTACTAATTATACCTTTTAATTTGATTTTAGTTCAATTAAGTTTTTATTTCCGTTCATATAATTCATTACGTTTTCTATGCATTTAACATCTATCTTATAAATCTTATCTACATGCATTCTAAGTTACTTAGATAAGTTTTCTTTGTTTTTTTAAAGTATAAAATTATTATTCTATTTTGTATCATATCATTTTAAATTTTGGTATAATCTTTAATTTAAATTACCCTTATATTATTTATATATGTAATTCATGATAAAATTAGTTTTATTCTATGTATGTTATTAAAATTGTATTATTTTATACACATAATTTCTTTTAAATTTATTCCTATACATCTACGTTGTTTAGAGGAAAGTCCTACATATTTTGTGTATTTTAAATTACTATTATACATAATTCATGTTAAATTATTTTTATAATCCACGTTATTGTTTTCATATTAATATTTTTATGAATATATATTTTTTCCTTTAAAGTTATTTATGTATATAATATTTTTTAAGAACCATATTTTAAATCATATAATTTATTTATTGTATATACTCTCATATTTTATTATCCTTATACATGTACTATTTATATGTTTCATCAATCCAAATTAATTTATTACATGTAAAATTATGTTATATATTATTTGTTTTAAAATTTCCTTTATAAATATAGCTTTATGAATATACACCATTAAATTTATTTATTTTGTAAATATAGTTTTTTTACCTTTTGTGTGAATGATTAGATTTTTTTAAGATTCGTTACATGTATAATTACTTTTTTTATATACATTATTAATTTCATGACATCTTCTACCAATAATTATTTCCAAATTTATTTATGCATGTTTTACAAATTTGCTATGTACATTATATCTTATCATGTGTTGTATTTGTCTTTTATATTCTATACATTATTTAAGTTATCCTGTGAATTTATCAATTTTTTCAATGAATTTGTGTTTTAAATATTTCATATATAATTTGATTTGAACTTTGTATTTTTATCATAATTAGTTTCAATAAACATGTTTTTAAGCAAATTTCTAAATTTTGTTTTTAAAAATTCTGAAATAAGGCAATATCTAATGTTTGGGGGAATTCGAAAAATCGTGCTCAACGTACTGGGCATGACTTTTCTAGAGAATCAAATATTTGGATACCCCTTATAATTTTAACGTATGGTTTTTTAAAAATCAAAAATCGATCGCATCCTAAAGGTATAAGGGATCGTATCCAATCGTACTGGGTATGGAACCGTATATCTTTGGAACGAGAATTTTTTGACCACTAATTTGAGCTATTCAAACATTTTTTTATATACTTCAGAAAATCTTCTCTTTAAAGAAAACCTTTTGATATAGGGACAGCATCAAATCAATTTGGTACCAATTTTTGGGCGTAATGAGGGTGCTAACCCTTCCTCATACATAACCGGCTCCCGAACCCATTTTTAAAATTTTTGTGGACCATAATTGTTTTAAAATGTTTTATTAGGTGATCCAACCACACCTAAACAAAAGGTTGGTGGCGACTCCACACTCGGTTTTAAAAGTCGATTCCCATTGTTTTCAAAATAAAAAAGGGTTTCGAAAATATACACATAATATGGTATTAAAAAATATATAGATAATAGTATTTAAGAATATATACACAATATATATGCTAGGAATAGTAATAATAGTGAAAACCATTAATAATGATGCATAAATAGATATAAAGTAACAGTATATACATACATTAGCAATAAAATAAACTATAATACAATACATAAGTATGTACATATATAAATAGTAATGGTATTAGAAGTATATAATATATAGTATTAGAAATATATATATATAACAACATAAAAGACATATAACTAATGATATTAAAATATATACATAATATATATATATATATATAAATATTAGAAGACATGTGTACCTAACATATATAAAATATATATAATATAGTATTCAAATATACACATAATATATACTTATTAGAGATAAATATAATGTTACAAGACAATTATTGATAATACTACATAAATATATACATATATATACATTAAATATGTAACGCCCCAATTTTCGCGAATTCTGTGAATGTTGGCATAGGTTTAATTATGTTAGCGGGCCTCTAGAAGGCCCAAGCTTAAGATAGAACTCGGTAATTTTAGTTAATTTTTGTTCCATAAGAAAAAGGGAGTGAAATTATGAAATAGGACCTATGTGAAAATGTTTGAAAATGCTATAGGCTAATTTGTAGTGGCCAAATAAATAGTAGTGCAAAATAGGAGGATTTGCATGTCAAATTCCCCACTTTTAATGTAGTGGCCGACCAAGGTGATGGATAGTTGATAATGTATGCATTTTAGCATTTTAATAGTTAATGGATGATGGGCATTAGCATTTTAATAGTTAATGGATGATGGGCATGGTAAGCAATGGGCATATTTTTATTGGAATTATGGCATGAGTATGGCACAAATATTAGTATATCATTTATGTGTCATAAAATGTTGAGTGATAAGAATAACAAAAGGAAGTAAATGAAGGTTTTTGTTCATTCTTTGTTCTTCATAGCCGAATTTGAGAGAGAGCAAATAGGGGAGGAAACCCTTGAATATTCGGTCACTAGGAGGGGGAAAAATTGAAGGTAAGTTCTTGGTACTTTGCTTCTATCTTGATGTTCATGAGTTCTTCTTGATTCTACCCTAACTCATGAAGCATATTTTGGTTTTTGGTTGTTGTTTCATGTTCCTTTGATGAAAAATGGAAGACAGGTGAAGTTGAGCCAAACAAATGAGCATGCATGTGCCTTAGATGCTAAGGGGAAAAATCGGCTAACATGTTATGCTTTAAAATGATGAAATGGAGATTATACTTAAGTAAAATCATAGATATGTGATGATTGATTGGTGATATACATGTTTAAATAACAAGCATGCAAGTTAGGTGTGAAAGAGTGATTTGGTAATAAATCTGCTTGGGACAGCAGCAGTAACGTGACTTTGGAAAATCACCATAAATTGTGGGAGATGAATTAGAAGCTGAATAAATTATGTAATTAAAGCTTAATGAGTCTAGTTGCAAATGAAAGAAACAAGAACATATTTTGAATTCTGTACAATGAGAAATTTGATTTGTAATGAAGAGTGGTCAGATTAGTCAAACAGTGAAACATGGGAAACTTTAAGAAAAATCTGGTATTGATTGGCCATACCAAAAATTCTAAAAATTTTATGGATAGAATATATATGAGTCTATTTTCAGGGAAAATTAACGGCACTTGATTTGGAGTTTCGTAGCTCCAGTTATAAATGATTTATGACTGTTGCTCAGGAAGACAGCTTGCAGTGAAATTATGATTATGTGGTAAACATTACAAAAATTTGTTAATGAGTTGCTTATTGATTTCTTATAAGCTTACTATGATCTGTAGGTGCGGTTGGCCGAATATTGTAAGGGGTTAATACGTAGTTTGTATTTGAATAGTTAGATTAACGTGTTAGTAATCCAATTGTAGGTAGTTCGTGTGTGGATCTCAAATCGACATATCGTCGCAAAAGCAGTGTGTAACTAACACCCTCTTTCTTAGTCTAGATCGGCAAAAGTCGAAAAGCGAAATGCCGAAAATCGGTCTTTTTAGATTTGCGAGTGTGCGAATGCTCGTGAGGTAAATCGATTAATGTTTTGGTAAGCTGCAATGTCTGGACCGCAAAGTGCATGATTTCGTGCCCTCGATATTTTTGGGCTTAATGGGCCAAAATTGGAATGATGGGCCAATCTGCCCAATTCAGTAAGAACCCTCGGTAGTGATTCATTAGTACGTGAAAGGTAGGAATATGCATGAAAAACCTAAAATAGATAAATTACTGAAATACCTTTAAAAGTGGAAAATTTACAGTTTTACCCCTAGGAGATAAATTACCGAAATACCCCTAGGGTTAAATTGACCTAAATGCATGTTTGACTATTGTTATTTACTGCATGCCATGTTGTTATTATTTGATGCATGGGACTAGGATATTGACGGAGGAAGTACTGAAAGTGGCTTGTCCACGTACTGGAGGCTTTGCTTCAATTTATCGTTAATCGAGCAACAAAGGTCACAATCGTGGAGTGTTAAATGGGTGGGTTGAGCTATTCCCCACATGGAGTGTATGGCTGGTACGGGTGGAGTGTAGTGGTTGGTGGGTTGAGTAGTCTCCCTAAATGGGCTTGCATATGTTTACTGATGTTGCATGTATTTTGAAATGGGCCTATGGGCCATACTGTTATCTGAATAAGGGGCTAAGGCCCAGTTTATTATAATCTGAAAAGGGTTCTGGCCCAGTACCACTGTTACCTGAATGGGCTTAGGCCCAATGGGCTTGAGCTGACTTGGGCTTTGAATGAGTTTTCCTTACACACTGAGTTTCCCCAAACTCACCCCTTCTTTAACCTTGCAGGTGAGCCTTGATATGGGTGACTTGGAACCGGAGGGGATTCAGAGTGGCCATGGTGAATACTTTTTGGTTTGAAAAAAGAGACTGGTTTTCTTAAGTTATTTTTAATTACTACTTAATTTTTGGGTTGTAATAAGGCCATTTTAACTTTATTTTCTTATTTGATTTTTCGGGATTATATTATTAAAACAACTTTAAATTGATGGATACTAATTCAAATGGGCTAGACTTAGGGCGTGATTTCAAAACGATACTTGTTTTTTTTAAATAACACGACGTCACGAATATTCGATTTACCAAAGAAATTTCAACTTGTTATAACCAAGTGTGGCAATGGATGTGGACATGTCTAGGATTGGATCCAATCAGAGAGCTTGGTACTTAAGCAGTCTTCATGGCTCACCTCCTCTGTTATGGATACCTACCTGGTGCCCAGCTTCCATTCACTTGGTTAGTTTGACAAAAGTCGGCTTTTTAAAACACTAAAAAGGGAACACGGGTTTTTGACTTCAAAGTGGCACGTCGGATTCGGCCTTAACGTCTGGGCCGGGTTTGGGGTGCTACAAAATATGTACATATATAATAACATCATACACTAATATTAATAATAATAATAATAATAATAATAATAATAATAATCAATTAATTTTAATCATAAAATAGTAAGAATAACTAAAAAGGGGTTAAATTAAACATAAGGCGAAAGTTTAGGGCCAATTTAAAATAAAAATAAGGAAGAGGACCAAATAGAACGCCCAAATGAAATGGAGGGACTGGTTGCGCAAATATGCCTTATCCCTGAAATGACGTCGCTCCAATATCCCTTCCCCAAATGGTCAAAGGACCAAATTGAAGCGGAGTTAAAATTAAAAGACAGAATTAAAAAAATAGGAAATGACTAGATTAAAACATAATAAAAATGCGGAAGGGCTGCATGCGCAATTATCCCAATAACAAAAAATGCGCGGATCCTTCTAGTGGGTCGAGTCGCCTGCGCGGGTTTGGCATGAAACGACGCCGTTTAAGCGTCTATCCCCTGGTGACGCGCACACACCATGTGCAAAGGGGATTGTACAAATTAAGATCTCACTTACTTTTCTAAAGGCTCAAACCTGAATGAATTCTATGATTGAATATTTCTTATCACCAAGTCTATCACAAGAGTTCATTTTTTTATGATTTTATCTTCGATTTATTTTTTTCTCCTTGACATGAAATCCAACATGCACTATTAACAAAAACATATACATAAATAAAATTCATTTTGCTTTCCTTAAAATGGTAATAGTTTCGATAATTCACTCTAATTTCTCTCAAAGCTATAGTGCCATTACCCAGATCCTCAAACTTGATACTTTTAGCAACATCAAATTTGTTTTATCCAACATAATATTAATTGCATTTGTAGTTGTACCAAACTCATGAAAAATCTCAATTTTGCAACAACATATTATTCACATGCCAACCAACCAATTATTGTCTTTTTCTTTTTTCTTTTTTTCTTTTTTTTTGTAGTTAAGGTAAAATAATTTTGATTCCCTTTGAGTTTTCTTCTCCAAATTATTGGCTTCTTTTTATTTTTGTCTAGCGACAGTGTTAGTCTTCGGGCTAGCTATCGCCTGCCTTTTTCTCTTGCCCATCAACCCTCTTTTTCTTTCTTTTTCTCATTCACTCCATGCGTCTTCTCTCTTTTTAGTTTACCGATTTATTTTGTGGGTATCTTTGTTGTCTTCACAAGTTGTTATATCTTTGTTGTCTTTACAAGTTGTTATTGATAGGTGACCGTATCTATCATCGTTAAAACACCACCAACCACCAACAGTTTATTTTAGAAAGTGGGTAGCTTTTCGTTGACTTCTTAATCTGTTTCTGTTTTGAAAGTTTCAGAATAATAAAGGATTTTTCCATTATTTAATAAGTCTTCACTTTTAGAAGTTTTTGTCTACTCTTGTAGTACGCTTTTTAGTCTTGCTTATGCATGTAATCTTTCTTTTGCGAGTAATTTTAGGGTTTGATTTTGTTGTCGTTCCCTCTAATTTGATGGATGCTCAGTTCTTCTGCCGATTTATGCCTGCCTCTTTGGACCATCTGGGGTTGATTTCCTTATTGTATTAAGTGCTTGCAATCACTACTAATATGTTGTGCTTGAGTTGTGATAGAACCGATTGTCAACATGTCATAATGTTCTATTGATGCTGAAGTTGAAGCTTTTATTGTGTTGATGGAGCTTGTTCTTTAATGCGTATGGGTGTTTATTCTTTTTTCCCCAAATTGTATGGTCTTATTTATTGAATGAATTAATAAATTTCTCTTTAAAAAATTTTCTTTAAAAATTTTTATTCTCTTTCATAGATTGAATTATTTAGAATGTAGAAAGTTATCAAAATATTGTTTTTAAAATGTTAATTCAATATTTAAGTTAACTCAGAACTTTTTTTGGATGAATCACAATACATCCTATCTAATTATGAAAAGTTATAAAATGATTATTTAATTATTAGTATTTTTTGGTTACCCAATTATAAAAATCATAAAATGGTAGAGGTGCTCATGGACTGGTCAGCCTAATCAAAATCTTAGGCTCGGGCAAAAAATGGGCTTAAAATTTTGCTCAAGCCTAGTCCGAATAAAAATGCTAAAACCGAGCTCGGTCTGACCGTGTTAAAATTTTTTATATAATTTAAAAAATAATACATCAAAAATAATAAAAATATTAAAATAAATATTTCCCAACAAATTGAAAATAAATTTAAAAAAATATGTATACTTAAATAACACTAAAATAGGTGCAACTTAATAAGCAAATGCCTCTAAAATAATAACAAAATTAACAGTAAAACAATAGTTAGTATCCAAAACATAACAACAAAATAGTAGCAACGTAATAGTAAAATGGTAACAAAATAGTGAGAAAATAACAAGAAAATAGCAGCAAAATAGTTTTTTAAAAAAAAAAGAAAAAACAATAGTTTTTTTTTTTTTACAAATTCGGAATAGGCTAGGCTCAGGCCAAAAAAGCATTACTCGAGGCTCGTAAACGGGACTTATTTTTTTTGCTCAAGCCCATTTTTGGGGCCTATATTTTTACCCAAACCCTCCACTTTTCAAATAGTTATAAAATGGTTATCCAACTATTGGATTATGTCTTTTTTAGTCACTAGCTGGCAATATAAACATAAAAGTACCTAAAAATTCAAGATAGTTGAGTGATAAAAATACAAAACAGGCAGCAACAGTTACAGAAGAATTATTCACATTTTAAATATTTTCTTATATGTAAATACAATGATGCTAAGAAAATTACTTTTTGGAGTCTATATAAGGAAAAGGACCTTAGGATTTGCTAGTGCCACACTCACTTTAGCAACAATCACTTCAAATTTTCAAGCACACAACAACAACAGCAGCCAGCGAAATCTAAGTAAGGTATGCACTAATAATTTGTTTTCAAGTTAAATTTTTTTTTTTTTATTAAACACTAAAAATTAAATTAAATAGATTGAATCGAAAATCCAGAAATTACAAATTGCTCATAAATAACAGGAGTTTACAAAAAGAATAGTAAACAACACTTACTTTGGTTGATGTATGGTATAATGAGTCTGCAACGAAGACACAAAAAGTGCAGCAACGGCACCCACAAATGCGAAAAACGTCCAACGAGTCCTAAAACAAGTATGATAAGCTTGAGCTGGATATTGAATCCACATATTCTTACAATGATTATGTATTTGCTGTTTAACCTCACTGTAAGTCGTCTGACAACGAACCACATCAGTGTTCATCTTCTTGATAAGCTTAGCCACTTCTTCATCACTCCCCAATCTATTGTATAGTATGCCAGCGCCTCTCAGTTCCTTAACATCTTCGGCTTCATGGATCAATGAATCAAGGAAATCCATATATGAAGTGACGGTGAAATCGTTTTTGAAATCCGGACACATTTCGTAAGCTATTAAGTTCATGGTTGAATCATCGAAGGTGATCGGCGGTAACCGTAATTTGCCGACGAAGAAGATATGGTTGAAACTGATGTCGGATAAACAACTTGTTTTGCTTGCTTTTAACCATATCCCGGCCTTTTTAAGCTCTTTTACGTTACGAAAGGTGTGTGAATGGTGCCGTTTTGTTCTTGTTTGGCTGCCGCGATTTAACGTGCACATTAAAAATCGAATGCAAAACCTAAAATGCCGCCATGGTTTTTCTTTTTTTTCTTTTTCAAAAAGGAGTCTTACTCGTAGTAGATTCAATAGGTGAATTCGCTCTCCTTTTTGCTGCTGCCACCATTCACTAGAGCAAAATCTGTGTTAGTTAGGAGCCAAGTTATATATATTTTTTGTTGGATTTGGAATTGTAATTTTTTATCATAACTAAAGTTAAGGTTTTCAAAATCGTATTCCAACCGGATAAGTTTAATTGGTCCGATCAATTCAACTAATTTAATTAAACAAATCATTAAAAAATCAATTCAATCACCTAATTCAATTAGTTTTTTTCCCGGTTCAACTTGTTCATATAGGTTCACAAATCAAACAGTCTAATAATTTTATTCTGACTGATATCTCAATTAATTTTCAATCTAATCCCATTTAAACAACATTGACTAAAATACAATTTTTATTATTGTATTAATGCAAAAATTTTACCATTTTTAAAGATGTTAGACTATCAATTTTCCATTTTAAAAAGTTGGATCGGAAACATAATTATTTTCTAAAAAAATGTACACTCAACGGCAACAATGCAAAGGGACAGGAAGGGGTGGATTTGAAAATTGAAAATTTACATTTTATTCTCTTTAAAATTATAAAATTATATATAATAAAATTACACTTTAACTCTTCAAAATGTAAAAAAAAATTTGTTCAACCCTTTTGAAAATGATGAAATCACACATGAAATAATTTAAGAATCAAATCATACTTGTTGATTGAATTGGTTGAATAAAAATCAAGTAAGATATTGGTCTAAAATAAGAAATTAAATCAATTGAATCAAATGATAAATTATTTTTTATATTTTTAATTTTTTAAATTTTATATAATTCAACCGAAATGAACTAATAAACCAGAAATGAGAGTCTAATCGATTCAATGACCCATTTAATAACATTTATAAACTCCACAAAATGATTCTGTTTTAAATTCCTTGAATTACCTGTCCTGCTGATGTGATTGTGGCTCTTTCATGTCGGCTGGGGTGATAACAGTGTCGTTGATGAACCTTCTGATCGCCATCATGAACTTTTCGCCGTTTTTGCTCGAGCTTGTAAGCAATTCAAGAACACGAAAAGGTAATTGGTTTTCCAACAAGAACAGATCCGAGTACTCAAATGTCAGCAATTCGTTTTTAATAGACAATTCGTTCGACATAGGATCATAATCTTGGCCATCAACATCATCATTACCGTAACGCATATAAACTGCTTCTAAAATTGTGCAGCCGTCAACGAAGAACATCCAAGCCAGATTCTCGTTATTATTGGTATAAGAATCTAATTCCTTTGGATCATAGCATTTCTTCAAGTCATCGATCTCTGTCTTAATGTTGTTGTACAAGGTTCTCCTATCGACGCCAATGTTTTCGACGAAAAGTGTTGTTAATTTGCGCTTGAGCTTCTTGGATTGATAGAAGTTGAGATCAGCGTGGTGGAGTGGGCCGATTGAGATCACTTTCGGCTTGAAATACTTCCAGAAATCTTCGTGACGGCCAAGGGTTGATCGGACTCTTCGTATCAATGGTTTGGCTTTGGGGTCGAGTTGGTTACCGTCAAAAGCTTCGTCTAATGACCGGAAATTCTCTAATTCGCCATTGCTGAGAGTGAGCACCGTACCCGGCATTGGAATGATCGTCTCTTGGGGATTGTTGGTGGTGGTGTTTTTGGTGATTGTTTGATCAGTGGAAACTGATCCGCTGGGAGCTCCGACGGCGCGGCCTCCTTTCTCCGTGGACGACATTTTCAGGTTGAGCGGTTCGAAGTAATTAACAAGGTGATTTTGTAAACTGTTTTTGGCTGAGTGAGTGATGTTGGAAAAAATGTGGCAAAATGGCAACGATGACGACAAGTGTTTCTTTAGCTTATATAATAAACGTATGGAAAATATTTTGGTGTAATATCAAATTTAGTCCTTAATATTTATATTTTTTTAATTTGATTCTTATTCTTTTAATTAAATTGAATTCTCTATCTTTTGAAAGGGTTAAATTTGATTACCAATCTTTTAGAAAATAGTTGAATTAATGTTTTTAATGAAAATAGTGACTAAAATATTAAATTTGTAAACATGACACCTCATGTGGTAATCTACGTGTACATTTTTTTTATTTTTAAATTATTTGTTGACATGTGACATATAAGAAAAGCAGTGTTATGTTAGCATGAAGTGCACATGGATTGCCACACGAGTTGTAACACTAATACTGTTAAAAATTTAATGTTTTAGTCAATATTTTTGTTAAAGAAAAACAATTTAGCTCTTTTTTGAAAGGTTAATGACTAAATTTAGCTCAAATAATAATAATAATAAAAGAATAAAGGCCAAATTGACAGAAAAATGTAAATATCGAGGTCTAAATTTATCATTATATCATTCTTTTAAGGTTAACTTATATAAATACAATATAGGTTCAAGTTTAAATATATGTATGGATTAATCTAGAAAGAATTAGATAAAATCTACACGTAATATACGCATATGATGAGAGTGAAACCCACACATCACAATTGAGAATAATATTATAGAACCTAAATACTCAAAAACTTAAAACCTTCGCATTAACCAAGAAGTTAATACCCCATCATATAGAGAATTTTATATCTACATACTACAATATTTCCCGGATTTCAAATACTTAATACTAGCTCTTCAAATATTTTCATTTTCATTTTATTACTTAAAGTTATTTTGATTTATTTTAGTATTTAAATTATCGTTCTATTATACGATTTATTCCAAATATTTAACATCATCAAAAAAATGTTAGGTGATACGTTTAGTTAATAAGAACGTGACACATTATGTTAAATATTTGGGGCTAATTGTGTGATGAGATGATGATTTATATATCACAATAAATTTAAAATTTAAAATATCATTATTAAAAAATTAAATTTTAAAATGAAAAAAAGTATAATTTAAAAATAAAATTGAGTACAAAATAATTTTAAAATAATGAGTAAAAATATAATTTGAGATAATGCAATTTTAAGTATTTAAATTTATTTAATCATTATTATATACTTACCTATATATCATATCCAATATCATGATTCTCTAACATTATTAAAATTAAACAATTAAAATATGCAAATATATAGATAATGTTTTTTTAACATGTCTTTTAAGTATAATGTATATATTTATAATACTAATGATAATTGTACTTTGCCAAGTCACTAAATATGGTATTTGATCTTACTTTTCTTTTTTCTCTAGTAGAGAGCCACTCTCATGACTTTCTCAAAGGATTTGGGTTACATTGGCTGCTCCAACATACTATTTCTTTAATGAGATAAATTAATTTAATTGATTTTGTATCGATTTCAATTATATCGATTGGTACATACTGTTTTAATAAAAAAGCGAAACGATGAATTTTATTTTCCGCACAAGAGCAACGAGAAGGGGGGGCATGTAGGGATTGGAAAATTGTTTTTTACCTTTTAAATGTATAAAATTTTAAATTATAATGGCAAAATTATACTTTGGCCCCTCATAAATCACAAAATTTTAATTTAATCCTTTAAAAAATTATAAAGATATTAACTAATACAATGATGAAATCGGGTCTTAACTCTTATCAAAATTTATAACTTAATTTCGATCTCTCAAATAAACTTTTCCGACTTTACTTTTATTTTTGCACCAGAAAAAATTCTAATCTATATCAATTACAATGGTCAAAACATCGTGAATTAGTTGGCATATGAATGATATTATATATATATATAAATACTATACTTTAACTAAACTAAAGTTCAAGTAGAAAACAAAAAAATTATTTAACAAATAAGCCAATGAAAAGGTAAAGTGGAAGTATAGAATCTCTGAAAACTTAATCAACACATTTAGGTGTACGCTTTTATTAAACTTCAATTTTTCTTAGAATAAGATGATGTTGTTGTGAATTTTTAAAATAATGTTATGAATTTTTTAAAATATATTAGATTTTTATTAATATAAATATATACATATAATAAAAATAATTGTTAAACTATAATTTGGCTCGGACCAAACTAATCCTAACTTAAAATTAAGTTAAGGTATTTGAGAGGTCCTTATATTATGTGGATTGGATCAAATTAATCCTCTATTATTAAATAGATCAATTTAGTCCCTATACTCTTAAAAAAGAATCAAATAAGTCCAAAGTGCAATAAAGTTAACATTTACTATATAAAAATGTATTGATTTTTTTCCAATTGTAATTCAATTCCAAATAAAAGGTTTCATTTTCAAAACCATAAAAACTTTAAAAATATTAACTTTGTTAAACAAAGATTAAATTGATCCATTTAATAGTAAAAAGACTAATCTGATCAAGTCCTATAATATAAGGATATCTCAACTACAATCCCCCTAAAGTTATTTATTTCGAAATACAGACAGAATAAACTAGACTTCCGGGATGGTGCACCTAATTCAACCTTTTAACATGACTTAGAGTATAATATATATATTTATAATACTAATGATAATTGTACTTTGCCAAGTCACTAAGTATGGTATTTGATCTTACTTTTCGTTTTCTCCAGTAGGAGCCACTCTCATGACTTTATCGAAGGATTTAGTTCCATTGGCTGCTCCAACAATCTATTTTTTTTATTGAGATAAATTGTAGTTGATTTTGTATGGATTTCAATTATTTCAATAAGAAATCAAAATGATCAATTTCATTTTCCGCACAAGAGCAATGGAAAAGGGGCAGGTAGGGATTGGAAAATTATTTTTTACACAAACTTTTAATCTATAATTGTAAAATTATACTTTGGCCCCTCAGAAATCACAAGATTTTAATTTAGTCCTTTAAAAAATTATTAAGATATTAGTTAATACAATGATGAAATTGGGTCTTAACCCTTATCAAAATTTATAACTTAATTTCGGACCTTCAAAAAAAATTTTTGACTTCGCTCTTATTTCCGCACTAATAAAAAATTTAATTTATATCAATTGCACTAATCAAAACATTGTGCATTAATTAGTATATGAATGACATTAGTATATATATATACTATTTTTACCAACTTTAAACTTTAGCTAAATTAAAGTAGAAAATATAAAAATAAAAGTAATAAAGAATTTATTTAAAAATTAAGCCAATGAAAGAAAAAGGTGGAAATATAAAATCTCTAAAAGCTTAATGAACACACAGTCAAGCGTACGCTTTTATTGACTTTATTTTTTTAGTAGGAGACGATTTTGTTGTGGATTTTTAAAATAATATTATGGATAACTTTTTATTTAATGTATTGGTTGGTTCTTTTTTCTTTTGGATTTGTTGAATGATTGAATTTTATTTGTGAAGTTTTGATGAATATATATAATTGATTAATATTTTTATATTTAAAGTTTATTTAATCTCATTCATTTAATGTTTTAATTTTTTATATATTAAATATTTTAAAATTTTATTAATAATTTTGAAAAGATGTACAAAAATATGCTAGTACTAATATGTATCAGTTTTTGTAGAAAAACGGTGCGCCCATTACCGTAGTACTAACTACCTTGGATAAAAAATTATTTTGCCCTTGAATTTGACAACTTTTCTCAACTTAGTCCTTAAACTTTTATTTTATTTACATTAGTATTATAACTTGACAGCTTTTCTCAATTCACATGCACAACACTCTAATATTGTGTCATGCTATCATTTAAAAACGATATTTTTAATAAAAATTAGTGTTGATATGGCAAAAACGTCACCATAATGACAAAAAATGAGAAATGTTGTCAAAATTCATGACCGATTTGGATAGTGGGGAAGACAAGGGGTTGAAAAGGGCTCTGCCTCCTCCCCCCAAAAAAAAAATGAAAAAAATTCATTTAGGCCCCTTTATAATTTATAAAATTTTAAATTAGTAATGATAAAATTGCATTTTGCCCCCCAAAAATGATAAAAAAAATTGATTTAATCTTTTAAAAATGATAAAAATATATACTATTAAAATGGAGCGAAAATCGAAAAATTGGAGCAAGTTTCAAGAGACACACTGGTTGGGCCATTCTACATGGGCAGGACACACGGCCGTGTGAGCCACACGGGCTTCCACACGGCCATATTCCAGACCATGTTGAAATCGCAAATCGCACTCCAAACCTGCAGGAAAGCGCATTTTTTTAGGTTTTTCGAGGATTCTAAGACAACTTTCCTCAACTTTAAACTTTAACTAAATTAAAAAATTATATAAAAATACTATTTCTTTTACCAACTTTAAACTTTAACTAAACTAAAGTACAAAACATAAAAATAAAAAAATAAAGAATTTATTTAAAAATAAAGAATTTGACAACTTTCCTCAACTTAGTCGTTAACTTTTATTTTATTTACATTAGTTTTCTAACTTGACAACTTTTCTCAATTTTGATGTATGTGATGACACAACACTCTGATATTGTGTCATGCCATCATTTAAAAACAATATTTTTATAAAAATTAGGTGTTGATATGGCGAAACGTCACCATAATAACCAAAAATGAGAAAAGTTGCCAAAATTCATGACAGATGTGGATAGTGGGGAAGTCAGGGGGTTGGTAGGGGCTCTTTGTAATTTATAAAATTTTAAATTAGAAATGGTAAAATTATATTTTACCCAAAATGATAAAAGAAAATTGATTTAATCATTTAAAAATGATAAAATTTTATTTAACAAATAAGCCAATGAAAAGAGAAAGTGGAAATATAAATTTTATTAAACTTTAATTTTTTAGTATGAGATGATGATGTTGTGAATTTTTTAAAATAATGTTATGATTAATTCAACCTTTAACATGTCTTTAAGTATAATGTATATTTTTATAATACTAATTATAATTGTACTTTGCCAAGTCACCAAGTATGGTATTTGATCTTATTTTTCTTGTTCTCTAGTAGGAGCCACTCTCATGTCTTTTATCAAAGGATTTAGTTTCATTGGCTGTTCCAACATACTATTTTTTAATGAGATAAATTAATGTAGTTAATTTTATATCAATTTCAATCACATTGATCGGTAGATATTGTTTCAATAAGAAATAAAATGATTTTTTAGAATGAGATGATTTTGTCGTGGGTTTTTAAAATAATGTTACTGATAACTTTTTTGTTTAATGTAGTGATTGGCTTTTTTCTTTTTCTTTTTTTTTAGATTTTTGAATGATGAATTTTGTATATAAAGGTTATTGATGAATATTTATTAATATTTTATATTTTATATTTATTTAATTTCATTCATTTAATGTTTTTAAATAGTTTTTATATATTAAAATTTTAGAAATCTATCAATAATTTTGAAAGGTTATACAAAAACAGTTAGTACTAATATGTATTCGTTTTGTAAAAAAAAAAATAGTGCGTCTATTAGTGTAGTACTAACTACCTTGGATAAAAATTTGTTTAGTCCTTAAATTTGGTAACTTTCCTCAACTTAGTACTTAAACTTTTATTTTATCTATATTAGTCTTTTAACTTGACAGCTTTTTCTCAATTTTGATGCATATGATGACACAAAACTATGATATTGAGATGCCATCATCTAAAAATTATATTTTTAATAAAAATTAGGCGTTAACATGGGAGAAACATTACTATAATGACCAAAAATGAGAAAAGTTGTCAAATTTCATGACTGGTGTGGACAGTGGTGAAGCCAAGGGGCTGGTAAGGGCTCTGCCCCCCTAAAATGATTTTTTTCATTTACATCCTTTTATAATTTATAAAATTTTAAATTAGTAGTGGTAAAATTGCATTTTGCCACCCAAAAATGATAAAAAAAATTAATTTATTCCTTTAAAATTATAAAGTTATAGACTATTAAAATGGTGATGTAACACCCCTAACCCATATACGACGTCAGAACAGGGTTACAAAGCATTACTAGACTTATAAGTCAAACAATCACATATTTCATATTCATTTCTCATACAAAACAATAACTATTCAATTTCATTCATATAGTCCCTAATATGAGCCCTTGAGGCCCAAAATAGACATTAAAAATGATTCGGGATTAAATCGAGTACTCAAGGAATTTTTAGGAAAACATTGAAATTTTTCAAAGTGCAGAGGACACACGCCCGTGTGGCCAGGCCGTGTAGACATTCGAAATGGGGACACACGGCCGTGTCTCAACCCTTGTTTGACCCCGTGTAACTCACAGACTTGAGTTACACAACCAACCCACACGCCCATGTGCCAGGCTGTGTGCTAGGCCATGTGAAAACTGGAGGGTATATTGACATGTACCACACGGCCTAGCATACAGGGCCAAGCCACACGCCTGTATGCTAGGCCGTGTGAAGCTACTAGCTTACTTTCTATAGAAGTATCAGGGGAGACAAGGCCGTGTCACCTAGCCATGTGTCACAAACGGCTTAGACACATGCCCGTGTCTCTGCCCGTGTGGAAAAAAATAAGTCATTTTCCAAGCCATATTTCTCACCCAAATTGGGACCAACCTTATCACAACAATGTACATATAACCATAGCTTAAATAGGCATTCAATACCAACCAATATCAAGTTTGTCACATGTTATAATATCACACACAATCATGGTACACATAAGCACATCAATTGACCACTTTAAAACATACCAAACATGCTTCCATAATATACTTAAATGGTCAAACTCATATTGAGACATTGTGCCTAAAACTTAGCATGCATACCACATCTCAATTTCAACCATTTGATACCCAAAATACCAATTTACAAACACGCACATTCACATGAATATGATAAGGCCATTTACTCATATATACATACCAAAATATACCAAAACAAGCCAAATCAAATGGCTAAATACATGACCAAAACAAATAGGCTACATTAGCCAAAATAGCCTATACATGCCATTTAACCAAAATATAAAATCCAAGGTACCAAAATAGCCGATAGATAGTGTGATGATATCTCTAACCACTTCCAACCCAAACGAGATAGACAAAGAAATTAACACAAAGTAATCATGAAATGTTTAGTAAGTTTGTAATTTAAAAATAAAGCTTACCACTTCAATTTATAAGCATAATCCATTTAAGTCAATCCAACATGTCTTGGCCTTAGCCTAACAACATTAGCTTTTCAATTTCAAATATCACCTAAACTAGCAATTCCTTTCAAAACATCATAACATCAGTTCACATTACTTATGTGCATTCATATTTCAAGCATATGGCTAAACATATTTCAATCATCCAAAAACTCATACATTTCCATGCTTTTATAGCAATTCTAATCGAAGCATTTGTCGAATCTTTCCTTCTTCTCATATCCCTTGAACCACAATTTAAGTGAGTAAAAAAACAAAGTATATCACAACTTAATTTGACCCAAAAGCCTAACACAAAATCATCAACCAAGATTACCATGTATTCATGTCATAAATATATATATCATTTCCTCATACTTCGCGTACATATCTGTACTAGTTTGTATCGAACTCATATAGCCTCATAACCGAACTGTGCCCGTTGAAATATTTGCAATACTATGGGATTCTCAGGTATCTCACACACTAAGTGCCAATATGTGGTCGAAAACACCTCTATCTCATATTTCATATAGATGCTCACTCTCGAGCCATCACTAGGTCTGCTCACACAAGCTGTAAGTCAAAACGTAACTACACAGTGTTGCTCACACAAGCTGTAAAGTATTCACAGCAAATGCCAAAAACTCAGCCACCGGTAGGACGTACGAGACCAGCACCCAAAATACGGTAACCCCTAATGACATGTCATTTGTATCCTATCTATTCCTAAGGTTCACACAGGATTCAAAGGCGATTAATCCGAGATTTTCTCTTTGCTTTGATTTAACTCCGTACGAGGTCTAATCGGATCTATACGAATGAATTTACTTTAATTCAATACAAATCCCAATCAATTTATTCAAATACACATTTTTGGCAAAATGGTAATTTTGCCCCTATACTTTTAATTCTTTGCAATTTAGTTTTTAGGCTCGAAAAATGAAATTCATGCAATTTCCTCCCTACCCAAGCCTAGTCGAATATCATATATATTCATAGCAGCCCATACATTTCATTAATTCACAATTTATACCTTGAAATTTCACATTTTTTTCAATTTAGCCCCTAATTGACAATTTTAACAAAAATCACTTAACAAAATTTGTTTATCTAACAACAAGGATTCATTTCCTTCCATTAAAATTCAAAACCCTAACTTGTTCATCAATGGAAAAACTCAAAACATTCAATAGTTTTGCAAATTAGTCCCGAGATAGCTAGGTTAAGCTACAACGGTCCCGAAAACATAAAAATCATTAAAAACGAGCTTAAAAATCACTTACATGCAAGAGATTTATTAAACTTAATCAACACACATTCAGGTGTACGCTTTTATTAAACTTTAATTTTTTTTTAGTACGAGATTATCTGGATTCTTTAAAATAATGTTATGGATAAGTTTTTGTTTAATGTATTGGTTGGTGTTTTTTTTCCTTTTAGATTTGATGAATGATTATTTTTATTTTTGAAGTTTATTTATGAATATTTATATAATTGATTAATATTTTTATATTTAAAATTTATTTAATTTTATTCATTTAATATTTTTAAAATATTTTAAAACTTTATCGATAATTTTGAAAGGATATACAAAAACAAATTGATACTAATATGTATCAATTTCTGTAGAAAAATGGTGCGTCCATCAGTGCAGTACTAACTACCTTGGATAAAAAAACGTTTAATCCTTAAATTTGGTAACTTTTCTCAACTTAGTCATTAAACTTTTTTTTTATCTACATTAGTCTTCTAACTTGACAACTTTTCTAAATTTTGATGCATGTGATGACATTGCATTCTAATATTGTATTATAGGGGTGTTCAAATTTCGATTAAAACTGAATTAACTGACCGAACCAATTTAATTTGGTTGATCGGTCGATTAATCGATCTAGTTCTATCAGAGGTCGGTTAAAAGTTTTTTTGGAATTTCAGTTAACGGTTAATTCGGTTCGAAATTAGGTAATTAACTGAATTACCCGAACTTAATAAATAATATTATATGTTACTAATTTAGTTAATTCAGTTAATTCGGTCAAATGAATATTATCAATTTATTTTTTTATATGTTTTATATTTGTTTTAACAAAAAAAAATAAAACATATAAATTTCAGTTAACCGACCGAATTAATCAAAATATTTTGGTTCAGTTAACGGTTAAAGGATTAAAATGTTCTGTTAATTCGATTAATATTAATTCAGTTTAGTTAACCGATTGGTTAACCATTTGAACACCCCTATTGTGTCATGCCATCACCTAAGAATTCTATTTTTAATAAAAATTAGGTGTTGACATGGCAGAAACGTCACCATAATAACCAAAAATAAGAAAAGTTGCCAAAATTTATGACTAATGTGGATAGTGGTGAAGCCAAGGGGCTGGTAGGGGTTCCGACCTCCCCTAAAATAAAAAATTTTCATTTAGACCCCTTTATAATTTATAAAATTTTAAGTTATTAATGGTAAAATTACATTTTGACCCCCAAAAATATAGCCCCTAAATATGGACAAAAAAGAAAGTCTAGAGACAAAATTGAAAAAAATTATCAAATTTAAGGATTAAATGTTGTCTTATTATTTTATTTAACTAAAAGGCATCATATACACAAAAGTCTCAGTAATTGACTAATAAAAATTATTTTTAAGTAAATCTTCAATTCAATATTATAAATAAGGAAAAAATATTAAAAATTTTAATCAAATTATCGGTCTTGATTCGATTAAAATGATTAAAAATACATAAAAATAAAAAATTAGAAAAAAATTAATTAGCCCAATATCTTGTTTTGGATCGATACTATAAATGGTCCAAAAACCATGAGGATAACATAATCTATTTCTAACCTTCCCTTTGGTGGCACACACCGTGTTCAAAGGGAATTGTGCAAATTAAGATCTCACTTACGTTTCTAAAGGCTCGAACCTGAATGAATTCTATGACTGAATATTTCTTAAAATTTTTTGGCTTCTCCTTTGAATGTGGACCAAAAAAGAAAGTCTAAAGATAGATAAGTGCAAAAAATAACATGTTTTAATCTCGTTTTTAATGTATTTTTGGATGATTATTCTATTTAAAATGGTGAATTTTATGTTTACAATCCTTTAAATTCATGTTTCTATACTTAGAAAGCATTTGGGAGCAAAAGGAGCAAAAATAGGAAAATCGGATCATGTTTCAGGAGACACACTGGTTGGGTCATTCTACATGGGCAGGACACACGGCCGTGTGGGCCACATGGGCTTCCATATGGCCATATGCTAGACCATGTGGAAATTGCAAATCGCACTCCAAACTTGTAGGAAAGCGCATTTTTTTATATTTTTCGGGCATTCTATGACCTATATATGACAAAAATAAGAAGATGGAAGGGAGCCGTCATAGAATATTGAAGAAAACAACTCGGGAAACACCATTAAAACCGACTCTGAAGCAAATTTTCATCAAGATTGAAGATCTCCTTTTGATTTCTTTGAAGTTTATTATGAGTTCCTTTATTTCTTGTGGTTATACTGTCTTTAGGATGTTTTTATTTGCTATCACGAACTAATTTTCTAAATACCTAGGGAGATGAACCATATGATGGATTCAGTTATTTGATTTCTATTTTTATGCAATAAATACTTGAATCTTGTTCGCAATTCTGATGTGCTTGATGTGCTTAAATCAAAGGAGGGATAGACCATATTTAAGAGTAGATCTAGCATAATTGAGTGGAGTTGCATACAATCTTAGAAATAGGACAACATAAATCTACCGAATTAGAGTCAAATCTAATAGGGGGATCCATAGATTGAATTAATGCGACAATAGGGGTTTTAATTAAAAAGAAATTTCAATTAATCAACCTAGAGTCAGTTGCTCTTAGTCTTGAAGAGAGATATTAGCATAATTTAGGAATTTCTATGGATCAAGATACTAAGTGAAGAAATTGCGTAATTTAGATTGATAGAGACAGATGAAGTCCAAGTGAATTCTTTTTTGAGTATTCTTTTGCTTCTTGGTTGCTTACTCGTTTAATTTCTTGAATTGTTCTTTGTTGCGTTCGTAGTTAATCAATCTAGTTAATTTTAGTTTCCAATCAATCAGTCAAATTTATCGCTTAAATAATAGAAAGACAGTAATTACTAGTACTTTTAGTCTTCATGGAAACGATATATTTGCTCACCGTAACTATGCTATTAATTGATAGGTGCACTTGCCTTAGTCATATTTTTAATTGGTTTACAATTGTAATCAGAGACCAAATTCAAAAAAATTGTCTCATTTAAGGATTAAATGTTATCTTATTATTTTATTTAACTAAAAGTGTGCCATATACACCAAAGTCTCGTAATTGAGTAATAAAAATTAAATGTTTTTAAGTAAATCTTGAATTTAATAGAGAAAACAATACTATTTTTTTTTACTTCCCACTTAAGAATTCAATTCAACTCAATTTAAAATTTATTTCAAAAATCAAAGCTATTATAACAAAAAAATTTGTAAACTTTGTTGCATTGTGTGTTATTTTGATCCAAAATAGTGAAAAGGAACTGCATCCTAAACTTATTCAAACCAAATGATTTAAGTGTTAATTCGGCAATGCATTTAAGATGTGTAATATAATTGTTCTTTTTTTAAATTTAATCCATTTTTCTAAATACAAAATGTATTTTATAATTAAGGTTTTTGAAATCAAGTGGATGATTAAATTAATCAAACCATCAGTTCATCGCTTAGTTCAACCTAGGGACGAAATGTAAGACGAGATCCCCTTCAAAATTTTAGAAAATTATCACTAAATTCTTCAAGAAAGTTTACATTTTTACTTAGGCCTCCCAACTTTTTAAAAATCCTAATTAAGCCTCACAAAAAATGTTGAAATTTTCAAAAGTTTTCTTTAATTTTTTCAAAATTTTGATTAAGCCTCTTAATTTTATTTTTTTAAAACTATGATTAAATACTAAAAATTAAATTAAATAGATTGAATTGAAAATCCAGAAATTACAAAATTCCTATAAATAACAAGAGTTTACAATTACTTTGGTTGATGTATGGTATAATGAGTCTACAAAGATGATGGTCACTAAACTAACTATAATTACGACAAAGGCAAGCGCACCTATCGAACAATAGTATAGCTATGGTGAGTAGGAAATATCGTATCCACGAGGACTAAAAGTACTAGTAATTACCCTTTTTCTATTATTTAACCGATAAATTCAAGTGATTGTTTTTAATCTAAATTAACTAATCTAATTTAACTACGAACGCAACAGAGAATGAAATGGGAAAAATAACCAAAGACAACCAATGAGAAAGACAATACCCCAGGAAAGAATCCACCTAGACTTCACCTATTATTCTGAATCTGAATTAAACAATTTATTCACTTGTGTCTTAATCCGTAGAAATCCCTAAATTATGTTAATATCTCTTTCGAGAGTAAGAACAACTAACTCTAGGTTAATTAATTGAAATCTCTTTCTAATTAAAACCCCTATCGTCGCATTAACTCAATTTATGGATTCCCCTATTAGATTTGACTCTAATTTGGTAGATTTATATCGTCCTATATCTAGGATTGCATGCAACTCTACTCAATTATGCTAGATCTACTCTTACACAGGGACTTTTGCTCCATTGAAATAAGCACATTAGACATGAATTAATATCCAAAAAATATTGAAATACGAAATAAGCATACATAATTAAGAATAATAATCAAGTATTTATCATGTAACTCAGACATCAAATAATAAAATTCATCATAGGTTTCATCTTTCCTAGGTATCTAGGAAATTTAGTTTATAATCCATAATGAAAATATCTCAAAGTTAGGATAATAACAAGACATAATGAAACTCAATAAAACTTCAAAGGAAATTAAATAAAGATCTTCAATCTTGAAGGAGTTCCGCTTCTGAGTTGATTCCGATGGTGTTCTTCGAGTGATTCCTTCAATCTTCACTGAGCGTCCCCTTAAATCTACTTTTAATTGATATTTATTGACTTTAGAATGCTCAAAAAGCCTAAAAATTGGGTTTTTCCGCGTATCTGGGAAGCAGGGTGCGCTATCAACATGGGCTGGCACATGGGCTTGTGGCCAGTGGAAATGCCCAAGCCGTGTGGATCCTGGAAACAGTTCTATTTGTCCGATTTTGGCTCGTTTTTCTCTCCGTTCGCTTCCAAATGCTCTCCTAAGTGTAAAAACATGATTTTAAAGGATTAGGAGCATCAAATGCTTTAAGAATGGAGTTTAAATATGTTACTTTTACAGCTTATCAAAAGAAGACACAAAAAGTGCAGCAATGGCAACCACAAATGCGAAAAACATCTAACGAGTCCTAAAACAAGTATGATAAGCTTGAGCTGGATATTGAATCCACATATTCTTACAATGATTATGTATTTGCTGTTTAACCTCACTGTAAGTCTTCTGACTACGAACCACATCAGTGTTCATCTTCTTGATAACCTTAACCACTTCTTCATCACTCCCCAATCTATTGTATAGTATGCCAGCGCCTCTCAGTTCCTTGACATCTTCGGCTTCATGGATCAATGAATTAAGCAAATCCATATATGAAGTGACGGTGAAATCGTTGTAAAAATCCGGACACATTTCGTAAGCTATTAAGTTCATGGTTGAATCATCGAAGGTAATCGGCGGTAACCGTAATTTGCCAACGAAGAAGATATGGTTGAAACTGATGTCAGATAAACAACTTGTTTTGCTTGCTTTTAACCATATCCCGGCCTTTTTAAGCTCTTTTACGTTACAAAAGGTGTGTGAATGGTGCCGTTTTGTTCTTGTTTGGCTGCTGTGATTTAACGTGCAAATGAAATATCGAGTGCAAAACCTAAAATGCCGCCATGGTTTTTCTTTTTTTTCTTTTTCGAAAAGGAGTCTTACTCGTAGTAGATTCAATAGGTGAATTCGTTCTCCTTTTTGCTGCTGCCACCATTCACTAGAGCAAAATCTGTGTTAGTCGGGAGCCAAGCTATATATATTTTTGTTGGATTTGGAATGGTAAATTTTTATCATAACTAAAGTTAAGGTTTTCAAAATCGATATTCTAACTAGATAAGTTTAATTGGTCCGATCAATTCATCAAGTTTGACTAAATAAATCATTAAAATATCAGTTCAATCAGCTGATTCAATTAGTTTTTTTCCGGTTCAACCTGTTCATATAAGTTCTCAAATTAAATAGTCTAATGGTTTTATTTGAACTGATACCTCAATTAATTTTCAATCTACTCCTATTTAAACAACATTAACTAAAATACAATTTTATTATTGTATTAATGCAAAATTTTACCATTTTTAAAGATGTTAGACTATCAATTTTCCATTTTAAAAAGTTGGATAGCAAACATAATTATTTTCTAAAAAATGTACATTCAACAGCAACAATGCAAAGGGACAGGAAGGGTCGATTTGAAAATGAAAATTACATTTTATTCTTTTTAAAAATTATAAAATTATAAATTATATGTAATAAAATTAGGCTTTATATCTTCAAAATGAAAAAAATTGTTCAATACTTTTCGAAAATGATGAAATCATGCATGAAAAAATTTAAGAATCAAACCATACTTATCAATTGAATTGGTTGAACAAAAAATCAAGTAAGATATTGGTCTAAAATAAGAAATTAAATCAATTAAATTGAGTGATTATATTTTTAATATTTTCAAAAGTTTATATAATTCAACCAAAATGAACTAATAAACCAGAAATGAGAGTCTAATCGATTCAATGACCCATTTAATAACATCTATAAACTCCACAAAATGATTCTGTTTTAAATCCCTTCAATTACCTGTCCTGCTGATGTGATTGTGGCTCTTTCATGTCGGCTGGGGTGATAACAGTGTCGTCGATGAACCTTTTGATCGCTATCATGAACTTTTTGCCATTTTTGCTTGAGCTTGTAAGCAATTGAAGAACACGAAAAGGTAATTAATACACACACAAAAAAGTTAAGAATCAAACCAGACTTGTAGGTAGGGGTTGAACAAAGAATCAAGTAAGGTACTGGTCCAGAATAAGGAGTTACACTAGTTGAATCGAGTGATTAAATCAATTTTTTTATATTTTTAATATATCTTTAATATTTTTAAAATTTTATATGATTGAACCGAATGACTAATCAATAAAAATTGAGAGTCTAATCGATTCGAGAAAAACCTTTTTAACATTTATAAACTCAAAAAAATATTATTTTTTAAATTCCTTAAATTACCTGTCCTGCTGATGTGATTCTGGCTTTTTAACAGTGTTGTCGGTGAACCTTACGGTTGCCTCCATGAACTTTTTGTCATCGTTCGAGCTTGTAAGCAATTCAAGAACACGAAAAGGTAATTGGTTTTCCAACAAGAACAGATCCGAGTACTCAAATGTCAGCAATTCGTTTTTAATAGACAATTCGTTCGACATACGATCATAATCTTGGCCATCAACATCATCATTACCGTAACGCATATAAACTGCTTGTAAAATTGTGCAGCCGTCAACGAAGAACATCCAAGCCAGATTCTCGTTATTGTTGGTATACTTATCTAATTCCTTTGGATCATAGCATCTCTTCAAGCCATCGATCTCTGTCTTAATGTTGTTGTACAAGGTTCCCCTATCGACGCCAATGTTTTCGACGAAAAGTCTTGTTAATTTGCACTTGAGCTTCTTGGATTCATGGAGTGTGCTATCAGCGTGGTGGAGTGGGCCGATTGAGATCACTTTCGGCTTGAAATACTTCCTGAAATCTTCGTGACGGCCAAGGGTTGATGGGACTCTTCGCATCAATGGTTTGGCTTTGAGGTCGAGTTGGTTGCTGTCGAAAGCTTCGTCTAATGACCGGAAATACTCTAATTCACCATTGCTGAGAGTGAGCTCCGTACCCGGCATTGGAATGATCATCTCTTGGGGATTGTTGGTGGTGGTGTTTTTGGTGATTGTTTGATCAGTGGAAACTGCTCCGCCGGGAGCTCCGACGGCGCCGCATCCTTCCTCCGTGGACGACATTTTCAGGCTGAGCGGTTGTAAGTAATTAAGAAGGTGATGTCTTTTAAGTATAATATATATTTTTATAATACTAATGATAATTGCACTTACCCAAGTTACTAAGTTTGGTATTTGATCTTACTATAGTATATATTTATAATAATAATGATAATTGTACTTTGCCAAGTTACCAAGTATGGTATTTGATCTTACTTTTCGTTTTTCTCTAGTAGGACTCTTATCAAAGGATTTAGTTCCATTGGCTGCTCCAACATACTATTTTTATAATGACATAGATTAATGTAGTTAATTTTCTATCGATTTCAATCATATCGGTCGATATATATTGTTTCAATAAGAAATTAAAATGATTTTTTTAGTATGAGATGATTTTTGTTGTGGAATTTTTAAAATAATGTTACTGAATAAATTTTTTGTTTAATGCATTGGTTGTCTTTTTTTTTTTCTGAATGATGAATTTTGTATGTAAAGGTTATTGACGAATATTTATATAATTGATTAATATTTTATATTTAAAATTTATTTAATTTCATTCATTTAATATTTTTAAATATTTTAGAAATTTATTGATAATTTTGAAAAGATATACAAAAACAGGTTGTTACTAATATGTATCCATTTTGTAAAAAAAATAGTGCGTCTATTAGTGTAGTACAAACTATCTTGGATAAAAAATCGTTTAATCTTAAATTTGGTAACTTTCCTCAACTTAATACTTAGACTTTTATTTTATCTACATTAGTCTTCTAACTTGATAGCTTTTCTCAATTTTGATGTATGTGATGGCACAACACTATGATATTGAGATGCCATCTTCTAAAAATTATATTTTTAATAAAAATCAGGTGTTGACATGACAGAAACATTATCATAATGACCAAAAATAAGAAAAGTTATCAAACTTCATGACTGGCGTGGACAGTGGTGAAGTCAGGAGGCTGATAGGGGCTCCACCCCCAAATAATTTTTTTTTCATTTAAGTTCTTTTATAATTTATAAAATTTTAAATTAGTAATGGTAAAATTACATTTTGTCCCCAAAAATGATAAAAAAAATTGATTTAATATTAAAATGGTGAAATTATATTTTTATTATCGTAAAAATATACAACTTAATTCTGGCCCCCCCAAAAAAATTTAGCTTCGCCCCTGAATGTGGACCAAAAAAGAAAGTCTAGAAACTAAATTGAAAAAATTTACCAAATTTAAAGATTAAATGTTGTCTTACTATTTTATTTAACTAAAAGTGTGCCATACACCAAAGTCTCATAATTGAATAATAAAAGTCAATATTTTTAAATAATCTTGAATTTCAATATTATGAATAGAGAAAAAAACTACCCACTTAATAATCCAACTCAACTTCAAATTTATCTACCAAATATCAAAGCTCTTATAAAAAAAAAAGTGTTGTAAACTTTGTTGTAGTGTATGTTATTTTGATCCAAAATAGTGAAAAGGAAATGCATCCTAAACTTATTCAAACCAAATTATTAACTTTAAGTGTCAATTGGGCAATGCATTTAAGATGTGTAACATAATTGTTCTTTTTTTTTTTTAATTTAGTCCTTTTTCTAAATACAAAATGTATTTTATAATTAAGGTTTTTGAAATCAGATGGATGGCTAAATTAATTAAACTATCAATTATCGCTCAGTTCAACCTAAGGACGGAACGTAAGAGGAGATCCCCTTCAAAATTTTAATAAATTATCACTAAATTCTTCAAAATAATTTACATTTTTACTTAGGCCTCTTAATTTTTTAAAAATCCTAATTAAGCCTCACAAGAAGTGTTGAAATTTTCCAAAGTTGTCCTTATTTTTTTCAAAAATTTTGATTAAGCCTCTTTAATTTAATTTTTTTAACAAAAATTCACATTAACACTTAAAATTAAATTAAAGTAAAATCAAAAATTCAAGAATTACAAAGTTGACATAAATAACAAGAGTTTACAAAAAGACAGTAAACAACACTTACTTTGGTTGATGTATGGTATAATGAATCCACAAAGAAGACACAAAAAGTGCAGCAATGGCACCCATACGATGAGAGTGAAACCCACACATTATAATTGAGAATAATATTATAGAACCTAAATATTCAAATACTTAAAACCTTCACATTAACCAAAAAGTTAAGACCATATCATATGGAGAATTTTATATCTACAGACTACAGTATTTTCCGGATTCCATACTCTTAATACTAGCTCATCAAATATATTTGTTTTTCATTTTATTACTTAAGTTATTTTGATTTACTTTAGTATTTAAATTATCGTTCTATTATACGATTTATTCCAAATATTTAACATCATCAAAAAATGTTAGGTGATACGTTTAGTTAATAAGAACGTGACACATTATGTTAAATATTTGGGGCTAATTGTGTGGTGAGATGATGATTTATATATCACAATAAATTTAAAATTTAAAATATCATTATTAAAAAATTAAATTTTAAAATGAAAAAAAGTATAATTTAAAAATAAAATTGAGTACAAAATAATTTTAAAATAATGAGTAAAAATATAATTTGAGATAATGCAATTTTAAGTATTTAAATTTATTTAATCATTATTATATACTTACCTATATATCATATCCAATATCATGATTCTCTAACATTATTAAAATTAAACAATTAAAATATGTAAATATATAGATAATGTTTTTTTAACATGTCTTTTAAGTATAATGTATATATTTATAATACTAATGATAATTGTACTTTGCCAAGTCACTAAATATGGTATTTGATCTTACTTTTCTTTTTTATCTAGTAGGAGCCACTCTCATGACTTTCTCAAAGGATTTGGTTACATTGGCTGCTCCAACATACTATTTCTTTAATGAGATAAATTAATGTAGTTGATTTTGTATCATTTCAATTATATCCGTGGGTACATATTGTTTCAATAAGAAATTAAAACAATCAATTTTATTTTCCACACAAGAGTAACGAGAAAGGGTGCATGTAGGGATTGGAAAATTACTTTTTATCTTTTAAATGTATAAAATTATAATTTAGCCCCTCATAAATCAAAAGATTTTTATTTAGTTCTTTAAAAATTATAAAGATATTAACCAATCCAATGATGAAATTGGGTCTTAACACTCATCAAAATTTATAACTTAATTCCGATTCCTTAAAAAAAAAATTCTGACTTCACCCTTATTTCTGCACTAGTAAAATTTTAATCTATATCAATTGCACTGATCAAAACATTGTGCATTGATTGGTATATAAATGATACTAAAATATATATATATATATATATATAAATACTATTTCTTTTACCAATTTTAAACTTTAACTAAATTAAAGTAGGAAAGTTAATATTTTAAGTAGAAAACAAAAAGAAAAAGATTTTATTTAACAAATAAGCCAATGAAAAGAAAAAGTGGAAATATAAAATCTCTATTAACTTAATCAACACACATTTAGGTATAAGGGCTTTAATTTTTTAATATGAGATGATGTTGTTGTGAATTTTTTAAAATAATGTTATGGTTAATGTATATTTTTATAATACTAATGATAATTGTACTTTGCCAAGTCACCAAGTATGCCATTTGATCTTACTTTTCGTTTTCTCTAGTAGGAGTCACTCTCATGACTTTATCAAAGGATTTAGTTTCATTGGCTGCTCCAACATACTATTTTTTTAATAAAATAAATTAATGTAGTTGATTTTGTATCGATTTCAATCATATCGGTAGGTATATACTGTTTCAAAAAGAAATTAAAACAATCAATTTCATTTTCTACACAAGAGCAATGGGAAAGGGACAGGCAGGGATTGGAAATTTTAAATTATAATGGTAAAATTGTACTTTGGTTCCTCATAAATTACAAATTTTAATTTAGTCCTTTAAAAAATTATAAAGATATTAGCTAATACAATGATGAAATTGGGTCTTAACTCTTATAAAATCTATAACTTAATTCGGTCCCTCAACAAAATTTTCTAACTTTACCTTTATTTCCACATTAGTAAAAATTTTAATCTATATCAATTGCAATTGATCGAACATTGTACATTGATTAGTATATGAATGATATTAAAAAATATAAAAATACTACTTCTTTTATCAACTTTAAAATTTAATTAAATTAAAGTATAAAATATAAAAATAAAAAATAAAGAATTTATTTAACAAATAAGCCAATGAAAAAAAAAGGTGAAAATATAAAATCTCTAAAAGCTTAATCAACACACATTGCGGTGTACACTTTTATTAAGCTTTAATGTTTTTAGTATGGGATGATGATGTTGTTGTGGATTTTTAAAAATAATGTTATGGGTACTTTTCTATTTAATGCATTGGTTGGGTTTTTTTTTTTTTTGGATTTGTTGTTGAATTATGAATTTTATTTGTGAAATAAATATTTATAAAATTGATTAAATTTTTATATTTAAAACTTATATAATCTCATTCATTTAATATTTTTAAATATTTTAGAAATCTATCGATAATTTTGAAAATATATACAAAAACAGGCTAGCACTAATATGTATCAATTTTGTGGAAAAATAATGCGTCCATTGGTGTAGTACTAACTATCTTGGATAAAAAATCATTTAATCCTTCAATTTGGTAACTTTCCTAAGCTTAATCCTTAAACTTTTATTTTATCTACATTAGTCTTCTAACTTGACAACTTTTCTTAATTTTGATGCATGTTATGACACAACACTCTGATATTGTGTTATGCCATCATCTGAAAATTATATTTTTAATAAAAATTAGGTGTTGACATGACAAAAATGTCACCATAATAACCAAAAATGAGAAAGTTGCCAAAATTCATGACTAATGTAAACAATGGTGAAACCAGGGGGTTGGCAGGAGCTCCGCCCCCTCCCCCAAAATGATTTATTTTTCATTTAGGCCCATTTATAATTTATAAAATTTTAAATTAGTAATGGTAAAATTATATTTTACCTCCCAAAATGATAAAAGAAATTATTTAATCCTTTAAAAATTATAAAGATATAGACTATTAAAATAGTGAAATTCAATTTTTATTGTCGTGAAAATATAAAACTTAATTTCGGCCCTCCCAAAAGAATATTTAGTTTCGCCCTTGAATATGGACAAAAAAACAAAAGTCTAGAGACCAAACTGAAAAAAAGTTACCAATTTTAAGGATTAAATGTTGTCTTATTATTTTATTTAACTAAAAGTGTGTCATATACACCAAAACCTCATAATTGAGTAATAAATATTTGGTGTTTTTAAGTAAATCTTGAATTTAAATCTTATGAATAGAGAAAATAATACTTTTTTTTAATTCCCACTTAAGAATCCAACTCAACTCAATTTCAAATTTATTTCATAAAATACCAACATGCATGTAATATACGTGTATCTCCGTTTTGTCTCTAACCTTCTTTCACTTACTTTTTTAGATATTCGAATTTAGGTGAGTTCTATGACTGAAAATTTCTTAACCACAAAATCAATTACAGAAATTATTTTTTAACAGTTTTATTTTTGATTTAAAATTTTTTCTCCTTGTCATGAAATCCAACATGTAAATAAATAAAATTCAACATTTATCTTTTCTTTTCAATTTTGCATTACCCATATTCTCAAACTTGATATTTTTAGGAACATCAAATTTTTTATTGAAGTTGTTATACTTGTAAGTTTCCACGTATAACCATGCTTTTCTACATATATTAATTGCATTTCTCCTTCTACCTAACTCATGAAAAATCTCAATTTGCAACCACATATTATTCGCATCACAATCAACCAATTTTTTTTTTGTAATTAAGGTAAAATAATTTTGATTATCTTTCATAGATTGAATAATCTAGAACATAAAAGTTATCAAAATTATATTTTTAAAATATTATTCAATTTTTAAGTTAATTCGTAATTTTTAGATGAATTGTCATAAAATTTATCCAATTATAAAAATTATAAAATGGTCATTCAACTATTAGTAAATTTTATTTTAGTCATACAATTATTTAATTTTGCCTTTTTTTTTTCACCAATTGACTAACATAAAATAAAAGTACCCAAAAATCCAAGATGGTTAGGTGATAAAAAAAGGTAAAATTGAATAATTGAGTGACTATTTTGTAACTTTTCTTAATAAAATGACAAAAAAAATCATAATTTTAGGTCCCATAATCGAAAAAAATGGATGGGAAATTTCTAAAATCATTACAAACAATAAAATATGATCTCAAATCCAATGAATTACCCAATCAAGCTATGGTGAATTCATCCCCTACATATTAGCAGGCACAGGTGGATTTCAAGAATACAAACAATTAAATTGGCTAAATTTATTCATATCCACCAAATTATTAGAATTTTCGAATATATTCAAAAAATTAGGAGAGACATTGGATGAAACCAGAAGGGAAATCACAAACAGGATCAAATTGAAAGAAAAGCAAAATGACATGGAAAGAGTAAAAGAAGAGATGGCTAAATTGCCTGAAAAATTAGCACGTATGTTAAGCAACATTGATGATAAAACACATAGGATACAGCATTTGTTGTTGTACCTAACTCATGAAAAATCTCAAATTTGCAACAACATATTATTCACGTGCCAACCAACCAATTTTTTTTTTTTTGTCCTTTTTGGTGTAATTAAGGTAAAATAAATTTAATTATCTTTCATAGATTGAATAATCTTTACTAAAATTTTGTTTTAAAATGTTATTCAATTTTTAAGTTAATTTGGTAATTTTTTTTGAATGAAATACATCATTCAATTATGAAAAGTTACAAAATTATCATTTAACTATTTTTTTATCATCAATGACTAATATAAAAATAAAAGTACTCAGAAATTCAAGATCATTGGGTGATCATTTTATAACTTTTCATAATTGGTGACTACTAGAGGTGCTTATGGGCCGGGTTTGAGTTCGGGTCAGGTCTAAGCATGATATTAACATACTTTATCCTCACCCAAGCTTGGCCTTACCCAAAGTCTAGGCCTGAAATTTTGCCCAAACTCGCCCATATTTGTAAAAGACTAACCCAAACTCATTTTAGGCCCACCTATATTATTTTTAAATTTTTTAAAAATTATATTTTATTTTAATATTTTATATTTTTATATATTTTTTTATTTATTAAAATTTTTTATATAGTCATCTTAATATTATTTGAATATTTACATTACAGTAGTCTTGTACGTTTAGTATAAGTTTATTTTTTTAATGTGTTTTAAATTACATAATATATAAAAATAACATAATATAAAGTATTAAAAACTTAAAACGGGTTGGGCTTAAATGTTCAAGCCCGAGCCCCAAGCCCAACCTATATTTTAATCGGGCTTAATTTTTTTACTTAAGCCCATTTTTCGGATATAATATTTTTATTCAAACCCTCTCAAATTTCGAACGAACCTTCCGATATGGACGGATAGTCTGACCATGAACAGGACTACTAAACTTGTTTAGTTTTGCAAGGATAATTAAGAAGAAAAGCTTACCCCTACAAGACAGGTAGCAACCGTTATTGAAGAATTAGTCACGTTTTAAATATTTTCAACGACATTAAGAAATTTACTTTTTAGAGTCCATATAAGGAAAAGGGCCTTAGGATTTGCTATTGCCACACTCACTTCAGCAACTATCACTTCAAATTTTCAAGCAGCAGCAGCAGCCAGCGAAATCTAAGAAAGGTATGCACTAATCAATTGTTTTTAAGTACTAATATTTAGGGATAAAGTAATATTTAATTATCTGAATATTTGATAATAGGGACGATGTTATAAAAAGTTCAAAAGTTGAAGCTGAATTATATATTTCTATACAAGTTAAAATACACTTTAATCATATTAGTTCGTAATTTTACATATTTTAAATTGATTAGATTTTTATCATTTTGGAGGTTGAGATGCAATTTTACCGTGTTTTAACATGTAAAATTATAACTTTTAAAAGAATCCAAAACATAAATTTTCATTTTAGGTGGCCAAGGCCTTGGTTATTTATCTACTTTGATCTTTGAACATTTTTTTGGCCTAAATTAATTCGGAAATTTGATAGTTTTTGTTAGTTTAGTCCTTGAACCTTGGTCTATGCTACATCATCACTTGTATTTTTATAAAAAAAAATTAATAATTTATTTTTCATTCTTTTTAGATTTTATTTAAGTTTTTTAAAATTTTCAAATGATGACGTGACATAATCTTAAAGTGGCATGCCATCGCTCTTTAACGGAATTCAAGTTTATAGACTAAATTAAAAAAAATTATTAAGTTCAAAGACTAAGTATTATTTTATCTCTAATATTTGTTACCCTGTTTTAGAAGTTGATTGAATTTCTTGCTTGCTTACTTTTGTTATTAACCATTGCTTTGTTCTTCTTCTTCGTCTTTTTTAATTTTAGGTCCCGTAACCGAAAAAAGATGGATGAGAAATTTCTAAAATCATTAGAAACAAGAAAATATGATCTCAAATCCTGTGAATTACCCATATCAAGTTACAGAGACTTAGGCCCCGGCTATGGTGAATTCATCCCCTACATTTTAGCAGGCACAGGTGGATTTCAGGAACACAAACAATTAAATTGGCTAAATTTATTCATATCCACCAAATTATTAGAATTTTCAAATAGATTCAAAAAATTAGGAGAAACATTGGATGAAAGCACGAAGGAAATCACAAACAAGATCAAATTGAAAGAGAAGGAAAATGACATGGAAGGGATAAAAGAAGAGATGGCTAAATTGCCTGAAAATTTAGCACGTATGTTAAGCAACATTGATGATAAAACACATAGGATAGAGCATATGGAGTGTAGCATGGAGGAGAACATGTATAAGATCAATAAGAATCAAATTAAAATTATGGAAGAATTGAGGGACTTGAAAAGGGAAATAAAAGAGTTAAAGGAGGATGTGAAAGAAGTTAAAATAAAAATTAGTGCGAAAGAAAGATAAGGGTATTTTTCTGCAAGTCGTGGATGTAATAACGAAGCTCGGTTGTCGTCGGTGTTGTATGGAAAAATTGAAGATGAAGTGAACTGAGTGTTTAGGATTTTAAAGTTTAATATCGAAGGATTATTGTATGTGGGTATGTGAGTGTGTTTCTGATGTAAGAATGGTGTAAAATAAATTACGATTTAGGGTTTTGTTATATAAGGAAGAAAAGCGCCTTTTAAGATTGTTAGAGACACCTATCCTCGTGTTGTGTGTGTGTGTTTTTTTTTAGTGTATGCATTATGGACCTGTTGATGTGCTACAAGTTTAGCTCCTTTGAGTGTGCCTTGTGATGTTGTGTATGTTTAATTGGAGCTCTTGGCTCCTATGTTTCAATGATAATAAAATATATTCAAGTACAGTACTTTTTGTATATTTAGAATTTAATATTATACTTTTATTTTAAGCTAATCTCTCTATTACAACAATGTTTAATGAAAATATGAATTCATGTTGCGATTCATTGTTATCATCTGATTAGAATGCAACAACTATTTAAACTTTGACACAAAACTCAACTCTTCCATAAATTAAAAAAATATCGTTAGTTCTCCGTAAATACTTTCACCTCAATCTAATGTCTACCACTTGGATAACTTTGATTATCAACTCGTGACACTCGGAGTTATACAATATATTTTGTGCTTTGCACAACATGTCATACATAATAGATTTCGCTACCGAAACATATGTGCCTTACTCATTCTTCTCTTTTATCTTCCAAAGTTTTAGGATTCATATCATTTGAGTGATGTATACCATGCACCATAAACAAGTTTCCAAAAACAAAAATTTTCCAAAAAATTTAATACATTTTCAAAACATCTCATTTTAGTGTAATTATGTTTAACAGGTTATGTATTTATATGAATTATGATAATATGTGTATCAATATTATTTTCACAGGTAAAAGTATTATAAAAGTCTGTATTGCTAAATGTTAGATTGTATTTTATCTTATTTACTCAAAAAATAAGTAAGTTAGTTTCTCTTCATTAGATCAAACAGCAAATTGATCATTTTATTAAAGACTTAATTCTTTTCTTATTGTTAAATATTGGTTCATGTACATCAATTTGAGGTACGGTGACACGTCACGTTTCATTATTTGATTATTTCGTTAATTACACCAGTTTTTAACATTAGAAATAGATGAAAATTTTAATAAAAATAACTAAGTTACTTTTTGATCTAACATATAGGAACTAATTTACTCATTTTTTTAATATAAAGAGCAAAATACAATCCAACTCAATGTACAGGGACTTCCATGTTATTTTTATCCAATTTCACGTTATTTTATTTTTTTTTTTTTTTAGCATACGCCTATCATGTAAATGGTATAATGTCCAAATTGTCTGGTCTTACTTCACATGGTTGATTTCATTTGTCAATTAATGATTGTGGATTGACAACATTGACCATTCTGTGCACGGGGAGGGGACTACTCCTTTTCTGCCATTTTCACTACCCATTGCATTCATTTTCTCTGCCCTACTGCTCCTCTGCACTGCACTGTCCAATTGTATTTAAAGACAATGTATACATATAGATTCTAAATTTTCTTGGCTGGAAGCTCACTTTAAGCCAAAATCAAAACAAACTTTTGATGGTTTAATTGTTCTTTAGCCCTTGAATTTCAGGTGCTATGAGAAATGGATTACAGCCTCATCTTGTCATTATCCCAAAATCAAAACAAGCAACTCTTGGTTGAAAGTTGAAACCAAGGGCCAAGTCAAAATTGTTTTAGGATGAGTCCAAAATGAATAATGGATTTGAAGGGTGAAAACAATTTATCAGGTAATAGGATACTCGAGAAGATATAAAACGATTATGATAATTACTTGACTCACTTCACTAGTTATATTTACTGAAATTATTATTTTACCCTTGCATATTATAATAATTTATTATAAGAAACTCATATGTTTTATATTTAAATATATTATTTTTGAAAAATTATATTTAAATATAAACCAAGACCACAGATATTGATGCATTTAACATCCATAGAAGCGATGGTGATTTTTAAATTATGCACGAAGCACGATGGATAGCATATCAAAGTAAGCCAACGGTGGTGTAATAGTAGATTCTACTCCCACCATGTTCCATTGTCATCCCTAAATGTTACTGCCCCTCTAAGCCCATGGTCGAAGGGGTAGCCATACCCCAATCCACACCCTCAGTTGATGCAGTAGCAACTTCTGTCATATCATTTCTAACTTTAGTAAGCGCACAACCTGACACAAATTAGTTTCGAGTCCTCGAACTGAACTGATTGAATTGATTGAGTTAAAAAGAAACATTCGAATAAAATTTCTCACAAACTAACAAACAAGCATCAGCAATTGCATCAAAATTGTCACTTTTATTATCTTTAACCATTATTTAATTTCATACAAGTTCAAAAGCACAATGAAACAACAAGAACAACCTGCTGGACAGCATATAAACATACCACAAATTATGAAAACTAAAACCCCTACTACAAAATACCAATTCAAGAAACTAACCATTGCTCCGGTTCCGGCTCCACCTCCGGCTCTTCATCTTTCTTGAAGTACAAATGCTCGAGATTTTTAAGTCTTTTTTTTTATTAGTATAAACAATTATGCATATATTTAGGGCTAATTACCATGAACAACAAGCAGGGCACCTTATTAACCCATTTTCATTACAATCAGGGCACCTTCTTAACCTACCTTCATCTTCTTCGAACACTTTTTTGCTTCCTCTACAGTTTGGACATGGCACAAACCTAGCATCACCACAACCTTCACAAACAATCCCAGGATCTCTAACAGGAAACCCTTCTAAAAGCTTAGCCAATTCACCATTTTCGTTAAGCTGTTTGATTTCTTCAACCCCACCAATGTGTTTTCCTTGTATGAACACTTGAGGTAAGCAAATGGATTTCCCTCCTAATAGGCTCTGCAATTCAGTTCTATACATGGAATCCATTGAAATGTCCTTTTCATCAACAACCACTCTAAATCCTCTAAAGATCATCCTAACACAACAGCAATCTTCATATGTTTTCCTTATACCTCTTAGACTAGTGAAATATAGAACAATGTTTCTGGTTTTTTGACTTTTTTCGGTGTGTGGGATTTTGACCCAACTATCAGATAATGAAGAACATGAAGGGCTAAGGGAAGGGGAAGCTCTTGAAGATAAAGCTCTTCTGTAACTTGAAACCACATTTGGGTCAAGTTTTGAAAGCAATGATTCTTCAGATAAATGTTTCCATAACGGTTTTGTTAATGATTGTTTAATAATAGTATTAAACGAAGGTTTAGATTTAGGCTTACCCAGATCGAAATCATGCCCCACATCATCATCATCATCGAGTCCATCCATGAGTTCCCAAGTGTTAATAACCGAGTCAGGTGATAACGACTCAGTTTGACCACCATGAACCGGCGAATCTTCGTCGGAGAAACTTTGGGTATCGTCGATAACAGGCTTTTGGACGTCGATGAGTGAAAGGGAACCATAAGTAGTGGATGTTAACGAAACCAAGTGGTGGGTGTCGCCTTTTTTCAACGGCGGATGGTGAACAAGCGGCGTCGGGAGAGACAAAGCACGAGAAACGGGCGGTGGGGAAGAGTGGGAAGAGGCCATGGATTCTAAAGAAGTGGAAGAATGTGAAGAATTCTGGGGTTTGGTGATGATATTGGTGTTGGGTCTTGAAGCAGAACAACCCATGGATGATGATGATGACGACAACGATGAAGAAGAATCTTTGTTCCTTTTTTTCACTGGAACTCTGGGCGTTTCTTGGAATCAATTTGGGTTTTGGTGGGTTAAAGAGAAATGGGGTTGCTCTGCTTTGCTTTTTTGCTTTAATGGAGGAAAAGAGAATCGTAGCAGTGAATTTGGTGTGTTTTTGTGAAGGCTTAGAGAGAAAGAGAGAGAGAGAGAGAGAGAGAACACTGTTGGTGGGAAAGAGCTGTCATGAAAGTTGGAGAGTGTGGGAGATGGTGATATTAAATGCTGTTTTGAAAAGGGAAAAAAGTATAATAAAAAAGCTGTTTTACAGTTTATTTTTTTTAACTTTGAATTTGATGTTTTTAAGAAAGGTTTTCAGTTATTATATAAATTTTGGGTAAATTATACTCAATCTTATTTTGGTAAATTTTTATTTTAGTTATTTAATTTTAAAATTTTATAAAATGGTCACCCAATTATTAGAAAGTTTTTATTTAAGTTATTGGTTTGTTAAGTTTTTCTTCTAAAGTTTGACTAACGAACTTCAAGCGACAATTAAACAATCGATACAATAGATTAGAACCTACTTATCAATGAGTAGAATAACATACCTTAAATCTAAATCAATTTAGTGGTCAATATTAGAGATTAAAGTAGAAAGTTGTTTGGATTTTGATCTGCAAATTCGTGACGTTCAAAATTGTTTCATTAAAAAAACTAAACTATAAAAAAGAAGGGAAAGGAGAGTTTTCGATTAATATGGACGGTGCAAAGAAAGAATGTCATATAACAATGATTTTAATAGCTCAGTGGCTTAATGAAAATTTTCAAATAATTTAGTGACTATTTTTAACTTTTTGAAGTTGAGTGATCAAAACGTAAAATTATTAATAATTTAGTAACTTTGGGTGTAATTATTATTTAGTATTGTGCTTTGATTATTTTGTTTAGAGATGGTAATAGAGTTGGACTGGTCGGATGTTTCACCCCAATATGAATATTAATCTTAGAAATTACTACATTGCCGTAGATGTTGCATATATCCATCTCTATTTTACTCATTTTAAATCAAATTTTTTAAAAGATAAATATAGAATACCATATATGTAATTTTACACTTTTACATTTTTAATAGTTACATATAAGGGTCTTGCTGAAACAAATAATTATAAATAAAAATAAAATGATAATTTCAGTATATTTACCATATTCATTTCGTATCACCTTTCAAAATAAAACTACATGCATTACCTTATCTCAACTATTCAAAAAAAAAATTCGCTCCATTCAAATCAAGATAGTTAAGATTTTTCCATTCTAATTTTGTGGTAGTAAAATGGTTTTTCCATCTTTCTTTTCAAATTTGAATGTATCCAAAAAGTAATAAGATTTTTTTCCTTGTTTTGGATTGGTGTCCAGATCGGATATTAGTTCAATTGATCTAATCCATCGATTCAATTTTATAAACAAAGATTTTCTTGAAAAACGATAGCATCTATTTAAAGATCTCATCATTGTGAGTTTCTTTTAAATCAACAATTGAAATAAAAAGAAAGAAAAAAAAACAACCCACAGTAGATCATGCCACGTAGTATTTGCATTGAGAAACACAAGTTTACCTTTTAACCAATTCAACTTACTATTTCAACACTAAACTGATTTCCAGGAAAAAGGCACAGTATTCTATAACCGCTTTAACAAGTTCAAGTCACCAGCATAATTTTTTAATTTCTAATGTGATTTAATCAAACGGCTACAATCTTCTTATTTTTGTCTTTTAATTACAACCGTTAATTTAATACGATAAGATCTCACTTTAGGCATTAAGTTGATATTCATACAAAAGTAAAAGAGAAAGTAAATAAGCAGTCCATTGAAATGTGTGGTTCAAGTAGAAGTAGAAGAAAGAGTTTGGTTATGAATGTATGGTGCAATAAAATAGTGAATTCTTAGTACAAATTTGGTAATAAAGGAAACTTACAAGAAAAGTGGGATAAAGCTAATGTTGTGTGTTACTATTGATGGTATGTCTCATTCACAGGTTTGGTATTGAGGAAAAACATCTCGTTTTCATTGCCAGCCACGTCGTGTTTTCTACATCACCACCACAGCTTCCTCTCAATTGTTCTTTTCCCCACTTTTCTTTGCTACACTTTTTACAAAGATTTTGCCATCAAAGTGTGTAAAGGGTAGTAATATCTATAAAATACTTTGCTTTTTTCCTGTAGGGTTTGAATTAGATCAAATTGAGTAAAGTTATTTTTGAGTTTTCCTTAAATAATTTTTAATTTAAAATATTTCGAGTTTAGATCATTTAAGTTTGTCAATCATAGATTATGTTATTGTATGTTTTTTTTCACTCAAGTTTGGTACGTGGGTTCATGTTTTTTTGGGTTTAAATCTTTTCAAGTCGGTTCTTTTTTAATTTAGATAAATTTAAAGTTAAGATGATTTAGAGAGTGAGTTGGCTTTAAGTTCGAGCTCTTTTTTTGAGTTTGGACTATTATGAGTTTAGGTTTGTTGAGGGTAGGTTGGACTCGTTCTGGGTGAAGTCTTTGAAGTGTCGTCTATCGAGAGCCGGTGGACCCCTCAACGGTTGAGGTATTGTGTTTGAGGTGTTTGTTCTCAATTTTATCTCTGGATTTTGTCTCTCAACTCTGTGAAAACCCTCAATGAGTTCACAGAATGACGGCGTCTCTCCCACCAAGGAAATGCGAGCATTTGCCCTTTGGTGATATTTGAACCCATGCCTTTATATAGCATTAGTGGATAAGAATAGTACCACTTGAGCCGAAAAATGACACTTCAAAAATTTTTCCTAAAGTGAATCTGACCTTCCTTCAACAAGGTCATTTAAGTTTTTCAAATCAAATTATTTAGGATTTTCCAGTTCGAATTTGACACCTGGCTCCGTTGATTTTAAGCTATTTGTTCAATTTCTTTCAGGTCTATGTTCAAGTCATTCAAAGTTTAAATTATCTCATATTTGGATCATTTTAAATTTATAATATTTAAAGATCAAACCAGTTTTATGTTCGGATTGTTTTAGATTTAAGGTTATTTTATTTGAGTCATTCAAATTTATAAGTCAAATCTTTAAGTGTTTGACACCTAAATTCGATTTTTTTAGTTGAAATTATTAAACTTTTATGATTAGAATTAAATTCAGATTAATTGGATTTTTTTTCCAAATTATATGCAATCTATCCACTTCATATTTCTCCAGAATTTGTGGTGAATAAAAGCATTGATGTTTAATGAGTAAAAGATATATTTCTCCACCTAGTATGAATTTAATGAGCAAAAGCTTCATCACCCTTATCTATACTGTCAACAGCCTTACAAACACCATAGCAATTTTTGCCCATTTATTACTGCTTTCATGTTTGAAAGAGACAATGTGTTGCTTAATAAATGACACTTATGTTGTAAGAAATTGTATAAATAATTAAATCCAAATCATTTCATTCAATGATTATGGTTATCATCTTTGTAACTATAATAATCAACTTATATAAATAATTGAATCTTAATCATGTGGTATGCACCTTATATTTAAAGTTGAGATTATATAGGTTTATTGTGACACAATGTTTAAAATTATCTATAATCTCTTTTTAACTCATAAATAGGAGGATAATGCATTCCAGCACACTCAAGTCCACGTCTTTCTACATTAATATAATATCCATATCAATCGAATTAAGACTCAATCGACTTCTTTTATTACTTTTTTTAAAATAATAATATTAGGGGCATTTATGTATATATTTCCTTTAGGTACAAGCAAAAAAGGGTAATTTAATTTAATAATTACCTAGGAGTATACAATAATTAATCTTATATATATGGTTTTGTTGAAAGGTGGAACAAGTTTAGTACTCAACTTGTTAGTTAACCATGTGCATTTTCTTATTTGGTAGGTCCAATAAGATTGAGCTTTTAAATTAGAATCATGACAAGTTGAAAAGCTTGATAGATGTCATTTCAACCACCTAAGCCCAATTAATGTTGCAAGAAATTCATCATCCAATGCACACATATGCACACATACAGTATATATGTGTGTAGATGTGCTTGAATGAAGTTGTCTTGTGTTGCCAAAGTTCAAAACAATTATCAAATGTGTCATTATAATTTAAACTAATGAGTTATAATTTTTATGATAGTTAAAAAATAATTTTATATTTTTTAAAGAATTAAATTAAATTTTATTATTTTTAAGAGAGGTCAAAGTGTAATTTTATCTTTACTAATTTAAAATAACTTAAATGAAAAAATTTCGTATGCAGGGGGTGTAGGCCCCTGCCAATTTAAAGATACATTGTAATTACTCTAAAACAATAAATACATGGTAATTTTTTAATGGATAAATTATTTAGTTGGTCACTTATATATTTGGATATTTTCATTTTGGTCATTTAAATAAAAATACTTGTAATTTAGTCATCGACGTTACAATAATTAAACATTTTAGGCACCCAACCATTTTCTCACTAACAACATCCAATGAGACATTCTATTGTGTAATCAAATGATAATATTAACGGTTAAATTGAAATTTTTCATAATTAAATAATCAAAATAGAAACATTCTAATAGTTAATTTTGATCATACAATTCATTATATAAAAATTAATAAATCAAAAATGAGTATCAAATGAAGATATATGGTAATTATTTTGAACATTTTATATATTTATATGAGCATATTTTATATAAATATTTGAATACATGTAGGGCATAATTATCCAACAACATAAAAATGAAAAACAAATGAAAAGTAGAAGTAATGATGAGTCCAGCTTTGTTGTGTAAGTGGTCTTCATATTGTAGCCTAACAAACAAGTAAAGAAACAGACTGAAATAGACATATGATAAATATGGAGGACCACATGTTAAGTGTTAACCCCATTTTAGGTGTGTGTGACCCAATTACTTTGCTATCATTGCATTCACTTTTTTGTTTTGCATTTTAATTTAAAGGTGAATTTTTGCAATTAATTATTGTATTATAAATAAGTTCTGGGTTGAATTTGTGTATTTGGTCTGTTTTAGTTTTTATATTTTTTGAATTTTAAAATTTTAGTCATGATTTAAATTGTAGTAATTAAATTGGTGAGGTCAGATTTTGTTATTAGTTTTGTATTATATGTAAGTTGTGGGTTTAATTTCTATTCTCAAATTTGATCTTTTCTAGTGATTGTAATTTGTTATTTTTAAAACTTTACCATTAACTCAAACAATGCTCGTTAAATCTATTAACTAAAATAACAATTTTTTTTAAGTATTGTATGAAAATAGTAAGCTAGCATTAAATTACACGTGTGATAATAGACACGAGATTTTGAAAATAGCAGAATTTAACTAATTTCATGGCTACCGTTTGATCAGGATTGAAATTTCAAAATTAAAAAAAGTGCATGAAGTAAAATTTGATCAAATTAGAGTAAAATGATTAAATCTACAACTTATACATAATACAAAGACTAATAACAGAATTTGACCTAATCTGAACTATATTTCTACACACTTTGGCATTGGCATTATTGCCAGTGCAAGAGAATATGGATTAAAGTATGTTTATCCTTCTATTTAAATGTTGAAGAGGGACTATAGGTAATTTTAGGCATTTATATATAATAAAAAAAATACAAGCCTAACTTGACCCTCCACAAACCTAAAAATGAAAGAAAATATCAAATCTTGGTGACTACAAGTGTAATTTACCCTTAAAAATATTCTAAGCTCGGGCCATGGAACTTAGTTCTCGGGCCCAACCTGGTCCAATAATGAAGATTCTAATTACCTTATACAGAGGTCCACAGAGAAAGGTTTAAGGTGGGCTAATAGTACCTCAATTGCCTGGTTAGAATATATAATCCTCTATGGAAGTCGAAGACTAAAATCATGCCTAACTGTGTTTTCTCCTTTAAAAGTTTTGAATTTGTATTTTCTTTTTTATCATTTCAAGCCTAATTTTATCCTATTTTTTATATAAAAATATAATTTAATACACAATATGTAAATTAAAAATAAAAGAATTTTTAAAATTTTTATTTATTATTAAACTAAACAATCTTAAAATATATTGCTTTCATATACTTCACACGACTAAAATTTAATTTCTCTTAATCATAATTAATTCATTTTTGTCAGCTCGAACTTAAAGCCATTGATTAAGCAAATCAAAGCTAAAAAAAGATTAATGGTTTGATATAACGAAGTTGTATTTTATTATTTTATTTTCTAAGTAATTAAATTGATTGTTTTTAAAATTTTGGGTCGCTTTTTTTTTTGTGAGGAGATAACAACTTTAAAATTTACAAAGACAACAATTGAGTGAGTGTATCACTCATAAGCCTATCTCGATCAATAAAACCGCAAGACCACTCCGGAGGGGCTTCAAACACTTGCATATTTGCTTTTTCAATCAACGCTTGCTTAGCAAGACAATCCGTAACTTGATTTTGCTCCCTTAGGATGAATCTTAGAATCCACCGAGTTTCTTGAGATAACATGGTATGAATACGCCTAATTAGAGCAGAGTTCGAAGATGTAGAGGAACTTTCAGTAATGGCTTTAACTACTTCCAAACTATCAGAGAGAATGATAACTTGATTATGTCCTCGTTTTTGGACAAGTCTGAGTCCATCGAAAATGCCCCAGAGCTCCGCATCAAAGACTGAGCATTTACCGATAAATCTATGAAAGCCAGCAATCCAATTACCATCTTTATCACGAACAATGCCCCCAGCTGCGGCAAATCCAGTATCAAGTTGCACAACTCCGTCGGTGTTGAGAAATACTCGCTCTTTAGTGAAGCGTGTTTCCGAAGATTGTCTGAGGCATCGAAAAGGGACTCCCTGAGGACATGAGTGAATTTGAATCGCCCAGCTGACAGATCCTTGAACAATTTCATTAACGCTCCATAGTTTGCCTTGAAAGATGTATAAGTTGCGGTTTTTCCAAATACGCCATATAAGAAGACCAAATAAACATGCCCAACTAGCTCCTCCCGCATGAATCAAACATAGGGACAATGTCGAAGTGAGTCACAAAGTAAATTTTTAAAAGGATCAAATTACACGATGTGTAAAAATTGAGGGTTTGATTTTTAAAATTAATATTAAATTGGCACAATCTATAAATGTTGAGAATTAAAAGTTATTACTATATCATTTTAAAAATTACCATACCAACTTTTTGTTAAACATTTAATGACTCGTGAATAAAAATAAAAATTGAATAATTAATGACTTAAAAAATACTAATAATTAAGTAACTACCAATATATTTTATCCTAAAGTTTAAACTAATAGTGTTACCAAATTTACCATGCAATATTACAAATTCTATAAAGTGAGTCGAATAAAATAACCATACATATATTATCGTAAGATCGATTATTTATTATAAAAAAGAAAAGAAAATTTGAAATTTAACCTCCTATTAATCAGGGCAAAGTAAAAATTAATTGGTCAAAATTGAATTATATATTCTCGAGCGTAAAAATATAACCTTGAGTGAAATCGACATTAGACAAACACAAGGGAATGATAAACATAAGCAAGATACTTCACTTATATACTTTTTTTTATATATATTATATGCATGTTTAGGGTTCCTGACTGTTCCTCCCAATAATATTATATCCAACATTCGAACTTATATTCTCTCTTTGAGAGTGCATTGCGTATTATCAGTACACTCAACCACTTCTAGATTCTTCTAACCTCTAAAAAAAATTTTCTTCGCCCTCAAAGACCCTATGACTTGATTCTTCTAGAAAGTTCAAAGTTAATTACATTTTAATTATAAAAATTCATGATTTAATTTTGATCCTAATTTTGGATCCACCCTGTTTAGTATGATAATATGTTAAAACATGAAATCTAGATAAATAAAGATGAAATACACATAACAATTTCTATGCCGAAATCAAAAGGAAAAAAGCTAAATACCTTTCTAGATAAAGTCTTGATTTTGAGTCAACATAAAATAAAATAAAATTAATGGACCTGCTAATTAATTAAGCCACTTTCTAATTGACTCTCTCTGTGAGAATAGCAACGACCATGAAACTCGCTGGACCCGCGGGCCGCCATAGATCCTTCTATCCCTTTTATGAGGAATATTCGGAAATTTCTACAAAGAAAGGGAATTATATTTTTAAAATAAAATAATTATGCTGAAAAATAGAATAAACGAAGAATTTTTTTTTTAAAAAATAGTTCATATATAATACGATAAAGGTGAAATTTATGTCGATATCTAATTATATATTTTATATATAATAAATGTTTGTTTGAAATCTAAAATTATCACTTTTAAGAAAATTCAATTAAATATATTATAATAAATAATTTTAATCATTTAAAAGTCTAAAAATATCATTTGGGGTAAGTAGTGTTGACTTCAAACAAATGTCATTTCAGGTGGGGTGAATTCGCGTTTTGAATTTTTCAAATTATTTTTAAGTTTAAAATTATTTCAAGTTTGAATAATTTTAGGGTTTAAATTATTACGAGTGTAAATAAATTGATTTATTGATAATTCTAAATTCAATTATTTATAATTCGAGCTATCTAAGCGTTTGATCTATATAAATCCAAATTATTACACTATTAAAGGAAGAAAAGGTAGATGTCAAGATTAAAACTTGTGTCATGTAAGTGTCACATGAAACATTTAATTAGGTAAAAACATTATGTAGGTCCTTTTGTTAGGAATTATATTATATTTTACTTTTTTATTCAAAAATTGAGTAAACTAGTTATTGTACATTAGATCAAATGGTAAATTGATCATTATTGTTAAAACTTTCATTTAATTGTATTTTTAAAAATTGGTTCTTGTATGGAAAACGAGGTACATGTAACACATTATGTGTAACTGTTTGGTTGTTATGTTAGTCAAACTAGCTTTTAATAGTATAAATTGATGTATTTTTTTAACAAAAAATTCCTATTTACTATTTAATCTAGCATACTAGGACTAATTTGCTCATTTTTAAGTAAAATGGGATAAATACAAATTGACTCTTAATATAGGGGCATCCACTATACTTTTACGTACCTTTTAAATATTGTTTCAAATATATTAGATAAAAAGACCTCTTCAGTTTTTCTCAATTTCAAAATTGAGAAAATTGGTCACTCTAAAAAAATCAAAGCAATTTTATCCCAGTCAATTTCGAAAGTGAGTAACTAAGGACAATTAATGACGACGTTAATGTTTTGTATCAATTGTACATGATTTTGATTGGTATAATAACAATTTTAGCACTTGGTGTTTACACGTTTTGCCATTTTGGCCTTGTATCTAAAAAAATTGACAAATTTGACCTCAATATTTATACATTTACACAGTTGTCACTAGATAAATTTGTTAAATTAGGACCAAATTGACAGAATATGTAAACTTTAAAGGTTAAATATGTTATTATACCAATCAAAATGATTTACAATCTGTGGAAAATAGTAACACCATGATTAATTATCCTTAATTTCTCACTTTTGAAATTAACAGATATTAAATTGTTCCAATTTTTTTAGAAGCATCAATTTATTCCATTTTGAAATTGAGAAGTACTATAGTAGACATTTTACCAAATCATTACATTCTTTTTCTTACACATGTCTAGATGGAAAATAAAGAGGAATATTCCACACCCAAAACGTGGCCCAAAAGAAATAAAAAAGGTTCTCCGAAACCCATTAGTCAAAGAAACCAGCAGCCACAAATCAAACGGCTCTAATTAAATCAAAAGGCTGACTCATAGAAATCTTCACGCACGTTTAAATAATGGCTTGAATCCCAAGGCAGTTTCTTCAACTGATTATTAACTGCCTATTCCACCCCCCCCCCCCCCAATAAATACCTTTCAAAGTCCCAAATTTCTATTATAACAAAACAAAAAATATTTTCCTTTTTCCCAACACTGAATTTTCAAAGCTCCAAATTTCCATGGCAGGTCTTCAGTATAATTTCTTCCCTACTGATTTCTATTATCCTCGTCCGGCACAATCTACGCCGTCTCCGGCCGTCGATTCTACTCCTCCGGCAGCTCTGACTACGCCGATCGAGGAGAAAAACATCGTCGACGATGATAATAAGAAGCCTGTGATCGTGGTTTACCGTGGCAATAAGACGAGTGTTTCCATTAGGAAACAAGGCGAACAGCATGGTAGGATTTATGTGCGTAATCGAGTTGAGCAAATTAAGTTATCGCGAAACTAGATTTGTTTTCCTTCGTTGATTTTTTATTGCCGAAGAGAATTCGAACCGTTTTTGAATGTTTAATTTAGTCTTTGAGGATCTATTTTATGTAATTAATTCGATTTTGTGTTGTTTTTAACTATTTTTCCAGTTATGGTTTAAATTCTCAACGAATGATGTTGGATTCTGAGTTTATGTGCATATGATTCGAATTTTTCCTTTTCTTTTGTTTTTTTTTTTTGTTGCTGAAGGTAGAAATTTGTACTAAATTTAGAATTTTAATTAAAAAAAAAATGAAGTTTTAGGTAATTGGACAAGATCTTAGATGAATTTGATCCGAATTATCAGCATGCGAATCGGTAGGGTACGGTATGAATTTGATATTATCAAGCACGCTATGATTATGCATTACAAAATTTATCTACTATAAATTGTTAATATAAATTAAAAATTATAGAAATATAGAAATCTTAAATAAAATTATAATACGAATAATATGTAAATAAAATTTGAAAATGTAAATTACTAATTTACATGTATATATGAGTCATACAAATCTCTCTATTTGATAATAATGGTTAAATTTTAGTTTTATCTTTATATTCTGCTCAAATCTTGATGTAAGTAACAATCGTTAATCAATTAACAAAATTTTAAATTAGTAATATATAGAAATAACAAGCTAATATAGTATAACACATATAATAATATGTTTATTGCATCAAAATTTAGAAATAGCAGAACTTAATTTAACGAGATTAATAATTATCAGTTGATAAGAACTAAAATTTTAAAAAGTATAAAACTAAAAATAATCAAATTAAAATATAATAATTAAATTTACAATTTTCATAAAATATAATGACCAATAGCAAAATTTAACATAAATACATCTATCTAATTTGTAATTTAATACTTTACAAACATTCCACACGTTATGCAAAAAAAGTTGACCGTACTAGTGTTATTTTCCTTCTTCACGATAACATGGGCCAATCAATGGGCGGCACATGGATTTTAAAATCCATGTTAAATGCTTATATAGATATTTCATTTAATCTAATATTAAATTTAAATAAAATTTGTTAATTTAATGGAAAGCCCATCTTCTTATATCAACTTCTCGAACTTCCATTTTCTATTCCTCCTCTATTCATTTTCTCTGTTAATTTTACTTACGAAACACGTTATTAAATTATTAATAAGTTTACGTTTCATCATTTAGTTTTAAAAGATAATAAAATGGTCACTAAATTATTTAAAAGTTTTATTTTAAATCATTAGGCTATTAAAATCACTGTTGTATAATTTTTTTGTACACCAATTAAAAGTTCTTATTCTTCTTATTTTCTAAAGTTTAATTTTTTTTTATAAAACAACTTTGAACGTCATGGATCTACGAACCAAAATAAAAAAAACTTTCTTGTTCAATCACCGGTGCTGACAGTTAAATCGAATTGGATTTAAGGTATGTTCCTCTACTCACCGATGGGTACTGATATACCATGTGGATCATTAAATCATCGTTTAGAGCTTGCCAGCAAGGTTTTATTATTATTATTATTATTATAAAAACCCTTAAAATCTCAATAACATAAATAAAATTTTTTGAATAATTTAATAATTTAAATGAAAACTTTTGAATAGTTCAGTGACCATTTTGTAATTTTCTAAAAGTGAGTAACCAATATGAATAGTTTAGTGACTTTGGGTGTAGTTTACCCTTTATTTAATGCAAATTTTGGCCTTTGAACTTGGTAATTAGATACAGTTTAATAATTGTATTGTTTTTAATCCACTATGGTACCTAAACATAGTTCAATGATGTGGCACTTTGAAATTGTGCCACATTATTAGATCCACTTTTTTTAGGTGATGACATAACATAATCTCATAGTCTTATATCATCAAACTTTTATATTTTTTCAATCTCAAGAATTAAACTTGAGCTAAAGTTTAAATACCAAAGTGGACAAAAAGGTATAGATTAAGGTAGTCGATACTACATTGGTGTACACATTGTTTTTTTTTTTTCTGAAGCTAGTATGTATTAGTATTGACTTGTTTCAGTGTAATATTTCGAATTGATTGATATTTTGAAAAATATTTAATATGTGTATATAAAAATATTAACAAGTATAAAATAGATTATATTAAATAAATTTCATATTAAAATATTCATGTATCAATTGGTGCACAAATGTCTTTGGGAAATATTTTTACTATTTGTTATCATAGTAGTAAAAGTTAGAAATTTTATATGTTTTAATATTAAATTTTATATGTTTTAATATTATTTATACACAAGCCAGGTACATAATTTTCTAGCTAATATAATCAAAATTGGATAAAACGATACGATGCGATCGACATAGATTAAAATTTTAATTGATGCGAAAAAGAAAATTGATTGTATCGATTTATTATTGAAAAGATACATACCAAATACGAAACCGAGATTCCAAAATTATATTTAATTATTAGATTCACGATCAAATTTTTTATTAACCTATTTTTTAATACAAAGCTTTGTCCATTGACTTTCTTCTCCACTTCCTTAAGAAAAAGCCCAAAACCCAAAGCTCCACACATTTATTATGCAAAACCCATGTGGAGAACAATGTTTTGTCTCACAATCCTAAGCTCCATCCATTGCTTTCTTTGCGTTGATCTAAAGTCAATATTTGCAATAAAAACCTACCAATGCAAAACAAGAAAAGGGTTGGGTATTGAAGAAAAGCTTAAAAGAGAGAGCATTGAAAGAAAGGGAGAGTGGTGGATTTTGATAGAGTTTGAATAAATTATTGAAAATGGAATGATATTTGGAAAATTATATGATTTTAGTAAAACAAAAAATAAATAAAAGATTTAAAAAATATAAGGAGAAAAGTTTGGATAAGTATTATCGAAATCTCATAACTAGCATATTGTTAATTAAAGTGGTAGGGATCTTATATTATAAAATTAGAAATACAAATTCAAAATTTGAAAAGTGCACTTATTAAAGAGATTAATCTCAACTCGAGATAGTTTTAACTTTAAATACTCTCGATCTAATAGAAATTAATTTCAAATTTAAGTATCAAAATTGATCTTGTATATCCTTTGCCAATCTTGTTAATTTGTTTTTTATATATCTAAAACAATTATAAAACCGTTGATTAACTCGAAATTCAAAGAGCTAATGATATTTTGATTTAATGATAAGATTGAGATTATACAAAATTTAGGATCTCAACTTCAAGTCTCATTTAGTGGTATTAAATTTTGGGGAGCTTAAACTTTGTTTTATAATTCATTGAAAATATTAAATCAACTGAAAATTAATATTTTTAGTGATTTAATTTTTTTGAGTACGTTTAATAATTCATAATAAGAAAACAAATGATAGAAATTTTCAATGAAAAGGTGTGAAAATGACAAGTAGATAAAGGGATGTTTAGTAATTATATTTTTTAAAATTATCCTTTTAATAATTAATTTTAAAATTTTAAAATTACATCAAACAGTCTTATTATATTTCGTAATCAATTTTAAGAAAAATATCAAACAAATTTTATAACTTAAATTCAACACTTAATTTTTCAATTTATCAAACAAATCTAACTAAAAGTTTCAAAAATTTAAGAGTTTAATGATATTTTTTTCAAAAAGTTGGGGTCTAATTAAAAGTTTTAAAACTTTTACAAGATTAATGAGAATTTGAAAAATAAATTAAAATAGCTCGATTAAAAAGAAAAATGAAAATTTTCAATAAATTTCAAGAAAAAAGTTAAAATTTTCATTTTTTGGGAGGCGCAAAGCCCCCGTGGCCTCCATTACAGTCCGCCTCTAGTCTTACTTTGTGCAGATCATGTTTGGGTTCTTCCAAATATTTATTTTTATAAGTTTCACTCACATAAATCTTGTTTAAATTTATTTTGATTTAAATTTAAAATGCTTAGATTATCAATCTATCCGTAATTTGTATTAATTAATTATTTAGATATATAATCAATTGCAATCATATAAAAATTTTAAAGAGTTGAAAATTTTATATTGAAATTAGTGTTTGACAAAACATAATGGAGGGTGATGTTAGAGAGGTATAGTTGGAGACAAGTGGTTTGTTTGGTAAATCATTAAAAGATTGAATTTTATCAAACAACAACATGTTTGAATAATTAGATAAGGTTTGAACCAATCAAACATCATTTTTAATATTTTTTATTCTTAAAATTAAAGAAATGAGAAAATAAAAGAATAAGCATTTTGAGTAAATGGGATTACAAAGCAATTCAGATAATGCTGATCATACATACCACTTAGGTTCTTTTAAAACTATATATATTGATTTTTTATTTTTATTGTTATCATTATATAAATGAAAAGGCGATCTGAAAATATAAAATATAAATTTGTAAATGTTGTGATCATTGAAAGTAGAAAGGTATAACATACATTTAAATAGGATTTACGTAGATCTATTCATGGGTCAGGTTATTCATTTAAGTTTGAAGGTTCGTTTAAAATATGGGAGGGTTTGAAAAAATATTAGGTCCAGAAAAATAGATTTGGATAAAAATTCTAGACCCATTTAAAATATGGATTGGACTCTTTGAACATTCAAGATTTGAGCTCAGTCTAACCTGTTTTTAAGTTAATAATATTTTATATTATGTTATTTTTATATATTATGTAATTTATATATTAAAATATGTTACGATGATTATATATAAAAGTTTAATAAATATATATTAAATATTAAATTAAAAATAATATAAATGTATTTTAAAAAAATTAAAAGAGTAATATTGATGGGCCTAAAACGAGCTAGAGTTAGCCATTTACAAATATGGATGGCCTTGGAAAAAAATTTAGTCTCATATTTCAAGTCGTGTCAAGCTTGGGTAAGCATAAAGTGTGTTATTATCATGTATAGGCTCAACCCATTAACACCTCTAATGAATAGAGAAAAAGGTAAAGGGGTACAAAGTGGTCTTGACCCTTCCCAAAAATGGTAGATTTTCCATTTAACCCCTTAAATTTTTTTATGAAATTACATGTTAGTATAATAGTAAAATTACACTTTGACCTTTTAATAATTTATGATTCATTTTTTACCCTTAAAACAATTTTCTAACTTTGTTCTTGAATAAGAATGAACTAAATAAAGAAATGCAATGAGTGATTTTGCTTTACATGGAAATTGACCAAAATTGATTCTTTTTTAAAGGTTAAGAGCCAAATTTAACTAAAAGGAAAAAAGAATAAAGATCAAATTGACAAAAGTATAAACATTAAGGACTAAATTTAATATTATAGCTTAAAATAATTCATATCATATTTGTTCTACTTTCAGCAAGCATACATGGAAAGAGGCTAATATTTGGAAAGAAAGAAAAATAATGACGATGTCTCTATTTTTGCTTGCTAACAAATATGACCAAAATTTTTGTTAAATTGGGAATTTATTTATTACCTATTTAAAATTAAAATTTAGAGTTTTATTTCATGAAATTGAGCTTCAATTTTGATATGTATAATTTATTTTGTTTATATCAATGTTTTAGAACCAAATTAAATCACTTGGTTAAATTAAAAATCAATTATATTATTTCAAACAGCTATAAATTAATAAAAATAAAAATAATTCAACCGATTTTGATTTTTCTAAAATTATTATTGAATTAATTGAACAAAAATAAATGCTATAATCAACCGTGACTTTCTTTGTCATTAAGGAAAAGGAAAAGGAAAAAGGAAAAGAAAAAGAAAAGAAACTTTCTATAAAAAGTCAAAACTCCTTTATTTAGCCACAAAACTTATAATTACTTTCGATTTATAGATTAACACCACCAATTATTCATAAATATTTCTTTTTTGTTTAATACAAATTTTGGAACGCTAATATTTATCGTTTTAGATTTCTTTACTGTTTTATATTTATATATATTCCATATTTTCCTTCCTAAATGATTAAAATAATAATTTTAGGTTTGGTCTAATTTGAATAAGTATAAAATATATTAATATTATATTTAAACTCAGCTCGATTCATGAATACCTCTTGCGGATAATAGTTTAAAGTTATTTTATGATAATAAAACATCTTACTGTTTCTTTTGAGATTTTCAACTTGATCTTTTAACTGTTTTGGTTCACATTAGTCATTGAACTTGACAACTTTTTTCAGTTTTGGTTGTGTGATGACATGATACTCTAAATTTGTGTCATGTTATCACCTATTTTTTTTACTAATATATTATAAATTTCTATGTGAAAAATATGGAAAGTGGCATATCATCACATGACTCAAAATTGAGAAAAGTTATCGAGTTTAAGATTCATTATAGATAAAAAATAATTTAAGGACTAAGTTGGGAAAATTTAACAAGTTCAAAGACTAAATGTTGTTTTATCTATTTTTTATACAATTGTTATTGCTACCTATATAGATCCTACAAACTCATCATCATTTGAAGGAAAATGTGCATTTAACTACGCTCAAACTCACATTAATATTCAGAGCTTGGAATTTTTTAAAGGTTAAATAACTTTTTAAGGCTTGAACTTGATAACTATTCCCATAACTTAGATTTTTTCTTTTCTAAGTTAAGTCTTGAACTTGAGAATTATTCTCAAATTGAGGGCTTGAATTTTTTTGTCCAAATTAGTCCCTGATATTTTCTTAAAAACTCTAAAGTTTAGGCCCTAATGTAAAATATTGTCAAGTTTAGGGACTAACTTGGAAACAATATTTAAGCCCTAACGTAAGAAAAATTGACTAATTTAAGCCCTACGTAAGAATTGTTAAGTTCAGGTCTCAAAGAGTAATTTAACCTTTTTCTAATTATACAGGTTCATTGTTGTTAATTAATTTAATAAAACTGCTAAAAGCCAAAAGCAAAGGACAAAACGGCTTTGTTCTATGTGTGTTGTCATTCTCTCTTTTGCCAACCTTTCTCCCCAGTTTCAATTTCTTGTTTCTCCCCTCAATTCTCTCTCCAAACAGCCTATAGACACACACACACATATATATATACACGGTCACACACAAATTGTCCCATTTATATATATGTTTCAAGTTCTTCATCACACATTTTCATGGCGGGTCTCCACTCTTCTTCAAGACCCTCCTCTTCTTCTTCCCTTTCATCATCATCATCTTCTTCTTCCTCTCAACAAGTCTTTACTTCTCGTCTCCTCTTGCTTTTGACTCTTCTCCCATTAACCCTTGCTTTCTTTGCTTTCGTTCTCCAATGGCGTGGCGGTTTAACCGACCCGGTCACCCGTTGGTCTCCAGACCCGTTTCAGTTCCCTGGTATGGATAATCCCGGCTCGAACGTTGGATCGGATCGGCGTTCCGGTTCTGATTGTGTCGATCTTTTGGGTCGAAGCAAGTCCCCGGCTTTCCCTTATTTTAAGGATTGGAAATTCGATGTCGGGTCGGATCTTAACCCTAAGGTTAGTTGGATTTTCGGGTCTCCCCCCCTTTTTTTTTTGAATTGACGGAAATGCGTATATTCATATTCTTTGATGCGCTTTTTTCAGATTTATAATTCCCAGAGAATCTGAATCATAGTGAATTTCATGTCCTAATTTTCCTGGAATTTAACTACCTATTTTCTATGTTAAATTATGCTTTTTTCAGCCTATAATTTGCAATCCGTAAAATTAAAATAAGCAAGGGTGAAATTAGATTCAGATTAAGATTAGCTCAACTGCTAAATGGGTTGCATCTTATTATTATATATGTATTCGTATAAATTACACAATTAAATAATATTATATTTGTATAATTAAAGTGGGTTGGATCTGGTTCGAACAGTGAATATCGGAATTAAGGGTCAATTTCCCTTTTTTTTTTTTGTCTAAATTTATTTTTCGTATATTATATTTTATTCATGCTCACTCTAAAATGGGCTGATTAGATTTTCCAAAAGTTAGGATTAATAAATATTAAAACAAGGACTAATTTATAAGAATGAGATTATTTTAGAATTTTAAAATTTAAAATAGGATTAACAGACTGCAATTAGTTTTAAAAAAAAAAATTAGTATACATAGTGGTTCGTGTAGCTGGTTAATCCTGATTGTGGAGTTTAAAATTTTCTTTGGCGAATGAGATAACTTTTCTTAATATAATAACCTAAATAATCTGGAATGCTGTAAATGTAAATGTACAAGTTCCAACCAAGCTAGTAAAGTAAAAAATCAAGCAGTTCCTTTTGATCATGCATCAGTTTATTGTAAAATGAAGTCCCTTTTCATGAATTTTGAAATTGAATGAAGTTAATATGTATATTTAGAATTTTGGTATTTAGTAGAAGTTATTGGTGGATTTCAAATTTATTTTGTCTTGTTGTAAATGAACATCCTTTGAAATATAGCCCATGTTGCTTCTTGTAGTATCCGTTTCCGATGCATACCTGAGATATAACCCTCTAAAGATCTTTCAAATACATGAAAAACTTAGCCTCTCTTCAGCACATGCATGAATCTGATGCTCATATTCAAGTCCATGTGACATAATTTATAGCAGCAAACCTTTTTTTTTAAATGCAAGGATATATTAAACCTTCCTCTGAAATTCCACTAAAGCGGAAGGCTTTCATCGTATTTTGAAATTTTTCTACGCTTTTCAGGATTTAAATTTAAAGAAAATTGTTAAGTGTATGGTTTTCTATGATACAGAGTTATGTTTGTATCTTAAAGACACTTTTATTCTCTTGGTTTTTCTTTTCTCAATCAGTATCCAATAGTATGTAAGTTATTAATTACAATACTGAAACTGTCTCCTAAGTTTTTTCATCAGAAAAGAGAAAGATCCTGAAAGATTCTTCCTTTCACTTTTAGTGGTTGTTTCAATCCCAATTATCACATTTTCAAAGATGTCTTTTACCATACATGGATCACTATTATCACCGATGTATGTGTTTGGATGAATTGTGGATGCTATTTCTTACCTTTGTTTGGTGGTTTTACTGTATGCCAGATATGTATTATTTCAAGTACTTCTGCAGGATTAGAACAGACACTACCATGGATCTTTTATCACAAGGTTATTGGAGTTTCAACCTTTTTCCTTTTTGTTGAGGGGAAGGCTGCCTCTCCTAATGTATCTAAAGTCCTAGAATCGATTCCAGTGAGTAAAAATCTTTGTTCCTCCTTTTCATTTTCTGTACCTTGTTTTTTTATGTTCTACTGTTTATTCCACTTTGGCCCTTTTGTTATCTACAAAATCATCTTTTGCAGGGGGTGAAAGTGATATACAGAACAAAAGAATTAGAGGAACAACAAGCTAAAAGGTTGGTACATGATTGGTTGGATTAGGATAACAAAAAGCACTTATTTTCTATTGGTCCTGTTCGCGAAGGCACTTTTTGCACTTCCTTTCTAAACGAAATAGTAATGATTCTTGGAAAAGTCAATGTTAGAGAGTAAAGAAGAGACCTACTTTTAGTCTTGGAATTGTAGCGTTTTCGCAGCAATGGAACTTCCATTTATGGACCAAAATACTATTCTGATAAGCCCACAAAATCAGAATAAATTACACATGTTGGGAGACATGAGCTCTGAATTAAATAGTGCTATGTCCCTTGGTCTAAAACTGGAGATGACCTGTAACAGTTCAAAAATTACTGTTAGATTGTAAGCCATCGTCCATTTTTTTTGTGTATGTATGTTAATGTGGTTTTGTGTTATTTTATTTTTTAAGGGATAATCAGTTTGCTTCCATATGATGGTGCCTTGAGATGTCCTTTCTTACGTTTTTTACTTTTCTGTTTTATGTCCTTTGAATCTGACTTGATGTTTCTTCTATTTCTTTCTCCAATTTCATTTTGGTGCCTGTAGTCGGATTTGGAATGAGACCTGGTTGGCAAGTTTCTTCTACAAACCATGTAACTACGAGTTGTTTGTGAAGCAATCCCTTAATATGGAAATGTCTATTGTCATGGCAAGGGTACTTTATTACATTTTTATCTCTGGCATAATATATAGTTATGTATAGCATAGATTCATATTGATGTTAAGCTATGACTCTTATCCTTACTATTCTTTTCTTCTTTCATTTATAGGATGCTGGCATGGATTGGATTATTCATCTTGACACCGATGAGCTTATACATCCCGTGGGTGCTCGCGAGTACTCTTTGAGACAATTATTGGCAGGTGTACCTGGAAATGTTGATATGGTTGTCTTCCCAAATTATGTGAGTGGAGCTGACTCTATAAATTTAGATAAAGTTAATTGTGTTTATGTTGGTGATAAAGAGGTTTAGTTGGCAAAGTGATATTTTTCTATGGTTGTTCTTTACACCGCAAGCAATTAAACTGTATAAAATTTTCAGGAAAGCAGTGTTGAGCGGGATGATGTCAAGGAACCTTTTACTGAGGTATAATGTCCTCTATTAATTTCTCATGCTTTGCTTTGGCTAGGCATATAATAATATGACTAATATTAGTTTGATGGGAAGATTTTTAAGTTTCTCTCTTACTCCTGGAGTGATCCAATTGTTTTTGCTGGAGTTATGATCATGTACGCATTCATTGCATTTGATTGTATCTTCTAATGTGGCATAGGTCTCAATGTTCAAGAAGAACTATGATCATCTTCCCAAGGATGTGTATTTTGGCAATTATAAAGAGTCAACCCGTGGTAATCCAAACTACTTTCTGACCTATGGAAACGGGAAATCAGCTGCTCGTATTCAAGATCATCTTCGGCCTAATGGTGCACATAGATGGCATAACTACATGAAGACACCAAAGTACAGTATTTCTCCTATTCTATTGATTTTGTGTGAATGAATTTATAGTTAAAATTATTGTTATGTTTATTTAGCTGTAGGAAGTTTTCATGCATCTTTTCTATAGCAGTGTTGTCGAGGTATTTGCCATGGCACTAAGGCTCAGTGCAAACCTAGTGTGAATCATTTGTGCCTAGGCACACTCTTTCAAGACCAAAAGAATAAAAATGCACACATAAGTTTCATTCTCTTTCTTTAGTTTTTAGTTTTTAGTTTGTTTCTTTATCTGCTTCAAAAGAAAGATAATATTAGATTTCTTTACTAGAATTGAACATTGGGTAATAATCATAATATACTCCATGCGTTTTCTCTTGAAGATTGTAGTGAAAAAGCATTGAGCTTTCTGTTATAATGACTTTTAGTTAATTAGTATGATAATTCTTCATTTTTGAAACTGTTAAACAATAAATAAAGCAAAGCAGATTCATTATGTTCTATTGACAAAATCATAAATTTCTAGCTTATTCTGGGGGCTAGTTGCTTAGTTATAAATTTCAAGCTTATTCAAATACAGTGCACAGTGTTTCTTTGTTATATATATACTATTAATTATTTCTGTTTAAAGCCTTGAGCTTTTGACAACATTTTTATGTCCCTTTTTTTAACTAATCATTTACTTTATGGTTGAATAGCAGATCTTTTCTTTCGTATTCATTGGTATATAACCACCTTGATTTTGTGTAATATTTCATAGTGAGATCAAATTGGATGAGGCTGCTGTTCTGCATTATACATACCCCAAATTTTCTGATCTAACTTCAAGGCGTGATCGATGTGGTTGCAAGCCTACAAAGGAGGATGTTAAAAGATGTTTCATGTTAGAGTTTGATAGAGCTGTAAGTTCTAATTGATTTGCACCATCAAATTCCTTTTATTTGTTTCTTAACCTGCGTATTGTTTTGTGATTTTTTAAATCTATTTCACTGATCTGCAATTACTCCAAACCTGATTGTATCGATCAAGTTTAGATATTAATGTACTTATGTAAAGCACATCCCGAAAAAAGGAGCATTAAAAGTTAAAGCAGAGGTGTCAAAGCCATAGTGCATGGTTTTTGACCTGCTCTTTGCATTACAATCATGTTAAGTAAGTCTGCCACCACAAGGTCATCATGAAGTGGTATTTATGTGAATTTTGACTTAGAAAAAAAAGTTTATTAACATTCGACTATACTTGTAATGTTTGTAGTTTGTACTAATTACGGAGGGAAAAAGTTGGTAAGTTCACTATGATGATTACATGTTTATTGATGCTGCTTTCTGGGGTTCTTGATCAGTGATGAACTTGAAATGATACAGCTAAATAGTTTAGCTTAGTTTGCTTTTACTTTTTTCATGTTTTATTTATACAGGCATTCATAATTGCGTCAACTGCAACGGAGGAGGAAATGCTTCGCTGGTAATGTTCATATGTTAACTGTCCTCCGTTTCATGTTTTTTGTTTCAAATATGAACCAAACAGAGCTTTTGATGTCGCATGTTACGAGCTAGGATTTCTAATTCTTACCTCAAAAAAGTTACCTTATGAGAAGCTACTATTCTGAATAGCACTTTCAGATCGAAGGGATGTGATCTTTGATTATTGGTTCCTTGAGACCCTAAAATAATCTAAGTCAAACTTTTAACGATATGTTTAGGCTGTCAAATGTCTACAATTTGCAAATTGTTAGGTTGTCTAAGAATCGTTTATGATGATCCACATTTTACTTTCCACAAGTAGACATGCATGTTTCTCAATAATCAAATTTGTTTTATAGTTGTGTCGGACCGGAGTATATATTTGTCTTCTTCAGATAATATTCGTCTTTTTACTCAGGTACCGGGAGCATGTAGTGTGGACTGATAAGGAATTGAAGTTGAAACTTTTGAGGAGGGGCATCTTAACTCGGATTTATGCTCCCATGGTTTGTAAAAATTTCGAGTTTCTGGCTTTTTTGCTGATCTTTTTGATGGAATATTTCATTGATGACATGACCTTTTCTTTCCTCTGTTCACAGGTTATAATTCAAGGACTTAGGGATTCAGGGCTTTTCGGTTCCGTAATACAATCGGCACAAATGACTCTCTCAAAGGAAATCAAGAGTAGCAACACTTCTAGAGTAGATAAACCTGGAATGATTTCATCCAGAAAGATTGGTGTCAAAGAAACAACGGCAACTGCCCGAAGGATCTTGGAAATACCCAACGAAACTTCTTACGAGTCAGCCATCCCACCACTTTCTCCTCCAATCCTGGATGGTCTTCACATCGGAATATAACAACACATCAGACTCACTGCGATTACTGCTGCCTTATTGTTCCTTCAAAGAGTTGGAGAATTGAATCGAAACTCGATGAATGAGACAAGTTGGTTAAGGCCAGTTTTGATGAGGCATTTCAGTATTCGGATTCCAGGGGGCTATTCCCGATCATTACCCAAGCGGCACTGTACATTTTAAGGTTTCGATCAAATAGTAGAGGTTAGATCATGATTTGATGAGTGTTGTTGGTGCATCTTTTTGATATTAATTTTAGGATGCCATAACATGAACCTCAGGTTATAGAGACAGTGAACTTTTTATCATTCAAAATTGAGGAATGGCACATTGCTGTTCCATTCTTTTGCATTTTACCTCAAGGATTCTTGCTTTCTTTGACTTTGCTTCCAGTGATAATTTTAAAGATCATTGCAGGCTATATTTGTTGTTGTGGCTGTTTGATGAACTTCAGGTGTTTGTGGGCTGGGCTTAGCTTAAATTTTGAACCCTCGTCGGCCTGGGTTGGCTCGTCTTACTGTTTTTATAACTATATTTAAAAGAATTCTTTTATTATTTTCTGAACAGTGAAATGGGCCAATTTTGATGGGCTTGAGGTGAGCTTTGCTCAGGTTTGGCCCTGATTTTTATAAATTCAAATTTTAATATAGGTTAACTTGGTCCATTAACACTTCTAGCTACTCTTGAGGATCCAAAGGGCTGTTAGATACAAAAGTCTGATTTGATATTGTTGGAAATGATAATGATGTTATGTCGTAAGATAAAACGCTTTAAGACAACTAATAATCAATGACCCTGAACTTCCGCATAATGTTCGTACTTAAGGTTCACTAGTCGGTAAGCAACTATGCATGGCTCTCTATGATGTTGGCTCTATTGAAAGAAACATATCAAACTCTCTTCAAGTATATCGTGAGGTTCGCAAAATCTGCTACTTCCAGTATCACATTAACCAATCTCCTCCAATATTAATTAGAAAATAGTCACAACTCTATGCAAGTCCATCCAATTGAAAAGATAACAGGAATCAAAGTTTCAATCTCACAGCTCTCATGAGAATCAAGTTCCCAATATTTGTAGAAAAGAAATTCTCAAAATTCCCAACATTTTCCAAGAAAGTGAAGATTTTTCCAACAAAACAAAGACATTAGATTTTCACCAATTAAAAATTTCCCAGTTGCATGTATGCTTTCTATCATACCAAACAGTCATGCCGTCCATCAAAGCTCATTGTTTCCAATTACAAATCATGATAACACTCTCTACCCCTAATAAAGATACATGAATGGTGTAATTCTACACTAGAATTCATTTTTCGCCTATTATTTTACACTTGAAAACACTGCAAATTGAAGCAAACTCACCTCGTTTGCAATGAAATGTCCCGCATTACTGCCATTTCCTTTATTGTTACAGTCACATGATTAGCTTGACCTATAGATTATCACCATTGATGTGGTCTAAAGACCATTATGAACCTTCGGTTTGAATTCGAATAAGTTTGGTTATGATGCCTTAGTCAGCTAAGGGTGTCTATCAAAATCACATTTTTCTTTCGAATAGTATAGTTCTTAAAGCCATGGCTATATTTTCAAGAACACCATCCTTTTCAGCCAAGTATCGTTCAGCTTCTTGTTTACCGCTAAAAATCTTACCTTCAATGTAGTAGTTGCTTCCTTCTTTGTTGATGATTCCGTACTCGCATGCCAACTCCAAGACTTCGGATTCACGGCAAAACCCTCTGCCAAATTGGATCCCGAGCTCGGCTTTCTGCATTACAGGTGCTAGCTTGTTTTTTACCACTTGCACACAAACACCTAGGCCAGTTACCTAATAAGGATAGATGGTGGAAATGAGATTAACGCATGCCAACAATATCTGCAGAGAACTCAAAGTCACAAAGATAGCTAAATGCAAGGTTTTCAAAACCGGACCGGTAATCGAACCAGTCAGGTCACCATTTCCCAATCCAACCGTTTGACTGGTCTGTCCAATTCAATTAAATAAATTATTTTTTTAAAAAAAAAAAAAGAAGAGAAAAAATGGTCTAACTGGTCCGATTGCCATTCCAACCAGTTTTTTAGCTCGGTTCATACCGATCCACGTGTCAAGTAGTCTAATCCCTTATTCCAGACCAGTTCCCTATCAGACCAGCCGGTCCCATTTTGAAAACAGTGGCTAAATGTAAAATTCAAGCGGAATTCGAAATTAATATACCATCTATGGATTTTAAGTTATTTACTCTTAGCATTATCATATAGCTTCCCTCTAAGTCAATGAAAAACTAGCCAAGCATACAATATAGAGTACACATTCATTTTAAAAAATGCATACGGATAATATCTTAAACTTGTAAGAAAACCAGCATAATGGAGCAATATACCATTTCATAACGAATAGATTTTGAAAATATTTTCCTTATGATATGTCTTATCATCAATTGAATATCATAAATCACACTAGCAGATTTATACCTTATCCTCATTCTTCAGCAATCCAGTTCTTATCATCCTCAACCGTATTGCGGAATAAAATTTCAGGGCATTTCCTCCACAAGTGACCTCATCCATATGCCCAAAAGCTTGACCTTGTTTTGAATTATATCTTACCTGAATGTAAATGATAAGAATTATATGTATTACTGGACATAGCTTACTACTTAAATCTGGGGTGTATATGTGTATGCATTTTTGTTTTATGCATGTGCATGTGTAAACCAGAGAGAACTTGACAAGGTGTCAACCTGATTAAGAAATAAAATAAGAGTATTGGAACGGCATAAAGAAGAAGAAATTTTTCGAAGTGCTTGAGTCATTATTCGTGCTTGTACATCACACTTATTGTCACCAATTGAACCATCAATTTCACACTGAGGGACAAGGGCAGCAACCTGCGAATACCAAGCATCGAGAATTTAGTGTCCAAATTGAGAAGAGAAACAATAGAGATTTCAAAAACTTGAAAGCAGAAAACTGGCAGAGGTCAACCTACATAATATATATATGCCACTATAAAATAGCCAAACTATGCACCGGAACAGACCCATTTGTGCAATTATGCATGTTAGTCATAATTAATATGTAAGAGGATTCACATATGAACTGTGGCACTACAACATTAGCATATGCATTAAAGGTACTCTTAGTTTACAAGCCAAGCACTCAAAATAAAACAAATTAGAAGCTTTACAAGGTCAATGACAATAATAATTTTGGGAATGTAGAAAAATTATCATTACATGGCCAATTCCTTGATCTCTGATCTTCCTGATAGCTCAGACTCTGAGGTAAAGACCTTTTAAAGAACCGTGCACTGCATTATTCTTACCAAAACAGTGTAAGCACGATTTAAAATATTTATGCTGGGTACAACTAAGAATTGAATCTATCATATGCTTGCTGATATTTCTCAGCATACTCTCCAAAACTGGCATTTATAGTTAGCATTAAAATCTAACACAAGCAATAATCAAAAGACCTAGAATCTCTTTTTTTTTTTTAACAATTTGTAATCAAGGTACACATTTATAAAAGAAAAGGACTTGAGAAGGCCCTCAAGCTACGGCAGTTAAGCATAGAAGACTCTATACCCAATGCTCCTTAAACCAGGGTTCAATTGCATAGAATCCTTGACATATTTTTTGAAGCAAGATGGGATTGCCACCTTGGTCGCATGATTTTAATGCAAGTCCATAAAGTTCAGGATATCACATATAATCTAATACAGTATTTCTCAACAATGCAGTGATGACAGTATTTAAACAAGTTTTACTCTTTGGAAGGACTGTATTGTATATATGTTAAATAGATGAGGTCCCTTATTGGCCTATCACAATATGACTATCAAGATAAAAGCATGTCCTCTTTATTATTGCTCTTTGGCCAATATAACTCATTCATTGAGGATAGTTAGTAACACTATGAAAAGAGGCATAACAAGCTATTGACACTGAACGCCTCCAGCAAGTACAAACTACAGACCAGAAGGCAAAAAACAAATGAAGATCCTGAATGCAGAATGAGCAGTTTTTTGTAAGAGAAGAACAATGACAATGAAATCATCAGGTATCAAACAAAATGGAAAGTTAAAATCAATAGCATGTAGTTTATGGAATAGACAATTGCGTGGGTAACTTAAAAAAAGGAACAAGTTGTTTTAGTAAATGAGAGCATGCATAAATCAAATACTTACACTATCAACCACAATTACATCTACAGATCCACTTTTGGCCAGTGTGTGAACAGCACAAAGCAAATTCTCAGCACAATCAGGAAGTGAAATAAGAAGATTTTGTGTGTTTACACCTATTGCTTCTGCAAGTGAAGGGTCCATAGCATTCTCCACATCAAAATATGCACAATACCCTGTCAGAAAGAATCATTCAATGAGACAATAATGAAAGTAGAACTAAAGAAACCAATATGGAACTATAATAACACGAGTACCCTCCTCTTGATAAGGTGAAAAAAGGAAGCTGATAACATGTCAGTATATTTTCTAAGTCTTCATGCTGGGAATATAACTAGGATATTTAAAGCATGTTTCACTAGGATTCAAAGTAAAAGATACTAAAGTATAACACTGATATACAGGGAAATCCTAGCATCAACTTCCTAACTATGTTTCCTACTAAATTCTGCTAAAATGTAAGGCAAATACTAGAAATGAATGAGGATCCACAAGATGTTTCATTTCTATGGGATTTTTTATTAGAAAAGATTATACAATCTAGGGTTCAGACCAGCTGTGAGATGACAAATTCCCAATTTCAGACAAAGGAAACAAAAAGGGAGAGATAGCAGATAAAGTTACTCATCTATGTAACTTGGAATTAGGTATGAGTATTGGATACAGGTATACATCCAACATAGGTATGTTCCAATGTATTTGGAGGATCTTTGGAGGGTCATATCTCACTACCCATGTCCAAATATGTGTCAGACACAGGTGTTGCAAGAGAAAAAAATGAAGAGTAAAAGCAACATAGTTGCACATATCCCAATGAACAATATCAATGTAACTGAAATCTGTCTTCATGTTGGCAATCAAGTGTAAAGAATTTCCAGCCGGTATATTGATCAGCACTGATTTAAGCCAGAAAAGAAAAATCCATGACCTCTGAAACTGAATTACCAGTTGTAACATTACAATGAGTTGAAAAGATTACGGCAGATTCAATTTTATATTAACCTCATATCCAGAAATAGACTATATATGTTATATCTACTCTTGTTCAGTCCGTTTATATGTTGACACATAAACCGGGGCTAGTGAGTTACAGAGCAGTTTCTTGCTCCCCTAGAGAGGCAAAAGAAGTGCAACTATACTACAATATTCAAGTGATTCCACCACCATAGTATGGGAGGAAAAGTTTACCGCACCTCCACGTTTCTGAGCTTCTTTGATTATATGAAGTGCTAATGTTGTCTTGCCTGATGCTTCTCGCCCATAAATTTCAACCATCCTGCCCTGAATAACGCACAATAAAGATCACAGTGATATCGTGATGAAATTTTTAGCAAGAAAAGGGACATTCTAGGGTATATAATCATTGCTTCGGTCGAACCTATGTTAATTAAAAGTTTTGGTTGAGTGATTGCTGACAGTCTCAGCTATCAGCCTTAAGTTCTTGTGAAATCAAACGGATATATGAAAGTAAAATAATTCATAAACAAACACTGAGACAACCAGAAGCTTATGAGTTCGAATTGCCAAAGAAAGGAGGATACAACTATATGTCACAAATCAGTTAACAACATGATGTATCAGATATCTGACTGCTGCCATACTTACAATGACAACTCCATGTATATGCTTGACCAAGAAGTGGCATGTAAAAGGAAAGAAGCAGTTTCATTACAAAAGAAATTTGCTAACAGGAAAATACGCAGTGTCAGCTTTTCACCTTCGGTAATCCTCCAATCCCAAGTGCTAGATCAAGCTTTAACGAGCCCGTAGATATCACAGGAGTATGCCGTGATCTGAAAAAACGCTGCAAGGACAACATAGACTCTCTGCCAAAATCCCCAGAAAGCTGTGAGAGAGCCTCGCGCAGAGCCCCGTCCTTCTTTATTTCTTTGTTATCATCACGAAATTCATCAAATTGGAACTCTGAGACATCACCTGAAAGATTTAAAACATTAAAATTTGGCAATGGGATTGAATTACTCTCATTTGAATCACAAGATGTAAGACTTTGCACAAGGCTCTAAATTATACAAAATACAAATATCAGGTATGGCCAAATCATAGCCTAATGCTAATGCTTGAGTTGATCTTTTAACATTATCATCTTATTTCAATAAAGAAATATAAGAAAATGAATGAATAATTTTGAATAAAGTAGTTAGCATATGATTTCTTCCAAACAAGAGTAAATCAATCTAGTTGCTTCTGAAATTTATAATGTGCTTCGGTACTTGCTTAAAAAGTCGAACTTGACTTATAGTCCAAGTTGCACAAACTACTGCCCAAAGTTAAAACCCTTACCAAATTATCAAATAAGCTTAAAAAACCCATAAATCCTTCTTTTAATGCTGCTTGATCTCCATTCATTTTTCTTCTTTCCTTTCTCACTCTACCAGGTTTTCTAGTTTGTGAAGCCATACATAAATCTTTAGCTGAAACAGTTTCTTACAGCATCTCTGTCCTTTTTTCTTCTTTCGTTTTTCTATCACATTCTCTTAATTTTGAAGCCATATATTTTCTTTTTCCATTTAGATACTCTCTCTCATCTTTCTTTCATTTATTTCCTAATCCTTGAGAAACCCAGAAAAATTGTTTATTTGACTCCATAATCACCAGATTTCCCATAGCTATAACAAGCCTGTAACACTTTTTCTTCTTTTCCCCTTCATCATGCAATCTGTGGTGACAGCAGCTATTGGAATGTTCAAGCTAACCCCTAAATGTCACTTTTCCCAAGAATCCCACTTTCTGAACCTACTTTATCATCCAGCTACTATACATATGCTATCCTTCAATAATGAGCGGTTTTGTTTATTTTCTTAAATGAAGGCATGCGATCAGTCCACCAGAACTATATGACACCTCTGATTACCCATGACATATCTATTTTGTACCCAAAACTGCACCGGAGGAAAAGAGATAAAAAAAAAAAAAAGGGAGTACTTCCAAAGTAAAAACAACAATAAAACTGGACAGAAGCAGAATCATAATCAGAGACCAGCAACAGAAAATTTAAACAATAACTTTCAAGCATATAAAAATGGTTAAACATTATTCACATAACTACGAATATATAAAACATCCAAAATACATTTATAAGCACATCAAAGTTTCGATGTTAAATTGATAAATAGATGGAGAAATGAAAGAAATAAGTAGAGAATGGAAGAGAAGCTACCTACAGAAGAAAGATTGCGTGTGGAAGCCCCAACAAAAGTGATTGCATCTCTTCGTGTAAACTGGGAAAAGAAACAAATCAACAATGTCAGAAGAAAACAAAGATACCTGACAGTCCATATATACAATAAATCACTAGAAAAAAAGATGAAAAACAATACTAGTTTAGAGAAAATCAGGATTAGAAGATTAAATTATAGATTACAGAGGATAAATCATTGAATAAGAAAGAAACAACCATAAGCATCGCTTTCGAACAAAAATGACTCAATGAAGCAAGCATGTCAGAATTTTTTACGAAACCCACAATTTTTCGTAGTCGCTTTCAATCAATACGTACAAATCACTAACCATTAAACATTCTAAACAAATTTCCATTCACCAAATGGGTCATTTCAAACGAAATATATACATAAAACATAAAATTAAAAAAGAAAGATAAAGATGAAACCTTAGGGAACAAGCGAGGCGACTTTGACACAGCATTAAGAACAATAGAATTGAAAGAGATTGCCATTATTTCGTCTTCCGCTAAATTTTTCTGTTAATTTTCTGGGATTTAGGGTTTTAGCAGGGTTTCTTTTTGGGTGCGAAATGAATTTGAATTTCGAGGGTTTTTTAGTGTAACGTTAACGCGCCATCTCTACAAACAAATCTCTTACTACTTTGCTTGAAATATAATTATATTATGTTTAATGTTTTATTTATCATATGGTTCATGACTTTCGACCCTAAAAATATAATGAAAGTCCTGTCTCGTAATTTAATGATATTGATACAATATTTAGAATCATTTATAATTTGAATTTATATCTTTCTATACTTGCAATAATATTCATACTAATTGAACTAATAATCAATCGGTAAATATAATAAATAATTAAATTTATCAAATTTGTTCAACTCAAATTTAATCACTTTTCTCAATTGATATAAACAATTGATTTAATGATTATATATTTAAAATATAATTAAAAAAAAACAAAATTAAGATGAATATATTAAAAATAAAGGGTAAATTATACTATTAGTCACTAAATTATAGGTAAATTTTATTTTATCATTTAATTAAAAACACAATTTAGTTATTGAACTATTTGAAAGTTTTTATTTAAATCACTAAACTATTCTAAAGTTTTTATTTTAGTCATTGGGTTGTTAAATTTTTTTTTTTAATTCTGCCAGCGACTATGAGCTCTAAATTAACCTGACGATCAATGGCAGAGATCGGATATAAAAGTTATTTGAATTTTGATTCGCAGATTTATAGCACCTAAAGTAGTTTTATGAAAAAAATCTAAACAATAAAATATAAGGAAAAAGAGAATTTTTGATTGATGCAGGTAGTGTAAGCAAATAGCCATATAACTTCAATTTTAACAATCTAATGGCTTAAATAATTTTTTTTTAAATAATTCACTCACAAAATTATACATATATATTTTACTTAGGTGGCTCAAATAAATCTTAGTCATAAATTTAGCTTACCCACAATTAAATTATCATCTTATATGAACCGATTCAAGTAAAAAGAAGAAAACAATCAAAACACATCTAAATTCTATAAAAAATAATAATAAAACCTATATTATTTAATACTAATTTAAGACTAAAAAATCCAATACAATCGTGGAGTATGCCTTTCTTTTTTGTCGAAACAAAGTTAACGTTCCAATGAGGAAGAAACTTGAGCCTGACGACGTGACCACTGTAACACGTTGAAGAGCGTTTTGACAAGACAATAGCGACTTCACGACGAGATGGCGTGTTTTGTAATTTTCTCAATTTTCATCAAATATGATTAGTATAAATTATTTTAATATTATTTTATGTTTTGGATTCTTATTTCGAATTTTGAGATTCAATTTTATTTCTATTCTTTTACTCTTCGTTTTAGTCATTATAATGAAATTACCTCTACCCTGACCTTTTATCATCTCGAAAGGAATTTTTTTATATAAAATATTTATATTTAATCTCTTTCTTTGTTATTTTACTTGTTCAATACTTTAATTCAATTTATCCCAAACAAACTACTGAAAAAATTTAAAGTAAAAAATAAACTAAAATTGGTGAAATGCATATATGAATGGATCTATTCGTCAATGACATGCTTACTGCTTTAATTTTGATTTTGATTTTGATTTCAATTCACCTAAAATATCAAAGGATGAGGCTAAAATGATTTCTTTAAAAATAATTTTTTGAAATTCCTAAAATTTAAATTAAAATAACAATTTTCATAAGCATTAAAGACTAAATTTATTGAATTTTACATTTAAAATAAAATTAATAAAATATTTAAATATTAAAAAGCTAAATTTATTATTAGATAAAAACTCAAAATCAATTTATTTTGAATCTAATAAGACTAAAATATTAAATTAATAATTGAGTGACCAGATAATGATTTATCAGTCTTGTTCCTACTCAAAAACTAAAATAACTGTTAAAACTTATCTGAAAGAAATAAACAATCAACAAATAGCTCAAAATTGCATATAAATTCAAAAGAGCTTTCTCGTCCGTCCAACTTAACGTGCAGGCTGCGCTTGTGCATGTTCGAGAAGCTGGCCGACTAGCTTGTAGGTCCGCCCTTGAAGGGCCTTAGTGTAGTCGATCAGCTGCTCATAACTGGAGAAATCCAGTATCGAAATTGGAAGTCATTAAGAGAAGAGGAACAAACAAATGTAGTTATGGAAGGAACATAGTATGAAAGATGCACAATATTAAGAACATGGAAATCTTACACATTCGGTCGATTAGGCTCCATAATAACGGTTCCAGTCTCTGAATCAATCTTGGCATCAAGTTTCGAGTTTCGGATAAGATTCACAATCCATCTTTCACCCTCCTCGTAATTTAAATTCAGTTTCTCAAAAAGCACCCTTGAAACACATAAAACATCCATTTAATATTGGATCAAAAGCTAAGACAAGCAACTAAAAAAACTAATCTCATAATAAAAGCATATCTTGAAAGTGTTAAGAAGACCAATGGCACGTAATCACTATAATAAGAGATACTCGAGACTATGTTCCTCAGATTTGGGTGAGTTTCAGATAGCAGTATGTTTAATTGTTTCCTAAGTTTTTCCATGCACTGAAGGATCATATCTTCATAACCGCAAGACAAATACTTCAAGAAAAATGAACAGTCGGGAAATGCATAGATAATAGCAAACCAAAGGTTTATGTTGTGATGTTTTGTGATCCGTGCATGTGCCTGCTGTGCAGACGAAAACATTCTTTACATCTGTTTTGATTTAATATTTTGTACAAAATTTCATAAAAAATTCATAACTCAGTGCAATGTTATGGGAAACCCAGCATGCAAAGCAGACTTTGAGCCTATTGGCAATTTAACATTCAAATGGATGTCCTTCCGTGTCATTTACTCATAAGAAGAAGTCAATTATCCACATAACAAGCTAATTATATAAGTTCGACAAAGCAGGAACTTACCCCATATCAATGCGCTGATGAATTCTACAGTATGTCTCGAAGATAAATAGACGAGCATTCTCAAGAAACTCATCTTTTAATAGGACAGTAGAAAAGTTGCCCTCTTCAACTCTTTTTCCAAGGAAGGGATCATTCAGTATCACCTACAACAAAGAGGGGGAAAATAAGGGTGTAAAAGATAGAGCCTACAAATCCAATATGAACCATAAAGCCAAAGGCAACCAAGAAAGATGATGAAACTTCAAGCTAAAACATTGCACAATTTTATGGAATAAGATACTATAATCTAACTTACTTCTTCGCACTCCTTCATCTTCTTCTGTGCTCCATCAAATTCATAGTTGACATAAACACATGCCAAAAACTCCGTGATGGGATCTTTGTAAGAGCACTGATCTTGCTGGATAACCTTGATAAATTCTTTGAATTGAGGTCTTCTCCTTTTGTTGACAATAAAAGCAGTGGCTAAGTACCTTAGAAGATGGGGAGCACTGGTTTGAATGGCATTTAGATACCTGCAAAGAAGTGAAATCACATTGTACGAAGAGACAACTACTCAAAGTTGGATAACAGAGAAAGGATATAATGCATTAACCAATGAAAAAAACAGTAAAAATATCCAACTTCAAACACAATTTTATGTTTAGCTCCAACAACAATCTCCCTTATGAAACAAAATTCCAACATAAGCAGTATGGCAAACATATCACATACTTTAGCCTTGAAACTTTGAACAAACATTTTGCTAATTACATGGCACGCTGTGTGCGAACTTTTCATATTGAAAAAAACAATGCAAGTGATAGAAGAAATCTACAAAGCTTCTAAACATGTTCCGTTACAACACAATCAAAATTGAAGCATGTGAACACGGCAGGAGCTTGAAACAGAAGTAAGTCATGACATAAAAATGCAGGAAAATGCACAAAGAACAAATAAGCACAAATATCAAGTGACAACTACACAAATGATGCAACTAACAACATCAATAACAAGACATGGAAACCTTAAGGTTGGTTGTTAAAGTGAAATACTTGTCTTGATTAAATAGGTCGATGATCTGTGTTCTTCCATTGTCATGGTTGAAAAAGATGAAGAGGCTCCAATGCATGAGCCATATTCTACTCTGAACTTGGTTCAAAGGTGATGAGAAGCTCTGCAGCAAGAAGACTAATAAATGAGTTAATGAATCATTGGAAAGCAAATTGTCAAACTAAAAACCGAAAAATCCACGGGGATATAACGAAAACCTTGGAATCAATTATTTCTTTCAAACGATTAAGTTCTTCAAGAGCAATATCCCAGTTTTGCATCAGTATCTCGGCAGCAAGCTTTCCCCACAATGCACTCAAACTCCTTTCGCTGTTAGTACATAAAGCCCGATACTGATACAGATAGTCAGCAGCACCAGAGTAGTTGCCACACTCAAACTGGAATTTTGCATACTGATATAATGCCTCTATTTGATCTGGACCAATCTGTTAAAAAATTAATTTTATCCACCATTAAATTAAAAAAAAAACTTTAATTAATTCAAACCCAGTAAAAATCAAAACTTTAACAACAAAGAGCATGCTGGAATTTTAGCATAAGAAAGCATATGCATCTATGTGGTTATTCTTTATATTTTCCTTAAAAAACACATAATGTTATGACTAATACAAATTCACACTTGACTGGGTTTTCACTAAAAATCCTGAAGCGGTTAAAAAATAGAATAAAAATAACCTTAAATTCATAATTAAAGGCAGAAAAAACAGACCTGGTAGCGGTCATTAAGCATCTGGAGATTATACTGTTTATCAGCACGCAATTCCTGAACAGCGTTAGGGTTTTGCAAGAAAGTGACGAGAGGAGCGGCGGCATCTTCCAAAGCCTTGAGACGAGCGACAACCTCGACTCTCCTCTCGACCATGTCCTGAGGGACATCATCGGTGTGGTAAAGGCTCTTATGGATATCCATAGCGTAATCGACCATGTTTGTCTTGTTCAAAAGCTCGATCTTTGCTTTCAAGATCTGTTCATCTGGGTATAGTTGTCGCTCTTGCAAGAACTCCAGCAATGGAAACACTAAGTGCCTGTCTAGGCTCGGGCCGATACGCGGGGTTAGATCGTAAGTAGCCATTGTCAGGGTTTACTCTGGCTTCTGGTTTCGTGCTTTTTGTTTGATATAAACAAATTTATACTATATATATTCCTTCTCCACTCCCTCAATTCAAATAGAGTTAACAGTTAAAATATAGTTTTAAATTTATTTTTTCTTTTCGAATTAAATATAATAAGTTGTTTTTACAAAAAAAAAAATACAGACGATTTTAAAAAATATTTATTAATATTATTTATAATAATTATTAGATAATTGTTGATTATAATTAATTACTTAAGCATAATATTAATATATTTTATATTTATTTAAATTTATTCCGATTTGAAATATATGTTAAGTCACATATTGTTTGTATTTCTCCCCCATCCTTCTTCGGGAAGAGACAATATTATTTGGACACGCACAGCTTTAAGTTTCTTTTTGGTCCATAGCGCCTTTTGGTTTCTCAAAAAAAAAGTTTTTGGAATCCTAAGATATCCTTTGGAAGAATAGCTGGAAATACCAAAGGCCATAGTGAGTTAAATTTTTTCTTTTACTAGCCTTCAAGCAAAGACTTTTGTTTAATCTGGATTTTGATAGCAAAGGAAGTTTAGTTATAGGTTATATCTTTTGATAGATAGCAACGTTTCTTCTTTGGGTCTCTTTAAGAATCATTGACTTTAAATCTTGTCTGTTATATTTAGTTGCCTAGTCGATGGGTAATTTGATCTTGTTTATTCGGTTTAAGTGCATGGCGCATTTAGAAGAATAGGAACCTATTTATCTTTCAAGACATCACTTGGACAATTTTCGATACTATCAATGTCTCATTCGATTAAACACAATAATTTGAGTTAAGTCACAAATGCCATCAACATTTTAAGGAATCTAATAATTCTCAGTCAATCATGAGGACTACGTGGACACACTTGTTCACTGATAGAGCAATATCTATTGGTAACGGTAATGCTTTCGTTGGAGGTGTTCTCTAGGACCAACATGGGAACTAGATATTAGGGTTCAATCACTACGTGAAGAGATGCTCAATTTTTGAAGCTAGAGTTATAGGAAATTTTAGATGATCTACTAGCATTGCATCAAAGGATTCAAAAGGGCCACGATTCAATTTGATAATCTTGAGATAAAGTTGGTTAACAGAATCTAGTATTACAATGCTTAAAAGGAACAGAAGAATTTTGCGAAAGGACAATGGACCATTAGACACGTGCACTAAGATAAATTTAATGGGGAAGACAAGCCTTCAGGTCTTTAATGATGCCCGAATGAAGTTCTAAAGATTATACAGTAAGACAAAGATAATGATGTTTTTGTTAATGTCACGACAAGAAAAAAAAATTCATTTAAGTCTATTCATATTTGTATTATTATTTTCAAAATTTTATATTATTTTTAATAGGGGAGATATCCCTTACATATTATTAACACAATTAAATCCAAAGTCTTCAAATAACTCGGTACAAGCATTTAAAAAATTTCTTGACAGAAGTTGAAAGAGCACCATACAATTTAGATTCAGATAATGATTAATCAGTCTTGTTCCTACTCAAAAACTAAAATCACTGTTAAATTTGTCTGAAAGAAATAAACAATCAGCAAATAGCTCAAAATTGCATATAAATTCAAAAGAGCTTCTTCGTCAATCCAACTTAACGTGCAGGCTGTGCTTGTGCGTTCTCGAGAAGCTGGCCGACTAGCTTGTAGGTCCGCCCTTGAAGGGCCTTAGTGTGGTCGATCAGCTGCTCGTAACTGAAGAAATCCAGTATTGAAATTGGAAGTCATGGGAGGAACATAGTATGAAAGATGCACAATATTAAGAACAAGGAAATCTTACACATTCGGTTGATTAGGCTCCATAATAACGGTCCCAGTCTCTGAATCAATCTTCGCATCAAGTTTCGAGTTTCGGATGAGATTCACAATCCACCTCTCACCCTCCTCGTAATTTAAATTCAGTTTCTCAAAAAGCACCCTTGAAACACAAAACATTCATTTAATGTTGGATCAAAATCTAATAAAAGCAACTAAAACAACATAGTCTCATAAGTAAAAGCATATCTTGAAAGAGTTACGAAGACCAATGGGAAGTAATCACTATAATAAGAGATACTCGAGCCCATGTTACGTTTCAGATACCAGTATGTTTAATTGTTTTCTAAGTTTTTCCATGTATTGAAGGATCATATCTTCATAACCGCAAGACAAATACTTCAAGAAAAATGAACAGTCAGGAAATGCATAGATAATAGCAAACCAAAGGTTTATGCTGTGATGTTCTGTGATCCGTGCACATGCCTGCTGTGCATATGAAAACATGCATTACATATAGAAAGGTTTTTATCCGCTTTGATTTAATATTTTGTACAAAATTTCATCAATCCTTAACATGCCATAAAAAATTCATAACTCAGAGCAATGTTATGGGAAACCCAGCATGCAAAGCAGACTTTGAGCCTATTGGCAATTTAACATTCAAATGGATGTCCTTCCGTGTCACTTACTCATAAGAAGAAGTCAATTATCCACATAACAAGCTAATTATATAAGTTTGACAAAGCAGGAACTTACCCCATATCAATGCGCTGATGAATTCTGCAGTATGTCTCGAAGATAAATAGACGAGCATTCTCAAGAAACTCATCTTTTAATGGGACAGTAGAAAAGCTGCCCTCTTCAACCCTTTTTCCAAGGAAGGGATCATTCAGTATCACCTACAACAAAGACGGAAAATTAAGGGTGTAAAAGATAGTGCCTACAGTTCCAATATCAAACAAAAAGCTAAAGGCAACCAAAAAAGATGACGAAACTTCAAGCTAAAACATTGCACAATTTTATGGTAAAAGATACTACAATCTAACTTACTTCTTCGCACTCCTTCATCTTCTTCTGTGCTCCATCAAATTCATAGTTGACATAAACACATGCCAAAAACTCCGTGATGGGATCTTTGTAAGAGCATTGATCTTGCTGGATAACCTTGATAAATTCTTTGAATTGAGGTCTTCTCCTTTTGTTGACAATAAAAGCAGTGGCTAAGTACCTTAGAAGATGGGGAGCACTGGTTTGAATGGCGTTTAGATACCTGGAAAGAAGTGAAATCACCTTGTAAGATGAGACAACTACACAAAGTTGGATAACAGAGAAAGGAAATATATAAACCCAGAGAAAATAATGTGTTAACCAATGAAAAAAAGCAGTAAAAACATCCAAATTCAAACACAATTTTATGTTTAGTTCCAACAACAATCTCCCTTATGAAACAAATTTCCAAAATAAGCAGTATGGCGAACATATCACCTACTTTAACCTAAAATCTTTGAACAAACATTTTGCAAATTACATGGCAAGCAGTGCGTTTAACTTTTCATATTAAAAAATACCATGCAAATGATAGAAGAAATCTACAAAGCTTCTAAACATGTTCCATTCCAACACAATCAAAATCGAAGCGTGTGAACACAGCAGGAGATTGAAACAGAAGTAAGTCATGGCATAAAAATACAGGAAAATGCACAAAGAACAAATAAGCACAAATATCAAGTGATTACATAATGATGCAACTAACAACATCAATAACAAGACATGGAAACCTTAAGGTTAGTTATTAAAGTGACATACTTGTCTTGATTAAATAGGTCAATGATCTGTGTTCTTCCATTGTCATGGTTGAAAAAGATGAAGAGGCTCCAGTGCATGAGCCATATTCTACTCTGAACTTGGTTCAAAGGTGATGAGAAGCTCTGCAGCAAGAAGACTAATAAATGAATTAATGAATCATTGGAAAGCAAATTGTCAAACTAAAAACCGAAAAATCCACGGGGATATAACGAAAACCTTGGAATCAATTATTTCTTTCAAACGATTAAGTTCTTCAAGAGCAATATCCCAGTTTTGCATCAGTATCTCGGCAGCAAGCTTCCCCCACAACGCACTCAAACTCCTTTCACTATTAGTACATAAAGCCCGATACTGATACAGATAGTCAGCAGCACCAGAGTAGTTGCCGCACTCAAATTGGAATTTTGCATACTGATATAATGCTTCTATTTGATCTGGACCAATCTGTTAAAAATTAATTTTATCCACCATTAAATTAAAAAAAAACTTTAATTAATTCAAACCCAGTAAAAATCAAAACTTTAAGAAAAAAGAGCATGCTAGAATTTTAGCATAAGAAAGCATGTGCATCTATTTGTTTATTCTTTATATTTTCCTTAAAAATCACATAAATGTTATGACTAATACAAATTCACACTTGAATGGGTTATTCACTAAAAATCCTAAAAGGGTTAAAAAATAGCATGAAAATAACCTTAAATTCATAAATAAAGGCAGAAAAAACAGACCTGGTAGCGGTCATTAAGCATCTGGAGATTATACTGTTTATCAGCACGCAATTCCTGAACAGCGTTAGTGTTTTGCAAGAAAGTGACGAGAGGAGCGGCGGCATCTTCCAAAGCCTTGAGACGAGCGACAACCTCGACTCTCCTCTCGACCATGTCCTGAGGGACATCATCGGTGTGGTAGAGGCTCTTATGGATATCCATAGCGTAATCGACCATGTTTGTCTTGTTCAAAAGCTCGATCTTTGCTTTCAAGATCTGTTCATCTGGGTATAGTTGTCGCTCTTGCAAGAACTCCAGCAATGGAAACACTAAGTGCCTGTCTAGGTTCGGGCCGATACGCGGGGTTAGATCGTAAGTAGCCATCGCCGCCGGCAGTGTTCTTCAATTAGGGTTTACTCTGGTTTCCTGACTTTTTGTTTGATATAAACAAATTTATACTATATATATACCTTCTCCACTCTCTTAATTCAAATAGAGTTTTAAAATTATTTTTATTTTCGAATTAAATTTAATAATTTCTTTTTACAAAAATTTTAAAAAGTATTTTATAATATTATTTACAATAATTACTAGACGATAGCATGTAATGCTTAATTTCGATATTAATATATTTTATGTTTATATAAATTGATTCAAAATATAAATTTAAAATTTTATTTAAGTCAATCCATATTTGTAAATAGATTATTCAAGCTCATTTTAAGCTATATTATTATTTACAAAACTTTCAAATTTTATATTATTTTTAATAGAGGAGAAATATACTTATATAATGTAAAAATTAAAATAGTTTTACATACTTTCATAATTATTTATATGATTAATAATTTAGCAATCTGATTATTAGATTTAATAATTTTATATTCAACATTTGGATTATAAAATACTAATTATATAAATAGTTATAAAACTATTTTAAATTTTACATTTTATAAGTGAATCTCAATCCTTTTTAATATAATATTTAATAATTTTTATTTTTATTTATTAAAATTTTATATATAGACAAATTAATTTTAATGTTTACATTATAATATTATATTTTATTATATATTTAATATTTATGTGTTATAAACTACATAATGCATAGAAAAACATAATATAATATATCAAAAATTAGAAAATAAACTCAAGCCTTGAATGCTTGAACCTAAACCTAACCCATTTTTAAAATGAGTTTAATTTTTTTGTTCAAATCTATTTTTAAAGTAAATCTTTAAACTTGGGTAGATAGCTCGCTCTTCAAATAAGTCTATGTCACACCTATAATCTGAACACAATTAAGACTTTAGTAAAAGTAGCAAAGTTGTTTTAAATACCAATAGGTTCAAAATCATGGTATGTTGTTTGAAATTGATTTTTGATATAATGATGAATTTAGTCCTCAATATTTATATTTTCTCATCAATTTGGATATTATTCTTTTTTATAGCTAAAATTGTTTTCAATTTTTAAAAGATTCAAATTTAATCATTAACCTTTCAAAATAGCCGATTTACTTTTTTTTTAATGAAAATATTGACTAAAGAGTTAAAAATTTTAACATTACAATCCTCATGACAATTCACATGTAGTTCATGTTAATTATTCTTAAGTTTCCACCAACTATATATATTTAGAGTTTTGAATTTTTTATAATTTTTAAATTATTTAGTGATGTGACATGTAAATAAAAGATGTCATATCAACACGAAATGCAGTTGGATTATTACGCTGGTTGTTACATCCACATTGTTAAAAATTAATGTTTTAACTAGCATTTCTATTAAGAAAAAAATTAATTCTTTTCAAAAGATTAATGGTCAAATTTAACTAAAAAGGAGTAAGGCCTAAAATTATAAAAAAAATGTAAGTGTTGATAGCTAATATTGTCATTATGTCATTTTTTTATGGATTTCTGTTAATAAAAAGCATTTGACTTTTGTAAAATATTAATAGCAAATTTTAACTAAAATTGAAAAATAACAAATAGACTGAGGGTTAAAATTTTCACTATACCTTATTATTATTTTCTATAGATTTCAACAAAAAAATATTAACATTAAAGTATTTATTATTTTTTAAATGGTTTTAAAACTTTTAACAATTGAGTTGCTGCATGAACTTGGGAAACTTTGGAACCTAAAAGATAGTTTTATTGTTTATTATAATATTAATAGTATGATAATAAAAAGTAATATTAATTAATTTTAAAAAAATTGTTTTAAAACAAAATCTTAAAGTAAAAAATAATAGATAAGCTTTAAAATTAAAATTTAAAAATTTAAAATAAACTTTCAAAGATTTAAGGTAGATTTGAATGGGCAGTACGTTTACATATATGCGGTAAGTGTAAAAATAACGGTAATGGTGAGATTAGATATAATAACATGAGACAAAAAAATAAATTAAACACATCGCACCACCTATTTAAACCCACCCTTAATCTTGTCTAAACTGAAAAATAAGAGAATTCTACATCAAACATAGTTTCTTGAGATTTTATGATGGTGCCTTTTGCCCTCATGATTATTTTCCTCTAAGAAAATAAAAATGTTTTCTTGGATAGTTGGCTAATATAAAAATATACATGTTTATAATTTTGGAATATGTTGATTTGTTTGAGGATCAAATTTATAAATTTGTAAATGTGGAGAGTTAAAATTATTAAATTATTTAAAATTAGAATCAAATTAATAAAATGTGTAAGTGTTGAAGGCTAAATATATTATAACATCAATTTAAAACAATTACATCATCATTTTTATTAACAATTTAACGAGTCTTTAGTTGTCTCCTTTGTGGGCTTTTCTTGTTTTCTTTTTTTTGTTTTTATATAATGAGTTTTTCTCTTTACAAAAAAAAAAAAGGGAAAAAAGAAAAAAAAAGGGCGGACCGAAGCACACTATAGCAAATAATGGTTCCACAAAATGTTTTCTGTAGCATTTTCCTTTTATAAATCTTAATATTTGATATATTTACAGTATACTTTTTTTATTTTATTTTATAAGTAGATTTAAAAAATTGTCGCATTTTTTATATTTATATTTTAAAATATTTTATTATACTTTATAAGACACTTGTCATCACCTTGACTCTATTTGTGGAGTTTAAAAACTCCATTAACAATGTTCCAAATATTTTTTTTGAGATAATTTCCATAAAACATACCTATGCCATAAGTAGGGGTGTTTTTATTTGAAAAACATTTGTAGGGTAAACTACACTTGAGTTCATTAAACTATTAGTAAATTTACGTTTTGATAATTTAATTTTAAAAAAAGTTATAAAATGGTTATTGAACTATTTGAAAGTTTTCATTTAATTCATTGGACTGTTAAAAGCACTGCCATGTTGTCTTCTTGGTTCGCACCGCTTACACTGGTCAAAAACTTTAACAACCCAATGAATTAAATAAAAAACTTTTAAATAGTTCAATGATCATTTTATAACTTTTTGAAATTGAATGACCAGAACGTAAACTTACTAATAATTTAATGATCTTAGATGTAGTTTATTTTTTTTTTCTCGCTCAGTCTAATTATTTTTATTCCATAATCATGGCATGATTGGGAGTATTGGCCAAAATTTTGTATGATAAAATATGGGTAAAAAAAGAGAAACGGGAAAGAAAGATAGCAAAAAGTGTTATAATGAAACAAAAGTTCACAACTTTCTCGGATAACGACATTTTCAAGAATCTAAATTTTCTTCCTAAAAATGTAATATATTTTAACTATACTCATCCTAATTATTAGTAAAAAATTTAATTTGATTTGTTGAAGAATACTATTTAAGCTATCTCAACCTTATAAATCTTGATATATTATTTCTCGTGTTTCTTCTCTAAGATGGATAGAGAAGAAAACTAACATGCACTATAAAAAAAAATTACCAACATTTATAAGTACTAAAAAAAGTCATAAAATTCTCCTTATTAATATCACCGACTAAAGTACCGGAGAAAAGTTTTCAAGTTCATTAATATCACCGACTAGAGTACTGGAGAAAAGTTTTCAGAGAACTTGATCAATAGTGTTGGTATAATGTTTGTATTTACACGTGCCTTAGATATAGTGGTAAAGCACATTGCATTCTCAAGGAGAGAAGTAAATTCGAACCACAAAGATAATATTGTTAGGAGGGATAGTCACAAACCTCAAACATTAGATTCTAAATCAAATACGAATAGAATATAATGATGTAAACTTTGTATATCTCTTTATTTATTTGTAATTTAGTGGTATATCTTGTGACTACAAACTAGAGAATACAATTCAAGCAGCAAAGAGAAACGATATTGGGTTCCAAACAATATTGACTGCCAAAAAGATCAACAATTCTACTTGCAATCCAAAATTAATGCCTAATATTCAGCTTTCTAAAAAGTAAATGGTGCATGAATCACCGTTATGGATAATAAAGCAGGCTAATATATTTTATATGTTAACAAGATCAAATTGAATGAAAACACAAAGAATGCTTGAAATACAATCCCATGAATATAAAACCATCAAATCTCCAAAGTCAAGATTCAGTACTTGCTCACAAGAAATTGCCATTTAAGAACCTCTTCAAAATACCTCTCCTTTTGGCTTTTCATTTCGAAATTGTCATCTCACTTCAATTATTCAACGAACATGATTCTCCTTATGCCCACCATTTTTGTCCGTCTCTTCAGACATCTCATCACATTCTGTAATAACAAGGAGTCACATATAACAAGATGAGACTTGCATTTATACTTGAGCATATAAATTCATTATCAGATGGATTTACAATAAGCTTACAAGGTTACAATTAACATTTATATATTTCTACGAATTTCAGTACTCCGTACCTTCTTTGTTTAACTGCTCAATGGTAGAATTAAGGTCCCAAGTACATTTTCTAACATCCCGTCCTGTTTGTACCTCTTGTAGCTTTGGCGTGCTTAAAGCTCCATTGCAAAAATTCTCTATAGCGGGACAGTCAATCACTGTTACGTCATCCAATGATGGGAACTTCAAAGTGTAGTTCCCTGAACAAAAGCTTTTGAGGTTTTGTAAACCCTTAAGCTCCAAACATTTCAACTCCTTGAAAATAATCTCATGATATGTTGCTTCATCTCCATCACTTGCAATTACTTCTCTCATCATTTCACATCCTCCTATCTTCAGTGTAACAAGCTGCTCCAAACATTGGGCTTTCGAGGATGTAATCAGCTGTACCATCTCTTTGCAGTACCCAACCTCCAAAGTTGTAAGATTTCGTAAAGCTGAGGAAGCACGTGCTATATTGATTAAGTTGCCACACTTGTAAACTCGAAGAGTTTGAAGATTAGTACAAATGTGATGGAGGGGAGAGCCTCGATTCCATAGATGTGTCATCTTATCAACACCTTTCAATGTTAACTCGTTAATTCTTGGGAGCAACATTGTCACGTCTCTCTTCTCACCAACATCACCTTCGTAAGGACACAACTCTTTAAAATTGCAATCAACCATCTCAATCTTTTCCAAATTGGAAAATCTTTGTAGGAAACAGAATGAAAAAACTGTTGAATCATTGAGGTTTTCAATGATTTCAAGAACTTTAATATGGGAAAACAAGTCGATGGAAAACTGGCCACCTGTGATCGTTGCAATGACATCAGTAGTAAGTGAAATCTGTTTCAATTGAGGGATTATTTGAGAAGTTAACAACAAAAAATGGTAATATATTTGACTGGTTTTTGAATTGCAAAAGAATAGGAAGGTCTAACACAAACATGAGCCAATAAAAGAATCAATGAATTAAAAAACAGGCATTGATTAATTTTGCACTTTTCAATGCTTGATTTTGTTGTTTACTATTATTGAAAGGAAAAAAAATGCCATATGATTATTTTGATTAAAAAAATGTACTAACATTTAAACAATGTCATTAGTTCGATGACGTGTTAGTAACTTTGAATTTAAGTCCCACCGTATTCAAATACATAAGTTTTCTCTATGTTTATTCTGATTAATTATCATATTCTTGGTAAAATTTTGTTTTTATTCCCAAAATATCTATAATTTTTTATCTCAGTCTCAACTTTACTTTTGGTATTTTTCATGTTCGTTTTATAGCCCATTTATGGAGTTTATGGCTGCCCCTCCCAATAATATTATATCTAAAATTTGAATATGCGTTCTTTCCTTGAAGGCACAATGTGTTTTATTACTGCACCCAATATTTATTAATTCGGTCCCAACTCTTCACTTCTAAAATAAAACTAAGCTAGATTTGGGCATTCATTATGAAACATTCTAGTTGATATCTCTTTTTCACCTAGTACCCTTGATCTTTGGATTAGAACTTTTAAAATAAAAAAAAATTTAAATTTTAACATTTTTAAGTATAGAGTACACAAAATAAATCTTATATGTTGCTAATATAAAATGAAAACATTTAAAAATTTAATATAGTTGAATGACAAAAAAAATTAAATAGTTAAAAATTTATTTTGCAACTTCTCATAGTTTGGATGATAAAAAAAAAAAAATACTAATAATTGGGTAGTACCCTTCTTTATGTTACCATAAGTGTATGAATTACTTCCAAGTTCCAATTTTTTAAGTGTTGGGTTTGAATCTTTGGAAATTAAAAAAGAAAAAATGGTACCTTGATCCTCTTGTTTTAACAATTCCTTTTGTACCAGAAAAATAGATTCCAATGCCGTATTCATAATCTTATAGGATTAGGACTTTATAATAAAAAGCAAAATATATATACAAGGATCAATGGTAAAATAACCCTTTTAGTTTTAAAGACCAATATTTGTGTTTCCAGCTAGCTTTGTATATAGTTGGGGTGTCCAAACAAAATGCTTGTCGATTAAATTATAAAGTAATAACTTATGAAGATAGGATAAATTCTGAAGTTAGTGATGAATTTTTTTAATAAATGAAAATTAAATGTATTTAGTTGAGACTTGAGAGGTAATAAATTATTCAAGTAACTCAGATGAATCATCTTTAAATGAAACTATTTGTAAAGAAAGGGCGAAGAGACGGACCTTTCCAATGAGTAATAGTTGAGACAATACATGCCCAAACTTCTTAATCTTCGTTGGCGAATATGTCATCAACCTTTTTAACATAGGACACATTATGTTGTGCATTCCTGGATAGAAACACATGAGGTTTGGTAAATCCCAAAGTGCAAGGAAGGATAACTGATTAAATTCAAACAAAATTTTATGTTTGTTTAATCCTTCAACTCTCTTTGAAATAATCTCCTCCACCCCACAGCTATTGATAATAAGGGTCTTAAGTTGCTGAAGATCTTTGGCCGTTGAAAATGGAAACAGAGTCTTCAAACTCCAACATTCTTGAACATGTACTTCTCGAAGATTTTCAAAAGAACTATTTTCATTAGAATCCTTATTCCATACATGCTTCAACTTTGGCAAGCAAAAGAGTTTCACTTGTCTTAATTCACTGGTCACCATGCATGCTTCTACAATATCTAACACTCGAACTTGGAGTTGGAACACTTCTTCTAGTGAAGCACAATCAGTTACTATTAGTGTCTCCAACCTTTGGAAATCTCCGAGGAAAAAAGGTGAAAAAATGTTCAGCAATGCATCACAATGCTTTACTTTCAACACTTTCAAATTAGAAAACAATTTCGAACGAAGCTGCTGTTATTCCAATAGGGTCGGAAGCGTGTAAATTATTGTACTAAAAAATCACACAAAGTTCAATTCCCAGGGAAGAGAGGTGGATCACAAGGATCTCTTAAATACCAAGTCTTTCCTTAGTCAGAATATCCCTTCTATAGTAATTTAATAGCACAATTAAATACTACTATTATACCCTCAAATATTGAAAGAAAAATAGGACAAGAAAGAACACAAGAGTTTTAACGAGGTTCGGTAAATTATACCTACGTCCTCGGGCACTAACACCAGATGATAACTTTACTATCTCTAAAATATTACAAACAAATAGAATTCCTTAAGAATTCTCAAATGGGAGAAGAGAGAAACTAAGAGAGAAAGATTGGTTGGGATGGTTGAAATGAGAAATGGTTAGGCCTATTTATAGTTGAGGTTTAGGGACTAACTTGCAAATGGCCTAAAAAATTAGGGACCAAAATTGCAATTATCCCTTTCAACTTTAAACAACTTGCCAACTATTTTTTTCTTTCGGTGCCAATTGCACCTCTCACCATTTTTGACTTTTCAACACTTACCTTATTTGATTTTTCAACAATCTCCACCTTGAAGATTTGATTAGGATAATCACATCTTCACACATTTCCTTCAACTCCCCAAATTCGATAAAGTTATCTTTTGTAATGCCTCCAAATGCGCTCTCGAGCGCCATACACCTGAAGGTGCTCAAATTCTCAGGATGTTAATCAAGTTCAAACAATGATTAAACTTGATTGTTGTTACCACCTTGGTCATCATATCTGCGGGATTATCTGCTTTGCCGGAATCTTCAAGTAGAATTTTTCCTTTTCAAAGACTTCCCGCACAAAGTGATATCTTACGTCGATATGCTTGGTTCTTGAATGATAGACTTGATTTTTCGCTAAATGAATAGCGCTCTGATCGTCACAATATAGACTAATGTGACTTTGAACAACTCAAGTCTTTCAACAATCCATTAAGCCAAATAGCCTCCTTAATGACTTCAGAATCGCCATATATTCTCGCCTCAGTAGTAGACACACCATCATGAGATCAGAAGGTAGACTTCCAACTCACTGGGCTTTCGCAAGAGTAAACAGATACCCGTAGTTGAACGATGTTTATCTAAATCACCAGCAAAGTCGGAATCAACGTATCCAACTACAAACTGACCAAGTGCTTCATCCTGTTCAAAAATTAAACCAACATTTACGGTTTTTCGAAGATACCATAGAATCCATTTCACAGCTTGCCAATGTCCTTTTCCAGGATCATGCATATACCTGCTCACAACTCCAACAGCTTGTGAAATGTCAGGCCGCGTACACACCATCGCATACATCAAACTCCCAACTGCATTAGCATATGGGACTTTTGCCATATATTCTCTTTCTTCTTCAGTTCTCGGAGATAATTGAGTACTAAGTTTCAAATGAGAAGCAAGTGGGGTACTTACATGTTTTGTGTTTTCATTTACACCAAAACATTGTAATACCTTTTTCAGATATTGCTTCTGATTCAAACAAAGCTTGCCTCTCTGTCTATCTCTACTTATCTCCATGCCGAGAATTTTCTTGGCCTCACCTAGATCTTTCATCTCGAACTCTTGATTCAACTGAGCCTTCAGCTTATCTATCTCTTTTTGGCTCTTCGAAGCGATTAACATATCATCAACATATAAGAGTAGATAAATGAAAGATCCATCATGCGCTTCGCAAATACACACAATTGTCATATTTGCTTCTTGTGTACTTCTGCCTTCTCATAAAGCTATCAAATCGCTTGTACCACTGCCTTGGGGATTGCTTCAATCCATATAGCGATTTGTTCAGCTTACAAACCCAATTTCTACCACCAGCATCTTTGTATCCTTCGGGCTGAGTCATATAGATCTCCTCTTCTAACTCACCATGCAAGAAAGCCGTCTTAACATCAAGTTGAGCTAGCTCCAAATTCAACTATGCTACCAAGGCCAACAAAATTCTAATGGAGGAATGCTTCACAATAGGGGAAAATACATCATTGTAGTCAATTCCCTCCTTCTGAGCGTAGCCTTTAGCTACCAATCTTGCCTTGTAGTGAACATCTTTCTTGCTAGGAGATTCATCTTTCTTTGCGAATACCCACTTGCATCCGATTGCCCTTTTACCTTTCGGTAATTGCACCAACTCCCAAGTATTGTTCTTCAGGAGAGATTGCATTTCTTCATCCATGGCGCATTTCCATTTGTCACTTTCTAAGCTTTGCATTGCTTCTTGATAAGTGACAGAAATATCATCATCAACAACGGGAAGGGCATAGGCCACCATATCAGAAAATCGAGCAGGTTTACGAATTTCTCTCCGTGGCCTTGCAACTGCAACTGGTTCTGGTGTACTTAATGGTTCTTGGGTTAGAACCTCTTCAACCTCTAATTCCTCCATTGTGGCTGGAGAATTAGACTTATTAACTGGGCAAATCCCCATCTGCTCAAACTCCACCTGTTTTGGAGTACACTCTACCTGCTGTGGAGTATCGCTCGTCTGAATATCTTTATCTGCTACCTTTTCAATATGGCGATTCATCAAAGGTAACATCTCTCTACAGATCATTTTCTTTGTGTCTAAGCACCAAAGACGAAATCCCTTCACTCCGTAAGTGATTCTCATAAAGAGAGCTTTCTTTGCCCTCGGATCTAACTTTGACTCCTTCACATGGTAATATGCAGTGGATCCAAACACATGTAAGGAATCATAATCAGAGTGGTTTTCCGACCATACTTCCATAGGAGTTTTTCTTTCTAATGCGATGATGGCAAACGATTAACAAGATGGCCAACAGATGTCACACCTCATTTCAAAATTGCTTGCCCAACCCAGCATTGGACAACATACATCGAACTTTCTCCAGCAATGTTTGATTCATACGCTCTGCCACTCCATTCTATTGTGGTGTATCCCTAACTGTGAAGTGTCGAACAATACCATACTCTTGGCACACATCGAAGAACGGATCACTTCTATATTCCCCTCCATTGTCCGTCCTAAGCCGCTTGATTTTCTTGCCAGTCTGGTTTTCTATCATAGTTTTCCATTTAAGAAAAACTCCAAGCACTTCATCCTTAGTTTTCATGGTATACACCCAAACTCTTCTGGAAAAGTCATCAACAAAAGTAACAAAGTAGTGTTTTCCTCCCAACGAAGGTGTTTTGGAAGGCCCCCACACATCTGAGTGAACATATTCCAAAATACCTTTTGTATTATGGATAGCAGTGCCGAATTTCACTCTCTTTTTCTTTCCTAGAACACAATGCTCGCAAAATTTTAATTTGCAAGCCTTTGCACCTTTCAATAATCCTTGCTTTGCCAGAATTTACAAGGACTTTTCGCTGGCATGTCCCAACTTCATATGCCACAACTGCATTGAGTCCAATTCTTTGTTACTAGAAGCTGCAGCGACTACTCCAATAACTGTACTACCTTGGTAGTAATACAAGTTATTTTTCCTGATGCCCTTCAATATCACAAGTGCGCCAGATGTCACTTTCAAAATCCCATCTCTCATAGTAATAACTGAACCATTGGATTCCAAGGCTCCCAATGAGATGAGATTTTTCTTCAAAGCTGCACGCATCTTGAACATCGATCGAACTCGTTGATCCATCTTTATTCTTTAATTGGATTGAACCTATCCCAACAGCTTTCTGAGCATTGTCATTGCCCATATAAACAACTCCTCCATTTAGTTCTACTAAATCGAGAACCACTCCGGTTAGGGACATATGATAGGTACAACCCGAATCCAATATCCACTCATCCGAATGGAACGACGATGATGATGCAACCAAGGATAGTTCGAGTCACCGGTATCATGCTTTGCAACACAAGCATCTACAGCAGACTTTTCCCTTATTCTTCAACTTTGGATAATTTTTCTTCCAAAGGCCTTTCTCATGACAAAAGGCACATTCATCTTTCCCGAGTCCGGACTTTGACTTTGATCTCCTTTCGAGTTTTCTTCCGAGTGTATGAACGACCTCGGACTACTAAAGCTTCAGATCTCGATTGAGTTTTTCTGTTTGTCCTTCTTTCTCTGTTCATAACTATATAAGGCCGCATAGACTTCGCTCGAGATATATCACTCCTCGCCATGAAGTAGAGTAGTTTCTAGGAACTCAAACTCCTCGTGAAGTGACCCCAACAAGATCAAAGCCAAATCTTCATCTTTGAATGTCTCATCCATATTTAGCAAATCGGTGACTAACGATTAAATTTGGTGATGTGATCATTCATTGTGGTACTTGGGACGTAAGTGAAGCGAAATGTCTTTTCTTCAAGTGGAGCTTATTTTGACTGTTTTTCTTCAAAAAATTTTCTTCAAGTGCCACCCACAACTTATTTGCATAAGTCTCCTTTGAAAAAGCATACCTCTGCTCTCGAGAAAGGCATGATCGAATTGTGCCACATGCCAACCAATTGATTGCCTTCCAATCTTTCTCCTGTACATCATCTGGTTTCTTTTCATCAATGGCAATGTCTAGACCGTGCTGAAAAAGGGCATCTAGAACCTCACTTTGCCACATACCAAAATGGCCCGTGCCATCAAAGATCTCCACGGCCAATCTTGCATTTGCAATTGTCGGTCTTGTCCACATGGACGATGTTGAAGCTCCTACACCGACCGTTTTCTTCCATAATCTTTTCGATGTGGAAGATCAGTTTAAACTGCAACCACAGAGCATACTACGATTAACCTTCGGCTCTTGATACCACTCGTTATTCCAATAGGGTCGGAAGCGTGTAAATTATTGTACTAAAAAATCACACAAAGTTCAATTCCCAGGGAAGAGAGGTGGATCACAAGGATCTCTTAAATACCAAGTCTTTCCTTAGTCAGAATATCCCTTCTATAGTAATTTAATAGCACAATTAAATACTACTATTATACCCTCAAATATTGAAAGAAAAATAGGACAAGAAAGAACACAAGAGTTTTAACGAGGTTCGTAAATTATACCTACGCCCCGGGCACTAACACCGGATGATAACTTTACTATCTCTAAAATATTACAAACAAATAGAATTCCTTAAGAATTCTCAAATGGGAGAAGAGAGAAAACTAAGAGAGAAAAATTGGTTGGGATGGTTGAAATGAGAAATGGTTAGGCCTATTTATAGTTGAGGTTTAGGGACTAACTTGCAAATGGCCTAAAAAATTAGGGACCAAAATTGCAATTATCCCTTTCAACTTTAAACAACTTGCCAACTATTTTTTTCTTTCGGTGCCAATTGCACCTCCCACTATTTTTGACTTTTCAACACTTACCTTATTTGATTTTTCAACAGCTGCTTATACCATATCCTCTTAACATTCCTCAAATGGGAGAATGTGAGGTTCTCCAACTTGGGAAAAGCAACCTACAATGCATTATTCATGCCAATCAAAACAATTATTAGAAGAGGTAAATACACTAACAAGAGAAAATTTTAAACTTATATTTTTAATTCTCAAATATTCAATTTTCTTATAATATTTAATATTTTAATAGTTGAACTAAGTCGAAAGTTCAAACCTAATCGAGTGAATTGTTATGCTAGGTAAGTAATTAGAGTTTGAAATTTTGGATTTAAATTTTATTTGCTAGATAAATAATAAGAATGAAATACATACTTTATGCATAAAAGTATAATAACTTTTTCAAGTTGATTAATATAGTAGGAATTCAAAATTAATACTAAATAGCTCTTTAATAAATCCATGAATTTAAAAATAGTCATGAATATTATATTTATTTACTAAATTTACATTATTTTTAAAACCAAAGATCCATACAATACTTAATTGAGTTCAAACTTCATAACTAAATTATCATAAAATCTTCATTAAAAGTAAACTTCATAGCTCATAAGTCTTGATAGGTCGTACGATACATGTATATATAACACTAATTTGTGTAAATGTATAAATGAAGACTCATTCAATAAAATAAGCCTAACCTTGTTGGAGAAAAATGTAGTAACGTTATCAACTTCGTCACCAATTATTGCTTCTTTATCTTCATCTCTTGAAAATGTAGAAACAAATGTAGTCATGTTTGAACAACCAACTACCTTAATTTTATCCAAGGATGGAAATTCAAGACATTTACTTCCCTGGTAAAAGCTTGTCATATTTGGACAAGACTCCACTATAATGGATTGTAGGCGAGGGAATATGCTAATGATCTTGCTACTATCTGTTATTGCTTCCTCAACCATTGTAATTGAACACTCTTCTTTGATGACTTGTTTCAAATTACCGCATCTCTTGATTTCCATTTGCCGGAGTTGCCCTAGGCTGAAAGCTGTTGAAAGGTAAAAAATGTACCTCAAATTGTTGGAATTACAAATCTCCAGAAATTCAAGAACTGTAAAATCCAACATTTCTTGAGGATTTTTACTCCATATGTCTATGAGCTTTGGAAACTCTGAGAACTTCAAATGCTTTAGACCACGATATCCAACCTAAGAAGCAACATATCAAAAAGTCGAACTTTCATATCGACATATTTAACAGGGGTTCTACAATGCTATTGTGAAAATGAATTACACAAATCATAATTAAATTTATATATCTTTCAATGAATTTTTAAATCAGCACCTGCTCTTTGTATAATTGCTCCACCGTGGCATTAAGGTCACCAGCCCAACGCCCCCTAAAATCTGTTTCTGTTAACTGCACTTTATCCAGTTTTGGTGTGATTAGCTCTCCTTGACAGAAGTTCTTCATTCTAGGACACTGGCTCAAAGTAAATTGTTCTAAGGATGGACACCATAAGGTGTGATTCCCTGAACAAAAGCTTGTGAGGTTTTGTAAACAATGAAGCTCCAAACGTTTCAGCCCTCTAAAAACAGTCTCGTATGACGCTTCATCCCCGTCGCTTGCAACTACTTCTCTCATCATTTTACTTTCTCTTATCCTCATTGTAACAAGGCACACCAAACTTCGAGCATTGAAAGATGTTATTAGATCTAACATCTTATTGCATTTCCAGACATCTAAAGTTGTAAGAGTTTCAAAAAATGAAAGATCTAATCCTAAACAAATCAAATTGTCACACTCCCAAACTTCGAGACATTTGAGACTTGCACAAATATGGTCAAGTAGGGAGTTTTGTTTCCATAGATGTCTTATGTTCTTAATCGCAACCAATTTCAACTTCTTGATCTTTGGGATCGTGATGATCATGTCTTTATCTTCGCATGCATCGCTTTCAAAAGAATCTAGCTCTTTGAAATTGCAAGAACCCAGCTCAAGGCTTTCAAGATTGTAAAACCTTTTAAGGAAAGAAATTGGGAAAACATCTGATACATTAGAGTAGCAAGAAATCCGAAGAAATTTTATATTGAAAAATAAGTCGGACTCATACTGGCCATCACTTATCATCTCAATATCACCACGACTAAATGAAACATTCTCCAACTGGGGGATAACCTAAGAAGCAACAAATAAGAACAATGAGTTTTATAGAGTATTTGATTTAGAATTTCATTTAAATAGAAAGACCTAACACAAAATAACAACCATAAGATATCATATAAGCCCGTAAAGGAACTACGAAATCAAATGCTTGAAGTGATGTGAATTTGTAGTTTTAATTTCTATATTAAAATATGCATGTTAGAATTTTTTTTTAAAAAAAGCAATATAATTTATAAACTTGTAAAGAGTTACAAAGAATTCGATATTAAAATAAAATTTAGAACGGTTAGAGATTATTGGTTAGACAGGAAAAATATGAATTCAGTGATTATTTTAATTATTTTGTATTTTCAAATGAATATTTAAATGGATGTATTAGTTGAGAGGTACAAAATAATTTAAATACAATTTATAAACTTTGCCAAAAAAAAAAAAAGGGTGTGGCAGTTCATACCTTTTCAATGAGGAAAAGTGGATGTTGGATTTGGGATTCTTCATGCCCAAATATCTTAATCCTCCCACACCTAAATATCATTAATTGCTTTAGTGCAGTCCATGTTGTTTTATGCATTCTTGGGTAGAAATATGTTAGGTATGGTAGATTCCAAAATTCTAGGTAGGACAACTTATTAAATGCAAAACAAATTTCCTGTTCGTCTGATTCTTCAACACTCTTTGAAACAATCTCATCCAACCCACATCTATTAATAGTAAGTGCTTCAAGTTGCTGAAGATCTTTGGCAATTGAAAATGGAAACAAAGCTTTCAAGCTCCAACATTCCTGAATGCGTACTCGTTGTAGACCCTCAAAAGAAATATTTCCTTTGTGATAATTGGTCCAAACTTGCTTCAACTTTGGTAGGCGAACGAGATTCACTTCTTTTAATTGATTGTCTACCACATATGTTTCTTCAATATCTAAATCTTGCACTTGGAGTTGGAACACTTGTTCTAGTGAAGCACAATCAATCACTATTAATTTTTCCAATCTTTGAAAAAGCCCCAAAAGAAAAGGTGAAAAGATATTCAACAACGCATCACATTCCTTAACAGTCAACTCTTTTAGCATAGAAAAGGAATTTGTATGAAGTTGGTCGAACCATATCCTCTTTGCATTCCTCAAATGGGAAATTGTGATTTTCTCCAAGTTGGGAAAAGCAACCTACAATTCATTATTCATGCCAATGGAAACAATGATTAAAAGAGTTAAATATAACAACAAAAAGAAAAAAAAGCGAAATGAAAAATGCACTACACTAAAAAGAGCACCTTATTATTGAACAAAACTTCATGGGTAGGGATATCTTTCCTCATAGAATTATGGATGAATTCCTTCAATTCTGAACAATTTTCTATCTCAAGAATCGTTAAGACTGGAAATTCAATGGTATAATCTTCATGGCAAAATCTGATGAGTTTATGAAGACCCTTCAATTTGAGGATGTTCAATCGGGGGAAGCAGATTATAGCTCTATTTTTGAGTGTTTCTTGGATCATCTTATCCGTTGACATTATCTCTTGTATGCACTTGCACTCACTAATTTCCAAGCATTTGAGCTGCTGCAAATATTCAAGCATGGAGTCCGATAAGACATATTTCAAGTTGGCGCAGCCTTGAATGATCAAACTTGTCAAATTTTGAGTTGAACAAAACGCTTGAGAACTCCATATTCTTTCAATGCCAATTGAGAATAGTTTCAACTTCTCTAGCTTAGGAAACAATATCTGCACACAAGCACTTGTTTACTTGCGAAATCTAATCTTATTAAAGGCAAATTAAAAAAAAGCTCTTTAATTTGATATTTCCATTGGCTTTAATGCTACACAAAATATTATAAAAAAATATAATTTAGTTTATACAAAACATTAAGTGAATGTCTTGTGTAATTGAATAATATTTTGTGTAGTTTATACAAAACATTATAAAAATTTTAAAAATAAGTGTAGTAGATTAAAATGCATTCACTGGATGAAGAAAAAAGTATTTAAATACCTTTTGCTTGAAAAGGGAAATTTCTTGTGGAGATATGGAAGTTGAACCTTCTTTTTTGGAGCAAAAGCTAATGAGATTCGGTAGACCCTGCAGTGTCAGTGACTCAAGTTGAAGAAATTCAATTTTCTGAACTGCATCACTCCCTTTAAGGATATATTGGACCATCGCGCCATTCTGGATATGCAGATTCTTCAATTGCTGAAAATAATTCCCAACTTCTAATTCATGCAACAAAATCTCCACACCTTTCACTTCATCTATATATAAATTTTCAGCTTTCTTCAATAAAACTTTGACTCCATTATTAAGAAAGCTAATGTTTGTCCGCAGGTTAAGCTTTAGGGTTCTGGAGTACTCACGAACCCAACTCCAATTCCAATCCCAATGCGTTGCTTCTCCGATGAAAATCATGTATCTTTGCAACTTTTCAAAGGAGAAGTCTTTGGGAATAATCTTGGCATTAGAGATATGAATTTCTAAAGCAGTTAAACATGACAAAGCTTTCAATTCAGCAAGACTAGAATTGCTTTCCTGACTGGAGTGTCCATCTGCTCCCCATTCATCAAAATCCTTATCCATATATAGTTCTTCTAATCTAGACAATTTACACAAGACACCAGGTGGAATTCTTTTGAGTTTGGAACAACCACGTAAATCTAACCGCTTTAGCTTAGTCAGTTGTCCAATTTCATTGTGTAGCATTTCAATATCAGAACTCACAATGTTAAGAATTTCCAGATTCTTGAGCTCTCCAATAAGGGTTATATCTCCCAACACACAATTAATCAAGACTAGTGCTCGAAGGTTTCCTAGCAAAGAAATTGATGAAGGCAAGTTCATGCCAGCCAAATATAGGACTTTAAGATTTTTCGTTGCCTTAAAAAAGTTTGTTGGTATTTTCATCCAAGGATCCTTGCTACCCATACCCATTAAAGTAAGTTTGGGGCATTTCAACTGATCAGGAAGCTCGCTCATACCAAAACATGATATTTTATCGCACTCTTTCATTGTTTCATCATCTGGCCAATCATTCAAATCATGTTTGCTACTTAAAACAAACACAGGGTTGCCTTTGGAAGCGATTGACATGGCCACATCAGAAATAAGATCATGCATATCAAAGTGCATATTGGTATTACCATCAAGTAACAAACAAGAGGCTTTGAGATGACTCACCACTGTCAACAGTTTGTTCCTTGTTTCTTTAATTGTACTGACACCATGAAATAACCCTAAGCCCATTGCCAACACAAGCAACAAATCAAGGGAAGCATTATGACCCATTAGACTGCAAAGTAAGAAAATCTGTCTATGGTCCTCGCTTTGTAAACGATCGTAACTCCACTTTATAGTTGAATATACAGTTGCTGGTACTCCTTGGAAGTTGCTCGACGATGGCTTGCTTAGCTGTCGCAAAGCATCCTCCCATACAAATGGAAGCTCATTTCTCAAAAACGTCGAAAGTGTTCTAATGGCAATTGGTAGACCACCACATTTTTTAGCTACCTCAGTTGCTATAGGCAACAAGTCAGAACTTTCAACACCATCCCCTATAATGTTCTTGAAGAAATGCCATGCTTCTTCATGTTCTAAAACTCCGATTGGAAAACTCTTTTTAGCATTGTTGCGCGGAAGCGTGTGAAAGAGTAAAATTATTGTACTGAAAAATCACACCAAGTTCAATTCCCAGGAAAGAGAGGTAGATCACGAAGATCACTTAAATACCAAGTCTTTCCTAGCCAGAATATCCCTCTATCGTAATTTAATAGCACAATAAATCACTACAATCACATTCACAAAATATGCAAAACAAATAATAAAGAACACCAGAATTTTAACGAGGTTCAACAAATTTTGCCTACGTCCTCGGGCACTACCAAATATATTTCACTCCAAAAATTACAAGTGAAATTTACAAATAGAGAGAGAGAATAATGCCTTAAGTAGAGAATGGCAATTATGGGATGAAGAAAGTAAGAAATGGTTAGGCCTATTTATAGTTGAGGTTCAAGGATCAACTTGCAATGTCCCTATACAATTAGGGACCAAAATTGCAATTATCCCATGCCAACTTTTAACCCAACTTGCCAACCAATATTACTTTCATTTTTCGTGCCCACCCATTTTGACTTTTCAAACAAATGGGTGGGTTCCAATAATCTCCACCTTGAAGATTTGATTAGGATAATCTTATCTTCACACAATTCTTTCTGCCTTTGACAACAATACTTGATAGTGCCTTCTTCAACTGTTAAACTTGCAGGATATTAATCAAGTTCAAACAATGTTCGAACTTGGTTGCTGTTACCACCTTGGTCATCATATCTGCGGGATTATCTGCAGTCTTGATCTTCTGAAGACAAATTTTCCCCTCTTCAATAATTTCCCGCACAAAATGGAATCGTACGTCGATATGCTTTGTACGTGCATGATAGACTTGATTCTTTGCTAAATGAATAGCACTTTGACTATCACAATACACGTTAATATGCTCCTGAACCAACCCCAAGGTTTTAGCCATACCTTGTAACCAAATAGCCTCCTTTACAGCCTCTGTTACAGCCATGTACTCGGCTTCTGTGGTTGACAATGCAACTGTAGACTGTAGTGTAGACTTCCAACTTATTGGTCCTCCAGCAAGTGTAAACACATAACCGGTGGTTGATCTTCGCTTGTCCAAATCACCGGCATAGTCAGAATCAACGTACCCAATAACACCTTTACCAAGTGTATTATCCTGCTTGAACAGTAATCCAACATCCACGGTCTTCTGAATATACCGTAGAATCCATTTCACGACTTGCCAATGTACTTTTCGTGATTATGCATATACCGCTCACTATACTAACTTTTCGTGAAATGTCGGGTCTTGTACACACCATTGCATACATCAAGCTACCCATCGCATTAGAATACGGAACTTGCAACATGTATTCTCGTTCCGTATTCGTCAAGGAGATAGTTGTGCGAAAGCTTGAAATGAGAAGCCAACGGGTACTTACGTGTTTTGTCTGCTTCGCTCATGCCAAACTGTGTAGTACCTTTTTCAAATACCGCTTCGAGACAAGCTAACTCTATTATGAGCTCTATCTCTCATATTTCCATGCCGAGAATCTTTTAGCTTCTCCTAGATCTTTCATCTCAAACTCGAGATTGAGTTGAGTCTTCAATCTTTCAATCTCAACTTTGCTCTTAGATGCTATTAGCATATCATCAACATATAAGAGCAAGTATATGAAAGTTTCTTCTTGTAGCTTCAAAATACACGTAATGATCAAATTTACTTCTTGTGTATCTTTGCCCTTTCATGAACTCGATCAAATCGCTTGTACCATCGCCTCGAGATTGCTTCAATCCATAAAGCGACTTTGTCGGTTTGCAAACCCAATTTTCTTTTCCAAGAACCTTGAATCCATCCGCCGAGTCATATAGATTTCTCTTCCAAATCACCGTAAAAAGCGGTCTTCACATCAAGTGAACTAGTTCAAGATCATATTGCGCAACCAAGGCTAGCAAAATCCGAATAGACGAATGCTTCACAACCGGAGAAAACACTTCATTGTAATCTATTCCTTCTTCTCGAGCGTAACCCTTTGCTACCAATCTAGCCTTGTATCGAATTTCAATTTTATCAGGAAATCCTTCCTTCTTTGCATATACCCATTTGCATCCAATTGCCTTCTTTCCCTTGGGTAGTGTCACCAACTCCCAGGTCTTATTTTTATGAAGAGACGCATTTCTTCATTCATTGCTTGCTTCCACTTTACACCATCGTGGTTACTTATCGCTTCGTAAGTAGAAGGAACATCATCATCTGCAATTGGAAGTGCATAGGCCACTATATCATCAAAGCGAGCGAGGCTTACGAATCTCTCTTCTTGGCCTTCTATATGCAATTGAATCTTGTTGTCAGTAGAGGTTCTTGGTAGGAACCTCTTCATCATTTGTCCCTCCAATATTAGTCGGATCATCGTTAACCTTTTCAAGCTCCACCGCCGCAAAGTACTACTCGGTTTTGTCATCCTTTTGTGAATCCTTGTACTTCAACATGGTTGATTCATCAAAAGTCACATCTCTCTCGAAAACAATTTTCCTTGTATTAGGACACCGAGACGGTATCCTTTACTCCATCGCTTATACCCAAGAATAATGCTTTCTTTGCTCTTGGGTCTAACTTAGATTCTTTACATGATAATATGCAGCTTGAACCAAATACATGTAAAGAATCATAATCGAGAGTGATTTACTATCCACATCTCCATAGGAGTTTTTCCATTTATTGCGGTGATGGCAAACGGTTAATTAGATGGCACGATATGTAATCGCCTCAAATTCAAAATTCTTTGTCCAATCCAAGATTGGACAACATACATCGAACTTTCTCCAAGATAGTTCGATTCATGCGTTCGCCACCCCATTCTGCGTGGTGTATCCCGAATAGTGAAGTATCGCACAATGCCCTCATCTTGGCATACTTGTAGAAATGGATCATTTTGTACTCAAGACCATTATCCGATCAAGTCGTTTGACCTTTCGACCGACCGAGTCTCCACCATCTTCTTCCATTTCGTAAATGCATCCAAAACTTCACTTTTTCTTTTCATTAGATACACCCATACTTTTCTTGAATAATCATCAACAAAAGTAACAAAATAGTGCATACCTCCCAAAGAAGCTACTTTGGTAGGTCCCCACACATCATCGTGAACGTAGTCCGAATTCCTTTCAGATTGTGAATTGTCGGACCAAATTTTACCCTCTTCGCTTGCCCGAACACAATGTTCACAGTAATTCCATTTTGCAAGAATTTGCACCTTTCAACAAGCCTTGCTTCGCCAATGTCCGCAAAGCTTTTTCACCAAAGATGTCCCAATCGCATATGCCATAATCTGTAGCCTCTGAATCTACATCTTTTGTAGAAATTGTTGATGTTGATCCAATAACTGTACTTCCATTTAAAAAGTACAAGTTATTTCTTCTTGTGCCTTTCATCACCGCCAATTGCCCACTACTACTTTTAGTAATCCATCTCTCAAAGTGATTGTGAGCCCTTTAGATTCTAGGGCCCCTAATGAGATGAGATTTTCTTCGTGCTAGGTACGTAGCGAACATCTGTCAAGACTTGGATTGAGCCGTCGTGATTCTTCAATTGGACTGCATCCACTCCCATTGTCTTACAAGCACTATCATTGCCCATAAGAACAATTCCACCTTCTAGCTTTTAAGACTAGAAAACCAGTCCTTATTAGGACACATATGGTAAGTACATCCTAATCCAAAATCCACTCATCCGCTTGACATGCCATTGCCATGCCAACCAAGCTAAAGTCGACTCCTCATCATGTTCACACATGCATTAGAAATAGCCTTGCCCTTTTGTAGCTTAGGACAATTCTTTTTCCAATGCCCTTTTCATGGCAAAAGGCACATTCATCTTTAGGCGGGTCTCCCTTGACTTTCCCTTCTACCGATTTGTCATTGTGTAAACTTCCTCTTACTGTTAAGACTTCTGCGGTTGTATCTCTGTGATCTCTTTTATCTTTCTTTTGAGTTTCAGATCTATACAACGTACTACAGACTGCATCAAATGTGATCGTGTCCTTCCCATGAAGCAATGTGGTGGTAAGATGATCATATTCATCAGGAAGGGAATTCAACAACAATAATGCCTTGTCTTCATCTTCAAATTTCTCATCCAAATTTAGCAAGTCTGCTAAAATTTTATTGAATGAGTTCACATGGTCATTCATCGACATACCGGGTGCATACGTGAATCGATAAAGTTTCTTTTTCATATAAAGCCTATTTTCAAGACTTTTCGTTAGAAACTTTTCTTCCAGTGTATCCCATAACTTCTTCACGATGTCTCCTCATGACAGAGTACTTCGCTCTTTGGCCAAACATAGGCGGATTGTACCACACGCTGTCTATTGATCTTGGCCCACTCCTTGTCATCCATCTTGTCGGTTTTTCTTCAAGGGCTATATCTAGCTCTTGCGACATAAGACATCCAGATCTCACATTGCCACATACCAAAATTATTGGTACCGTCAAATTTCTCTACTTCAAATTTTGCATTTGTCACAAGAGTCCTTATCGATGACGATCTTTCCGCCATTTTTCTCCTCAATCCCAACCATCAGATCGTGAACAAGATCAGATTCAGTAAATAGTACCGTATCGTGAATAGTACTATATACGTAAATAGTGCTATATACGTGAATAGTACCGTAAACGGTCGTATTCCCCAAGTACGAATCTGCTCGATACCAATTGTTGGGCGAGCGCGTGAAAGAGTAAAATTATTGTCTTGAAAAATCACACCAAGTTCAATTCCAGAAAGAGAGGTAGATCACGAAGATCACTTAAATACCAAGTCTTTCCTAGCCGAATATCCTCTATCGTAATTTAATAGCACAATAAATCACTACAATCACATTCACAAAATATGCAAAACAAATAATAAAGAACACGAATTTTAACGAGGTTCAAAGAATTTTGCCTACGCCCTCAGCACTACCAAATATATTTCACTCCAAAATTACAAGTGAAATTTACAAATAGAGAGAGAGAATAATGCCTTAAGTAGAGAATGGCAATTATGGGATGAAGAAAGTAAGAAATGGTTAGGCCTATTTATAGTTGAGGTTCAAGGATCAACTTGCAATGTCCCTATACAATTAGGGACCAAAATTGCAATTATCCCATGCCAACTTTTAACCCAACTTGCCAACCAATATTACTTTCTACTTTCGTGCCCACCCATTTTGACTTTTCAAACAAATGGGTGGGTTCCAATAAGCATCCATATCCAACAAAACATTAAGATCTCTGGATGTCAGCAGTATGGTGCATCCCTGATCCTCGTCTCCCAAAGGAATCCCCACTTCCATCAGGTCTAATTTTGCCCAAATGTCATCTAAAACAACAAGAATCTTCTTCTCTTTCTTCAACCTTTGGCACAAACGACTTGCTCTTCCAGTCATACTTTGCTCCTCAAATTTCAATCCCAACATATCTGCAATTTGATCTTGAATTTTCTGGACGTCAGGAGTATGAGTCACAACAGCCATAACCACCGAGTCGAATAACTTATCTTCTTTGACTTGTCGACAACTTCTTTCACAAGCGTAGTCTTGCCAACACCAGCATTCCGCACTCCTATTATGTTGACATTAGGATCTTTCACCGCCTCCGTGATTTTGTTAAACATCAGCCTTCTTGAATCAAAGTCCTCAAAATCTTTAGGAGGTACAAACAATATAGGTCATGGACATCCCGATATGATACTTTGTCAAACCCGCCTTTGCTTTGGAGGAGTTCATCAACGGCAATGCATCTTCTTCTGCTTTCTTGCTAAGCTGATAGCGAGCCTTGAAATTAGGGCACAAGCCGATGAAACACTTGCTCTTTGCTTCGTCTTCAAGACCCTTCACTTCCTTCAACTCTGAATCAGTCATTTTGTCGGCTTTCGCCAGCCAACTGTTGACTTCGGGGTATATATCCTCGCCATTCTTTTCAGCAGCATCAACATCTAGCAGCAGTCTGTCTCTTTTGTCTTTCAACGTCTCGACTTTCTTCTCGAAATCCGAAACCATTCTTCTATAGCGGTAAACATAGCTGAAATTACGTCTAACTTTTTGGAACACGTATCCCGCAACTCCGATAACAAGGTTGCTAGCCGTGCCCGTAATAACTTCCATGTTTTTCTTGGGAAAGGGGTATTCAAAACTCAAGCAAAAAGTGCATGTGATAGAGTGAGAGGGGAGATTCAAATAATAATAAGGAAACAAGGAAACTGTTGTTACAAACAAGAAGCTAATGCGAAGCAGAAGATGATCAGAGGGGAGTAGGAGACAAAGAGTGAAGAATTGGAAAAGGTTTATTTTGTGGACTGAACGTAGCTAAGATGGGAAAATAGAGAAGGAAACAGTTGTGGGTTTAGGTAGGCAGTAGCTGAGATCTAAGTAATGGAGATGAGGAACCTGCAATATTCAAGCACAACAACCGATGACTTTCGCACAGGAAATTAAAAAAGATGTGGGATTCAGACATCAATTTCTATAACTATTATCGTAAATAGTATTGAAATGTAGAACTATTGTTTTTTGATCTAGATAAATTCAAGTTCGGAAATAATGGTATGAAATACTGACACCATATTAATATACTTTTTAATAATTTAATGTTAATTTATTCTAAATTTCATATTTTCATTAAAATTTTGAAATTAAGTTATTTTACTGGTGAACTGAAAAAACGACTTATCCTTTTATTTTCCCAAGTCATTTTACACTCGCTTCTCTTAGTTCTTTACTCATGTTCTTTTCACAAAATCATCTTGCTTTTCTCCCTTTCACCAGCATCGTGCCTTCTCTCATCGGCGACATTAAACAAATCAAAACACGTTGAGACATCTCGATTTTGGTACAGTCTCTATTTTCGCTATTTCAGAAATTAAACATGTGACCTTATTTATTCTTGCTCTTCTAATCTTGTAACGCCTCAATATTCGCGAATTCTGTGAATGTTGGCATAGGTTTAATTATGTTAGTGGGCCTTTAGAAGGCCCAAGCTTAAGATAGAACCCGGTAATTTTAGTTAATTTTTGTTCCATAAGAAAAAGGGAGTGAAATTATGAAATAGGACCTATGTGAAAATGTTTGAAAATGCTATAGGCTAATTTGTAGTGGCCAAATAAATAATAGTGCAAAATAGGAGGATTTGCATGTCAAATTCCCCACTTTTAATGTAGTGGCCGGCCAAGGTGATGGATAGTTGATAATGTATGCATTTTAGCATTTTAATAGTTAATGGATGATGGGGATTAGCATTTTAATAGTTAATGGATGATGGGCATGGAAAGCATTATGGGCATATTTTTATTGGAATTATGGCATGAGTATGGCACAAATATTAGTATATCATTTATGTGTCATAAAATGTTGAGAGAGAGCAAATAGGGGAGGAAACCCTTGAATATTCGGTCACTAGGAGGGGGAAAAATTGAAGGTAAGTTCTTGGTACTTTGCTTCTATCTTGATGTTCATGAGTTCTTCTTGATTCTACCCTAACTCATGAAGCATATTTTGGTTTTTGGTTGTTGTTTCATGTTCTTTTGATGAAAAATAGAAGATAGGTGAAGTTGAGCCAAACAAATGAGCATGCATGTGCCTTAGATGTTAAGGGGAAAAATCAGCTAACATGTTGTGCTTTAAAATGATGAAATGGAGATTATACTTAAGTAAAATCATAGATATGTGATGATTGATTGGTGATATACATGTTTAAATAACAAGCATGCAAGTTAGGTGTGAAAGAGTGATTTGGTAATAAATCTGCTTGGGACAGCAGCAGTAACGTGACTTTGGAAAATCACCATAAATTGTGGGAGATGAATTAGAAGCTGAATAAATTTTGTAATTAAAGCTTAATGAGTCTAGTTTCAAATGAAATAAACGAGAACATATTTTGAATTCTGTACAATGAGAAATTTGATTCGCAATGAAGAGTGGTCAGATTAGTCAAGCAGTGAAACATGGGAAACTTTGAGAAAAATATGGTATTGATTGGCTAAACCAAAAATTCTGAAAATTGTATGTATAGAAGATATATGAGTCTATTTTCAGGGAAAATTAACGGCACTTGATTTGGAGTTTCATAGCTCCAGTTATAAATGATTTAGTGACTGTTGCTCAGGAAGACAGCTTGCAGTGAAATTATGATTATGTGGTAAACATTGACAAAAATTTGTTAATGAGTTGCTTATTGATTTCTTATAAGCTTACTATGACCTGTAGGTGTGGTTGGCCGAATATTGTAAGGGGTTAATACGTAGTTTGTATTTGAATAGTTAGATTAACGTGTTAGTAATCCAATTGTAGGCGGTTCGTATGTGGATCTCGTCAGCATATCGTCGCAAACAGGTGTGTAACTAACACCCTCTTTCTTAGTCTAGATCAGCAAAAGTCGAAAAGTTGAAATGCTAAAAATCGGTATTTTGTAGATTTGCGAATGTGCGAATGCTCGTGAGGTAAATCGATTAATGTTTTTGATAAGCTGCAAAATTTGGACTGCAAAGTACATGATTTCTGTGCCGTCGATATTTTTGGGCTTAATGGGCCAAAATTGGAATGATGGGCCAACGGGCCCAATTCGGTAAGAACCCTCGGTAGTGATTCTGTTAGTACATGAAAGGTAGGAATATGCATGAAAAATCTTAAAATAGATAAATTACTGAAATACCTTTAAAAGTGGAAAATTTACAGTTTTACCCCTAGGAGATAAATTACCGAAATACCTCTAGGGTTAAATTAACCTAAATGCATGTTTGATCTTGCTATTTACTTCATGCCATGTTGTTATTATCGATGCATGGACTGGGATATTGACGGAGGAAGTACTGAAAGTGGCTTGTCCACGATCTTGGAGGCTTTGCCTCAATTTATCGATAATCGAGCGAAAAGGTCAAGAATCGTGGAGTGTTGGGTGGGTGGGTTGAGCTATTCCCCACATGGAGTGTATGGCTGGTACGGTGGAGTGTAGTGGTTGGTGGGTTGAGTAGTCTCCCAAATGGGCTTGCATATGTTTACCTTGATGTTGCATGTATTTTGAAATGGGCCTATGGGCCATATCATTATCTGAATAAGGGCTAAGGCCCGCTTATTGTAATCTGAAAAGGGCTCGCCCAGACCACTATTACTGAATGGGCTTAGGCCCAATGGGCTTGAGCCGACTTGGGCTTTGAATGGGTTTTCCTTACACACTGAGTTTCCCAAACTCACCCTTCTTTAACCTTGCAGTGAGCCTTGATGTGGGTGACTTGGAGCCGAGGGGATTCAGAGTGGCCATGGTGAATACTTTTGGGTTTGAAAAAGAGACTGGTTTTCTTAAGTTATTTTTAATTGCTATTTAATTTTTGGGTTGTAATAAGACCATTTTAACTTTTTTTTCTTCTTTGATTTTTCTGAGATTATATTATTAAAAACAACTTTAAATTGATGGATACTAATTCAAATGGGCTAAACTTAGGGCGTGATTTCAAAACGATACTTGTTTTTTTAAAAATAACACGACGTCACGAATATTCGATTTACCAAAGATAATCACTCAAAGAAATTTCAACTTGTTATAATCAAGTGTGGCAATGGATGTGGGCATGTCTGGTATTGGATCCAATCGGAGAGCTTGGTACTTAAGCAGCTTTCATGGCTCACCTCCTCTGTTATGGATACCTACCTGGTGCCCAGCTTCCATTCACTTGGTTAGTTTGACAAAAGTCGGCTTTTTAAAACACTAAAAAGGGAACACGGGTTTTTGACTTTAAAGTGGCACGTCGGATTCGGCCTTAACGACTGGGCCGGGTTTGGAGTGCTACATTTAGTGGTATCAGAGCTAGGTTGTAACAACTCGACTGTGGATCGGGTCCAAAAAGGGTTTTCAAAACTTTATTCCAAAAAAAGAAGAAGGTATTTTTGGAAAAATCTGACTTTTGAAAATTTCCTGTTTAAAGGAGATAATCTCCGAACTTGTTTTTTTTTTAACACAAATGTTTGGAAAATGGATTTCAAAAAGTCTAAATCTTTTGAGTTTATCTGAAAACCGATGAGGTGGCACATCAATCCCCGGCACCAAGGTCGTAAGTACTATTCATTTTATATACCGAATCAGCATCAGTAGTTAGTACTAAACCTTAGAGATAGTACTATAGATAATATAGCGTAAAGGCTACTTAAACCGAGACCGTAGGGTAAACTAAGCCCTAGGAAACTCGAGACAGAGCTAAACTGTGGTTACGCGAGAACAACTCTGAAACCTTATCTGTTCATAAGATATTCTGTAATAAACAGTGGAAACAGTAAACTAACTGCATAAAATTCGTAATCAGATAAATCGATATGAGTATGAGAGCTACTCGGGGAAGAGGCCGTGTTCGAGGCTATGGTCGAGGCTATGGTCAAGGCCGAGGTAGTACTCAAGCTGGATCTTCGTCTTCTGAACACATACCCGCTAGAGTAACACGACCACCATCCGTGGATGAGAATGGGCCGTATGATCGGGCCGCGGGGGATGACGCTCTGTCCCAGGCCATGTTAAGAGTTTTGGAAAGGGTGGCCAGAGCTAATATCGGGCCCATGAATAAGGGGTCCATTTCTGAGCGACTCTGGGCCAACGGAGCGGAAGTTTTTAGGGGTGTATCTGAAGTAGCCCCAAATGTGGCTGAGTACTGGTTAGAAGCCACGGAGCGGATTATGGATGACTTGGACTGCTCAGTAGAGCAAAAGTTAAAAGGAGCAGTATCCTTACTACGGGACGAGGCGTATCAGTGGTGGATCACTGTGAGAGAGGGTACCCCAGCTGAGAGGGTAACTTGGGAGTTGTTTAAGCAGTCCTTCAAGGCGAAGTATGTCGGAGCTAGCTATGTGGATGCGCGAAGGAAGGAATTCCTGAACCTGACCCAGGGTGGTAAGACCGTTGCTGAATATGAGGCAGAGTTTCTACGATTGAGCCGGTATGCTAATGGTATTGTCTCTACCGAATACGAGCACAGTGTTAGCTTTGAGAATGGCCTCAGGGATGAGCTAAGGGTACTCATAGCTCCGCAGAGAGAGCGCGATTTTGCTGCACTGGTAGAAAAGGTTAAGATAGCCGAAGAGGTGAAGCAAGCTGAACGAAAGAACCGCGACAGGGATCGAAATCCGTTCAGGAGAGATGCTGGACCAACTGGTGCTGCAAACCGGAATGTTAAGAGAGCTAGGATGGAGGAACCAGTTCGAGCGGTTACGGTGAATACTGTTAGACCACAAGCTTGTGGAGATTGTGGTAGAATGCATCTGGGGGAATGTTGGAAACGTTCTGGGGCTTGTCTTCATTTTGGATCAAAGGAACATAAGATCAGGGATTGTCCTAAGAGGCCAGCTCAGGCTCAAGTGGTTGAACAAAGGGCTGTGCAACCCGTGCAAATAGTGCGAGGTGGACCGTCGCCGTCGAGAGGTCATGGATGAGGTCGCGGTGGCAATGGCCATGGACGTGGGGCACCTGGCAAGGGTACTGTTAACACTGAGGCTCGTCAGCCAGCTTTGATATATGCTGCTCGTCGCCACGAGGAGGGTGACGCACCTGACGTCATAACTGGTACGTTTTTTATTTCTAGCATGCCATATACTGCCTTGGTAGATGTTGGATCTACTCATTCCTATGTTGTATGTGCCATATCTGGGTCGTTGGGTGTGCACTCTGAGGAGATTGTGAGTGAGGTATCTGTACTAAGTCCTTTGGGTCACTCGATTAGGGTAGACAAATTGTATAGGGATGTACCCTTAGAAACTCAAGGTAAGATTTTCCCTGGAGATTTGATGGAGTTACCGTTCAGAAAGTTTGATCTCATTTTGGGAATGGACTGGCTTGTTAAGCATAAAGCGACTCTGGATTGTACTGCTAAACAAATGGTGTTAAGGACCACAAAGGATGAGGAGGTTATGGTGATAGGTGAGCGAAGGGATTATTTGTCCAATGTGGTGTCGGCATTAAGAGCCGAAAAGTGGATTTGAAAAGGTTGAAAGGTCTATTTGGCATTTGTAAGTCAGTCAGAAGAGGAGGGACTGACAGTGGATAAGGTTAGGATCGTAAAAGAGTTCCAAGATGTTTTTCCGGAGGAGATTCCAGGATTGCTTCCGAACCGAGAAGTTGAGTTTGGAATAGATTTATTGCCTGGAACGGTGCCTGTGTCCATTGCACCGTATAGGCTGGCACCGAAGAAGTTAGTGGAGTTAAAGGCTCAAATTCAAGAGTTGTTGGATAGAGGCTTCATTAGGTGTAGCACCCTAAACTTGGCCCAGAAGTTATGGCCGGATCCGACATGCCACATCAAAAACGTTAAAGAAAAAAAATTTCCATTCTAAGTCCAGAAAATCGTACTTGATGTTCAAAAGATTAATTTCATTATAGGTTAAAGTGAATGGAAGCTATGCACCAAGTAGGAAACCGGAAAAGAGGAGGTGAGTCTATCGGACTACCTAAGTACCAAGCTCCCTTCGGATCCAATCCTAGACATGCACACCGCCATTGCCACACCCTAACGACATGTATATTTCTAGGAAACCGATTTGATTAAGTCATTTTACGAAAAGTGATTAATTTTGGAAAATACTTTCATTGCGGAAGCTTTGCTTGTTGTCGTGTTATTTTGAAATCAATTGTTGTTTTTTTTTTTGAAAACGTGCCCTAAAGCTATCCAATTTCAACAGTTAAAATAAGTAATACCGATCTTAGTAAAACATATCAAAACCATCAAAAATAAATAAGCGGCCTTATTACATTTAAAAGCCCAAAACCTCAAACGTAATTAAAAGGATGTCCAGTTCACCAGAAGAAAATCAAACTTTCAGAACGGGTGGCCACTCCGAATTCCCTCAAAGCTCTAAGCCCACTATGGTTGGGGATTTCCTGCGTGGATGAAAATAAAAAAGTGAGTTTAGGGAAACTCAGTGTGTAAGGAAAACCTATTCAAAGCCTAAGTTAGCTCAAGCCTATTGGGCCTAAGCCCATTCAGTAATAAGTGGTATCTTGGGCGAGCCCTTTTCAGATTACAATAAACCGGGCCTTAGCCCTTATTAAGATAACAAGATGGCCCATAGGCCCATTTCAAAATACATGCAACATCAATAAACATATGCAAGCCCATTTGGGAGACTACTCAACCCACCAACCACTGCACTCCACCCGTACCAGCCATACACTCCATGTGGGAATAGCTCAACCCACCCAAATTAACACTCCACAGCTTGCACCTTGCTGCTCAGCTTATCAATAATTGAGGCAAAGCCTCCAAGACGTGAACAAGCCACTTTCAGATACTTCCTCCGTCAATATCCCAATCCCATGCATCGATAATAACAACATGGCATGCAAGAATAACAACAACATCAAACATGCATTTAGGTCAATTTAATCCTAGGTGTATTTCTAATTTATCTACTAGGGGTAAACTGTAAATTTTCCACTTTTAAAGGTATTTCAAGAATTTATCTATTTTAGGGTTTTTCATGCATATTCCTACTTTTCACGTACTAACGAATCACGCATCGAGGGTTCTTACCGAATTGGGCCCATTGGCCCATCATTCCAATTTTGGCCCATTAAGCCCAAAAATATCGAGGCACGTAAATCATGCACTTTGCGGTCCAAACATTGCAGCTTACCAAAAACATTAATCGATTTACCTCACGAGCATTCGCACACTCGCAAATCTACAAAATACCGGTTTTCGACATTTCACTTTTTCGCTTTTGCCGATCTAGACTAAGAAAGAGGGTGTTAGTTACACACTGCTTGTGACGATATCTTGACGAGATCCACACACGAACCGCCTACAATTGGATTACTAACACGTTAATCTAACTATTCAAATACAAACTACGATTAACCCCTTACAATATTCGCCAACCACACCTACAGATCATAGTAAGCTTATAAGAAATCAATAAGCAACTCATTAACAAATTTTTGTCAATGTTTACCACATAATCATAATTTCACTGCAAGCTATCTTCCTGAGCAACAGTCACTAAATCATTTATAACTGGAGCTAAGAAACTCCAAATCAAGTGCCGTTAATTTTCCCTGAAAATAGACTCATATATCTTATATCCATAAATTTTTCAGAATTTTTGGTTTGGCCAATCAATACCAGATTTTTCTCAAAGTTTCGCATGTTTCACTGTTTGACTAATCTGACCACTCTTCGTTACGAATCAAATTTCTCATTGTACAGAATTCAAAATATATTTTTGTTTATTTTATTAGAAACTAGACTCAATAAGATTTAATTACATAATTTATTCAGCTTCTAATTCATCTCCCACAATTTATGGTGATTTTCCAAAGTCACGTTACTGCTGCTATCCCAAGCAGATTTATTACCAAATCACTCTTTCATACACCTATCTTGCATGCATGTTATTTAAACATGTATATCACCAATCAATCATCACATATCTATGATTTTTACTTAAGCATAATCTCCATTTCATCATTTTAAAGCACAACATGTTAGCCGATTTTTCCCTTTAGCATCTAAGGCACATGCATGCTCATTTGTTTGGCTCAACTTCACATATCTTCCATTTTTCATCAAAAGAACATGAAACAACAACCATTTCCTTCATTTTAATTCATGACCAAATGCTCACAACACAACCAAAAACCAAAATATGCTTCAAGAGTTAAGGGAGAATCAAGAAGAACTCACGAATATCAAGATAGAAGCCAACTACCATGAACTTACCTTCAATTTTCTTCCCCAAGTGACCGAACACTCAAGAGCTTTCTCCTCTCCTTTCTCTTCTCTAACTTTCAGCTATGATGAACAAAGATGGACAAAACTTTGTTCTTTTCACCCCTTTTCCTTTTAATAAAACTTCATATTTCATTCATTTAATTCTTTAATACAAAAGACATGAAATTCTTATCATGAAACATTTACCTAACCCATTATCATGAAACATTTACCTAACCCATTATCATGGAACATTTACCTAACCTATTATCAATTTGTATCAATTTGTACCATAAATTATGGATATCAAGTGTACATTTTGTCTACAACAACATGATGGCTGGCCACTTCATGTAAAATGGGAGGTTTGTCATGCAAATCCTCCTATTTTGCACTCCTATTTATTTGGTCACTTCAATTTAGCCTATAGCATTTTCAAACATTTTCACATAGGTCCTATTTCATAATTTCACCCCCTTTTTGTTATGGAACAAAAATTAACTAAAATTGACGGGTTCTATCTTAAGTTTAGGCTTTCTAGAGGCCCACTAACATAATTAAACCTATGCCAACATTCACAGGATTCTCAAAAATTGGGGCGTTACATTAGGCCAAGCGTGTCTCCATGGGGAGCACCGGTGCTATTTGTGAAGAAAAAGGACGGGACAATGCACATGTGCATCGATTACCGCTAGTTGGACAAACTGACGATAAAGAACAAATACCCTCTGCCAAGGATTGATGATTTATTTGACCAACTTAGAGGAGCTTCGGTATTTTCTAAGATTGACCTTCGATCTGGATAGCATCAGTTAAGGGTAAAGGAAGTGGATATTCATAAGATAGCATTCAAGACTCGATATGGTCATTACGAGTTCCTGGTTATGCCGTTTGGGTTGACGAATGCACCTGCCGCTTTCATGGATCTGATGAATCGAGTGTTCCAACCTTACTTGGACTGATTCGTAGTAGTTTTCATCGATGATATTTTGGTATACTCAAAAACCAAGGAGAAACATGAGGAACATCTACGTATTGTGCTGCAAGTGCTGAGAGAGAAGGAACTGTATGCAAAATTTAGTAAGTGTGAATTTTGGTTGCGAGAAGTGGCTTTTCTAGGTCATGTAGTTTCTGCTGAAGGAATTAAAGTGGATCCTCGAAAAGTTGAGGTAGTTCTGGGATAGAAGCCACCAAAATCAGTATCAGAAATTCAGAGTTTTTGGGTTTGGCAGGCTATTACCGAAGGTTCGTAGAAGGATTTTCTCTGATTGCTGCACCATTGACGAAACTGTTAAGGAAAGGGGTAGCATTTGTCTGGACTGAGAGTCAGCAAAAAGCTTTTGACCATTTGAAAAAGGTATTGACTGAAGCACCAGTGTTGATTCAACCGGAGTCTGGGAAGGACTTCACTGTGTACAGCGATGCGTCACATGTGGGGTTAGGATGTGTACTGATGCAAGAGGGTAAGGTGGTCGCTTATGCTTCGTGGCAGCTTAAGTCTTATGAAGCGAACTACCCTACGCACGACTTAGAGCTAGCAGCAGTGATCTTCGCATTGAAAATCTGGAGACATTACTTATATGGAGAAAAGTGTATCATATACACGGACCATAAGAGCCTAAAGTATCTGTTAACTCAGAAGGAGTTAAACCTTAGGTAACGAAGATGGGTAGAGTTGTTTAAGGATTACGACTGTTCGATTGAGTACCACCCAGGTAAGGCTAATGTGGTGGCTGATGCGTTGAGTCGAAGGGTTGTTTCTGATTTGAGAGCCTTGTTTACACATTTGAGTCTGTTTGATGATGGAAGTCTATTAGCCAAGAACTTATCGTTTAGTTCCACTGTAGATAAGTCTTCAAACATCCTTTTATTTGTTAGAAGCTCCTTTAAAATTTTTGAATATGTAGGCATCTGTGATATAGCTTCAACAAAAGTTAAGTTAATATGCAGTTGTTTAAAAAGTTTAAGAAATTTACTGAATTGTGCATCCATGCGGCCTTTCTTCAACTTTGCTGGATATGGGACTGTTGGTTTATATTCTTTTAGCATTAGTTTGTTCTTGTTTTCGGGTTTTCCTTCCTCTACTTTGGTTCTATCAGCTTCTTGTGGTGGCTTCTTTTCAGATTCAGCTAACACTTTCTCACTTCTAAGTGCAACTGCTTTCACATATTGTTTTGGATTGGGTTCGATGTTACTAGGTAGACTTCCTGGTGATCTCTCTGAAATCATCTTAGCCAACTGTCTAATTTGATTCTCGAGCCCTTAGATCGATGCTTGCTGATTTTTATGTGCAGTTTTATGTTCTAAAAACGGGTTTCCGCTACTGAAATAAATTTTGTCATCATCTCCTCAAGGTTTGACTTTTTCTCTTGCTGGTAAGGATGTTGTTGGAAACCTAGAGAGGGTGGTGGTCTCTGATTCCCTTGGCCTCCCCATGAGAAATTTGGGTGGTTTCTCCAACCTGCATTGTAAGTATTACTAATAGAATTATTTTGAGGTCGAGGATTATTACCAATATAATTCAATTGCTCGTTTTCCATGTTATGACCATAGAGTGGGTATTCTGAATTGCTCGCTGCACCTCCACTTGCATCGCACTGAATTACTGGATGAACCTATGAAGAACCAAGTAACCCATCAATTTTTCTATTCAAAAGTTCTACTTGATTAGAAAGCATAGTAACCGAATCGACGTTAAAAACATCAGTCGCTTTCGTGGGCTTTGTCCTTATGACTTGCCACTGATAATTATTCAGTGACATCTCTTCTATAAATTCACAAGCCTCTTCAGGTGTCTTATTATTAATAGCCCCACCAGCAGCTGCGTCAATCATCTATCTAGTCGAAAGATTCAGGCCATTGTGAAAAGTTTGAACCTGCAGCCAAAGGGGTAACCCATGGTGAGGGCACCTTCTCAATAGATTCTTGTATCTCTCCCATGCATCATAGAGAGTTTTTAAATCCATATGCACAAAAGAATAAAAATCATTCCTTAATTAAGCTATTTTAACCGTTAAAAAATATTTTAGTAAAAAATTTTCGGTCATTTGTTCCCAAGTGGTGATTGATCATCGTGATAATGAGTTCAACCATTATTTAGCCTTATTCTTCAATGAAAAGGGAAATAACCGAAGGCAAATGGCATTGTCAGAAACGCTATTGATCTTAAAAGTGTCACAGAGTTCCAAAAATTTTGCTAAATAAGTGTTTGGATCCTCATCCTGCAAACTATCAAACTGAACAAACTGTTGTATTATTTGAATCGTGTTAGGTTTCAGTTCAAAATTATTTGTAGCAATAGCAGGCCTAACTATACTCGACTTAGTTCCTGTCAAATTAGGTTTAGCATAATCATACATAGTACAAGGAGAAGGATTCTGATTTATTGGATTTGCAGCGATCACAGGAGGTAACTAATTATTCTGAATTTCAGCCATCTCCTCGGTTGTGGTATGAATATCGTCCTCTCGCTCTTCCTCTATGTATCTTAGGCTTCGCCTTATTTCTCTTCGATTTCTGCAAGCTGTGCTTTCGATCTCTCTATCAAAAAGTAATAGTCTTGACGAGTTTCTTCTAGTCATAAACTATAAAAACCTACCAGAAGTAAATAAAAGAAAATTTAGTAATATAAACAAAATTAAAATAAAATTTAAATTGCAATAAATGGCTAAAGTAATAAAAATTAAGCGTTCCTAATATCTTAGTTCCCCGGCAACGGCGCTAAAAACTTGATGTGCAGGATAAGTTTTATATTTATGATTGATCGTACTTGAAAACTAACTATTATCACGATAAAGGCAAGCACACCTATCGAACAGTAGTATAGCTTATAGCAAGACCGGAATGTCAAACCCACAGGAACTAAAAGTACTAGTATTAACCTTCTTTTTATTATCTAGCCTAAAAATAAGGGGATTTGCTTTATCTAAACTAATTAACTAAACTAAGAATGCATAAGAAGTAAATTGGGGAAATCCACCTAGACTTCACTTGTTATTTGGCTCTGAACTAGATGATTTAGTCACTTGACTCGATCCGTAGAAATCTCTAATTTATATTATTATCTCTCTCAAGACTAACAACGTCTAACCTTAGGTTGATTAATTGAAATACCTTTCTAATTAAAACTCCTAGTGTTGTATTAACTTGATCTATGGATTCCCTTATTATATTTGATCCTAATCCTACAGATTTATGTCGCCCAATGTCTAGGGGTGCAATCAACTCTGTTTAATTATGCTAGATCTACTCTTAGACAAGGATTTTTGCTCCTCTGAATAAGCACATCAATACTTGAATCAATATCTTGGAATATTAAAGTAAGAATTAAAAACACATAATTAAAAACAAATCAAGTATTTATCATATAATTCAGAAAATAGTAAGAAGATCCATCTTAGGTTTCATCCCCCTTAGGTATTTAGAGGATTTAGTTCATATGTGTAAAAGAAAACATCTCAAAAGAATAATAATAACAAAACATAAAGAAACCCAAAAACCCCTGAGGGAAATTGAAGGGAGATCTTCAGTCTTGAAAGAGAATCCGGCTTCTGAGATGGATCAATTGGCTTTCTTCGAGTAATTCCTTGCCTCCTACTCCCTGTGTTCCCTCTAGGTGCCTCATTAGGTGTTTATATAGGCTTTAAAATGCTTTCAAACCCTCAAAAGTGGCCTTTTTTGAGTAGAACTAGACTTGGGCTCGAGAGGGACACAGCTGTGTGCCACGCTCGTGTGGGGTGGTTTAGGCCGTGTTAAAGTTTGCTAAATAGACACGGGCATGTGGTCTACCCGTGTGAGGAAGTCTAGGCCGTGTTGATTTCTCAAGTTGACCCATTTTCTCTATTTTTGGTCCGTTTCTCGCTCTTTTTACTCTCCTATGCTCACTTAAGTATAAAACATGAAATTAAAGGATTAGGAGCATCAAATTCCACAAATCTAATGATAATTCATCCAAAAATGTGCTAAGCATGGGATAAAAATATGTATAAATTATGACTTATCACCCATCAGGTCTAATTCGTTTCTTAGGCCTCTTAACAAAACTAGAGGGCTTCGAATCCCTCTTATTTTTGCCTCTCTCTCGGTCTCTATTCTGGCGTTCCACGCGCTTAACTTTTTCGACGATCTTCGTCTTATCTACTAGAATAACAAATTCTCGTTCCATCTGTAGAGTAATCAATACCCTCAGACTGTCCCTCAACCCGTCTTTAAAGCGAACACATTTCTCATACTCGGATGCCACCATGCTTCAAGCGTAGCGGCTCAGTCTCAGAAATTCGGCCTCATACTAGGCCACAGTCCTATCATCTTGCGTGAAATTCATGAACTCATACCTACGAGTATTAATATAACTCGCGCCCACATACTTTTCCTGGAAGGCAGTCTTGAAATAGTCCCAATTCATACGATCCAGTTGAGTACGCTCATTAACTGATAACCACCACTAATATGCCTCGTCACAAAAGAAAGATATTGCACCCTTCAATTTCTGCTCAGGAGTACAGTCGATGTCTTTCATTATCCTCTTAATGGCCTCTAACCAATACTCGGTTAAAGTAGGAGTGACTCTTGTGACGCCCCTAAACAGCTCAACTCCATTAGACCGGAGTAGTTCAATTACAGACTCACAGCCCCCAAATCCAGAATGGAGTCCAGCGACCCTATCTAAAACTCTCAACATGGCTTTGGACAGTGCGTCATCCCTAACAGAGTTGTAACGACCAGATAGTCACGGGTAACGGAAAGTGTATTTTTGGATATATGTTTTCGTAAAATGGATTTGTAAATATTTATTAAAAAATATTTACGAAGCTAGTTGTGTGGTTAATCAGGTTTTGGCTAGGTGAATCAGCTTGAAATAAGGTTAATTAGGTATAAAGATTAAATTGAATAAGGTATGGTAATTGTAAAATACATGGTAAAAATAATGTATATATGTATAAAATACAAATATATATAAATACTTAATATTTAAGAATATATTATAATATAATATTATTATAATAATTAAAGTAAATAAAAGAAACAAAAGATAGAAAAAGAAACAGAAGGTTGAAACGAAAAAGAGAGACAGAAAAAGAAAAGGGAAATTAGGGTTCTAAGGATTCAAATTCAAATTGGTAAGTCTATTTAGTCCCTTTTATTGTAATTTTTTAGTTTTTATAATTCTAGAACAAAATACTACTTGATTTATGTTGAATTTTTAGAAGTTGTTTCATGTTGAATAAATTTAAGTGTTAGGGACTAAATTGATAGAATTTCAAGTTAGAAGTGAAAATGGGATTGAATTGTAAAATAAATCATAATTTTTAAGTAATAGAGACTAAATTGAGAGAATTTCAAAATTAGGATTTATGGTGAAATTTGAAAGTTGAAATTAGTCTAAAGTGGGATTTGAATGTAGTTTTTAAATAAAATAAAGTTAGTTTTGATTAGGGGTTAAATTGAAATGTGAACAGCAGTTTAATAACAATTGAAATATTTAATGTGAAATTGTGTGTATTGATGATTTTAATAACAATTGAAATATTTAATGTGAACAGAAAGTTGACAATGAGTGATTCTAGAAATTACGGTTTGTATTTCTATAATCCGAATTTAATAATTAATTGTTGAATTTATTACTTAATATGTATGGTAAGTAGATTGAGGTAAGTAATTGATATTGTGATATTGAATTGAATGGAATTGAATTTTATGAGAATTTGTGATTAGTGTGGATTTTGATTGAAATTGAATTAAGAAATTGAAATTGGAAATAATTGTATCGGGCTGAGTCGTATATAGTTGGCATGCCATAGGATTGGAAGTGTTCAGGGATATTTTGACCACTAGTCGATGAGACACTAGGTGTCAAACTATTACTTCGGATAAATTTGATGAGGTACTGGGTATCAATTTACTTTGGCATGGCCAATAAGACACTGAGTGTCAATCTAATACTTTGAATTATCCGATAAGGCATTGGGTGCCAAATGGTGTGTTTTGGTTGGATCCGTGTATCCGTCCGATTCCGAGTCATGTTAATAGGGGTAAATAAATAAATTGGAAACATGGATGATTTTGAATGATATTGAATATGAAATTGGAATGGAATATGGAATTGAATTATTCAAATGAAAAGCATGAATCATGGATTCATGGAATGAATACTGATATTGATAATAAATTGTGTATCCTATTGAGAAAATCCATTTGAATAGCAATTATGAGATTGAAATGGTAAGAGATGAGAATTGAAAAAGTTATCAATGATGTGTTTATAAAATTGGTTATTTATTTGAATGATCTTTGTTGTGTGTGATTAAATATATAAATATTATAAATGCTTGCTTAATTAGTATTTGGATTATAGAAATACCACTGAGTTTATACTCAGCGTACGGTTTATTTTCTGTGCGCAGGTTAGGTTAAAGTCAGATCGTTGAGTCAACATCCAAAGCCGAAACCGAAGTCAAAATGGTGAAATATATTTCTTTTGGTAATGGCATGTACCTAGGTTGTCATTTGTATGTCATTTTGAGAAATAGTTGTAAATAATGTTATAAGATGTTATTAGATACTCTATATACAAGAATATATGTATGACATATTGAGGTATCAAATGGTATGACAAATGGTGTGATTAAGTTAATGAATAGGTGAATATGCAATAGTCCAAAGTTTGAGCTAAATTGGTATGAATTAGAAATTGGTTTGATTGATGATTTGTTGGATTGATTTGATAACATGAGCAAGGTATCTATGACAATTCATTAATTAGGCACTTAGGATGTCTATTTTGATAAGTTTTAGAGATTTTTAAATGTGTTTTGGATTGGTTGAACAATTGAATTTTGAGTTGCTTGTTGTTCAAAATTTGCAGGGTTGGTAATCTTGAAGTATAAGGCTCATTTTGAGTTTGACCAGACTGTATGAGACAAACGGCTTACACATGGGTGTGTGGATAGGCCGTGTGACCTAAGTCAGAGAGTTACACAGGGTCGGACATTAAGGTTACACGGGCATGTCCCTAAGCCACACGGGCGTATGAGCCCTGTACTTAGGAAAAATTTTAAAATTTCACGAAAAATTTTATAAACTTCTGATTAAGTCTCGATTTGTTTCTAACATGTGATTTGGGCCTCGAGGGCTCAATAGAGGGACATTATGATTAAATTGTGATGTGTAGGTTAAATAATTATGTATTTGATCTGAAATGTTCGGTAATGCTCTATAACCCTGTTTTGGCGATGAAATAGGGGTTAGAGGGTGTTACACGAGCGGTTTTGAGACCCAGTCTTAGTATTAGGTGAAACCGGTGTCTCACTCGTATCTAGATTTGGCATGCTGCCCAGTGAGGAAGACTCAGCTCGAGTCTCCCTACAGCATCGATTGTGAAGAGACATATTATTTTGTGATGGATGCAATCATGTTTAGATTTTTTATTAGTCTAGTAGTACGTGAAAAACTTGACATACATCTAATGGATGTTGTTACATCCTATTTATATGGTACACCTGATAGTGAAATTTATATGAAAATCTCTGAAGGATTTAAAATCCCTAAAAGATATAGAGTTTCTTGAGAAAATTGCTCAATCAGATTAAAAGAAAAATTATATGGATTAAAACAATCTAAACGTATGTGGTACAATCGTCTTAGTAAATACTTGTTAAAAAAATTTACAAAAAACGATCCAATTTGGTCATGAGTCTTTTTAAAAAAGTTTGGATAAGATTTTGTGATAATCACTATTTATGTTGATGATCTAAATATTATTGGAACTCCTGAAGAGCTTCAAAATATAGTAATTTTTTTAAAGAAAGAATTTGAGATGAAAGATCTTGGAAAAACAAAGTTCTATCTCGGATTACAAATCGAGCATTTAAAATTCATGTTCATCAATCAACTTATACGGAAAAGATGTTAAAAAAAATTTACATAGATAAAACACACCCATTAAATACTCCGATGGTTGTAAGATCGTTAGATGTAAATAAAGATAAATTTCGTCTTTGCGAGAATGATGAAGAGTTTCTTGGTCCTGAAGTGGCATATCTAAGTGCCATAGGGGCATTGATGTATCTTGCAAACAACACAAGACTTGATATAGCTTTTGTTGTAAACTTGTTAGCAAGATTTAGTTCTTCTCCAACATGTAGACATTGGAATGGAATTAAACATGTATTTAGATATCTCAGAGGGACTATTGATATAGGGTTATTTTATTCAAATGATTCAAAATCCCTATTGGTCAACTATCCTGATGCTAGATACTTATCGAATCGACATAAAGGTCGATCTCAAACTTGATATTTATTTACATGTGGGAATATTGCCATATCATGGCATTCAACAAAGCAAACATCAGCTGTTGCATCTTCAAATCATGCAAAAATAATTGCAATGCATGAGGCAAGTCGAGAGTGTGTTTGGCTAAGGTTATTGACCTAACATGTCCAGAAGATATGTAATTTACCTTTATAGGAAAAGATGTCAACTATCTTAGACGAAGATAATGCAGCATGTATAGCTCAATTAAAGGGTAGTTATATCAAAGGTGACATAACAAAACATATTTCACCAAAATTATTCTTCACCCATGATCTTGAGAAAAGAGGTGATATAAATGTTCAACAAATTCGTTCTAGTGAGAATTTAGTAGATCTTTTTACTAAGGCATTGCCAACTTCAACATTTGAAAGACTACTACAAAAGATTGAAATGCGTTGACTCAAAGATGTAAATGTAATGTTGCCATTAGGGGGAGTTTAAAAAAAAAATTGTACTATTTTCCTTTAACCAAGGTTTTGTCCCTGGTAAAGATTTTTAACGAGTCAGCTTGTAATAGAAGATTGTGTACTATTTTTACTTCATTAGGTTTTTTATCCCACAGAGTTTTTCCTAATAAGGTTTTTAACGAGGCACATTATTTACCAGTGGACTTCCAAGGGGGAATGTTATGAATATCTTATTAAGTGGATGTCCATCATGATAAAGATAAAATTTTGATAACTTCCAAGAGGGAATGTTATGAATATCTTATTAAGTGGATGTCCATCATGATAAAGATAAAATTTTGATATACTTTAAATTCTAATAGTTATTAGAATTAGATCTCTACTTCTTTTGTACTTCTTATGCCTACAAATAGAGACTCTAATTAAGCATTGTAATCATCTCTTTGATTAATAAAGTACATTCTCTATTGCTTTAATATATTCTTTGTTTTTTATTCTCCTATTTCTCTTTATTTATAACAATAAGGAATTAAAAAGACTAAATGAGTGGCTAAGATAAAAAATTACTAAAATTGTGTGACTAAAATGAGTGTACAACAACATTAAATTAATAGTGGATAACCAAAATAAAGATAATCTCTAATGCAGTGCCTAAAATACAATTTTTTTTAGTGACCAAAACGGAAATTTATGAAAGTTGCGGACCAATTATGCAGTTTACCCAAAATTTAATAAAAGTAACGTAAGCCACAAACAATTAACGCCATGTTTAGAAGTCATTGTACCAAACATGGCCCCTACAAACAATTGCAGTAAACAATTGAATTTTTTTCACCCTTTGTTTCATGAGATGGATTGTTATTATTTTTAATTCAAATAAAATTGTTATGTCATTCGTACAGTAAACCCTTCATCAAATTTTACTTTTTCAAAATTAATTTTAGAATTAATTTAAAATTAATTCTAAAATAGAAATTGAAAAGATAAAATGTTTTTTAATGTAAAAACTTAGTTTTGTTACACAATTTCCTTATAAAACCCAGGTTTCTCTTTTTATTGAAAACTAAAGCTAATTCTAAAAAGAAAAAAATAATTAAAAAAAGTGAGTGACTAAAATAAAAAGTTATTAAAATTGGGTGACTAAAATGAGTGTATAATAATATTAAATTAATAGAGGATGACTAAAATAAAAACAATTCAAAATGGCAGTGTCTAAAATACAATTTTTATTTTTAATGACCAAAATGAAAACTGTATCCAAATTTTAATAAAAGCAATATGGGCCATAAACAATTAATGCGATGTTTACCCTACAAACAATTAGATTGCCTTGTAATTTTGTAGCGGAAAAGAGTTTTTTTTTATTTTTTTTTTTTTTTAAACTTCGTTTCATGAGATGAATTTTCTTAATTCAAATGTATGTCACTATAAAAAATAATTTTATAAATAATTTAAAATTTTTAAAAAAATGGAAAACCTAGATTTTAAAATGCTTTACTATAAAAATAAAAAATAAAATTAATTTTACAAGTTTAAAAATTAAAAGAAATTAAAAGATAAAATTAGTGACAAAAATGAAAAACTATTAAAGTTAGGTGACTAAAACGAGTGTACAATGATATTAGATTAACAATAGATGATGAAAATGAAAATTATTCATAAAAGCAATTTCTAAAATACAATTTTTTATGACCAAAATGAAATTTTATAAAAGTTTAAATGATTAATTTATAGTTTACCCAAAATTTAATAAAAGCAATATGGGCAATAGGGCAAAAACAATTAATACGGTGTTTAAAAATCTTTAAAATTATTGTCAAATATGATGTGCCATGTACAATTAACACGGTATTTAAAAGTCATCGTCTAACATAATGGACCATAAACAATTAACACGGTATTTAAAAATTATTGTCAAACATGGCCACCACAAATAATTGAATTGCCTTGTATTTTTGCAGCCGACAAGAGAAATATCTTTTTAAAGTTTCCTTTCATTAGATGGATTATTATTATTTTAATTCAAAATAAAAATTGATATCTCACTCCATAAATCTTTCATCGGAGCTTTTAGAGAGAAAATGTTTTTCTAATTTATTTAAATGTTATATTTTTAAGCAATCTTATTACTGATTTGATACATTCCTATAAAAATCTTAGCATAATTTTGACATATTCCCAAAGTCCCAAAATTTTTAAAATTTGATGCTATGATTAATGTTATTTCTATTTTTAAAATTATTAATAATTATAATCTATATTATTACATTTAAAAAAAACCCTAACATCTTCTTTCCATGACAACTGTTCATTCATTGCGCTTTTTTTTTGGTACAAAAAGAAGGATTATGTAACATCCCTTATCCGTATTCGACACTAGAACAGGGTACGAGGCATTATCAAACATAACATTAACATTCATTCAAAACTGAGTCATAAAAATTTTTTAAAATTTAAATAATTCAATCATATGTCCAACATTTTTTTTAGGCCCATGACGCCCAAAACATGTATCGAAAATGATTCGGGATTAAAATGGAAACTTACAAAATTCATGCAATACTTAGCAAATTTTCCATGTTTTGAAGGGTCACATGCTCGTGTAGTTGGGCCGTGTGGGTTTCACACGCCCGTGTGGTTTGGGACACGCCTGTGCTCCTTACCCATGTGAATTTATTTTTCATTTCAGACCTACAGGGGTTTTCACACGGCCTGGCACATGCCCGTGTCTGTAGACCGTGTCCTTCACACTGCTATGACACGCCCGTGTCTCAGCTCGTGTACAAAAACCTTAGCATTCTGTTTATGACATCATTAACCATTTAGTAGCACACGGCCAAGTCACACGCCCGTGTTCTTAGGCCGTGTCTCTCACACGGTCTAGACACACGGCCGTGTGTAGCCCATGTGGTCATTTCGAAGTTAAAATTCAAGATGCAGGGGACACACGGTTGGACTACATGCCCATGTGGCTGTCCGTGTCACACGCGGCCTAGACACACGCCTGTGTGTTTTACCCGTGTGGATGAAATAGGGCTATTTCCTAGCCTTATTTCTCACCCAAAACTTAACCGTTTTCCTGCATGAAACTTACAAGTATATATCAACAAATTCAACCAATTTTCAATATTCAAATCAACATGTTTCTATACTAATTCACAACATACCAATCTCAAACATGCATTACTAGCCACTCTAATGATTTAATTACAAACCAAAATATTAATTTATCATTTGGCTGCAAAAGCTTATACATGCCATTATAACAAAGTAGGTTTATCATTTTTACCAAAATGAAAGGATTGATAGTGTGATGATAGCTCCGACTCAATTCCAACCTTCACAAGCCTTGAGCACTATAAAGCAAGGAAAATAAACCTAGTAAGTATTAATGCTTAGTAAGTTCATATAACCAAAATATACTTACCATTCATGTTCAACAATTAATTCATACAATAAGCAATATGTCCATTAACTAAACCATTTAGCAAATAAAGCCTATACACAATCATTCAACAAAATTGATTAGTTCCAAAAATATTAGCATGCATAGATGAGCTCATCATACTATTTCTTTATATATCACTATGTATATCGTTACTGCTGAATTATTGAATTTTCGATGGACTTTTTCTTTTCCAATTGTACACTCAAGGTGTACGTTCCTTTTCAAGTGGTATACACAAAGTATACCTAACCTTTCCAAGTGTACACACAAAGTGTACATAACATTTTCAAATTGTACCATTTGGGTACATAAGTCCTTTTCAAGTATCACCCTTTCGAGTTACATTCCTTTCCATAATGAGATCAAAAGATTATCCTTTCGAAACAATCTTTATTGCAACATATGCAGGATCTCATAAATACGGTAATCACCTGTCCAATCGGAAATCAATATTCAAACAAATTCGTGTACCATTTCATCATTTTTATAAATCACAAATCAACATTTTGTTTATTACATGTACATACCAAATACAAGACATGATACACACAATTCAACAATTAATTTAACACATTTATATGTTTAATTTAGTTATACAAACTTACCTTGACAATTGATCGTATCTACTAATCCGAGACTTTTTCTTTCCCTCGATCTTTTCCTTTGTTCGACACTTCTGGATCTATATAAATAAATTAAATCATCAATTCTATGATTTTACATTCAAACAAGCCCATTTCACATTTTAGGAAAAAGTACACTTTTGCCCCTAAACTTTTAATTAATTCCAATTTCGTCCCTAGGCTCGAAAATTAAAATTCATGCAATTTATTCCTTATTCCAAGATTATTCAAAATTTCAATATAATTTTTACAGCATATGTATTTCATAAATTTCAGAATTTTTTCCAAGAATTTCACCACTTTGCGATTTAGTCCCTACACACGCTTTCATTAAAAATCACCTTGTACAAGTGATTTCTCTATCAATAACCTTTCATTTCCTACCATAAACTTTCAATTTACAGCATATTCATCCATGGGTAATTTTTTAAACTTTTATTTTCTTTCAATTTGATCCCCTAAATAAATAAATTAAGCTTTCCCGATCTCAACAATATGAAAATCATTCAAAACGAGACATAGAACTTACCAGTTCAAGCTTGAAAAGTTTCCTTTCTCTCTCCTAGGGTTTTCATGTATTTTATGAAGAAGAAGATGATATAAAATGAGTTTTAATTCTATTTAATCATTTATCATATATTATTTAATTCAATTTCCAATTTAGTCCTTAACCTTTTTCAAGTTTTCCATGGGTGAGTCATTAATAATATCTACATGTTTTTCATCAATTGTCTAATTGCCATATAAGGACCTCATATGTTGAATTCTCTAGCTATTTAATCCTTATAGCTACTAGTATACAACTTTAACATTTTATTCAATTCAGTCCTTTTTGCAATTAGACACATAACTGATAAAATTTTTCTATAAAAATTTTCATGCAATATTCCTATCCTAATACCTATCATTTTATGAAATTTAATGAATTTCATTTTTCGGACTCAGATTTGTGGTTCCGAAACTATTATTCCGATTTCACTAAAATTGGGCTATTACAACTCTCCCCCCTTAAAGATTTTCGTCCTTGAAAATCTTACTAGTAGAGAGATTCGAGTACAGCCTTTTCATGATATCTTCAGGTTCTCAAGTAGCTTCTTCAATTCCATGTTTCTGCCAAAGAACTTTTACCAATGCTATCTTTTTATTTCTCAACTCTTTTGTTTCTCGTGCTAAGATCTTAATTGGTTCTTCATTATATGTCATGTCGGGTTGAATTTCCACTTCTGTTGGAGAGATAACATGTGATGGACCCGATCGATACCGTCTTAACATTGACACATAAAAAACATTGTGAATTCTTTCAAGTTCTGGCGCGATAAGCTACCAGTCCAACTTTTTCAAGAACCTCATATGGTTCAATAAACTGAGGACTTAATTTTCCTTTACGACCAAACCGAAGAACTTTCTTCTAGGGTGACACTTTTAAGAATACCTTATCACCAATTTTAGGCTTTGAAGGATGTAGTTGGCTCTAACGTCTCTTTGCATTTCCAAACATCTAAAGTTTTCTTGATTACATAAAACCCTGTTTGCTTATTGAAAATCTGTTTATCAAAAAAAATAAAATAAAATTCCGACTTATATAAACTTAGTTTTGGGAAAGAGATACGAAAAATCTTTTAAGGAAAATAACTTCTTATGAAAAAGCAACCTTTCAACAATAACTTGAATTGCATTAATTTAGTATAAATTTTCATTTTAGGATTTTACAGAAATTTTCTGTGTCGATTAATTGAGAAGAAGATGAAAATCTAATAAATTTAATTAATTTTAACTATATTTAAATAATTTTTAGTATTTTTTATAAATCCTTAAATATTTATTTTATTTTACTTATTAATGAAGTGATTTAATTGGATTTATTGATGTTGTATGGTTCTATACACTAACGATGCATTAAATAGTATCCCATTAAGAATATGCTTATTAGATTTTTCTTTTACTTAGGGTGGTATGTTTCTTCTTCAACAAAGAAAAGAACTTTTCCAAATTCATTGTTTTTTCTTTTGGTATGAATGTAATCGTATGTTGCATTCATCAAATATCATATCATTATATTGCATGTCGATTGTTTTTATGGCTGCTGAAACATGATGTATTTTCTAATAAATCCCTTAGCCTTTTTAATTAAAAAAATATATAAAAAAATTAGAAGGTTATATATATATATATATATATATGAAAGAAGGTAATATAGTATTGTTGAAATTATACGGGGTGTCATTGATTTGAACCAAATTAATCCAATAACCCATTTACAATTACAAGCCATATTGGGTTTGCAAGCCTGCTACTTGAGACGAAAAGAGAGTCCTTTTAATCAAAACCCCAATCTTGAATGTACAAAACTCGTAAGTCGTAACCCATTCAAAGGGTTTTGGGTTTTTAAGCTTATTTATTCCTCGTATTGGTTGCCTTGCCTGCACCTAGTTATCGCCATCTCTGCTTCTCTCCAGGCTCCACTCAACCTCCATCAAGGCTTCTATTTTTTTCAAAGGAAATCCAAATCCATTCCAGGTCAGCTAAACCTTCGATTTCTTCTATGTTTCTTGGTTTTCGATTCGAATGATTTGGGATTCATTTATATGTAATTATGTTTCCATTTTTTTTTTGTGTTTTCGATTTTGGGTCTCTGCAAGATTTGTTCTTTTTGGGATTTTGAGTTCTTTTTATTGTTGTGTTTAGTTAATCATTGAATTTATGTTGTTTAGAGATGGTGAATTTAATAGAAGTAATATAGCTGATGTAATTAGATTTAGAGCTGCTGCAAATATCTAATCATGGAGTCGGATACCGCATGCTTTATGTTGGCGCAACCCTCAATGATCAAGCTAGTCAAATTTTGAGTTGAACAAAATGCTTGGAGAAGCCATATTCTTTCAATGCCAAATCTAATCTTATTCAGTGAAAATTCAAAAAAGAGCTCCTTAATATGATATTTTCATTAGCTCCAATAATTCACTAAATATTAAAAAAATTGTAGTATGTTACAGAAGGGACTGAGGTAGTGGCAAGGGATGTTGATGATACACCTGGAGAGGGGAGTAACAACCCAAGAACGGTTAGCCAGACTACCCATGAATTACGCAGGAGCATGAGAGAGGAAGGCATCTAAGGCCTTAACAGATTTTTTCCGTTTCTGATAGACTTAGCATATAAATAAGACTGGTCTGTAAAGGAAAATCCATGAAAATCCTTGGAAAATTTTCTATTCTTAATCTACTATCTTCTTCTCTGTTTCTATTTTATTTTCTCTACCTGCATCCACAACATTTGGTGCTTTCATTGACCTTACCAATATGGTAAATAACATAGAAGCCATCAAATCCCTTCAGGATACAACCGGCCGCCATGACCAAATCCTCACCTCGCTCCAAGCCCATGCTTCAAACCAAGAACAGTGGAATACTAACACTCAATCCACTCTCCAAGAAATGACTCGTCAGTTACAAGCTATTTCACACCAGTTGGATATTTCAGCAACGACATCTACCGGCGGCGAACTCACGACCGATAGTGTGATCACTCGAGGAAAGGCAAAGGTACGCTACGATTCTGATGATATTTTTCCGTTTGCCCCGAGACCGGTGCAAGTTGAGTTACCAGTATTTAACGGGACCTACCCAGAAGAATGGCTGGCATCTGCAAATGATTTCTTTGAATTTTATGGAATCGAAGATCATCATCGAGTCACTATGGCTTCCTTTCGAATGGAAGGAATTGCAAAAAAATGGTTTCGTTGGATGCAACGCCAACGACAGTTAACCGGCTGGAATCACTTGGTTGGAGCTATCAGACGGCGTTTTGCGGTGCTAGAACTGGAATCACCTAAAGGACAAATTTCAAAATTGGTTCAAACCACAACGGTGGAAGACTATCAAACCCGTTTCGAGGACTTGGCCCTACAAACATCCAATTTGTCTGATGAATTTCTCACTCAGTGCTTTGTCTCCGGATTACGCCCCGATATAAAAAATGAGGTGTTGCGTCACCGTTCCACTTCCATGAATGAGATTTTGTCCCTAGCCCGTTTTCATGAGGCCCGTCTTGGTGAAGCAAAAAAATCGGTGGCCCATTTTTTTGGACCCAAGTTACCTCAACTATTACCATCTCCTATTGCTAATACATTTGGGCCACGTACACAACCAGGCAGACCACCCCCTTTAGAATCCCATTCTCACTCTCCTCCTGCTTTACAACCTCATCGTATCTTATTCAACACAACGGTCTTATTCAGGGGTTTGGTTGGCTGTAAAGCCTATTCAATGGAATAGCTATTACAGCCTTATTCCTCAAAATCATTGAATAGCAATTCAACGCCATCACTAATGAATGGCTATTCAACGCTTCCAGTAATACAAAAAATTATTTTTCTTTCCTTTTCTACCCATCTCACATCTCTTCAAATTCCCTACTCCTATCTGAGAGTTTTTCAACAAATCTATCGTGCGGTATGAAATTTCTCTGTTTTATTTAAACTTTTTCTTCTTACTTTCTATTTACCCTCACCATTCTCTCAATATACTTGTATAGAACGTTTGGAGTGAGCAAGAAGAGGGGTTTGAAAGACCAGCAGCAGTAGCCATGGTGAAGAAGATTAGCATAACAAATAAAGCCTTGATTCCAGGTTTAATCAAACTCTCAAGAATGTCCAAGGGTACCTCTTTTTAATTGTTCCAATTTCCCATTACTTTTCTTCCTCTATTTTCTTTCTAGTTTCTCAATGTTGATTTTTGATTGTTCTTTTTCATTGGATTTAGAGAAATACCTTTTGATCTTTCGAATTTCAGTTTTGATTCTGAATTCCTGTGGAAGAATTTTTCCTCTTTTGGGAGAAATTTTGATTTTGCAAAAATTTTCAATTAGGTTTATTGGGTTTAATTTGTTGCGGTTTGCACTTAGATTGAAAGAGCCTTTTGGGAATTAAAGCGAGATCTCACAAGTTCTACTTAATGGCATGACCTAGTTTTTTTTCTTTTGGAAGATGATCCTTTCATCTTTGTGCTTAGATCATAGTATTTATCTATTTTTCCCTAAAAAGTCTGATATTTTGGATTATGTTGTAATTTGATCATGGCATTGTTGTTGAGGAATCATAGGCATCACAGGGGTTCAAAAAGGGCTGCTCATTGTCTTTTAGCATAGAGGGAGAGGCCATGGATTTGGCATATTAAATAGTTCACTACAGCAAAACTGACTTTTAGCGGCGTTTTTTTAGGCCTTTAGTGGCGCTTTTAAGTGCCGCTAAAACTATTTGCGGCGTTTTTACAAGCGCCGCAAAAAACGTCGCTATTGCTAACGCCGCTAAAGTTTGCGGTGTTTATTTGAAAAAACGCCGCTAAAAATCATGATTTTTAACGGCATTTTTCCCACAAACGCCGCTAAATGTCATAAATTCAAAAAAAATTATAAAATATTATAAAGGTCATGAAAAATATAAAAATAATATCCATGATATAAATATAAAAATTTTCTATTAAAATTCATTATCAAATTAAATTTTCTATTAAAATTTTAACTTTAAAACTAAATACAAAAGTAATTGTACAAAATCTTAAAACTACAAGCCCGCATCCAAACAATCAAATGAAGTTGCAAATTGAACATTCAATTCAATCCACCAACAGTCCCTGATAATATATCTGTAAACAAATAGTGATATAGTTACATTCAAGAGAACCAATAATATCCCTGATCATTTCGTCTCCAAATATTTTCTAAAAAATTTGAGCACTATTGAGCAAAACTGTAAGATAACCAATAACATAAATCATGGATCCATGAATCAGTCATAAATACAAGCATGTTTTAATAAAGAAAAAGAGCATTTAAGCGAAAAAAGTGTACTAACTTATCCCCTTGACTATTTTAAATATCATGTGAAGACCATCCATATTTTCCAAGTTTTCACAAATTCTGAATAGCTCCACTAGCTTCTGGAAGAAATCTTGTTGCATTGAGATCAAACTCAATTTAGCATGTCTGAACATTTAGAATTAACACAATAGAAAGTCAAGACAGATACTAAACCATAAGTTTGAAACAAAAACAAAGAAAACCAGGAAACCAAATAATAGAAAGCATAGGGAAGAAATTAAAAATAACCAAGAAATAAAGCTCATAGTTACATGTAGAAGAAATATGCAACATGTTTGATATTTCTCCCATATGACATGGAAGATCACCGAGAACACAAAAGCTCGAGAGTTGAGAAGCGGAGAAACCAAATTATTACCTTGATAGCACAACCACAATCGATAACTTAATGTGGTGAATACCAACATTATCAATGGTTAAGTGATGGCGATTAACCACCGAATACTAAACTGCACAAGATCTACATACGTAAGATATTAACACGCATAAGCAAGGTTTTCAAAGAAGCATACATCATTCAATATTAGTTCATCGGTAGCATCGATCAAGCAATGCCACTCTCGATCCACAATCTGCGAAAAATGAAAAAATATTTAAACAGTATACCGAAGCAGACTAATTTGAAGAAGCTTTCCAAAAATATAAGCAGATCATACAGAAAATATAGAAACTACTAAAAGAAAACATAAATAGACAACCTACTCCAGATTACAAGTAATTATAACATAAGTGAAATAATTATAATCAAGACCAACATAAAATAAATAACAACTTCAAATAATAAATAAGGAAGAAAATCATTGAGTGAAAACTTTCAATATGTTTGAAAAGGAAAGAACTCCAGAATCACACCAAGCAACAAAATAAACTTAAATGAATGTAATCCAGAAAATGACTTGTTCATTAGAACCTTGAGGATTATTGCGAGAGTAGAAAGCTCCACAGCTGGCAACTCCCTCAACTCACTATTTATTGAGTGAAATGTTTCACCTACGGTAATAATATATGAGACAATTATTATTCATCAGGGTATTTCAAAATTGCTCAATGACAAGTTCGATACTGTGCCTAATATAAATACATTGCATACTCTAAGAAAACAATCATTCATGCATCATCGCGAAGATATGACCACTAAACAAAAGAAGCCCGGTCTAATAAAGGTCCGCTTACATCTAAGGCGAAGACAAATACATTATTTGATTAACAAAACTAATTCTCTTTACAAATTTTCCAGTTTCTAGAACTTAAGTCTTTGTTTGGACAAGATTGACTAAGGGAGTTAACCATTTACAGAGATCTAATGTTTAATCAACTTCAGTGGAGAGTTAACTTCAAGGGTTTCCAAAAAAACAAACTTACTGTTGAGAGAACTGAAATGTATATTTCGTTGCACATTACAGATCTGGTCCCTGTGATAGAGAAAAATGATTAGTATAGGGGTGATGAAAGGGAAATAAAGGTTGATGTCATAAACTTCCAGCACAGTGAACTGTAAGAAAAATGATATAAAATTTGAGATCAAAAGCATTCAATGCGGATGAAACAACTTATAAACATTACTTACCATATGTAAAAGCATCTTGTGTTCTCTTAAAAACTAAGGGCTAATTCTGTAGAATACTTGGAGTCTCTCCATGATATGATTGTATCTAATGATAAACACACATATTATGAAATCAAACTGATATTTTAACAAACAACAAAACTTGCTATTAATGAAAGCAGAAGAATACCTTCATGTTTTCTATAAATGTCATCAGGGCAGATACGGTGCACAAGCAATGTCTCGTTGTCCTCTTGATCAAAAACATACAAAGCCAGCTCTTCTGATCTCTGAAAAATAATATAGGCATTCATTTAAGAAGAGAAGGCATTTTCATCTAAATAATTTATTTTCGAAACCAAATCCAGCATATCCAGATTCAAAACAGAAAAATCTGAACCAGATAAGAGAATTGAACAGACCTCCAAATAATCAACAGAGACATGCCCAGTTCCTTGATCATCCCATTTACTATCCTCATTCAAACGATAGACCTTAACTCTCTGAATTTATACATAAATAATTTGACCAAAAGAAAAGGAGAGAAGAGTTAAATAACATTCAAAGACTCATACAAAATTCAAGAAACAAACATCAGAGACTGAAAATGGTGCTGGTCTGGTGTATCAGAGGATATCATTAAAACACTGCACAGTCCCACAACATGAAGTTAGACCTTAAGCTGCTATCTGAGCCATTCTACTCATAAGAATATATGATTTTCTTATGATTTTACTCAAAAATGTAGAAAATATTTAAATAGCATTCCCAAACTCATTGGTAAAAGTCTACCACACTAAACAATGATATCATTGCATAGTCCCAGTAACATAAAGTTAGACCTTAAATGTTATTTAAACCATCCCACTAACAATTAGTCCCAGTAACATAAAGTTAGACCTTAAATGTTATTTAAACCATCCCACTGACAATGAGGAAAACTTTTTATCGTTTTCCCGTCTGCCACAACAACCCCCAAAATGATAATTCAATCATCTAGGAGTATGAACTATGGCACAAAAATAACGAATACTAAAATCGATACGAAAATTAGCATATCCATACTGGAAAAAAATTTCCCTAAAAAGCGAAGCATATAACGATGTAATCGATATTGCAAAACAGGATAAAATCCCAATTAACTAGAAACCTAACCAAAATAAGCATGATGACAGGTGCAATGAATTAATACTCATTTCGAATAGTTGGTACAGTTGCATACATCCTTTGACATAAACTACAGTAGTCATAATCCAAAAGAATCATAACTTATTCCAAGTTTCTTGAGCGTAGAATTGATTAAAGGCTACAACACAGCCCAGAATGCATTTCAGACCCATATTAAGCACCCGAATCGGAGGGGGATTCCATGGGAAAGCACAAAAACATAAACTTCAAACCGATTTCTCTAACAGCTCAAGAAAAAAAGACAATCTGGCACCCCACTTGAAGCTAATTCACTTCTCCAAACACTTCAAACCAAAACCTAATGACTAATACTATGGAATTGATAAAAAGAGTCACACCTTTACCTATAAAGCAAAAAATAATTCAAAACTAATTGAAAGATTAGAACTTCACTTTGTAAATTCACATATCATTTCTCAATAAAAAAGAAGAAGCTATAATTAACACCCTAACTCATCCTAGTAGTGAAGTAGCAAAAAGTAAAACAAAATTCTAGGGCCCAAACGAGGACAGAGAGATATGAACTGACCTGCAGTGAATTGGAGTTGCCTTGGGATTTCTCTTGAGCGCCCATCGAAGCTTCTCGGTCTCCGGTTCTGAAAACTTTTCGAATCCCAAATAATCCCGTGGAATCGTCAAGATTGAAAATCGTCAAGATTGAAAATTCGAAGTTAAAATTGAGAGATTAGAGGGACGACGTCGAATTAGGCCTTTTGGGAAACTGAGAAGAGAAAGAAAAGAGCGGGCACTTGAAATAATAGGTGGGAGAGAATACGAATTTCTTTTGGGAAGGGGATCAATAGAAAACCCTAACCGCCATTAACGTAAGCTGAAGAAACCTTAATTTTTCCTCTCTTTACTCTCTTTTTCTCTCTTTTCTTTCTTTCTTTTTATTTTCTGCGCTAAGAGCTTGTCGTTCCCCGGCCTTCGATGAGTGAAAGGGAAAAGAAAAGGAAAAAGAAAATAATAAATAATTAACAATTGAAAATTGAAAATTTGTTGTTTTTAAACATATAAACAATTGAAAATAATTGGGCTTATTTTTGTGTTTAATTACGTATTTGCTTTCTGGTAATTTAAAATTATTTTCTCTTACCTATATTTTTTAACCCGGCAAGTCCAATGTTTCAAATATTACTCACAAAAAGCCAGTTACGGATTTAACGGTTGTCATTTGTGTCAAAATTAAAATTTTAAAATTCAAAAAGTATAGGGACCAAGAGTGATCTAATTGGATAACATGAACTCAAACTACAACTTTACGCACAATACCAAGACTAATAGCAGAATTTAACCTAACATATATAATTGCTATCATTTGAGTGATCATGACTAAAATTTTAAATTTTGAAAAGTACAAAAGATAAAATTGATCTATTTGAAAATACAGGACTAAAACTAATCAAATTAAAATATAAGGACTAAATTTTAAGTTTAAATTTCACTTAAATAAATTAAGTGTAGAGGAATTAATTTGAATTGAATTATTTTAATATATCAAAATATTTTAGATTAAATCTTAAACCATTTAATATATATATAAAGTTTATCTATTATCTCTTAAATAATTTAAAATATAATCATATGTTTAATATATTCAAATTAATATTATCTCTTTCACAATTATATAAGAAATCATTTAATATATAAATTAAAAATACTAATTAATTTAAACCCTAAACCTCTTAACCCCTATCCCATAAACACTAACCCTAAACCTTTAACCCTTAACCCCAAACCCTTACACCTTAAATCGCAACCTTAACCTTTAAACCCTAAATCATAATCTCTAAACCCATAATTCATCATAAACCTTCAAATACTAGTTAACTCCTAAACCTTAAACCCTAAACCATATATCTTAAACCATAGTTAACTCATAAACCATAAACCCTAAACCATATATCTTAAACCATAAACCTTAAACTATAATGATAATTAATTCAATATTTTAAATTCAATACTATCCCTTTTACGATTATATAAGAAAATGTTTAATATATTGTATAACCATAAATTTTAATAATTATTATTTTAGGGGTTATAGATTAGTGTTTATGATTTTTTTGGGGTTTAGGGGTTATATGACTTTTAGCGGCGTTTTACCAAAAGCGCCGCTAATGCTCTTATTTTTAGCGGCGTTTTACCAAAAGCGCCGTTAATGCTCTGGTTTTTAGCGGCATTTTACCAAAAGCGCCGCTAGTGCTCTTATTTTTTGCGGTGTTTTACCAGAAGCGCCGCTAATGCTCTTGTTTTTAGCGGCGTTTTACCAGAAGCGCCGCTAATGCTCTGGTTTTTAGCGGCGTTTTACCAAAAGCGCCGCTAATGCTCTGTTTTTAGCAGTGTTTTTTACTAAAATGCCACTATTGCTCTGTTTTTAGTGGCGTTTTACCCAAAACGCCGCATTGCTCTGTGTTTTATAATTTTTACGGCATTTTTTGATAAAACGCCGCTAAAAACGCCGCTAAGGCCCTATTTTCTTGTAGTGGTTGTTTCTTCATATTAAGAAGTTAGAGAGGTAGGAGATGGTTAAAGTGGTAAAGGCAAGGAGAAATTTTATGCTCGTAAGGAAGAATTCGGTAAGTATATCTTGAAATTTACACACACTTACTCATTTAGTTAATTGTCAAGTCGAATTAAACTAGTTGGTGACTTCAATTAAGTTGTCTGAATTTTATTATTAAACTGTCAATTAGCTGCTGTTGATTTTTGGTTAGGAGCAAATAAATCATGTTGGAAATTTGAAGAAATGGTTGTAAATAAAAAAAAATGACTGTTGTTGGTTATGGTGTGAGTTTAAGTTATTTCTTGAATGATTTATTGTACTCTAATGCTGGTATGTGTGATGAAAATTGAAGGAAAAGTCTTGATAATTGTTAGTTGTTGAGTGAACTGTCGAGGAATGCAAACTCCATGCATGCTGTCAGAATATGACTTTTTGTAATGAAATTAAGGTAACCTGCTGCTGGAATTGATTAGATATTAATGTCCTAAGCTGAAATTAGAAGATGTCATAGTTATAATTAAGATTTCCTACTGCTTGGTCTTGATTAAAATGTAAGTATTTATGCTGTAAGTATTTATGTTGTCTTAAACCATTATCTAAAGTGGATTAATTGTCGTAATTTAAACGGTCTGAATAATGAAATTGTGGTATCTTCAAATGACAAATTAGGAGGGGTTATAGCTGTGATTTATAGTGCTTTGGTGCCGTGGTTAAAATGTATAACTCTGGGATTGATGTTGATGATGTGTCGTTAATGAGTAAACTGCGTTTTATTTGCCGAATGACTTGTTATTTTAGAAGTACAAATTGAGTGTTGCTAATGGTGAGTTTTCTTTAAACTCGTTTTGTTATTTTCATGCTTAATATATATATATATATTAAATTAGAATTGATGTTTCGGTTTTGATTTAATGGCTGAAAATGTTCTTTAAATTTTCAAGGCTACTTACTATCTAGCATTAGCTAGATTCGTTTATTGTAAGTTTAAATGCTGCTCGGAAATAGTGTAAAAATTACTGCTATCCAATTTTGTGCCCCTATTTTGCTGTCCAAAATTTGAACAAATTAATGGTTCTATTTTCATGTTGATTGAGGGCTGTAAGGACAGTCCCATTTGTTGCATTATGCTATTCAGTTTTGGGACCAAATAATTGAGTATTACTGGATTAAAAATCATGGATTGTGTAACACCCCGTACCCGAGTCCGTTACCGGAATCGAACACAAGGTGCACACAGACTTAACTATTTTCACAGTCCATTTAGAAATTTCCAGACAAGCTGGTTACTGCATCACTGTCGCTTTAAAAATCATATCTTGAGTTTCAAAGCTCGAAAATTAGTTTCGTAATTTTTCCCTGAAACTAGACTCATGTGTCCATCTACATATTTTTTTCTAGAATTTTTGGTCGAGCCAATTAGTACAGTTTATTAGTTAAAGTCTCCCCTGTTGCAGGGACTGAATACACTGACCTTCGTGCGTTACGAATTGGATATCTCCCTGTACAGGGCTTCAATACTGATGTCGTTTGTTTCTATAGAAACTAGACTCAGAGAGGAATCTATACATATATGGCATGACTCCTAATTATCTCTGGTTAATTTACAATGAATTTCCAAAGTCGGAATAGGGGATCCAGAAACCGTTCTGGCCCTGTTTCACGAGAACTTTAATATCTCTTAACATATAACTCATATGACCGTTTCGTTTCTTCCATATGAAAGTAGATTCATCCAAGTTCATTTACATAATTTATTCACTATTTAATACCATTCCTACTATTTTAGTGATTTTTCACATCCACATCACTGCTGCTGTCAGTATCTGCCTTTAAGGTAGGCTTTACCTATTTCATGATTTCATGATTCAATTGGCCCTTTTTGCATACATAGCACAAAGAGTGATCATGATTAACCATTCCAATGGCTAACTGTTTCAAAACAATATCATACCTCATAATGATCAACATACAAACGATTATAGTACTATGCTAAAAACGTATATGAGCCATTTTCGCATGGCTATCCAAGTTTACACAAACCAAAAGGTACATGACCTACAACAAAAGGGTAGTCCTATACATGCAATTTCAAAGTTCAACCAAAATTGTACCAAAATGGGGGCTTTGAAAGTGTGGATGACTTCGACTTCAATGATCCCGAATCCGATAGCTAACGAGCAAAATCTATAAAACAGAGAAACAGAGAAAACGGAGTAAGCAATTTATGCTTAGTAAGTTTGAGCAAGAGATTCCAGCACAACAAAAGCATAGCATTCATAAAGCTAACGGATAATTTCATATGCACAAATTCTCAATATCATACTCATTTCACATTCCAACCCCTATGTTCATACATAAGGGATCATCTTAGCCAAATACCAGAAACTCATTACTCGACTGAGCGAATATTATTCGAAGGGAATCAACTGATTCAAGCACATACGAACATACCTCATTGCTGGAATTTTCAAGCGTATTAACTGAAATTTTACAGCAAGATTGCGTATTCTCGAATCACGTACCTTCAAAATTTAACCGGATATAACGACTCACTCAAATGCCTTCGGGACGAAGCCCGGTTATAGTGACTCGCACGAATGCCTTCGGGACTTAACCCGGGTTTAGTAACTTGCACAAATGCCTTCGGGCTTAGCCCGGATTTATTATCTCGCACGAATGCCTTCGGATCCTAGTCCGGATATAGTCACTTAGCACAAAGCCTTCGAGACTTAGCCCGGACATCATTCGAATAACCGAGCACAATTATCAATAAATCATGACACATTCGTATTTCATTTTCACTAGCAAAACTCAAACACAAGGCACTTTTCACACTTGCAATTTCGGCTCAATAGCCACACACAAAGAGCATGATTTTGATTTGCTTTAACCATGATCTAATCAATTTAGAATTTAAGCTCTATTACTCAAGAACTTACCTTGGATGTTGTCGAGCGATTTCGACGGCTACTCGACTACTTTTTCCTTCCCTTTATCGGATTTAGCTCCCCTTTGCTCTTGAGCTTAATTTGACAAATAAATTGATTTAATCATTTGAGCATCGAAAGAGGAATTCAAGGTACTTAGCCAATATATATACTCATTAGGCATCAAAGTAGCATATGTACGAAATCATGAATCGAACTCAACACATTAGTTAATATTCCTCTTAGCCGAATTTTCTAAGCCAAGAATAGGCATCAATATGCTTGCCTCTAACCGAATGCATGCACACCAATTTCCCCTCATGTGGCCGAATATGCATGTCCATGTTGAGGCCAATTATACACTTATTACCACACAAAAACAGCATACATTTTACTAACTAATGCATTCCATATTGTAACTCAATACACATCTATCATTTCCTTCATAACCGAAACATCATCGTAAGTAAGTATATACCTTGAGATAGTATATATATCATACCAATACATCATGTGCAAACATATATACATATATATATGCTAGAGCCGAATCTCAAGTTGATTGTAACTAAACATGAACATAATTTCAAAACACAAATCTTACTTTCCATGCAATGAGCATAAATCACACTTATGGATGTACCATGGCCGAATACATCACGACACCATAATTTTGGTCATGATTACACAAAGAACTTAGTATCTCATTCAAAAATGCTTAAAGAAAATCTAAGAGTCCTCAATCCACCATCACATGTATCATCATCAAGCTTCATATTTAACATGTAATGGCATTAACTCAAAATCCACCTTGGCCAAATACCATCCCCATGATATAACAAAGATTTGAACCATGGGCTAATAAGAACATCAAGTTAGCAACCAAAAACATGCATGAATCTCATGGCACAACATCAAACATACCTTAATCTTGATGCAAGTATAGCCAAACCCCTTCCTAATCCTCTTCCAAACTAAGCATGAAGCAAAACTCCTTCCTTATCCTTAGTATTTTCGGCCAAAAAGAGAGTGAAAATGGATGAACAAAATTTTTTGTTTTCTTTCCTACCTACACGGCAATGGGGAGGGAGAGAAGCCTTCACACACACATTTTTTTTATTTTTTATTCCATACTCCTTATTTTATTTATTTCAACATAACCCACTTACCAAACATGTTTCATGACATGATTTTTGCCCATAATTCCTTGTCATGGCCGGCCACTAGCTATTGGGGGGGGGAAATTTGACATGCAAGTCCATTGTTTTGCATGCATGCTTTAATTAGTCATCACACATTTCCCCATCATACTTTCAAAGTTTACTACTAGGTCCTTTCTAGTGAAATTCACATTTATAACTCTAAATCAAAGCATAAAAAATGTCACACATGAGTTAACACACATTATAGGCAATAAAATAAATATTAAATTATTTTTATGCCTCGGTTTTGTGGTCCCGAAACCACATTCCGACTAGGGTCGTTTTAAGGCTGTCACAGATTGTTGCTGTGATGAACTAATAAATTTTAATACTATTGAGTGTGTTCTTGCGGGATACAAATGCCCTGCATGTTGCTGTCTTGTGCTGTCCAAAATAGGACAAATTGAATGTGCTTGTGAGTGAGTTTTTCAAAGGAAACTTTGCAAATTCTCATGTTTAAATTCTGAAGTTTGCATGCAGGTAAGCTATGGTTGTAAAGGTTTATAAATCGAGTTTAGTAGCTAAAATATTATGTTATTCTTACTAAGTTTGGTTGTTAGTAGTGAAGTGAAAATTTGACAATTAAATGCTTAAATGACTGCTGGAAACTACAGCTTGAAAGCTCATTATTCCAGCATATAAATACTTATTTGAATGTGTTGTAATATGTAGAGCAATTGGTTTGCTGCATGTATGAAATAAAAGAAAAACAATAGTTGTTAAATATTAGTTTTTGTTGCTGATCGAAAAGGTTAAATTCGTTGTTAAAGGGGATGTAAATTGGTGTTAATTAAGCTGTCGGATAGGGCTAATAAAACAGTTTGAATGTGATGCTATTAAGCTGATTTAATGTAAAGTGAACTTTTTTTTCAGAAACAAGCACATTATGATTGATCTTGGCATCGATAATAACAAGATTAACTGGGCTCTCAAGGACAAACAGGAGTTCAAAGACATCATTGGGACTGTATACCGTGAGGCATGGAAAGGCCGTGGTTTGAAAGATTACTCGAAAAAGTACTACTATTAAGTATTCTTCCAACATGTAGTTGATCAGAATGTAAATTGTATGTAGATATGTGTGTCATTTGCAATGTTTGGTTGCGTGAATGTGGAGGATAATCCAATTTGAGATGAAACTTTGAAATATATATTTTATGTGCTCTTTTGATGCTTGTTTACAGTATAGCACCTTACCTTGGAGTGACTTTCCTTACAGTTGTTTGAAAAGGAACAAGTTTTTTAATTTAACTATATAAAAATATAAATGATATGTTTATAAAGATGATAATATGTTGATTCAGCCATGGATGTAGACGAATCTTCCAATTAACTCAATTGAAGATTATATAAACTTGATTTTTATTATATAAAAGATAAAAGAAATTTAGTAAAGGAAGAAAAAGAGTGCAAGGAAAAAATAAATGGATAATGGAACATTTAGCACATTAAATATGTGTTTAAAGAAATTTAGTAAAGGAAGAAAAAGAGTGCAAGGAAAAAATAAATGGATAATGGAACATTTAGCACATTAAATATGTGTTTAAAAATAATAAAGTAGTTATATATTATTTTTATAATATTATATATTATGATTTTATTAATTCATAATTTAATAATAATATTAAGAATGTTATTAAATTATATATTATTTTATTAAATTGTATTTAATAATACTTGTGTTAAAATATGATTAAATTATTTATTATTTATTTTTATTTTATTAAATTATATTTAATAATAATTTTATTAAAATTTAAAATAATAATCATTTATCTAAAAAAATTCTATTAAGGGTATTTTAGTCATTTAAGTCTTTTTCCTTATGCTATTACAACATCTATTCCATTCAACCAAACACAAGAATACTATTACAACTCTATTCCATTCCATTCAACCAAACAACTGAATTATTCATTACAGGTCTATTCTATTACAGCTCTATTCCATTACAACTCTATTACATTACAGCTCTATTCCATTCCTCCCAACCAAACGTGCCCTCAACAGCTGAGGCTCAAGCACGCCGTGAATAAGGACTCTGCTACTATTGCGACGCAAAATTTGTTCTTGGCCACAAGTGTAAAGATCCACAACTCTTTCTTCTCGACGATGACGCTGAAGAAGAATTCCAAATCTCGACAACGGTTCCAAATGAAACTGACAATTCTAATGAAGTGGTCCGAGAACAGTCTTTGGTTTCTTTTAATGCCCTCGTTGGGTGCTTCACCCCCAATACACTTCGAGTTACCAGCGAAATTCAGGGGAAGGCAGTGCGAATCTTGATTGATGGTGGTAGTACCCACAATTTTGTTCAATCACGAGTGGCCAAATATTTAGGATTACCCATAACATCTGCACCTAATTTTCGAGTGTTAGTGGGTAACGGGGACAAATTGAAGAATGAAGGATGCATCTGTAACCTTCAATTAACGGTGCAAGGAACACAGCTGGTAACTGATTTTTATGTGCTTCCCTTGGAAGGCACCGAAATGGTTTTAGGAGTAGCATGGATGGCCACTCTCGGGCTTGTAACAATGGACTTTGTGAAACTTCAATTTCAGTTTTGATTGGGAACTACGGATCATCATTGGCAAGGAGAATTGAGTCTCACTCCTTCCAAAGTTCACTTTCAGTCCTTCCGTCGAATGTTCGCAACTAATGCCTTAGCCGCTTGTTATTGCTTACATTTGGAAGCACCACCAGTGGAAGCACCGGTACTTGACTCTGCTGAGATGCAGGACTTACTGACTGAGTTTACAACTGTGTTTGTGCCTCCGCAAGGACTCCCACCCCCGCGCGACACTGACCATGCTATACATCTGTAGCCCATGAGTACACCAGTCAACGTTCGGCCTTATCAGTATCCTTATTTTCAAAAGGTAGAAGTGGAACGCCAGGTTCAACAAATGTTAGACAATAATCTGATTCGCAAGAGCACCAGTCTATTTTCCTCTCCGGTGCTCCTTGTCAAAAAGAAAGACGGCACATGGCGATTTTGTGTCGATTACAAGGCCTTGAATGCAGTTACAATCAAAAATAAATTTTTGATTCCCACGGCGGATGAGTTGTTTGATGAATTAGGCACATTCTAATATTTCTCTAAGTTGGACTTATTGGCTGGCTACTATCAGATTCGGGTTAAAGCCGACGACGTTCACAAAACTGCATTTTGGACTCACGAAGGACATTACGAATTCCTTGTCATACCGTTCGGTTTAGCCAACGCACCCTCCACATTTCAGGCAACAATGAATGATCTTTTTCAGCCTTTTCTTCGCAAATTTGCTCTCATTTTTCTGGATGATATTCTTATTTACAGTAAGCATTGGCACGAACATTTAGATCATGTTCGGTTGGTTTTGCAGACGTTGCGAGACAACAAGTTTGTCGCTAAACGTAGTAAATGCACTTTTGGCCAGCAGCCCGTTGAATACTTGGGTCATATTGTCTCTCCGGAATGTCTCGCCGTGGATCCCACCAAGGTTGACGCCATTCGCAAGTGGCCAGTTCCCACTAACCTCAAGGACGTTCGAGGATTTTTGGGCATTGCGGGTTATTACCGCAGATTTATCAAGGGCTTTGCTTCCTTGGCGTCACCAATTTCTGAATTGCTGTGCAACAGACAAACTTTTGAATGGACTCCAGTAGCTCAGCAAGCGATAGATCAACTCAAACATTGTCTTTGTTCTCCCCCAATTCTTAGTCTTCCACAGTTTGATAAAGAATTTCAAATTGAAACGGATGCTTCTGGATCGGGAATAGGGGCTGTCTTGACACAAGATGGTAAGCCTCTCGCCTATTTCAGCCAAAAACTTAGCCCAAGAATGCAGAGTACGTCGACATACAGTAGAGAAATGTTTGCTATCACTCAAGCTGTTGGTAAATGGCGTCAATATCCGGTGGGTCGTCAATTTATTATACTCACGGATCAGCGCTCCTTACAGGAATTAAATCAGCAAACTATTCAAACTCTGGAGCAACAACACTGGCTATCGAAGTTAATGGGATACGACTTTGAAATTCGTTATCAACCCGGCAAGCTTAATAATGTGGCAGATGCTCTTTCTCGTGCAAATGACATTTCTCTCATGGCCTTTTCTCGCCCAATATTTAGAGTATTAGACGATATTCGCACAGCCACCGCCTACGATCCTGCTTTGGTAACTATTCGAACAGCTATCCGCGAGGGACATTCAGATTATACTGATTACACGGACCATGATGGATTGTTGTTATTTTGGGGTAAAATTCTTGTGCCCAATGAAGCTGCCCTTCGATCCTTGCTCCTGTGTGAGTTTCATAGTTCTGTGGTTGGGGGACATTCAGGAATCACTCGGACTTTTCAACGTTTGGCTGCCAACTTCTACTGGTTGGGTATGCGTAAGGTAGTTTGACGATTTGTTACCGAATGCCAAACTTTCAACGCATGAAAAGCGACAGCTTGGTACCAGCTAGGCTTTTGCAGCCTCTTCCCATTCCCAAACAGGTATTCGAAGACATTTCTTTAGACTTTATTGTAGGACTGCCAAATTCAAAGGGGAAAGAAGCTATTGTGGTTGTGGTTGATCGCCTGACCAAATACGGTCATTTCTTTGCTCTTCCTCAACACTATGACAGCAAATATATGACGCAAATTTTAGTTCAGGGGGTTGTGAAATTGCATGGTATTCCACGTACGATAGTCAGTGATCGTGATCGAATTTTTCTTAGTGATATGTGGACTGAAATGGCCAAGCTTCAGGGAACAGAATTATGTTTAAGCTCTGCTTACCACCCCCAAACAGATGGTCAAACTGAAGCGCTGAACCGTTGCCTAGAAATGTATCTCCGTTGTATGGCTGTTGACAATCCGACTAGATGGGACTCATATTTGGCTTGGGCAGAGTATTGGTACAACACTGCTTATCACACATCCGCGGGAATGACTCCATTTCGTGCACTCTATGGACGAGATCCCCCCACGCTTCTATCGTATTTGGAAGGTAGCGCTTCGAATACTCAAGTTGATCAAGCCTTGAAGGATAGAGATGAGTTACACCGTGTGTTGAAGCACAATTTGGTTCAAGCACAAAGCCGCATGAAGAATCAAGCTGATAAACATCGTCGCGAGTTAGAATTCGAAGAAGGTGCATGGGTCTATGTGCTGCTCCAACCTTATCGGCAACTGTCTTTACGCCTAAGGAAACACGACAAACTTGGCCCAAGATTCTTTGGCCCCTACCGCATTTTAAAACGCATTGGGTCTGTGGCATACAAATTGGATTTACCGAATTCGACTCGTATACATCCTGTTTTTCACGTGTCTCAACTCAGGTCCTGCAAGGGTCAACCGATGCAACAAATCACTCCACTGCCATTGTTGCTCAAGGATGTCTTACCAGTCTCTGAATCTATCAACCTTGAGGACAAGGTCATTCTTCCAGGAGGGGGCCTGTTACAGAAGGGACTGAGGCAGTGGCAAGGGATGTTGATGATACACCTGGAGAGGGGAGTAAGAACCCAAGAACGGTTAGCCAGACTACCCATGAATTACGCAGGAGCATGAGAGAGAGGAAGGCACCTAAGGCCTTAACAGATTTTGTCCGTTTCTGATAGACTTAGCATATAAATAAGACTGGTCTGTAAAGAAAAATCCATGAAAATCCTTGGAAAATTTTCTATTCTCAATCTACTATCTTCTTCTCTGTTTCTAGTTTATTTTCTCTACCTGCATCCACAACATAGTAGTTTATATAATTGAGTTTAACAAAACATTATGAAATTGTAAGACTTTGTCTAATTGGACAATGTCATGTGTAATTGAATAATATTTTGCATTATTTTAATAAGGCAAAATATTACATAATTTGGATTAATTTGTGTAATTGAGTATTGTTTTGCATGATTGAGTAATTTCTGTAATTATAGTAGTGAGTTGTGTGATTAAAGTTGATGAAATGCTTATTTAGAAAGCTAGATCTTCTTATTAAAGTTGAATTTTTTCAAATGCTATAAAAGGGAAACCAAATATTGTTTTTTAATTTTTATGATTGTAAGTTTCCATATAACATATACAAGAAATTATCTATACATATGTGAGTATTAATTGTCATTCAATATAGACAAAAGCTGAATTTGTAAGAAGAAAGCTTTACATAGTACTCCTTACTGTTATTTTTTTTCTTTGCGGGGGTATAATCAAATTTAGGTTCCTGTATAAATGTTAAATGCCACCTGAAAGGCTATGTCGGCTTCAATTTATCACACTCGGCGGCGAATATGAAAATAAGTTATGTATTCATACTTGGAGTTAGAAGTAGGATCACCTTTGAGAGTCCTCTGCAATCATGCTAGATATTTTCTCCTTTATTCTTATTCTTAATGGCTGTGTTTTTCTTTTCAGTTCACTCTTAGAAATGGCAATATGGTTTGTGTTTAGATAGTTAAACAATTTGTCCATCCGACTTTTCTCACTGTTTCTCTCTCTCCCCCATCTTTACTTTTCTCACTTTACAGCCCAGTTTTAGAGTTTTCTTCTATCTGTTTTTGCTCGATTCCGCATTTCGTCTCTTGACTTGGTCGGATTGTGAATCTCCTCTTTGTAAGCTCTTCATCGATCTAAATTTCCTTGATTTTGGCCTTGTTTAGCTTTTGTATGGTCTGATTGAAGTTCCTCTGTTTGTTTTTTTGGTACTTTTAGCTTAATGATTGTAGTGCATGCACTGTTGATGGAAATTGGATGTTGATTTGTTTATTTTTTCCGCGAAATGCTTACATTTGAAGTGTTTGTTTAGCTGAAAGTGATAATTTTGTACCCATCATCTTAGTAAAGAAGGATGAGGAAGTTAAAGTTTCATGAGAAAAAACTGTTAAAGTTTCAATAGTTATTTCTCATGTGAAAAATAAATATCAAACATGAAAATCCATTTTCAAAAATAGATTTTCATTTAACAAACATATTTTCAATTAAAAGTAAATTTTATTTTCTAAAATGAAAATAAAATATTTTATCAAACCAAACAAAACTTTAATTTTTTTATAAAATAAAAATTTAAGTATTTTTATTTTAATATTTTATGATTTAATTTAATTTTTAATTATTAAAATCAAATCATGTAAAATGGGTAGAAAAATTCAAATTTGTGTGGTAATATTCAATTAAAAATCAATTTTAATTACAACATTTAATAAAATAATAAAAGAACCGATATGTCCTTTTATGGCTTCAATCCAAAATCTTTCTAATCCTTATGATAAGAAACTTGTTAATTGAAAACATTCATCAATAAAATAAAGAGGAATTAAAAGAACCTTAGCATAACCAAAATCAGAAACATCGATCTGGTTCTATCTCATTGCAACATGCCCACCGTGGCTCAGGTGTAGCTTAAATAAACAAATCTATGTTCGAACCAATATTCCCATCTTAGCCATATAGTCAGTGCACCTATTATGATTCCATTGTATGTGTGAAAACCTTAGCTGCCATCCTCTATTACAGAGAGATTGAATCTTAGCAATATCAGTGCCATCAGTATGTCCCTCGTCACTTTCAATTTTGATTGAGTAATCATTTTTCAAAGTTACAATTTTTGCTTTAGCATGGTTTCACGTTTACAACTACAAAATGGTAGTAATACCCTTCTTATTTTCCAATCAAATCGATGACCAAAAGGAACCTTATACATCTGGAGTGTGTCTTGTATTTTCGGCAAAATAGACGGTGACATCACGACGAGAAGGTTCTGATGTTGCGACGACGTGACACATCCTGACGAGCAGCCTCCCAATATCATGACGATGCAAGAAAGTAGCCCTGAATTTTATCAACTCATTCCCGGTTCTTTTCTCTCAGTTGAACTCTGATTATTCTAGGGATATTTTAGAAGACTTTAGTAATCCTAGAATAATCACTTCAGAACAATTCATCATCTTAAGTTTGAGAGAGTTTTGAGAGTTTTTAAGGGAATTTTGGGTTTTAACTAGAGGACTTTGTTTTCAAGGTTTAAAGTTTTCTTTTTTGATTATCTCCATCTTATACTATTAGATTTTTTTCTAATTCGGTAAATTAAGTATTCTTTTTTCGTGATTTTTTGTCTTCTTCATTTAAAGAATCTGTTACACCCTATACTCAACTCGACTACTAAGTCGAACATAGGAATGCCACATTTGAGTCTATTTATGTTGAGTCCAAATTGATATTTAAAGGCAGAAAAAAGCAGCGTCCGAAGTAGTATTTCCAGAAGTACCAATTGCTTCATGCACCATTACTGAAAAGTACAAAGAAATAAAGAACAATAGAAATGTTTACATAATTCGATTTCCTTACATCTACGGAACCTTTGCCAGAAAGAATATTTATTATCTTAGCATCTTTTACAACAAGTGTTTCTAAGCTTTACAACTCACCAGTTTTGGCTTCTCACTTTTATACTAAGATCTAAACATTTACCCCTTTTAAGTTTTCTCTTGAAATCTTAGGATTCTAACCAAGTTATACACTTTATTATTACACTTCAATGCACTAACAAATACGTTACTTGCTGAACAAAATAAAGATGCAGAACCTATTTAAGTCTCTACAATATGTAGCAAAAATGGTTCGTCCAATCAATAATTCACGGTTCATCCGAATCCAGGTTCAAAGCAGACAATAATTCTCTGGTGTTTAAATCACAATGGTGGTGTTTTTCGAAGGAGATGAAGTCAAAGTATGCAGCAAGGTAGAAGGGTTCTTACTCTTAGGTTCTTACTACGAAGCAAAGATCTTACCCCCATACAAGAACATAGTTGAAGAAGAAGACCAGACTTCACCTCTGGTTGAGATAGTTTCAACCGACGAGGTCCGACCAATGCCACCTCCGGCAACAATCACAAGAGCTACTCAGGTTTTCCATTATTTGGACAGGGTGGATGCTTTTGACAACGATGGTTGGTGGGTAGGGATATTGTTTTTATTATTGTAGAAAAAACTCTTGAATAATCATAAACCTAGAGTCAAGGATAAATAAACAGATTAAAAGATACATAAAAACACACAACAAAAATGTTATTTCATTTAAAATTGAGAATACATCATCCCATTTTTATTTTCATATAATTAAAATCAACAAGCACAATGGCACAAATTATTATTTTTGCAAAGAGCATCCCTACAAAACTGTTGTGTTGTACAGAATTTAAAGCAGCTGCCATCAGGAGCCCCATCGTCTTTGCCATGCTCACATGGACCCCGATGATAATCCGTGCAACATCCATCACCAACTACACCCATATTCTCTGTAATTTCAAATGCAATAAAATTAAAAATGCACTAAAACAAGTAATTAATTAAATATTTTTATACATAAGATAACATTACATACCTATAGATAGGACGAGGATAACAATAAGAATAAACGATAAAACTTTCATTTTTGCCATTTCTTTTTTCTTTTCAAGATGATCAAATTTTCTTTGATTGAAAAAACCCATCTCGAATATGTAATTTATAGTGTTTAATTGTAATACGTTTCCTTAAATAAAAATGCAAATCATAGCCATAACTACATGTAAATAAATTTCTTAAACGGAAATTTGGCATTTACTTTCCAACTTTTATGATCCTCTCGCATGGAAAATATATATTAATTGATATTTTTGTTAATTTCTATATTTAAGGATGATTTTTCAATTTTATATTCTAAAAAGTTACTATTAAATATGTTTAAATAAATAAAAATTATAGTATTTAAATATTATATAATTGCATTTATTAAATTGATTTAAATCTTTAAATTAAAAATTTTAATTAATTAATAATTACACATATCAAATTTTTATACCGAGACATGCTTAATTTTTGACTTTTGTGATTTTTTATTTAATGAGTTATGAAAACATTTTTTTATTTTGGATAATTGAACCATATGATATTATTATATTAGATGACATGCCATCTAATTACATGTACTCAAGGGTCGGGTTTATCCGTATTTAGGTTTGAATTGGTATGTTCTAATTTATTTTGGTTAAATTGTATAAATTTATTTACATTCGTTAGTCATTTGCTGATTTATGATTATTGATTGTAAATTTTTGTATCGTTGTAACGTGTAATTTCAAAAATATAAATGTGGAGTCTATTTTATATTTTTAGAGGAACAGGCAATTTTTAGAGGAACAGGCGGTGACGTTACGATGAGGAGGATCACGATTAACTTAAAATAGTTTGTACTAGATTATGATAATACATCCAAGATGTAAGTGAAAAAAAAAATATTTATTAAAAGTTCATTTGTGTTCATCTCAGAAACGTTTTTGCTACATAAGGTGAAGAAAGAAATTCGACTGGTATTTTGACTGTGAATCGTTTTTTGGTATTGGCTTATGGTGGCTTTCTCCTTTGCATTTTTGGTTTTATTTTTTCCTATGTGTGGTTTCATTGTTTGCTCGTTTGATCTGCTGTTGTTTCTGTCTTTCCAATTTACTTGTCGTGACTTTTGTTTTTCTCCGCCTTGAGCCGTGTGCTTCAATAAATATCAATTTTCTCCGCCTTGAGCCGTGTGCTTCAATAAATATCAATCTTTTATACTAAAAAAAATCAAATTTAACTTTGATAAAAATGGTAAATTTGAAGGTTTAAAAATTATTATGAGTTAAGTCTCCTCATATGTAAGTGTTTTTTTTTAATTCTACACAAAAATAAGAAAACAAAAAAAAATTCACATAATAATATAATTTTGTGCAAATTGAATATTAGCATAGTTGGTATCGTTCATGTTGCAACAACTAGAAGGACGTAAGTTCAAACACGTTGATGTGTGCTTTATCTTCTGATTTGTAAAAAGTATAAAATTTAGTTAGAGATTTTTAGTATTGTTTTCTGAATCAGACCAAACTGGTTGTTCAGACTAGTTGCATCAGGAACCGATTAAGGTATTGGTTCAAATTTATTTTCCTACATTTACGGGGTTGGACCAAGCTCTAACACTCATTAGTTTAAACTTCTCACATTTGTACTTAAGATTTAAACATCTACCCTCTCTAAGTTTTCCCTTCAAATCGTAGGATTCTAATTAAGTTACACACTTAATTATTACGCTTCAATGCACTAAAAAATACGTTCCTCGCTGAACAAAATAAAGTTCTCTCTAGTAGAAAACCTATATAAGTCTCCACAATATATAAAAACTAGTTTAACCTTTTTTTAAACTTCTCATCCAATTGACAATTCATGGTTCAAAGGCAGTTTAATTGGATTCCCAATATAGACGATTTCTTTCTCTTATTTTGGATCAGTGTATCGATGGTTCTTGATTCAAACGATCTGACCATTTAATATGGTTCCAAAAACATTGTTCGAAAGTAATGTAATAAAATATTCAATTGGGTTATTAAATATATTAAATCAATTCATAAATTGTGTAACAATCTCTTTTAAAAAATCATTTAAAAAATATTAAAGAAATTACTTTCTAAATTTATTAAATGAATCAAATATAGATTTAAACCAGTTTTTTACAAGTGAGAAGCACAAATAATTTCTGAGTTTGGACAAAAATATAGGTCTAAAAATTGGTTTGGATAAAAATTAGGTCCATTTTTTAAATAGGTTGGGCTTTGGGTAAAGTTTTTTGCCAGTGCTTTGCCCAACCCAAATTTTCCTAATTTTTTCGTTGTTGTTTGATGTCATTTTGCTATTATATTGTTACTTATTATTATTATTATTATTTATATAGTGTCTTGTTTTATTGTCACTTTTGCTACTATTTTTGAGGCATTTGATGTATTATAATTTTTTAATTTGTTTTATATTAAAAATTAATACGAATAATTTGGATTGAGTTCGAGTTTAGCATTTTTTATTTGAGTTAGGTTTGGACAAAATTTTAGATCCATTTTTTGAGTTGAGCTAGACTTGAACCTAGAAAAAGAGTATAAAATTTTGCATTGACCCGATCCAAACCTGACCTGACTCATGATCAAGTCTAATGCATATTAACAATATGGATTTTTCTATTATTAATTAACATAGTCCCAAACAATTTAATTATAACATATAAAAATCTATAATTAATTATTTATAAAGAGAATATACAATTATAAACATACATGTATCTAAATATTTAATAAAAAAACAAAAGGTAGATTATTATTAAAAAATTAAATAAGTCGTTTTAAAATATAAGAGAAAATACTATTAAAATATAAAACAAAATTTTAAAAATTAATACTATATTAAATTTTTAATAATATTATATTATTTTAGATTACTTAATTAAAATTAATTTTGTTTAATACAAAATCTCATGTTTTTTCTGCACGAACTTCTCCATTCAACACTATTTCTCTCTCTCGTATGGCGATGTTTTTCAAAGGAGATAAAGTCGAAGTATGCAGCAAGGAAGAAGGGTTCTTGGGTTCTTACTACCAAGCTAAAATATTATCCCCGTTGAACGACAATACTCTTTATAGAGTGCAGTACAAGAACCTGGTTGAAGAAGAAGATCAGACTCGGCCTCTGGTTGAGATAGTTTCAGCCGACGAGGTCCGACCAGTGCCACCAACAGTAACCTTCACAAAAGCTACTCAGGTTTTCCATTATCTGGACTCGGTGGATGCTTTCGACAACGATGGTTGGTGGGTGGGGAAGATCACTGGGAGACAGGGATCTAAATATTGGGTTTATTTTGAAACTACCAGAGATGAGATTGCTTACCCCGTTTCTCGATTGAGACATCATCTTGAATGGCGTGATGGCCACTGGATTCTTGCCAACGACACCTTCTTCTGATATTCATCGCTGTTTCTTCATGGATTCTGTTTTTCTTTTAGTGTCTATTTGATGTAAGGACCTGTTCTCAATTTCATCTATGAATTAAGTCTTGCTTCGGCACCAAGCAATTAGCAACTTAATTAAGGAAAAAACGCTGATGTACTGTTTGAACTTAATTTTCATTAATACCAATTTTATTTTACTTATAATTAAAATCAACAAGCACAATGGCACACATTATTATTTTTGCAAAGAGCATCCCCACGAAACTGTGGTGTTGTACAGAAATATTTAAAGCAGCTGCCATCAGGAGCTTCATCGTCTTTCCCATGCTCACATGCACCACAGATGAGGACGATTGTTTAATTTTCCTCCATAATTGTAACAGAAGCGTTCTCCGCACCTATAAAATCATTCCAAAAAAAAAAAAAAAAAAGAATCATAAAGCAGTTTTCTATGTAAAAATTAAAGCCAACTGAATGCGATATTAGAGGCATGAACTGACCGGCATTTAACATGATGGCAACCAAATGATTTTCCAACCAACATCTTGCAATTAGGGCATTGCCTCCACTTCTTCCTCGTAGCCAAATCAACAAACGTATTATCTGAGCCAAGGATTTTAAGTTTCTGAAACTTGTTGCAATCCACACCTGAATGCCAAGCTACATTGCACTGCACGCTAAACACCCTCTTGCACAATGGACATCGGGATCTCTGAATGCTCTTTTCCCCATCATTCACCAACAATGCCGAGCAATCTTGATAAGGACTTTGTAGAATTTTTCAGAGGCAAGCAAAGCAGATTCACAAAGGGCTTTCCCCCACCTGTTAAACAAATCCCTTAGCAGTATCTCACTGCAAAAATCAGGGTCCAACACCCCTTCAAAATCTGTTACTGGACATTGGATTCACTCACGTTATCATCAAGCTTGGATTGAATGTACTTCACTGCGCATTCAATGCAGTAAAAATGGGAACAACCTAATGTTGAAAGAGATACCCAATGGCTTTGCCTCAACATAGATTTCACACACATAAGTTGGGATACTACCATTGTTGCTATGTTGATGAGTTTCAGAATCAAAACTCAAGAAATGACTATCTTCTTTTCCATTCATGACTGAGTTTCCTTCAACCTCCACTTACTTTCTGCATATAACATTGTTGAGAAACTTGCTCAATTTGTAGCGAATCTTGCTCAATTTCTTATTACACGAAATCGGATGAGAGATACCCATTGAGACTGGTTTTCTCAGCTGAATCAAGGCGAGAACGCGGACACAACCCTAATCAATTCTGATTTATACAAGAGATTCAAGGAGTGTGTGTATATATATATATATATGTGTGTGTGTATTGTGAAGAGAGATTTTAATAAATCAAAGATTTGCGGCAGATTTTAATTATTGTCTCCTCGTATATAGCTGAAAAGTGGCTTTAATCATATTGATGAAAGATACGGCTAATATTGTTGAATAGGATTAATACTAATTAAAATTAATTTTCTTTAATACAAAATCTCATGTAATTCGAAGAAATTACTTTAGGCGGCATAAACCCTCTATAAAACAACACTTGGTTACTTGTTTTTTCTGCACAAAGTTATCTGTTCAAAACTATTTCTCTCTAGTATGGCGATGTTTTTCCAAGGAGATGAAGTCGGGTATGTAGCAAGGAAGAAGGGTTCTTGGGTTCTTACTACCAAGCTAAAATCTTATCCCCCTTGAACAACAATACTCTTTATAGAGTGCAGAGACAAGAACACGTTGAAGAAGAAGATCGACTCGCCTCTGGTTGAGATAGTTTCAACCATTGTGGAAATAAGATTCAAAGAATTGAAGATGTCGAAGTTAAAGAGTAAAGAGAAAGTTCATGATGGTCATCGTTCGTGGTTGGAGTTGTTGAATGGTGTCGAAGAATCTACTTCCAGTGAAAACGAGAAGCTACACAAGTTAACTCAGATGGTACTGTCCAAGTTTGTAGCTCTCTAGTCACGAAGATGGAGAACAAGATGATGATTGAGAAAGAGGGTCTCAAATCCTGTCATGAAGCTAGAGTTGAAGAAGGAAAATGAGATTACTTGACCAGCAAGAAAAAGAAACAAAAGATGAGGGGCAACAGAAAGAAGAGACAGAAGATTAATGATCAGAGACAGAGACAAGATCCGGAAAAGTTTATGGAAATGGGTTTGGAACCACCTCCGGATATGCCACAAGTATTCAAGGATTGCATTCAAGACTTGGGTGGGAGTGAAATAAAGTTGGTTATTCAAAAGTTTCTTCAAGCTTGAAGATAAATCGTTTGTCAATGTCTTTGAAACAAATTAGGAGTCCATTCCTAAATGAAGATGAAGAGAGAATGCTTAATGCCAAAAGACAGGTTTTGAAATTAAGTTCTGATTTTTTATTGAAACTAGACTCGATGAAGTTTCGACCATAAAATTTTCAAAATTTTTATTTAAGCTAATTAATACATTTTAATCTTTAAATCTTCCCCTATTCTACTGCTAGATATCATTGACCTTTCTTCACTAAAAATCTATTATCTTTTAGTACAAGTATCATATTAAGATATTGTTTGTTTCCCTTGAAAATACTCATTAAGATTTTATCCATATAAATTTCATAACATAAAAATTTTTGTACAATTTATGATTATTTTTTCAAAATTAGAATAGGAAACCTGAAATCATTCTAACCATCTACAATTCCTGTAGCACCCCAAACCCGGCCCAGAAGTTATGGCCGGATCCGGCATGCCACATCAAAAACGTAAAAAAAAATTTCCATTCTAAGTCTAGAAAATCGTACTTGATGTTCAAAAGATAATTTCATTATGGGTTAAAGTGAATGGAAGCTGTGCACCAGGTAGGAAACCGGAAAAGAGGTGGTGAGTCCATCGGACTGCTTAAGTACCAAGCTCCATTCGGATCCAATCCTAGACATGCATACCGCCATTGCCACACCTTAACGTCATGGATATTTCTAGGAAACCGATTTTTAGGAAAAGTGATTAATTTTGAAAAATACTTTCATTGCGGAAGCTTTGCTTGTTGTCGTGTTATTTTGAAATCAATTGTTGTTTTTGAAAACGCGCCCTAAAGCTATCTAATTTCAACAGTTAAATATAAGTATTACCTATCTTAGTAATACATATTAAAACCATAAAAATAATTAAGCGGCCTTATTACATTTAAAAGCCCAAAAACTTGAAACGTAAATAAAAGGATGTCCAGTTCACCAGAAGAAAATCAAACTTTCAGAACGGGTGGCCACTCCGAATTCCCTCACAGCTCCAAGCCCACTATGGTTGGGGATTTCCTGCGTGGATGAAAATAAAAGGGTGAGTTTGGGGAAACTCAGTGTGTAAGGAAAACCCATTCAAAGCCCAAGTCAGCTCAAGCCTATTGGGCCTAAGCCCATTCAGTAATGAGTGTATCTGGGCCGAGCCCTTTCAGATTACAATAAACTGGGCCTTAGCCCCTTATTCAGATAATAGTATGGCCCATAGGCCCATTTCAAAATACATGCAACATCAATAACATATGCAAGCCCATTTGGGTAACAGTGGTACTGGGACAGAGTCCTTTTCAGATTACAATAAACTGGGCCTTAGCCCCTTATTCAGATAACAATATGGCCCATAGGCCCATTTCAAAATACATGCAACATCAATAACATATGCAAGCCCATTTGGGGAGACTACTCAACCCACCAACCACTACACTCCACCCGTACCAGCCATACACTCCATGTGGGAATAGCTCAACCCACCCAAATTTAACACTCCCACACATTCTTGACTTTGCTTTGCTCGCTTATCAATAAATTGAGGCAAAGCCTCCAAGAGGTGGACAAGCCACTTTCAGTACTTCCTCCGTCAATATCCCAGTCCATGCATCGATAATAACATGGCATGCAAGAAATAACAACGATCAAACATGCATTTAGGTCAATTTAACTCTAGGGGTATTTCGGTAATTTATCTCCCAGGGGTAAAACGATAAATTTTCCACTTTTAAAGGTATTTCAGTAATTTATCTATTTTAGGGTTTTTCATGCATATTCCTACCTTTCACGTACTACAGAATCACGTAACCGAGGGTTCTTACGAATTGGGCCCGTTGGCCCATCATTCCAATTTTGGCCCATTAAGCCCAAAAATATCGAGGGCACATAAATCATGCACTTTGCAGTCCAAATTTTGCAGCTTACCAAAACATTAATCGATTTACCTCACGAGCATTCGCACACATCAAAATCTACAAAATACCGGTTTTCGGCATTTTGGCTTTTCGACTTTTGCCGATCTAGACTAAGAAAGAGGGTGTTAGTTACACACATTTGCTGACGATATCTTGACGAGATCCACACACGAACCGCCTACAATTGGATTACTAACACGTTAATCTAACTATTCAAATACAAACTACGTATTAACCCCTTACAATATTCGGCCAACCACACCTACAGATCATAGTAAGCTTATAAGAAATCAATAAGCAACTCATTAACAAATTTTTGTCAATGTTTACCACATAATCATAATTTCGCTGCAAGCTGTCTTCCTAAGCAACAGTCACTAAATTATTTATAACTGGAGCTACGAAACTCCAAATCAAGTTCCGTTAATTTTCCTTGAAAATAGACTCATATATATTCTATCCATAAAATTTTCAGAATTTTTGGTTTGTCCAATCAATACCAGATTTTTCTCAAAGTTTCCCATGTTTCACTGTTTGACTAATCTGACCACTCTTCATTACGAATCAAATTTCTCATTGTACAGAATTCAAAATATGTTCTTGTTTATTTCATTAGAAACTAGACTCAATAAGCTTTAATTAAATAATTTATTCAACTTCTAATTCTTCTCCCACAATTTATGGTGATTTTCCAAAGTCACGTTACTGCTGCTGTCCCAAGCAGATTTATTACCAAATCACTCTTTCACACATACCTTGCATGCATGTTATTTAAACATGTATATCACCAATCAATCATCACATATCTATGATTTTACTTAAGTATAATCTCCATTTCATCATTTTAAAGCACAACATGTTAGCTGATTTTTCCCTTTAACATCTAAGGCACATGCATGCTCATTTGTTTGGCTCAACTTCACCTATCTTCCATTTTTCATCAAAAGAACATGAAACAACAACCATTTCCTTCATTTTAATTCATGACTAAATGCTCACAACACAACTAAAAATCAAAATATACTTCAAGAGTTAAGGTAGAATCAAGAAGAACTCATGAACCTCAAAATAGAAGCAAGGTACCAAGAACTTACCTTCAATTTTCCTCCTCCTAATGACCGAATACTCAAGAGCTTTCTCCTCTCCTTTCTCTTCTCTAACTTTCAGCTATGATGAACAAAGATGGACAAAACTTTGTTCTTTTCACCCCTTTTTCTTTTAATAAAACTTCATATTTCATCCATTTAATTCTTTAATACAAAAGACATGATATTCTTATCATGAAACATTTACCTAACCCATTATCATGAAACATTTACCTAACCCATTATCATGGAACATTTACCTAACCTATTATCATGAAACATTTACCTAACCCATTATCATGGAACATTTACCTAACCTATTATCATGAAACATTTACCTAACCCATTATCATGGAACATTTACCTAACCTATTATCAATTTGTATCAATTTGTACCATAAATTATGGATATCAAGTGTACATTTTGTCTACAACAACATGATGGTTGGCCACTTCATGTAAAATGGGAGGTTTGTCATGCAAATCCTCCTATTTTGCACTCCTATTTATTTGGCCACCTCAATTTAGCCTATAGCATTTTCAAACATTTTCACATAAGTCCTATTTCATAATTTCACTCCCTTTTCTTATGGAACAAAATTAACTAAAATTACTGGGTTCTATCTTAAGCTTGGGCCTTCTAGAGGCCCACAAACATAATTAAACCTATGCCAACATTCACAGAATTCCCAAAAATTGGGGCGTTACAACTCTACCCCCCTCAAAGAAATTTCGGCCTCGAAATTTACTCGATCCAAATAGTTGAGGGTATTGTTGACGATAGTCTCTTCTGATTCCCAAGTAGCTTCTTCCTCCCATGATTACGCCACAAGACTTTTACCAACGGAACCGACTTCCTTCTTAGAACTTTAACCTCTCGATCTAAAATTTGTATGGGTTCTTCCTCAAAGGTCAAATCAGTCCTTACTTCAATCTCCTCTCGGCACAACATGTGAGGGATCCGATCGATATTGTCTTAACATAGACACATGAAAACGTCATGGATTCTGTCTAACTCGTGGTAACTCTAATCGATACGCCATCGGCCCTACTCGCTTAAGAACTCGATAAGGCCCTATAAACCGCGGACTCAATTTGCCTTTCTTGCCGAATCTCAAGATCTTTTTCCAAGGTGAAACTTTTAAAAAAACCATATCCCCAACCGCGAACTCTATCTCTTTGCGCTTTAGGTCCGTGATACGACTTCGCTCTATCGATGCCTCTTTTAATCAATCTCTTATCAACTTAACCTTACTTTCAGATCTACCACCAACTCCGGTCCAAGCACTTGTCGCTCACCCAACTCGCTCCATCACGTAGGCGCACGACATCTCCGCCCATAAAGTGCCTCATATGGAGCCATCTCAATACTTGCTTGGTAGTCAGTATTGTATGCAAACTCCGCCAATGGCAAGTAGTCCTCCCAACTCCCACGAAAATTGATGATACAACCCTTTAACATATCCTCCAAAATCAATAACCCTCTCCGATCGTCCATCTGCTTGTGGGTGAAAGGCGATCGAAATCCAAACGTGTACCCAATGCCTCCTGCAACTTCTTCCAGAACCGAGATGTAAACCTAGGGTCTCGGTCAGAAATAATCGACACTGGCACTCCATGTAGTCGTACTATCTTTGCCACATACAACCTAGCCAACTTTTGCAGGGAGTAATCAGTACGAACTGGTATGAAATGGGCAGATTTTGTTAACCTATCCACCACTACCCACACAGAATCTTTCTTGGTGGGTGTCAAAGGTAGCCCACTCACAAAGTCCATAGTGATTCTCTCCCACTTCCACAATAGAATTTTCACGGTTGCGATAATCCGTAAGAAATTGATGTTCACTTTCACTTGTCGGCATGTCGACATTTCCCACGAACTCACATACTTCTCGTTTAAGCCCGTGCCACCAAGATAGTTCTCGCAAGTCGTGATACAACTTATTCCCTCCGGGATGCATGGCACAAAGTCCTCCATGAGCTTCCTTCAATATTGACTTTCTCAAGTCGAGTCCTTGAACACAAATTCTTCCTCGAAGCATAAAACTCCTTCAAGATTCAGTCCAAAATCCTCATTCTCACCCTTCTCAACTTGTCAAACCAAGAATCAACGAGTTATCCTTCAATTGTTTTTTTAATTTGTTCACCCAAATAGGCCTCACTTGCAATTACGCTAATGACTTCCATCATCAAACAGACTCAAACGTGCAAACAAGGCTCTCAAATCGAAACAACCTTTCGACTCAAAGCATCGACCACCACGTTAGCCTTACAGGTGGTACTCAATCGAACAATCGTAATCCTTAAGCAACTCTACCCATCTTCGTTGCCTAAGGTTTAACTCCTTCGAGTTAACAGATACTTTAGGCTCTTATGGTCTGTGTATATGATACATTTTCTCCATATAAGTAATGTCTCCAGATTTTCAACACAAAGATCACCGCCGCTAGCTCTAAGTCGTATGTAGGGTAGTTCGCTTCATGAGACTTAAGTCGCCGGGAAGCATAAGCGACCACCTTACCCTCTTGCATCAAGACACATCCTAACCCCACATGTGACGATCGTCAGATACAATGAAGTCCTTCCCAGACTCCGGTTGAATCAACACTGGTGCTTCAGTCAATACCTTTTTCAAATGGTCAAAAGCTTTTTGCTGACTCTCAGTCCAGATAAATGCTACCCCTTTCCTTAACAGTTTCGTCAATGGTGCAGCAATCAGAGAAAATCCTTCTACAAACCTTCGGTAATAGCCTGCCAAACCTAGAAAACTCCGAATTTTCGATACTGATTTTGGTGGCTTCCATCCCAGAACTACCTCAATTTTTCGAGGATCCACTCTAATTCCTTCAGCAGAAACCACATGACCTAGAAAAGCCACTTCTCGCAACCAAAATTCACACTTACTAAACTTTGCATATAGTTCCTTCTCTCTCAGCACTTGCAGCACAATACGTAGATGCTCCTCATGTTTCTCCTCGGTTTCCGAGTATACCAGAATATCATCGATGAAAACTACCACGAATCGGTCCAAGTAAGGTTGGAACACTCGATTCATTAGATCCATGAAAGCGGCAGGTGCGTTCGTCAACCCAAACGGTATAACCAGAAACTCGTAATGACCATATCGAGTCCTGAATACTGTCTTATGAATATCCACTTCCTTTACCCTTAACTGATGGTATCCAGATCGAAGGTCAATCTTGGAAAATACCGAAGCTCCTCTAAGTTGGTCAAATAAATCATCAATCCCTGGCAGAGGGTATTTGTTCTTTATCGTCAGTTTGTTCAACTGGTGGTAATCGATGCACATGCGCATTGTCCCGTCCTTTTTCTTCACAAATAGCACTGGTGCTCCCCATGGAGATACGCTTGGCCTAATGAAGCCCCTATCCAACAACTCTTGAATTTGAGCCTTTAACTCCACTAACTCCTTCAGTGCCATTCTATACGGTGCGATGGATACAGACGCCGTTCCAGGCAACAAATCTATTCCGAACTCAACTTCTCGGTTCGGAGGTAATCCTGGAAGCTCCTCCGGAAAAACATCTTGGAACTCCTTTACGGTCCTAACCTTATCCACTGTCAGTCCCTCCTCTTCTGACTGACTTACAAATGCCAAATAAACCTCACAACCTTTCCGAATCCACTTTTCGGCTCTTAATGCCGATACCACATTGGACAAATAATCCCTTCGCTCACCTATCACCATAACCTCCTCATCCTTTGTGGTCCTTAACACTATTCGTTTAGCAGTACAATCCAGGGTCGCCTTATGCTTAACAAGCTAGTCCATTCCCAAAATGAGATCAAACTCTCCGAACGGTAACTCCATCAGATCTCCAGGGAAAATCCTACCTTGAGTTTTTAAGGGTACATCCCTATACGCTTTGTCTACCCTAACCGAAAGTGACCCAAGGGACTTAGTACAGATACCCCACTCACAATCTCCTCGAGCGGTCCAAGTCATCCATAATCCGCTCTGGCCTCCAACCAATATTCCGCCACATTCGGGCTATACCGAACACGCCCTAAATATCTCCGTTCCGTTAGTCCCGAAGTCATTCAGAAATAGATCCCTGAATTTCGTTGCCCGAACTTGCTCCAGCAACCCTTTTCAGAACACGAAGCATTGCCTGTGACAGGGCATCATCCTTGGCGGCCTTATCATACGGCCCATTTTCATCCATCGGTGGTGGTCGTGCTACTCCAGTGGGTATGTATTCAGAAGACAAAGATCCAGCTTGAGTACTACCTCGGCCTCGACCACGGCCTCTTCCCCGAGTAGCTCTCGTACTCATATCAATTTATCTTGATTACGAATTTTTATGCATCAATTCAATATTCCAGTGTTTATTACAGATGTTTTATGAATCAGACAGTAATTCAAAGTTTGTTTTCGCAGAATCGAAGTCTAGCTACGCTTTGGTCTCTTATCGATTTTCCTATGGTTTCAGATCATCCTATCTAGAGTATCCTAGTAGGATTTCAAGATGAACAGATAAGTCGAAAAATATTCGAAAAATTCGAATACTTACGGACTTGAGCCGAGATTCTAATGCCACCTTCTAAAGATCTAAATTTTAAAAATCAAGTTTTTCGCATTCTTTATAAAATTTTCGCTTTCAAAAATCTTTGTTTTGTAAACCCATTCCACAGTAGAGTTGTTGCAACCTAGGCTCGATACCACTAAATGTAGCACCCCAAACCCGCCCGAAGTTATGGTTGATCCGCATGCCACATCAAAAACGTAAAAAAAAATTTCCATTCTAAGTCTAGAAAATCGTACTTGATGTTCAAAAGATAATTTCATTATGAGTTAAAGTGAATGGAAGCTGTGCACCAGGTAGGAAACCGGAAAAGAGGTGGTGAGTTCATCGGACTGCTTAAGTACCAAGCTCCATTCGGATCCAATCCTAGACATGCATACCACCATTGCCACACCTTAACGTCATGGATATTTTTAGGAAACCGATTTTTAGGAAAAGTGATTAATTTTGGAAAATACTTTCATTGCGGAAGCTTTGCTTGTTGTCGTGTTATTTTGAAATCAATTGTTGTTTTTGAAAACGCGCCCTAAAGCTATCTAATTTCAACAAGAAAATATAAGTATTACCTATCTTAGTAATACATATTAAAACCATAAAATAATTAAGCGGCCTTATTACATTTAAAAGCCCAAAACTTGAAACGTAAATAAAAGGATGTCCAGTTCACGGAAGAAAATAAAACTTTCGAACGGGTGGCCACTCCGAATTCCCTCACACTCCAAGCCCACTATGGTTGGGGATTTCTGCGTGGATGAAAATAAAAGGGTGAGTTTGGGGAAACTCGGTGTGTAAGGAAAACCCATTCAAAGCCCAAGTCACTCAAGCCTATTGGGCCTAAGCCCATTCAGTAATAATGGTATCTGGGCGAGCCCTTTTCAGATTACAATAAACCGGGCCTTAGCCCTTATTCAGATAATGTATGGCCCATAGGCCCATTTCAAAATACATGCAACATCAATAACATATGCAAGCCCATTTGGGTAATAAAGTGGTACTGGGACGAGTCCTTTTCAGATTATAATAAACCGGGCCTTAGCCCTTATTCAGATAACAAGATGGCCCATAGGCCCATTTCAAAATACATGCAACATCAAGAAACATATGCAAGCCCATTTGGGGAGACTACTCAACCCACCAACCACTACACTCCACCCGCACCAGCCATACACTCCATGTGGGAATAGCTCAACCCACCCAAATTTCAACACTCCACATTCTTGACCTTGCTTTGCTCGATTATCAATAAATTGAGGCAAAGCCTCCAAGACGTGGACAAGCCACTTTCAGTACTTCCTCCGTCAATATCCCAGTCCATGCATCGATAATAACATGGCATGCAGTAAATAACAACGATCAAACATGCATTTAGGTCAATTTAACTCTAGGGGTATTTGGTAATTTATCTCCCGAGGGTAAAACGATAAATTTTGCACTTTTAAAGGTATTTCAGTAATTTATCTATTTTAGGGTTTTTCATGCATATTCCTACCTTTCACGTACTACGTAATCACGCATCGAGGGTTCTTACGAATTGGGCCGTTGGTCTATCATTCCAATTTTGGCCCATTAAGCCCAAAAATATCGAGGGCACGTAAATCATGCACTTTGCGGTCAAATTTTGCAGCTTACCAAAAACATTAATCGATTTACCTCACAAGCATTCGCACACTTCATAAATCTACAAAATACCGGTTTTCGCATTTTGGCTTTTCGACTTTTGCCGATCTAGACTAAGAAAGAGGGTGTTAGTTACACACATTTGCTTATGACGATATCTTGATTTGAGATCCACACACGAACCGCCTACAATTGGATTACTAACACGTTAATCTAACTATTCAAATACAAACTACGATTAACCCCTTACAATATTCGCCAACCACACCTACAGATCATAGTAAGCTTATAAGAAATCAATAAGCAACTCATTAACAAATTTTTGTCAATGTTTACCACATAATCATAATTTCGCTGCAAGCTGTCTTCCTGAGCAACAGTCACTAAATTATTTATAACTGGAGCTACGAAACTCCAAATCAAGTTCCGTTAATTTTCCTTGAAAATAGACTCATATATATTCTATCCATAAAATTTTCAGAATTTTGGTTTGTCCAATCAATACCAGATTTTTCTCAAAGTTTCCCATGTTTCACTGTTTGACTAATCTGACCACTCTTCATTACGAATCAAATTTCTCATTGTACAGAATTCAAAATATGTTCTTGTTTATTTCATTAGAAACTAGACTCAATAAGCTTTAATTAAATAATTTATTCAGCTTCTAATTCTTCTCCCACAATTTATGGTGATTTTCCAAAGTCACATTACTGCTGCTGTCCCAAGCAGATTTATTACCAAATCACTCTTTCACACATACCTTGCATGCATGTTATTTAAACATGTATATCACCAATCAATCATCACATATCTATGATTTTACTTAAGTATAATCTCCATTTCATCATTTTAAAGCACAACATGTTAGCTGATTTTTCCTTTAACATCTAAGGCACATGCATGCTCATTTGTTTGGCTCAACTTCACCTATCTTCCATTTTTCATCAAAAGAACATGAAACAACAACCATTTCCTTCATTTTAATTCATGACTAAATGCTCACAACACAACTAAAAATCAAAATATACTTCAAGAGTTAAGGTAGAATCAAGAAGAACTCATGAACCTCAAAATAGAAGCAAGGTACCAAGAACTTACCTTCAATTTTCCTCCTCCTAATGACCGAATACTCAAGAGCTTTCTCCTCTCCTTTCTCTTCTCTAACTTTCAGCTATGATGAACAAAGATGGACAAAACTTTGTTCTTTTCACCCCTTTTTCTTTTAATAAAACTTCATATTTCATCCATTTAATTCTTTAATACAAAAGACATGATATTCTTATCATGAAACATTTACCTAACCCATTATCATGAAACATTTACCTAACCCATTATCATGGAACATTTACCTAACCTATTATCATGAAATATTTACCTAACCCATTATCATGGAACATTTACCTAACCTATTATCAATTTGTACCAATTTGTACCATAAATTATGGATATCAAGTGTACATTTTGTCTACAACAACATGATGGTTGGCCACTTCATGTAAAATGGGAGGTTTGTCATGCAAATCCTCCTATTTTGCACTCCTATTTATTTGGCCACCTCAATTTAGCCTATAGCATTTTCAAACATTTTCACATAAGTCCTATTTCATAATTTCACTCCCTTTTTCTTATGGAACAAAAATTAACTAAAATTACTGGGTTCTATCTTAAGCTTGGGCCTTCTAGAGGCCCACAAACATAATTAAACCTATGCCAACATTCACAGAATTCCCAAAAATTGGGGCGTTACAATTCCATTGCTTCTATATGAAACTAGGCTCCATACTATTTAATTCGAACTCTACAATTTTTTGGTGAATTTTCAAAGTGAAACCATTGCTGCTGTTCGTAACTATTTAGTGCTACTATTTACTTTTTCAATATTCTTTGTATTAATTTTCATTTAGTCACACATAACTATTTTACTTTTAATTATCATTCAATTTAATCCTTATATCTCACTTATCATCAACATATAGCTTTAAATCGAATTATCTTGGAGGGGGACTCTCTGACTGTAATAAAAAAAGCTTAAGACATCTGCAAAAGATAAATCTATTATCAGATCGATTATTCATAATATTTGTTCTATTGAGAAGAGTTTTGAAAGTGTTTCTTACCTTTTTGTTCCCTGGTGTGTAGGAGTAAAGCCAGGAGGATACTGAAGGTCTTCATTATTTTCCCCAACATTATCCATAAGACCTTTTGCCTTATCCATTCTTTCCATCAGCAATTGGGACAACTGACTCATCATCTCTCTTTGAGACTCCATCATTTGTTCCTTCATCTCCTGCTGAACCTTAACCAACTTTTCAAGCCTTTTGTCCATTGACTTGGTCTTTTTCCTTGTGCCGTAGGGATGCGTATTTGGTGTGTTTTTGTTGGTTTCCAGATTATTGAAATAATTTTTAATTAATTAGAATCTTGTTATGGCCTTTAATGCATATGATGTAATGTAATTCAAATGCATGAATGCAAAGGAGGCATCAATTTTGATTCAATTCCCTTTAGAAAACTTTAATAGAAAATAAAATTCTTTACATAAAACTGAGTTACAAATAAGACTTCGCCCTAACACTCAGAGCCTTAATTTTCCCAAGCAATGAAGCTAGTTCTTGCCCTTTATCTGACTCCAACTCATACTTCACACTTAATACGTCTGCTTGTACAGCCAAAGACTGCAAGTAATCAGCTACTTCTCGAATTTGGGTTACAGCTTCCCTCATGATGTAATCCCTGCTTCTAACTTGGTCTTGAGAGTGATGGAGCTGACCTTTCCATTGCTCCTCATTTGCCTCCAAGAACCCGATCCTCATTTCACAACTTTGCAATATGGTCTCTAATTCCTCTATTTTCCCTTTCATCTCTTCGATCTTACTTAAGCTTGCTCTCAACTTTATCACAGAATTGCGATTCCAATATAAACATAGAGGTCTCTCAAGTTCCGCTACTCTGGCTCTTAATTCGTCTTTTTCATTCTTACTCTTTGACAGATTTTTTTTCCAAGGCTTTATTCCTAGCTTAAGCTTCCTGGAACCTCTTTTCCCATTGATCGGCCCTAGTCCTTTCTTCTCAAACTTCTTGGCGCCATTGTTCCGAAGTCTTTCCTAATCTAGTAGTCCTCATTGACAGGCGTAGCTTCTTATAATCTGTCTTCAAGCTTTCCAAATCTTTCTCAACTTCATTCTTCCTTTTTCGTAACTTTTTTGCCTCTGACTTCTGAATCTCCACATTTAATTTTAGGTGCATCTTTTCTTCCTCCAGCTGCTCGATCTTTTTTCCAAGCTCAGAACTTTTCTTCTCAAAGTCTTGTTTATAATTTCCAACTCTGACGGGGCAATTTGTAACTATTCCTCCATTAGTCGAGTGCTTTCTAAACTTGGTCTAGGAATATTATCATTGACCCTTTTCCTAAACCATCTATTGTATTCAGGTGTTACCATAGAACCAACAGCCAACCTCTTCATCCAGCGTGTTTACCTCCAAGCATCAGATAATTCTCGAACCTTCTTCTTATAGTGGTCTCTTTTCTATGAGAATTCACACTGAGCTAGCTCGTAAGTCGTAGGTATGAACTGTCTTGATTTATATTGCATTAGTGCAAGAAAATGAGTATATCCAGTAGCTCTCCAAAGTCAGCCAATTACAGTTCCCACATTGATACAAAATTTCATCAGGAACCATCTAAAAAGCTCTCCACTCTATATCATCCTCCTTGAGATTTTGGAGAATTTCCATCCATTTCTCTTCTAAAATCTCGTCTCTCCTTTGCATAGCTATCTCTTCTTTTAACGGGGAGTAACCTTCAAAGAAGACCTGGTAAGAAACCTTGTTCAATTTCCAAAAATGCCCGTGAAACCATACCATCAACAGCTGTGGACATCCAATAAATTGACCCTCACCTGTCCTCTGACATATGCTTAAAGATCTAAACGTCTCGGCCAGTATTGCAGGTACAGGTGTGATTCCCTTCTCAAGATGATCGAACAAGTCCGTGACTGCCTCATCCACGTGCCTTAAAGCCTTAGGAAAAATCACCAGTCCATAGATACTTAAGCAAAGATATCAACCCTTTTTTTTCATCCGAATATGTCAAAATCAAATCTCTCAAATTCTCCCAAGGGATACATTTACTATCCCCCTTTTGTTAAATTCGTGCAGTGACCCATGGCTCGCTCATCCCAAAAAAACTCATCAGTTTCTTCGCAAAAATTGGGCCATTAAAAACCTTACATAAGCTTTGTTGACTTGAATTTTGGGACATCGCAGCAAGGTAGTATATTCCTCTACGGTGGGCACCAAGTCTACTTCTCCGAAAGTGAAACAACCATAGGCAGAATTCCAAAACTGGACCATAGCTCGGAACAAATACTTGTCAACCTCAATATCGAGCAAGTAGGATATATCATCATAGCTTTGATAGAACAATTGTTTGGTTCCCTCATCCCAACGAGCCCATATATTTTTCAACTCTTGCAACTCATTTTGTGTTACATTGATGCGAGTGAAGTTCTACAACTCTGATGTATATCCTTTTGCCAGGCTATCCTCTTTCTCTGATTGTAACTTCTCTAACCATGCACAGACGGCCGCATTATCCTCAACTTTATTAAGAAATTCATTCTCCATGTTAAACTTTCTAACTTAGTAATCGAATACAAATCAACACCTCATTTAGTATGCAATGTCATGCAAAAAACAATAAAAAAAACACAAGTTAGTATCAAATATAAGTGATAAAATATAAGCACAACAAAGATAATCATAACACTCATAAGGGCAATTACTAAGGCTTGACGCGGCTCTACCTAAGGATATCTCTTAAGGTTCACTATATGTAGCTTGGTTCTAGGGTAAAGATACCCGAACCAGCATATTCTTCAATCTTCACCCATTATACGCTCATACGGATCGAGTTCGGTTTAGGGGAATACATTTCCCTATGACCATGCGGAGATGAAAATCTCACGAAATCATAGGTACAGATGTATCCCGGAAGCAATCCACTATCCCATACGGAGGTGAAAACCTTACGAACAGCTTCTCACTCCCACTTAAAGGTATAACCACAGCGGTCATGCAATGCAATGCAATATTATTCTACAAGACCCACAATCAAACGAAAAAATGCAATCAAAAGAATCATGACTTTCGAAACAAATTTTCAATTCTTTGACAAAAGGACAGCAAATAATCAATTTTATAGCTTGACTCTCTTTGTTCAATCCCTAGTAGAGTCGCCAAGCTGTCGAAACCATTCTTTTTATTTGGAAAAAACGGTGATCGACTTTTAAAATAAAATGTGGAGTCGCCACCAATCTTTTTGCCTAGGTGTGATTGGATCACCTAATAAAACACTTTATTACATTCAAATTAATTTTGGTCTACACAAACTTAAAAATGGGTTCGAGAGCCGGTTACGTATGAGGAAGGGTTAGCACCTATTTTAAAATCTAGTCCGATTGATTTTTGACTTTCTAGAGCTCATATGCCAAAAATTATAAAAAGATATCGAAATATCTAGTCCGACGAAAAATCATACCCAGCACGGTAGGGCACGACTTCCCGAATTTCTAAATATTGGATATTGCCTTATTTTAAAATCTTTGAGTAATAAGGAAAATTGGAAATTAGCTCAAAACACATTTATTTATTTTAGAATAAGATGGAATATTTAATGTATTACAAAGAAATATTTGTAGACAAAATGAATAAACATGGGATAATATGCATACCTAAAGTACAATAAACCACAATTAACAAATCCAACAATTAAATACAACTATTTTAAGTAAAAGTGTGACCAAATTTTCAAGTATAGATGGAGAACAATTAATATTACAAATAAAACAATGAATAGATAACATGCAACAACAATAAACATGGCACAATATAAAATAATCAACAAAACATGTATATAACAAAATGGAAATTAGAAGTCAATTTGGTATAAGACAATTTCAAAATAGTAATGAGTTAGTGAATGCATAATATATAATAGATAAATTGATGAGTTGATGAATTTGAAATAATTTGTAAAAAAACTAAAGACATATATAATCATTGAAATAAATATTATATAATAAATCATTTGAATCAAATAATATGCAAAATGATTTAAAACATAAATTATTTGTAAAATATATCATGAAATTAATAATGCATTAAAACATAAATTATATATGTAATGATTTTGAAAACATAATTATGTATACAAAGAAAAACTATATGTATAAAATACATAGATTTAGTGATGTATATAGATCAAATATGTGTTCCAATGTATGCATAATAATAATTTAAATGATATATATGTGGAATTTCCTTTTAAATAACAAAGGTATATACATTAAAATATGTGAATCGATTCAAAAGCAATTATAGGTACGAAATAACATAATATTAATAATATACATTTTAACCTTATTACGAATTATATATATATATAACAATGTAAAAAAACTTTTATAAAAAATAGTATAAAAATGTGAAAATAGTATGATAAAAACAAATTTACACTGATGGCCTTTTTTTTTAAATACAATTATTATAGTTATTCAAAATCCACAAATAAGTGAACAAGAATTAAAAAATGATTGTGAAATGAATCTAAGAAAATAATAAAAAACTTAATTAAAATCAAATTAAAACAAAAGGGATAATTTACAAATAAAATAGTTAAAAAAAAGGATCAACGTGCAAGGTGTGCAAATGTACAGGGACTAGAACTGGAAATAATCTAGGTCCCAAAACGCTGCACCTTGGAGCGAACTAAAATGAAATAGCATACAAATTTTTGGGGAAAATTAAAAAACACATGGGCGCCAATGGGGGTCTGCTGAAATGCGGCGCAAAAAGTGAGGGATTAATCGTGCAAATTTCCCATTTGAAGTGTGAATGCACGGATCGGGTCTGGGTATGGGTCAACACGCGGATCTCCCCACCCTTGAACACCAGCGTTTCAATTTGTTTTAAAATTAAAAGCCATTGAAAGGAAATTTCCTTTTTTCAAGCCACCTTTATCCCATTTTCTTTTCCAATTGTAGCCAACCTTTTAACAAATATCTACAGCCTAAAATCAATCTGCTAGGGCTTCATTTAGCAGCAGTCGAACCCACCATTCAATTTGATGGTCGACGGTGCACGATCAGAGACCCGATCTTGCCCACAATCACCAATGGAAATTAGGTAAATTAATCTTTCTCCTTTTCCTCTTTGAAAAAAAACTCAAATCATGATTATTCTCTTTAAAAATAAAGCAGAAATTCAAAAGAAACAAACATTCGACCCTCGCCCCGAATCTCTATATTCGAGATATTTGGGCATTCATCGGTGTCGATTCACATACTAAAAAATCGAACCAAACAAAAAGAAAATAAATCGACCAAGAAGAAAAACTTTGAAATCACCTTTGCTATTTCGATTGCTTTTTCTCTATTCTGTGTGCGTGCTTCCATAAAAATACATGGAGGACAAGTGAGGCTTTTTATAGCCTAAATTTACAAAGAAATAGCGAAAAATAAAAAAAATTTCCTGCTGTGATCTGCATATTCTGTTATTCCATTTCTTCTCATGTATTCTTTTGCAGGAACGGCCGTACGGAGCAGCGAGGAAATGGGTCGTGGAAGCCCGACCCCCTGGCACTATTTTGTCGTATTCCAGAAGTTTCTGGAGTTCTCGGTTGTTAATTTTCTTTGGGTCCAATTGGGTCTCGGGTTTGGGTTATTAGAATCGGGTTTAGAGTTTGGGTTTATTCAATTGGGTTAAAAAAATGTATTTGGGCTGCTTTCAATTTATTTTACTATTTGGGCCTGATGGTTTGTAAAAAACTCAAACTTTATTTATTTATTTTTAATTGATTTTGGGTTTTATTGTGGACCGGGTAAATTGGGACTATTACTGTGAGCACTACGTTTTTGGGAAGCAAAGGAGAGTTCGATTCACCAGAGGAATCCATAACGCAAAAGGAATGTTAGAGTATATTCATTTTGATCTGTGGGGGCCATCAAGAGTGCCTTCGAATGGTGGAGCAAATTATATGCTAACTTTTATTAATTATTTTTCTAGAAAAATTTGAGCGTTCTTCCTAAAGCAGAAAAGCGATGTGTTTTCCGCAGTTAAGTCTTGAAAAACTATGATTAAAAAATAAACAGGAAAACAAATAAAATACCTCCGCATAGACAATAGCTTAGAGTTCTGTTCTAATGAGTTTAATTAACTGTGCAAGTCAAAAGAGATCGTGAGACACTTGACAGTTCGTCATACTCCACAGTAAAACAAAATTGCAGAACGAATGAACAGAATGATCATGGAGAAAGTTCGATGTATGTTGTCAACTGCTAACTTACCAAAGCCATTTTGGGCTGAAGCAGTCTCTACTGCATGTTTTTTGATCAACCGATCTCCATCTGTTGCCATTGAGAAAAAGACTCCACAAGAGGTATGGTCTGGTAATCCTGCTGACTATTCTGATTTAAAGATCTTTGGGTGTCTTGCGTATGCTCATGTTAATAATGAAAAATTGGAAACGAGATCCATTAAATGTGTTTTTTCTTGGTTATAAAGTTGGTGTAAAAGGGTATAAGTTATAATGTCTTGAAAATAGAAAAGTTGTGATTAGCGCAGATGTTGTTTTTGATGAAACTACTATGCTACCTAACTTATCTCTTAAATACTCTTCCAATAAAAAAAATCAAAAGCTGGTGAAGCATCAGATTAATCCAGAATCTACAACAGAGTCGACTCCTCAAGCCAGTACAGAAATTCAGAATAAAGTTGCTTCTTCACTACAATACTCTATCGCCAAAAGTAGAATTACAAGAGATGTTAAACCTCCAAATAAGTATGTCGAGGTTGATCTAGTTGCTTATACTTTAAATGTGGTTAAAGATATAGATACGAACTAAGAGCAGTCTAATTATTCTGAGGTAGTTAGCTGTGAAGACTTAGAAAAGTGGATGTTTTCTATGCAAGAGGAGATGGAATCACTCCACAAAAACAGAACATGGGATCTTGTGAAACTTCCTAAAGATAAAAAAGGCTGTTTGTTGTAAATAGGTGTTTAAAAAGAAAGAAAGGACTCTAGGAGTTAAAAAACCCAGATATAAAGCAATGCTTGTTGCAAAGGGTTATAGTCAAATTCTAGGAGTGAACTTCACGGATGTGTTCTCCCCAGTTGTGAACCATAGTTTGATTAAAGCTTTGCTTGGTATTGTGGCCATGCATGATTTAGAGCTTGAGCAGTTAGATGTAAAAACTATATTTTTGCATAGGGAACTTGAGGAGGATATTTACATGCAACAACCAGAGGGTTTTACAGTCTCAAAAAAAGAGGACTATGTTTGCTTGCTGAAAAATTCCCTTTACGATTTGAAGCAGTCTCCAAGACAGTGGTACAAGAGGTTTGATTTATTTATGACTTATCATGATTTCAAAAGAAGTAGCTTTGACAGTTGTGTTTACTTTAAGAAAAAAAATGATGGTTCTTTTGTGTATCTACTTCTTTATATTGATGACATGTTGATAGCAGTTAAAGATAAATGAGAGATAAGAAAGGTTAAAGCCCAACTAAGTGAAGAATTTGAGATGAAAGATTTGGTACCAGCAAAGAAGATACTTGGTATAGAGATTCTCAGAGATAGAAAAGTAAGTAAATTGTACCTAAGTCAGAAAGGGTACATTGAGAAATTTCTTTACAGGTTCAATATGCAGAGTGCTAATCCTGTTAGTACTCCTTTAGCAGTCCATCTCAGAATTTCATCAGCTTTGTCTCCACAATCAGATAATGAGATTGAGTACATGTCACATGTTCCATACTCTAGTGCAGTGGGAACTTTCATGTATGCTATGGTTTGTTAACATCTAAATTTATCATATGCAGTCAGTGCAATTAGCAAATACATGGAAAATCCTAGTAAAGAACATTGGAAAACAATTCAGTGGATTTTAAGATACTTACGCGATATTACTGATGTTTGCTTACAATTTGGAAGAACTAGAGATGAAGTCATTGGGTATGTTGATGCTGATTTTGCTGAAGACCTTGATAAAAAAAAAATCTCTCATAGGTTATGTCTTTACAATCAAAGGTTGTGCAATCAGTTGGAAAGCTACTTTACAAACTACAGTCGCTTTGTCTACCATTGAAACTGAGTATATGACAATTACTAAGGCTTCTAAAAAAGCTATTTAGTTGAAGGGACTCTTTAGTGAACTCAATGAAGACCTTCAAATCACTACAGCATTTTGTGACAATTAGAGTGCTATCTTCCTTACAAAAGATCAAATGTTTCATGAGAGAACAAAACACATTGATGTTCGGTATCATTTTGTTCGCGATATTATTGCTAATGGTGATATTGTTGTAAACTAAATTAGTACTCATGAAAATCTTGCAGATAAGATGACTAAGTCACTTCCTATAACCAAGTTTAAGCATTGCTTAGACTTGGTTGGTGTTCATTATTGAAGTTAAATCCTTAAGGGGTTTTATGGAAGAGGTGGAGAACTTGTTCGTTGACAGTTCGCGATGAAAAACTTGTTCATTGAGAATTCGTGTCAAGGTGGTGATTGTTAGAATTAAGTGATCCGAACCCTTATTTAAATAAAATACAGTGGTAAAATAAAATAAAAGTAAAATCCCTATAGAACTACACTTCTTTTATTTTATTTTAGAATAAGGTTTTTAAACCTTATTAAACTCCATCTATTTGGTATTAATTAGAATAAGGTGTTTCAATCTTACTACACTCCTATTAGAATATGGTTTTACAAGCCTATAAATAGATATAGTCTACTCTTGTAATTATTTGAATTTGACATAGTGAAATTTCTTCTCCTCTGTCCGTGGCTTTTTCCTAAAAGGGTTTCCACATAAAATCTGCGTGTTCTTTATTTTTATTTTCTTTGCGATATATATTGTCATTACCGACATTCTATTATTTTTATAGTTGTTGAGGAGATACCTTTAGTTACATGTTGTAGCATAAAATATCTTCTCTTTTCATGCACAGTATCAAAAATTGCATATGTAATGTTCTCTTTGCTCATCAGTTTTTCTTAGACTCTAAGGAAAGAAACAACATTGAGTACAACATAGAAGCATCAGCCTAGAGCCATTGGATTTTATGCATGAGCATTGATGGTTCTGTCTTGAGAAGACAAATTAACTCGAAAGTTGACACAACATAACTCTTCAATCTTGATTTTATTGAACAATTCAGCTCAGTCATTCAAAGGAAGATCAACAATCTCCCATTATAAACAATACAAGCTTCAACTCTCTCTAACATGTGGTACTAATTCTTAAAATCCAATCAAGAAACCCAAAAAAATCAAAATCAAGTTCAAACCCTTAATATTATTGACTAAAACTATACATACCTCAAAATAGTATTACCTTTCCAGCAACACGTCAGGCACTAGTCTTCCCTCCTCTGTTTTCACCATTAATAGCATTGGCCACTACTAATGAAATCCCTTTCAAATCTTCAACACTTGCAACACTCTTTTTTAACATCATCATCCTTCACTTCTTCTCACCTACATTTGCAGATTTATTCCCCCTCGAATTTAATGGCCACACCCCATTCTCTCTTGTCCAGTTCTTCCTCGATGTTGGTGGTGGTGTTAATTCTATCCCACTCCTAACTGCTGGCTTTCGATTTTCTTTTCTTAAAGTGGCAGAAAAAGCAGACGCTGATTGAGCCAAAACAAAAGACCCTTTCCTCGAAACCCCCACACTTGAACTAAACTTCACTTGTTTCTTCGTTAGCGTTTGTTTAAGCTTGATTTCTTCCTTTTCTTGTTGCATCATCCCACTCTTCATTGTCAGCTTTGTTTCTTTTAGCTCTGCATAAGTTCCATATATAGGACCCCTTTCCATTATAGAACTCTCTGTTGTAAACCTTAAGGAATTGGGTTACCGGGGCTTGAATTATGCGAAAGAATGAGAAAAATAGGGTTAAGAACATGGAGCAGAGACTCTAGAGAAGTAGGGTTTGGTTCAGGGGTTTGCTGCAAAGGTTCACTGATAGTTACTAAACTAACTATAATTACGACAAAGGCAAGCACACCTATTGAAAAATAGTATAACTATGGTGAGTAGGGAATATCGTATCCACAAGGACTAAAAGTATTAGTAATTACTGTTTTTCTATTATTTAGCCAAAAAGTTAATGAGATTGATTTTAATCTAAAATTAACTAAACTAATTTACTAAGAACGCAACAGAGATTGAATTGGGAAAATAAACGAATATAAGCAATGAGATAGACAATACCTAGGAAAGAATCCAGTTAGACTTCACCTATTATTTTGAATATGATTTAAATGATTTATTCACTTGTGCCTTGATCCGTAGAAATCCCTAAATTATGTTAATATCTCTTTCAAGAGTAGGAACAACTGATTCTAGGTTGATTAATTGAAATCTATTTCTAATTAAAACCCCTATTGTCGCATTAACTCGATTTATGGATTCCCTATTAGATTTGACTCTAATATGGTAGATTTATGTTGTCCTATTTTTAGGATTGCATGCAACTCCACTCAATTATGCTAGATCTACTCTTAAACAGGGACTTTTGCGCCACTGTAATAAGCACATTTAACATGAATCAATATCCTAAAAATATTAAAACATGAAATAAGCATACATAATTATGAATAAGAATCAAGTATTTATCATGTAAATCAGAAATCAAATAATAAGATTCATCATAGGCTTCATCTTTCCTAGGTATCTAGGAAATTTAGTTCATAATCTGGGATGGAAACATCTCAAAATTAGGATAACAACAAGACATAAAGAAACCTAATAAAACTTCGAAGGAAATTGAATGGAGATCTTTGATGTTGAGGGAGATCCGCTTCTGAGTTGATTCCGATGGCATTCTTCAAGTAATTTCTTTATTCTTCTCTGCGTGTCCTCTTAGTCTTCTTCTACTATGTATTTATAGACTTTAGAATGCTCAGAAAAGCTAAAAATTGGGGTTTTCCACGTGTTTGGGAAACAAGGTGCGAAATCGACACGGGTTGGCACATGGGCGTGTGGCTAGCCCGTGTGGCTCACACGGGTGTGTGGCCAGCCCGTGTGGATCCTGGAATCAGCTCTTTTTTCCGGATTTTGGCTCGTTTTTCACTCATTTCACTCTCTTATGCTCACCTAAGTATAGAAATATGAATTTAAAGGATTAGGAGCATCAAATTCACTAATTCACATAATAAATCATCCAAAAACGCATCAAGAATGTGATTAAAAATATGTTACTTTTATGGCTTATCATTCACCTGTCTCTGCCATTTTTAACTGAAACTTGAAGGTTCACTCTGTTTAATGGAAGGCATTTTGTTTTTAAGTTTGATATTAAAAAGTGATTTGAAACTCTGCAGCAGTTTAATTGAAAAACAAAAAGGAAAGAATGAAATTTTTTTTTTGCCTTTTTTCACTTTTACTTAATTAATTTATTGAATTTTTTGTTTAAAGAGAACTTACAATATTTATTGATATAAATTGGATTAATAGGTTAAATTAGTTAATTTAATTAAAATAATTTTAATATTAAATAATTAATAAATAGTAATGAAAAACATACATCTAACTTAATGTGAATATAAATTTTCATATTTTTTCGAAAAAGGTGTGAAACTGTATCCATATTTTTAATCAATTTCTTTTCATTTTATACATCATAATCAATCAAATTAAAATTGAATTAATTTTTTAAGCAATAGTTTAATAAATTTTATCTTTGATATTGTACTAATAACATAAAGATTGTATCCTTACAAATATTGTGAGCAGCACACTCATGATTTTATATAATGTCTCGATGTATGAACAGATAAATTATAATCATTAAAAAACTTTTATTGAACTTAGTGACTAAGAGATGTTCATCCATAGAATCCGTCTGAGTTTAAATCTCTTGAAAATAAGTGATAAACTTTTATTTTAACAGCTCCCTTAACCTTTTAAACCAACTATCTAGAAGTTCATTGATGATAAAACCATAATATATATATATATATATATATGTATTATTTGCATTATCAACACAATGGTATAACACCTCCCATTCCCCTAAATCAAAATCAACGATTGATTTGTTATAACATTGACAAAAAAATTCCTTTACCAAGTTCATCTGATCTTTTTTTTTTTAAAAAAAAGTGGATATTTATAAATTATTAGAGTTTATTTTGTTTACATTTGAAGGCTTAAATAGTGGAGAAAACAAAGGGTATGGAAGAGGCAGTTTCATTCACTCTACTGTCTTATGGCCATCTTACAACAAGCCCCATGGACTAAGTCCAAAAACGACAGGATTACAAAATGCAGAATCAGATTATAATTTTTATCATTTTTTAAGCAAGAAAATAAATTAAAATTTGGCGACTTTGGATGAGCCAATCCAAGACCTGCCTTCCCCCTTTATTCAACACTCACCAAACACATGAACTAATGCAGATGTAAGAATATAAAGAAGAGATGCTGCTAAAAGGGTAAAATTTTATCAAATAGAGGGAAAAGGAAAGGAAAAGATAAGGAAGGGTTGATTAAAAATGGTCTATACATGCATTACATACTGACAACATCATCCATGGCATGTAATGGTCAAACTTTGGTGATGCTTGTACTTCTTTCCTCACTGCCTTAACTCCTTGTTCCAATGATTCATCAATCTCTCAAAAATACCAACCATTAAACTCTTCACTTTCATCTCTCAAATAATAGGAATACCCCGTATTCAAAACTCTCCCCTGTTCTTCATCAACCAACCTTCAATGTTGTACATGTAATTAATGAGAAAGACAAGAGGCAACTAAATACCTGATTTCGCTCTGCAAGATTGAACTTCTGCAGAAGATAAGCTTTTATCCTAACCAAGGATATTACATTCCATATCCAATGGTAAGACAACCAATTGGAACTCAATTATCATTTACACCACAACCGGTAAGTCAATTACCTTGATCTCAATATCCAAATTCAGCATACCAAGTCAGTTATGCTGAAATCATACAAGGATCAGAAAAATTTGGTGCATCAGAAAAATTGTTGAAACCACAACAAATTTAGGAAATAAAATATTTTTATAATTCAGGCTTATAATCAGAATTATATAATTTTATTAATGAAATATGGAAAACCCATATTACTAAGCAAAGAGCTAGTTTTAGGAGAGCTCTTACTAAACTTTCACAATTTTTAGTTGAAAAAACAACTAAAGAACAAGAAGCTCATGTTTTATTATTAAAATCTATTTTATATCTAGATTGGGAAGAACTAGAAATTAGTTATTTAGATATTAAGGAGATAAATAATCATCTTGATAAATTTCAGTATTTTATTAATAAGGGAACAAATAACCCGGTTATAAATAAAATGTTTAGGTTATGTTTATATAATAAGGCTAGGAATATTCTGCGTATAGAAATATTTACGAAAATAAATGGAGCTATTTGCAACCAGCAAGCTCAATTTCAAAAAGCTTTTTCAGAATACTTTCTATAAGCTTATGTTTTCACAAACGATTTAAATGAAAAATTCCCTACTATAAAATTTAGACTTGATCATGAGCCATTTGATATAAGCAGTATTGAATGGGGCTTTGTTAAAGAAATAACATTTCAAATTTTTTCTTTCCATTTATTAAAAGATTTTTCCTACATTTATTAAAACAATGTTATTCCGTATGGTATATGAAGATGATTATTATTATTATTTTCATCTTGAAATCAATAGTCTTATTGGTATAGCTGAAAAAGAAAAATTTTATCAGCCATATCAAATTTGGATCATTAAAAAAATGATTGGAGATCCCAACCTTTCAGCAGCTAAAGAGGAGAAAGAACACTTGACAAAAAATATTGACAAGTGTTATAATAATCCTAGTTATTATCGGATCCAAGCAGGAATAGATTTAATGACTGTCGAAATCTTTTTTTATCGACTTTTAATTTAAAAAATGAAAAATGGAGTCACCACCAATCACTTTCAGGAGGTGTGATCGAGTCACCTCGTAATCTGATCATTTTAATAAGAGGTTTGATTTACTAAAATAATGTTTTTCGGTCTACAAAATTCAGAAAATAGGTTCGGGAGTTGGTTACGCATGAGGAAGAATTAGCACACTCGTTTCACCCAAAATTGGTACCTAATTGATTACTTGATGTCTTTAGTGTCAAAAATTAAAAATTTGAAGAGAACTTAAAACACGATCCCTTATTAAGACATTACTAAACTAAATTAATTTTCACGAAAAGGAGCTTATTTCATGTTAATCGAGAAGAAAGGATCATGTCCCGTAAGTTAAGGCACAATGCCTTAGATCCTCGAGAACAAGAATGAATGCCATTTGATCATCACTTAAATCTCATTTTTCTTTTTATAATAGATATTCGACTATTTTGGTTTTAAAAAGAAGTTGTATTGCGTAAGTTAGGAACACGACTATTTTAATTCCAAGAATAATGAACATTGCCTTGATTTAAAAATTTTCTTTTTTTATGCATATTGAAAAACGAACATAACATTTGAAGAAAGTGTATTTAGCTTATTCGGCCATAGTATATAAACGAGTAAATATATTTGAACACGGTTCATGACATGGTTGTAGCAATAATAAAATTAAATGATGATATATAGAAAATAAAATATTGTACTAGTGAATGACAATAATATAAATATAATATAAAACCAATTCATAATAATGACGATAATAATGTCATATTTGCTATTGTAATACCAACATAAAAAATCAAGAAAAATAAATAACAACAACAACAAAAATAATAATAGTAATAAAATGTACAAATAAAAGAATAAAGAACAATATAAATTTTAAATACAAAAGAGTAAAGAAATAAATAAATGAATGAATACATAAATAAATAAATAAATAAATAAAAATAAAATAATATACCTATAAAAATCTATAAGGGTTGAGATTAAATGGATAAAGGATTAAATCGAAATTAAAATGAAATTAAGAGCCTAAAATAAAATAAATGAATAAATATAAGAAGGACTAAATCAAAACTTAAGTGGAATTTTGGGGGCAAATCGGGATAAAATAAATAATAAATGGGCTAAAATATGAAACGTGCAAAAAGTAGGGACCAATTGGGAAAATATTCCCAGGCCCATTAAACGCTCCATTTTTGGCAAATCAAAGGACTAAATTGGAAATAATTTAAAATTAAAAGGTATAATCTAAAAAAGAAAAAAATAACGAAATTAGGATCGAATTAAAAAAGGGTCCAAAAGCTGAAGGACCAAGGTCGAAAATAGACCATTATTGAAATAAGCCTAAACTGAAAAGTAAAATAAGACTAAACTGAAATAAGCCGCAAAAGCGAAAGGACCAAAGGTGCAAATATCCCCCCAAAAAAACATGGGATCCTAGGGGTGGTTCAAGTCGGATCTCGGGTTGCGTCAAAATGACGCCGTTTTGGGCATCTGAGACCAGTCTCAAAGCGGCACCGTTTTGGAAGCATATACAAGTAAAAAAATTTTCAAAAAATTCATTTCAAACCCCAATTTTAAAAAAAAACCTTGAAAACTCTTTTTTTCTCTAAAATAGTCTTCAGGCTAGCCTTCTAGTTCGACGAACCCCCTACGACTATTGCCGGCAATGGCTCCGTAGTTCCCGATGGCCAAAAAACCTAGAAACCCTTTTTTTTAGCCTCTTTTTTTTTTTTTAAAAAGATACTTTTAAACACTTTTTCGCCCTGATCTCGAAGGCAAAGCCTTCTATTTGCAAAAAGACAAAAAATTTTGATACCCTTGTTCCGTCGAACCCAAACCGAACCCTAATGGGTTCTGGGTTTTTTTTGAAGCCGGAGAAGACCTCCGACAACGGAGGGAGATGAAGCGTCCTAGGTAAAAAACAAATATTTTTTTTGTTTTATTAGTTTTTTCGAAATAAAAAAAATAAAAGAGGCATAAAAATCATCTTTGTTTTTCTTTCAACGTTTTTGTTCTTTTTTTTTCTATTTTTTGATTTCTTCGTGTCCAAAAAAAAAACATTTTGAATCTGGCCTTTAGAGCTGATTTACATATTTTCTACTGTTTGCTTTCGTTGTTTCTGCATTTGCTGTCCTTTTTTCATTTTTTGCAAGTGGCCCTAGAGTCAACGATGGGATGGACCCAGTTGACGATGGCAAACCTCGAGGCGCGAGCATGTTGACTCGGGGGGCGTGTCGCGCCAGGCTAGGGTTCTTTTTTTTTTTTCTGAAAACTATTTAAGTTTTAGGGTTATCGGGCCATTAGGGTTTTCATTGATTTTGGCCATTTGGGTTTGCAAACTTGGGCCTAATTTTTTTGTAAATGGACTATTGTTTATTTGGTTTTATGTCTTTTATTATTTTTGGTTTATGGTGGGCCGGATAAAATTGGCCCATTACAATGACCAAAGCCCAATATTTACTTCAACAAAAAACTTATAGCTTCTGGACTAATGGAATATTGTAATATGATACTGGAGTTGGATACACACAGGATGATAGAAATAAAGAATCCGTTCAACTATTAAAAAAGATAGTTGACATGGAAATTGATGATTTTTCATCACACATATTAGAAGAAATCAAGAATAAGTGGGAAAATTGAAACTCACCAAGACTATCAATCAATTTATTACATCTAGATGAAATTGAGGAAATGAATCTAGATAATATATATTTAGGAAGTATAAAAGCCAATTGGAAAAAAACCAATAAAAATATCATGGAAGCAACATAGGAAAACAACATCCATGTCTAGACAAAAAAGGAAGCAACTTGGGAAAGCAACATCCAACATCCATGTTTAGACAAAAAAGGAAGCAACGTGGAAGCAAATGTGTTGTTGGTGGCCGAGATAAATTTTCTAGTTTGACTGCATTTAATGATATTTCTATGGAGGATAAAGATAGTCCTGTTTCAAGCATATATGAATCTGAATCTAAATGTTGTTCTTAAAAATATAATGTATTTTATCATTACACTTAACATAATTTATTGGTAAAAAACTACTTCGATTTATTGAAGAATGCTATTTAAGCAATCCAAATCTTATAAATCTTGATATATCATTTCTCTAGATTCTTCTTTAAGATGGCTAGAGAAGAAAACTATCGACATTTGTAAGTAACGGTAAAAGGTCATAAAATTGTTCTAAAACAGGTATGGTGAATATAAAAAACAAAGTAATGATCAACCAATCCCAGCATATTAAAATCAAAGATTCACAATTTTTTGTGTTGCTTCAAGGAGCATAATGGAGAAGAAGATGAAACGTACAAAGCATTTTGACAGGGAACTTGTCATCATCTGTCAAACATAGCAAATAAAAAATGTAGAGAATATAATGAGTAACAGAATATAAACATACTAGAAAAAAAAGAAGTCTATCTAATTTGAATAATGTTTTGAATAATGTAGAGAATATAATGAGTATCACAATATAATCAGTCAACTTCGTTTATCTCTTTATTTGTTTGTAATTTAGTGGTATATCTTGTGACTGCAATCCACAACTATTGCCTAATATTGAGCTTCGTGAAGCAAATGGAACACGAATCACTGCAAGCATATTGAGCTTCATTATGGATAATAAAGCAGTCTAATATATTTTATATGCGAGGAAACAAAAAGTAGAAAAAAGGCCTCCTGTTAACAGGATCAAATTGTCTGAAAATACAAAGAATGCTTTGTAACAGGCCCAATTCGCCCGGGCCAGACAAAACCAACCAAAAACAAAACAAACAAATAAATAATAAAATCCATTAAGGTCTAGTCCATTTACAACCAATATCAAATCCAATACAAGTCTAAATACAAAAAATAAAACTTAGCCTAGAAATACAATACTCGATGGCACAACAATAGAAACAGGCCCAAAGGGCCCAAAACCAAACATTCTCAGCCAAAGAGTGAAAACCCTAGCTGCTAGGCGTGCCGTTGCTCCCATGTATGACCTCCAGGGCACCTTCGTAACCCTCCGCGCCCCACCGCACGCCACGTACCTACAAGGACAAAAAGTACGACAGCAAAATAGCAAAAAACGAGCAAATTTTGTATTTGCTTCTTTATTTTCTTTCGGCTATAAAAAGCCAAAAATGTTCAATGTATAGGTTCCTTTTTAACTACTCACGAACAGAGAGAATACGAAATCAATACAAAATATATACAGAGATTCAGAGAAAACACAAAAAAATATAAAAAAGGTGATTGATTCTTTTCGTATTTTTTTCTTTTTTTTTGAAAGCAAATACGTAAAAAATGGGAGATTTTTACCCATTGTTCGGTCTTGGTGTTATCGGTGTTCGCTTCTCTGGTCTGAAGGCTGTCTGATCCCTAGGGATCCGGTTGAAGCCACGGCGAAGGAGGCCAAGAGTCAAAAGTTTTTGTTGTTTTAAGAGTTTTGGGGGGTTTGGTTTTGAAATTTTTGGGTCCTAAATCTATTTCTACATGAAAAAGGGCCTAGACTAGGCCTCGGGTGTCTCTTCGGCCATCGTCGACGGTGGAGCCACGACGGAGAGATGACGGTTCCCTATGGCCGGAGCAAAAAAAAAAAAACCCCAACAAAGAAAACAAGAAGCTTTTTGAGTTTTTTTTTTAAATTTCGGCTGAAATGAGTTTTTTTTTTAAATTATGTTTATATAGCAAGAAGAAACGGTGCCGTTTTGAAGATTAATTTTAGAGGCCAAAACGACATCGTTTTGGCCTTTAAAACATGACCCGATCCTTTGCCTGCAGGATCGTGTGTTTCTGCTGTCGTTTTGGCCTCTGAAACATGACCCGACCCGTTGCCCGCAGGATCCTCATGTTTCTGCTGTGAATGGGCTATTTGCGCTTTGTCCCCCTCCGCCTTTTCTAACCTGTTTAATTCAGTCTTATTTCCCTTTTTTATTTTTTAAAATTTTACCCAGAATGCTATTTTATTTCATTTTGGTCTCCGAAGGAACGACGCTGTTTTAAGGGGCAAGGGACAATTTCCTATTTAGCCCTCGTATCTTCGTGCGCATTTCGTCAGGCCTTGTCTTTTTTTTGTTTAAATTCTGCCCTTTAATTTTAATTTAATTTCAATTTGATCCAGGGTTTATTTAACTTCAAATTCTTTTTTACAAACGGTTTTGTTTGTTGTTTTTTATTCTTTTTATTTTTTAGTCCTTTTTTTCAAATGCCCTGTTTATTTATTTTATTTACTTAATATTTCCTTTATTTCATTTTCGCATTTCTTATTTACTATTTTCATTCATTATTTTTATTTATTGTGTTTATTTATCTTATTTAGTTTGTTTTATTCTACTTATTTACTACTTTCAATATAATTCAAAATTATTATCATTATTATGGTTGTTACTCATATTATTAGTATTATTATCATTGTTTCCTAGATTATCATTTGTATCACCATTCTTGTTTTTGTTCATGCTTGTTAATGTTATGATTCATTAATGTCAATGCCATGTGTTAATTTTTTATTATGCAATGTTATGTCGAATGTATGATGCACTATCATCACTAGTCACATATGACCTCTTTACGTGCTAAACAGTTTCTTTTTAAGCGTAATCAATTAAACGAATATCTTTTCAAATATATCATTAATTTCTTTTTTCTTTTACCCAAACCTTTTTTTAAATTGGAAATATTTCGCATTTAGAAAATTCGTAAAAAAAATAGTACCCTAATTTACGGGGTCTCGATTTTCTTGTTAAATCTAAATAGCCAAATATCCCTTCAAATTTCGAAGTACATGAATTTTTTTTAATAAAAAATGAAGGCAATATTTCGTTTTTAGAAACTTGAGAATGTCAAGCCCTAGCTTATGGGGTTTCAAATTTTCTCGTTGGATCTAAACAACCGAATAACCTTCTAAAAGCCAAAATACAACTTTCAAAACAAAGCGATTAAAAGGCAAACTTATTTTCGAGTATTCAAATGTCGTGTCCTAACTCACTGGAGATGACATTTTATTATCTCGAAACGAGTGGGTCTTTAATATTCATTTCGATTTATTCAAATAATTTTTTTTAATAAAATTAGCATTCATGCAAAGAGGGGCCGTATTTTCAACTCTTTTCGAGTTTTCGACTTTCAACACCAAGACATTAATTAATCGACTAGGTACCAATTTTGGAGCGTTACAAGGATGCTAATCCTTCGCACGTAATCGACTCCCGAACCCATTTTTTTGGATTTTCGTAGCCTAAGAAACATTGTTTTAACAATCACTGGACAAGACTCCACTATAATGAATCGTAGACAAGGGAATATGCTAATGATCTTGCTATTATCTGTTACTACTTCCTCAACCATTGTAATTGAACCCTCTTCTTTGATGACTTGTTCCAAATTACCGCATCTCTTGATTTCCAATTGCTGGAGTTGCCCCAAGCCAAAAGTCATTGAGAGGTTAAAAATGTATCTCAAATTGTTGGAATCACAAATCTCCAGAAATACAAGAGTTGTAAAATCCAACATTTCTTGAGGATTTCTACTCCATATGTCTACCAACTCCGGAAACTCTGACAACTTCAAATGCTTTAAACCTTAGTATCCAACCTAAGAAGCAACATATAAAAAAGTTAAACTTTCATACCAACATATTTAACAAAGGCCCCACAATGCTATTGAGAAAATAAATTACTCAAATCATAATTAAATGTATATATATCTTTCAATTAATTTTTAAATCAATACCAGCTCTTGGTATAATTGCTCCACGGTAGCATTAAGATCACCAGCCCAACGCCCCCTAAAATCTGTTTGTGTAAATTGCACTTTTTGCAGCTTTGGTGTGGTTAGCTCTCCTTGATTGAAGTTCTTCATTCTAGGGCACTGGCTCAAAGTAACTTGTTCCAAGGAGGGAAACCTTAAGGTGTAATTCCTTAAACAAAAGCTCGTGAGGCTTTGTAAACAATGAAGCTCCAAACGTTTCAGCGCTATGAAAACAATCTCGTATGACGTTTCATCTCCGTCACTTGCAACTACTCTTATCCTTTCACATTCTCTTATCCTCAATGTAACAAGGCACTCCAAACTTAGGGCTTTCGAAGATGTTATCAGCTCTAACATCTCATTGCAATCGAATACATCTAAAGTTGTAAGATTTTCAGAAAATGAAAAATCTAATCCTAAATTAATCAAATTGTCACATTTCTGAACTTCAAGACATTCGAGACTCGCACAAATATGGCCAAGCTGTTGGAACAAAGTCAGCAGCAACACACAAACAACTATGAATTTGCTTAAGAACTAAAATGAAACCGAGAGCAAAAGTGAAAAATGAACTTGAGCAAAAACTTGGATGAATAATCAGCAGCACACTTCATTCATTGATAATGAAGACTAAATACAAAGTTTTTCAAGTCAAATGACTATTACCTAATGATTTAACTACTCCCACTAATTTACTAATACAAATTTGAATTACAAAACAAGTAAGCTGACATATCAGCTACTACATCAACTTCAAATCAGAGACAAATCCTACTAACTTTGACAACAAGTTACAAAGTAACTAAACTAAGTTACATTGAAACAAAATAATCAAAATGAACAGATCTTGCTGCAAATCTTGCTGCTATACTTGGTTCTGCTCCAATGCTGGTCTGTTTGCAAAGTTGCTGGCCACATGTTGCATTGCAGGCCAATGCTCAACACAAGCGAGGAGTCTTGATTCCATAGATGTCTTATGTTATTAACCACATCCAATCTTAAGTTCTTGACTTTTGGAATCGTGATGATCATGTCTTTATCTTCACATGCATCATTTTCGAAAGAAGTTAGCTCTTTGAAACTGCAACAACCTAGCTCAAGACTGTCCAAATTTTAAAACCTTCTAAGGACAGAAACGAGGAAAACAACTGATACATCAAAGTAGACAGAAATCCGAATAAATTTTATATTGCAGAATAAGTCGGACTCATAGTGGCCATCACTTATCATCTTAATACAACCACCAGTAAATGAAACCTCCTCCAATTGGGGGATAACCTAAGAAGCAACAAGTAAGAACAATGAGTACCATAAGGTATTAGATTTAGAATTCATCTAAATAGAAACACATAACACAAAAGAATAGCTATAACACATAATATAAGCCCATAAATGAACGATGAAATCAATAGTTTGAAGTGATGTGTATTTCTAGTTTTAATTTTTATATTAAAAATATGCATGTTAGATTTTTATTCTGAAAATGCAATAGAATTTATATTTAGGTAAAGAGTTACAAAGAATTTGTTACTAAAATAAAATTTACAGCAGTTAGAGATTATCGGTTAGATGGCGAAAAATTTAGATTCAATGATTATTTTAGCTCTTTTACATTTTCAAATGAATAATTGGATGTATTAATTGAGATGTACTAAATGATTTAAATTCAATTTATAAACATTGCGAAAAAGGTGTGTCAGTTCATACCTTTTCAAAGAGGAAAAGTGAATGTTGGATTTGGGATTCTTCATGCCCAAATATCTTAATCCTCCCACACCCAGCCATCCTCAATTGCTTTAATGTAGAACATGTTGTTCTATGCATTCCTAGGTAGAAGCATGTTAGGTATGGTAGATAACAAAGCATAAGGAAGGACAACTGATCAAATTCAAACCAAATTTTCTGTTCGTCTGATCCTTCAACATTCTTTGAAACAATCTCCCCCAACCCACACCTTTCAATAATAAGTGTTTCAAGTTGCTGAAGACCTTTGGCAATTGAAAATGGAAACAAAGTTTTCAAGCTCCAACATTCTCGAATGCATACTTGTTGTAGACTTTCAAATGAAATATTTCCTTTGTGATACTTGGTCCAAACATGCTTCAACCTTGGTAGGCAAACAAGATTCAATTCTCTTAATTGATTGTCTACCACATACGTTTGTTGAATATCTAACCCTTGCACTTGGAGTTGAAACACTTCTTCTAGTGAAGCACAATCAATCACTATTAGTTTCTCCAATCTTTAGAAAACTCCCAAAAGAAGAGGTGGAAAGATGTTCAACAACACATCGCATTCCTTAACAGTCAACTCTTTTAGCATAAAAAATGAATTCTTATGAAGTTTGCTATGCCATATCTTCTTTGCGTTCCTCAAATGGGAGATTGTGATTTTCTCCAAATTAGGAAAAGCAACCTGCATAATGATACAAAGAGATAATTACAATTAGAAATAAATTATATAAAATGTTACCACATGGATGCTTAGGTGAAGGCATCTATAAATCATATAATTAAGACAATTGAAATCATTGGTCGTATGAGAAGAACCTAAATGAATTTAATATAAAATTATCTTCACTTGACTTTTTGTATGTAACTACTTACAAATACACACACTAATTTTAATATCACATGTATTGCACATGATTTTATATATTTAATTTTTATATAATGCATTTTTAATTATTATAATTAATTCTTTATTCAAATTTTTGAATTTAATTATTTGACAATTCAAACATAATAAGAATTTTTTTGGAAATAAAACAATATGTTCAAAATACAAGAAGGGCACCTATTGTATGACCCGTAAACTCCTTCTAATAAGGGTAGCTTTCATAACAGAATTTGCTATTAATGGGATATGTATTTTTTCAAAGTGATAGGCTTTTTCAAACATATTTAAACATATATGCAAATATGCTAGCTGGTTTTGTTGGTTTAGAAAGGAAAAAGAAATGAAAATGGTTTTGAATAATTTCAATTTTATTATTTAATTAATTCTTCCACAATTTTTATTCAATTTACTATTAAACATTGATCTTCAATAATCTGGAGACAAAGTTTAATAAAGAATAATACTCTTTCAAATATATTGTTTTAATAATAGCAGAAAATATTTAAAATTAAAAAGACTCGAAATCTTTTCTTTAAGAAAATAGATAAATAATTTTTCTAACTCCTAGCTTTATTGTTGTTTCATTCTTGAAGTTGCTATGGACTGTAGATGACATTAGAGAGGAATAAAGATATAGCTCATAAGTCTTGACTAGCCATATGACTTAAATCTATAAATGAGGATTCATTAAAAGCAAAACTAACCTTGTTGGAGAAAATTGCAGCAACATTATCAACTTCGTCACCAATTATCACTTCTTTATCTTCATCTCTTGAAAATGTGCAAACAAAAGTAGTCATGTTTGAACAATCAACTATCTTAATTTCAACCAAGGATGGACATTCAAGAACTTTACTTCCCATGTAAAAGCATGTCATGTCTTGGCAAGACTCCACTATGATGGATTGTAGACGAGGGAATATGCTAATAATCTTGCTACCATCTGTTATTGCTTCTTTAACCATTGTAATTGGACCCTCTTCTTTGATGACTTGTTCCAAATTACCGCATCTCTTGATTTCCATTTGCCGGAGTTGCCCCAGGCCAAAGGCTATTGAGAGGTTAAAAATGTATCTCAAATTGTTGGAATCACAAACCTCCAGAAATTCAAGAGTTGTAAAATCCAACATTTCTTGAGGATTTCTACTCCATATGTCTACCAGCTCCGGAAACTCTGACAACTTCAAACGCTTTAGACCACGGTATCCAACCTAAGAAGCAACATATAAAAAAGTCGAACTTTCATACCAACATATTTAACAAAGGCCCCACAATGCTATTGTGAAAATAAATTACACAAATCATATTTAAATGTAAATATATATCTTTCAATTAATTTTTAAATCAGTACCTGCTCTTGGTATAATTGCTCCACAGTGGCATTAAGGTCACCAGCCCAACGTCCCCTAAAATCTGTTTGTGTTAACTGCACTTTTTGCAGTTTTGGTGTTGTTAGCTCTCCTTGATTGAAGTTCTTCATTCTAGGGCACTGGCTCAAAGTAACTTGTTCCAAGGAAGGAAACCTTAAGGTGTAATTCCTTGAACAAAAGCTCATGAGGCTTTGTAAACGATGAAGCTCCAAATGTTTCAGTGCTCTGAAAATAATCTCGTATGATGTTTCATCCCCGTCGCTTGCAACTACTTCTCTCATCCTTTCACATTCTCTTATCTTCATTGTCACAAGGCCCGCCAAACTTCGGGCTTTGGAAGATGTTATCAACTCTAACATCTCATCGCATTTGCAGACATCTAAAGTTGTAAGATTTTCAGAAAATGAAAAATCTAATCCTAAATTAATCAAATTGCTACATTTCCAAACTTCAAGACATTCAAGACTCGCACAAATACGGCCAAGTGGGGAGTCTTGCTTCCATAGATGTCTTATGTTGTTAACCACATCCAATCTCAACTTTTTGACTTTTGGAATCGTGATGATCATGTCTTGATCTTCACATGCATCAATTTCGAAAGAAGCTAGCTCTTTAAAATTGCAAGAACCTAGCTTAAGACTTTCCAAATTGTAAAACCTTCTAAGAAAAGAACTGAGGAAAACAACTGATACATCAGAGTAGGAAGAAATCCGAAGAAATTTTATATTGCAAAATAAGTTGGACTCATACTGGCCATCACTTATCATCTTAATACAATCGCCAGTAAATGAAACCTCCTCCAATTGGGGGATAACCTAAGAAGCAACAAGTAAGAACAATGAGTATCATAGAGTATTAGATTTAGAATTCATTTAAATAGAAACACATAACACAAAAGACTAGCTATAACACATAACATAAGCCCGAACGATAAAATCAATAGTTTGAAATTATATGTATTTGTAGTTTTAATTTCTATATTAAAATATGCATGTTAGATTTTTATTCTGAAAAATGCAATAGAATTTATATTTAGGTAAAGAGTTGCAAAGAATTTGTTACTAAAATAAAATTTACAACAGTTAGAGATTATCGGTTAGATGGCGAAAAATTTAGATTCAATGATTATTTTAGATCTTTTAGATTTTCAAATAAATAATTGGATGTATTAGTTAAGATGTAATAAATGATTTACATACAATTTATAAATTTTGCTAAAATGGTGCGGCAGTTCATACCTTTTCAATGAGGAAAAGTGAATGTTGGATTTGGGATTCTTCATGCCCAAATATCTTAATCCTCCCACACCCAGACATCCTCAATTTCTTTAATGTAGACCATGTTGTTCTATGCATTCCTGAGTAGAAACATGTTAGGTATGGTAGATACCAAAGCATAAGGAAGGACAATTGATTAAATTCAAACCAAATTTCCTGCTCGTCTGATCCTTCAACATTCTTTTAAACAATCTCCTCCAACCCACACCTTTCAATAATAAGTGTTTCAAGTTGTTGAAGACCATTGGCAATTGAAAATGGAAACAAAGCTTTCAAGCTCCAACATTCCAGAATGCATACTTGTCGTAGACTTTCAAATGAAATATTTCCTTTGTGATACTTGGTCCAAACATGCTTCAACCTTGGTAGGCGAACAAGATTCACTTCTCTTAGTTGACAATCTACCACATCCGTTTCTTCAGTATCTAACCCTTGCACTTGGAATTGAAACACTTCTTCTAGTGAAGCACAATCAATCACTACTAGTTTCTCCAATCTTTGGAAAACCCCCCAAAAAAAAGGTGAAAAGATGTTCAACAACACATCACATTCTTTAACAGTCAACTATTTTAGCATAGAAAATGAATTCTTATGAAGTTTGTTATGCCATATCCTCTTTGCGTTCCTCAAATGGGAGATTGTGATTCTCTCCAAGCTAGGAAAAGCAACCTGCATAACGATAGAAAGAGCTAATTACAATTAGAAATAAACTATACAAAATGTTAGCTCATCAATGCTTAGGTGAAGGCATCTGCAAATCATATAATTAAGACAATTAGAATCATTGATCATTTGAGAAGAACTTAAATGAAGTTAATATAAAATTATATTCAGTTGACTTTTCTGTATGTAACTTACAAATACACACACTAATTTTTAATATTACATGCATTTCACATGATTTTATGTATTTAATTTTATATAATTCATTTTTAATTATTATAATTAATTATTAATTCAAAATTTTGAATTTAATTATTTGACAATTCAAACAAAAATTTTTGAAATAAAACAATATATTCAAAATACAGGAAGGGCACATAATGTATGACCCATAAACTCCCTCTAATAAGGGTAGCTTTCATAATAGAATTTGCTATTAATGTTAGCTGGTTTTGTTGGTTTAGAAAGGAAAAAGAAATGGAAATGATTTTATATAATTTCAATTTTATTATTTAATTAATTCTTCCACAATTTTTTAATTTCTAATTTAATTTACTATTCAACATTGTTCTTCAGTAATTTGAAGAGAAAATTTAATAAAGAATAATACTCTTTCAAATATATTGTTTTAATAATAGTAGAAAATATTTAAAATTAAAAGGACACAAAACCTTTGCTTTAAGAAAATAGATAAATATTTTTTTGCTAATTCCTAGCTTTATTGTTGGTTCATTCTTCAAGTTGCTGTGGACTGTAGATGACATTAGAGAGGAATAAAGATATAACTCATGAGTCTTGACTAGCCATATGACTTAAATGTATAAATCAAGATTCATTAAAAGAAAACTAACCTCGTCAGAGAAAATTGCAGCAACATTATCAACTTCGTCGCCAATTATTACTTCTTTATCTTCATCTCTCGAAAATGTGCAAACAAAAGTAGTCATGTTTGAACAATCAACTATCTTAATTTCAACCAAGAATGGACATTCAAGACCTTTACTTCCCATGTAAAAGCTTGTCATATCTGGGCAAGACTCCACTATAATGAATTGTAGACGAGGGAATATGCTAATAATCTTGCTACTATCTATTATTGCTTCCTCAACCATTGTAATTGGACCCTCTTCTTTGACGACTTGTTCCAAATTACTACATCTCTTGATTTCCATTTGCCGAAGTTGCCTCAGGCCAAAGGCCATTGAGAGGTTAAAAATGTATCTCAAACTGTTGGAATCACAAAACTCCAGAAATTCAAGAGTTGTAAAATCCAACATTTCTTGAGGATTTCTACTCCATATGTCTACCAGCTCCGGAAACTCTGACAACTTCAAATGCTTTAGACCACGGTATCCAACCTAAGAAGCAACATACAAAAAAGTCGAAGTTTCATACGAACATATTTAACAAGGTCCCCACAATGCTATTTTGAAAATAAATTACACAAATCATAATTAAATATGTGTATATATATATATATATATATTTCAATTAATTTTAAAATCAGTACCTGCTCTTGGTATAATTGCTCCACGGTGGCATTTAGGTCACCAGCCCAACGTCCCCTAAAATCTGTTTCTGTTAACTGTACCTTTTGCAGATTTGGTGTTTTTAGCTCTCCTTGATTGAAGTTCTTCATTCTAGGGCACTGGCTCAAAGTAACTTGTTCTAAGGAAGGAAACCTTAAGGTGTAATTCCTTGAACAAAAGCTCGTGAGGCTTTGTAAACAATGAAGCTCCAAACGTTTCAGCGCTCTGAAAACAATCTCGTATGATGTTTCATCCCCGTCGCTTGCAACTACTTCTCTCATCCTTTCACATTCTCTTATCCTCATTGTAACAAGGCACGCCAAACTTTGGGCTTTGGAAGATGTTATCAGCTCTAACATCTCATCGCATTCGGAGACGTCTAAAGTTGTAAGATTTTCAGAAAATGAAAAATCTAATCTTGAATTAATCAAATTGCCACATTTCCGAACTTCAAGACATTCGAGACTCGCACAAATAGGGCCAAGTGGGGAGTCTTGCTTCCATAGATGTCTTATGTTGTTAACCACATCCAATCTCAACTTTTTGACTTTTGGAATCGTGATGATCATGTCTTGATCTTCACATGCATCAATTTCGAAAGAAGCTAGCTCTTTAAAATTGCAAGAACCTAGCCTAAGACTTTCCAAATTGTAAAACCTTCTAAGAAAAGAACTGAGGAAAACAACTGATACATCAGAGTAGGAAGAAATCCGAAGAAATTTTATATTGCAAAATAAGTTGGACTCATACTGGCCATCACTTATCATCTTAATACAATCGCCAGTAAATGAAACCTCCTCCAATTGGGGGATAACCTAAGAAGCAACAAGTAAGAACAATGAGTATCATAGAGTATTAGATTTAGAATTCATTTAAATAGAAACACATAACACAAAAGACTAGCTATAACACATAACATAAGCCCGAACGATAAAATCAATAGTTTGAAATTATATGTATTTTAGTTTTAATTTCTATATTAAGAATATGCACGTTAGATTTTTTTTTAATGAAAAATGCAATAGAATTTATGTTTAGGTAAAGAGTAACAAAGAATTTGTTACTAAAATAAAATTAGAACAGTTATAGATTATGGGTTTGATAGGGAAAAATATGGATTCGATGATTATTGTAGTTATTTTACATTTTTAAATGAATAATATGATGTATTAGTTTAGATGTACCAAATGATTTAAATACAATTTATAAACATTGCTAAAAAAGTGTGGCAGTTCATACGTTTTCAATGAGGAAAAGTGAATGTTGCATTTGGGATTCTTCTTGCCCAAATATCTTAATCCTCCTACACCCAGACATCCTCAATTGCTTTAATGCAGACCATGTTGTTCTATGCATTCCTGGGTAGAAACATGTTAGGTATGGTAGATTCCAAAGCATAAGGAAGGACAACTTATTAAATGGAAACCAAATTTCCTGTTCGTCTGATCCTTCAACATTCTTTGAAACAATCTCCTCCAACCCACAACTTTCAATAAAAAGGCTTTCAAGTTGCTGAAGACCTTTAGCAATTGAAAATGGAAACAAAGTTTTCAAGTTCCAACATTCCTGAATGCGTACTTGTTGTAGGCTTTCAAATGAAATATTTCCTTTGTGATACTTGGTCCAAACATGCTTCAACCTTGGTAGGCGAACGAGATTCAATTCCCTTAATTGACTGCCTACCACATACGTTTTTTCAATTTCTAACCCTTGTACTTGGAATTGAAACACTTGCACAATCAATCACTATTAATTTCTGCAATCTTTGAAAAACCCCTAAAAGAAAAGATGGAAAGATGTTCAACAACCCATCACATTCCTTAACAGTCAACTCTTTTAACATAGAAAAGGAATTTGTATGAAGTTTGTTATGCCATATCCTCTTTGCGTTCCTCAAATGGGTGATTGTGATTTTTTCCAGATTAGGAAAAGTAACCTAAAATGAATTGTTCATGTCAATGAATGCAATGATTAAATGATTTAAATATAACGACAGAAGAAAAGGGAGAAAAAAAAAGTCATTGCGTTGAGAATGGTACCTTATTGTTGAAAAAGACTTCATCTATAGGGATTTCTTTACTCTTAGAATTGTGGATGAATCCCTTCAATTTTGGACAGCTTTCTATCTCAAGAATCTTCAAGGTTGTGAATTCAACATTGTAATCGTCATGGCAAAATCCGATGAGTTTTTGAAGTCCTTTTAATTTGAGGGTGTTTAATCGAGGGAAGCGGATTAGATACCTATTTCTGAATGCTTCTTTGATTATATTCTCTGTTGATATTATCTCCTGTATACACTTGCATTCACTTATTTCCAAGTATTCGAGCCGTTGGAGATATTCAACCTTGGAGTCAGATAAGACATATTTTAAGTTGGTGCAACCCTTAATAATCAGTTTTGTCAAATTTCGAGTTGAACAAAACACTTGGGGAAGCCATATTCTTTCGATGCTAATTGAGCATAGTATCAAATCCTTCAACTTAGGAAACAGTGTCTGCACACATGTACTTGTTTAGTTAGCAAATCTATTCTTTTTTAAGTTTTATTTTTTTTTCAAAGGTTGTGAATGAGTGACCAAATGTTTTCTTTTATGGTATATATATACACAAAAGCTATTTTATAAGAAAGGTATAAAGATAAATTCAGCACTAATGTTTAGCCATTTTATTATTACTTTTTTTATTTATCAATTTTACCCTAAATCTTTAAATTTTAGTTAGATTGTTTTGTTTTGAAAGAAAAATTTCAACTGAACTATTGACATTTGAATAACATTTAGGTGACAGTTTGCCTAGAAGTATGCATGTACTCTACTGCTCACGTGGATAAATTTTAAGAAAATTTATGACTTATTTTAGTTTGTTAAATTTTAATATTTTCATTTTTTATATTTTTTGAATAAGAGCTTATAGATGTGAAATAAAGAGGGCATAGCTAAAACTAATTTGAGTTTTAGTTGAAAAAGAGTGGTTGAGATAAAAATTAAATTAAAAAAAAAGTAGAAAAAAATATCACATACCTTTTGGTTAAAAAGGGTTAATGTTCCCTGTGGAGATATGGAAGTGGAACCTTCATTTTCAGAGCAAAAGCTAATGAGCTTTGGTAGGTCCTGGAGTGTCAAAGTCTCTAGTTGAGATTCAATTTTGTGGACATCCCCATTATCTTTAAGGATATATTGGATCATTGCACCATTCTGGATATGCAGATTCTTCAACTGTTGAAAATAATCCCCAACTTCTGATTCATGTAGCAAAATCTCCACACCTTTCACTTCATCTACATATAAATTTTCAGCCTTCTTCAATAAAACTTTGACTCCATTATTAAGAAACCTAATGCTTGTCTGTAGGCTAAGCTTTAGGGTTCTGGAGTATTCACGAACCCAGCCCCAATCCCAATCCCAAACCGATGCTTCTCCGATTAAAATAATGTATCTTCGCAACTTTTCAAAGGAGAAGCCTTTGGGAATAATCTTGGCATTAGGGAAATGAATTTCTAAAGTAGTTAAACATGACAAAGCATTTAACTCAGCAACACTACAATTGCTTTCCTGACTGGAGTTTCCCTCTGCTCCCCATCCAACAAAACAGTCATCCACATACAGTTCTTCTAATCTAGACAATTTGCAGAAGACACCAGGTGGGATTCTTTTGAGTTTGGAACAATCAGTTAAATCTAACCACTTTAGCTTAGTCAGTTGTCCTATTTCCTCCGGTAGCATTTCAATATCAGAACCGTCAAAGCTAAGAATTTCCAGATTCTTGAGCTCTCCGATGAGGGCAATGTCTCCCAACGCACAATCATTCAAGAATAATGTTCGAAGGTTTGGCAGCAAGGAAATTGATGAAGGCAAGAACGGTAAATTCATGTCAGACAAAATTAGGACTTTGAGATTTTTCATTTCCTTAAAAAAGTTTTCTGGTATTTTCATCAAACGATCCTTGCTACCCATACCTAAAAAAGTAAGTTTGGGGCATTTCAGCTGATCAGGAAGCTTGTTGGTACTAGGACACGCCAAAAGTATTTTGTCACACTCTTTCATCGTTTCGTCATCTGGCCAATCATTCAAAACATCTCCGTCTCTTAAAACAAACACGTGGTTGGCAGCAATTGACTTGGCTGCATCGCAAATAAGATCATGCATATCAACATGTAGATTGTTATAACCATCAAGTAACAAACAAGAAGCTTTGAGATGATTCACCACTGTCAACAGTCTGTTTCGTGTTTCTTCAACTGTGTTGACACCATGAAATAGCCCTAACCCCATTGCAAACAGAAGCAACCCTTCAAAGAAAACATTACGACCCATTAGACCGCAAAGTAAGAAAATCTGTTTATGCTCCTCACTTTGTAAACGATCATAACTCCACTGTATACTTGAATATGCAGCTGCCGATTCTTCTATGAAGTTGCTCGATGACGGTCGGTTTAGTTGTCGCAAAGCATCCTCCCATACAAATGGAGGTTCATTTCTCAAAGACGTTGCAAGTGTTCTTATGGCGATTGGTAGACCGCCACATTTTTTAGCTACCTCAGTTGCTATAGGTAACAAGTCAGAACTTTCAACACCGTCCCCTGCAATCTTCTTGAAGAACTCCCAAGCTTCTTCATGTTCTAAAACTCCGATTGAATACCTCATTTTAGCATCCATATCCTTGGACAAAACATTAAGATCTCTAGACGTCAGCAACATGGTGCATCCCTCATGCTCATCTCCGAAAGGAATCCCCACTTCCATCAGGTCTAACTTTGCCCAAATGTCATCTAAAACAACAAAAATCTTCTTCTCTTTCTTCAACCTTTGGCACAACCGACTTGCTCTTCCACTCATACTCTGCTCCTTAAATGTCAATCCCAACTCATCTGCAATTTGGTCTTGAATTTTCTTGATGTCAGCAGTATGAGTCACAACAGCCATAACCACCGAGTCGAATAACTTATCTTCTTTGACTTGTCTAATAACTTCTTTGACAAGCGTGGTCTTGCCAACACCGGGCATTCCGTAGACCCCTATAATGTTGAGATTAGGATCTTTCACCGCCTCCATGATCTTGTTAAACACCAATTTTCTTGAATCAAAGTCATCAAAATCTTTGGGAGGCACAACCACTACGGGCTGCGGGACATCCCGATATGATACTTTGTCAAACCCGCCTTGCTGGAGGAGTTCATCAACGGCACCGGCATCTTCTTCTGCTTTTTTGCTAAGCTGATAGCGAGCCTTGAAATTAGGGCACAAGCTGATGAAACACTTGTTCTTTGCTTCGTCTTCAAGACCCTTCACTTCCTTCAACTCTGAATCGATCATTTTATCGGCTTTCGCCAGCCAACTGTTGACTTCGGGGTATATATTCTCGTCGTTCTTTCGGGCAGCATCAACATCTAGCAGCACTCCGTCTCTTTTGTCTTTCAACGTCTCGACTTTCTTCTCGAAACCCGAAACCATTCTTCTATAGCGGCAAACATAGCTGAAATTACGTATAATTTTTTGGAACACGTATCCCACAACTCCGGCAACAAGGTTGCTAGCGGTGCCCGTAATAACTTCCATGTTTTTCTGGGGAAAGGTAGATTCAAAAGTCAAGCAACAAGTGTAAGTGATAGAATAGGAGAGGGGAACAGATTCAAATAATAATAAGGAAACTGTTGTTACAAACACCAAGCTAATGCGGAGCAGAAGATGATGAGAGGGGAGGAAAAGACGAAGAGTGAAGTAATGGAAAGGGTTTATTTTGTGGACTGAAGGTAGCTAAGATGGGAAAATAGAGGAGGAAACAGTTGTGGGTTTTGGGTAGGCAGTAGCTAAGATCTAAGTAATGGAGATGAGGAATCTGCAATATTCAAGCACAACAACCGATGACTTTCACATGGAAGTTAAAATAGATCTGGGACTCAGACATCAATTTCCATAACTATCATCGTAAATAGTACTGAAATGTAGACCTATCGTTTTCCGGAAGAGGTCATTTTAGTACTGAACTTGATTTTTAAGGTTTCATTTGTTTCATATAGATTATAGAACAGCTTCCGAAAAACATTTTCCATATTTCCAATTTCTAGTGTTTGGTTGGAAAAATGAAAATTAAGTTATTTTACTGGTCAACTGAAAACCCATGGTTTTGTACGTAAAACGATTTACCCTTTAGTTTTCCCTAAGTCATTTTACACCCGCTTCTCTTAGTTCTCTTTTTCTTTTTCTTTTCACAAAATCATCTTGCTTAAATGATTTATTACAGATAGTACTTCTGTTGTAGCCATCATCTTTTTTATGCCATTTGAATTCTTTTTATCAGGATCGACTCATGAATGACAACTATGAATTTAAAAGAGAAATAAAATTTTTATTTGTACTGTAGTGGTAAGATAAAATTAATAGCACTTGCCCTTTTCTTTTACTCTCCTCTCTATAAAGTTTCAAATAGTACTGTTATTCTAATGGTATATTTTATTAAAAAGTTAGTTTGATAATTGTAGTGGGAATTTAATTAAAAGGAAAAGAAGAGAAAATGATTTATGTTGGAGAGAAGTAATCCATCTTCTCTCATTCCAATCTTATCTTCTATTAAATTTCAAACTGTCTTATTCTATTTGTATATTTTATTAAAAAGTTGGTTTCATAATTGCTGTAGTTGGAATGAAATTAAGAGAAAGTGCATTGAAATGAGAGAAAGAGAAAGGGTAAGTTGGAGTTGTTTTACATGAGGTCAGGCAATTAAGAGACACCATTTACTTCTCTAAGATTCGGTATCCTCTTAGTTCATTAACTGCAACTATTACATATATTAATATACAAATAAAATATCAGTATTTGTGGTTGCCACCTTTGATAGGAAATGAGAGAAAGAAAAAGGGTAAGTGGGAAATCAAAAAGAGCAGCTTGGTTTTACATGGCACTAATTAATAACTTAATCTTTATGTTTCTAAACAATTCCTTTTTATTTGTTTGTTTCTAAACAATCTTACAGCTTTGGCTTTTAAAAAGATTGAACAACAAAGCATGAAAAAGGAGGAGAAAAAAATTAATTAAGAAAGGAGGAGAAGATGCATGAATTTTGGGTGAATAAAATTTGATTCGATTAAAAAATTTAAAAAAATCGAATTTAAGTTAATCAAATTTAGTTATTTGAATTCTTCAAGTCAACTCAAATAAGTAATTCGAGTTTTAAGTTTGAATCAAGTTGAATTTTACATTTCAAATAACAGATTAATATAAATACCATTTTGGTCCCTCAGGACTTGAAAATGAGCAAATTAGTCTCTCTCTCAACAAAATTACAAAATAAAATTCAAAATAATTTTTAAAATTTAAAAGATTTATAAAAATTAAAAATTTTATAGTTTTAAAAAATTCTAAAATTTCAAAAAAATTCTAAAATATATATAAAGAAAGTTAAAAATTAAAATTCTTATAGAATAATAATTTTGGAACCTAAATAAATTAATTAATTATTCAAGTTATCATACTAAAGTATTCTTTTATTATTTTACTTTGAAAAAGTTTTCAAATATATATGATTTCAAATTTATGTGATCTAACATGAAATTAATTACACTGTAATAATGTTTAGTTTTTTAGTTTAAGTCAAACAATTTGACTCGATTCGGAAAAAAATCGAATTAGGATAATAAAATAGGACTTGTCAACTTAATTAAGTCAAAATTTTTCCTAGTGTATTCTCTAACATGCATAGAGAAGAAAAATAACATGCAATATAAGAATCAACATCTATAAGTGCAGATAAAAGGTTTTCAGTGAGCTTTTGGTATGTCGTTGGAAGCACAAAAATAATCTATTCCTATAAAATAATGAAAAGAATAGTATAAGAGAAGTAAGGTCAAATCCTCAGGGACTGAATTTGCACAACTTCTTGTTCCTCAAGATCCCAAGCACAATCGTGCCTGAGAAAAATGGTGTACTTAAAAAAAATAAAAAAGACAGAATTAAAAATATGGACGAATTGAGATTGTATAAATTGAAATTAAAATTGTAAAAATAAACAGAATTGAGAAAAGGGATTATTAGATTTGAGGGGTTCCAACCTCCGGTTATCTCGATCCTCCTTAGGTTCAATCTTAAGCTTTTAGGTGATCCTTTTCATAACAGAATAAGTCAGTTATAGTGGAAGAGGACGCCTACAACCACCAGCTCCACTTAGATTTTAGACTTACGATTTAGAGGAATCTGGCTCTAGCCAACCATCACTTTTGTGGGACAGCTTTACACTAGATCATCATTTCTCAATGGTGAATGCCACGTCATTTTGTCTCTTGGGCTCGACAACCTTTGACGCAGTAAGTTAACGAACCGGCTGTGCGGGTTCTAAGCCTCATGAACCTTTTTTGAGGAATCTTGACAACCTTTGGCTAAATGAGTTTATTGGCTCATGCTTTTCAGGAAAAAATAAATAAGTTTAATAAAATGAGGAACAAAAAGCTAGAGCTTTTTGGGAGAGAGAGCTTTTACAGAAAAGATGAGTCCCTATTTTTGTCACTTCATCTATTTTTTATAGTACAGAAAATCTAATTTGTTTCTATTAAAACTCTAAAAGATAAATAAAGATAAAAGCTGAAATTAAATATAAGTAATAATTCTAACAATAATTCTGATAAAATTTAAATTTAAATAGAGTCTTATTGTTTGTAAATCTCTTCTTTGAATTTTTGTCCCCAAGTCTTTCACACTTTATATTTTTGGCACCACTTCTTTCCTACTTCGCATGCTGCCCTATTTTATCTTTAAATTCATGCTTTTTGCCCCCAAATTTTCTTTTGCCTTCAATTTGGTCCCTACAAAATAAAAAACCATAAAAAGTACAATTTAGTGGAATCATACTCAAAATATATATGCAATTAACACTTAAAAACATGTCATTTTAAAGTATTATCAGCTTGATAACTAGTTTATATTTGTCGGAGTGACTTTTCCGAATCATAAAAATACCGTTACATGTTGCATTCAAGCAATTGATTGCCTACATAAAATTACAATAATTATTTTTTTAGTACGTGAATGATTCCAACTTAAGTTAATTTTAAGAAAAGTAAGTATCTAATCAATAAATTCTTGAACTTGGTGTTCCCGTAGTTGTTGATATCATTGTTAGTCCTTCCTAGCAACTATTACTGGTGCTCAAAAATATGTGGCATCAAACTATTAAAAGTCTATTTTTGCTCCATATTTTTGAATTATTTAAATATATTTAAGAAAAAACTATATTTACATAATGATTTATTTGACTTTCTAATTTTATAAAATAAAATTATTGAATTATTTATTTATTTTAACTTTTAAACTAGCATTTTTAAAAATACTGGCGTCAATAATTAATTATTATTTTTAAATTCTAAAAATTATAGAATATTATTATAATTTTAGTATTAAATAAATTTTATAAAGTTTTCATTTTTTAAATTTTTTGATAATTTTAAATTTTCAAACTTTTAAAATTTTTCATTTTTAAAAAATTAAATTAATGTTGTACGCGATATATTTGTGAATGCAAAGTTAATAAAATTAATAAATATTACATTAATAAAATTAATAAATATTACATTCTCTATTTATTTTAAAATAATTTGATAAAAACATAAATTTAAATATTAAAAAATATAAAATATAAATAAAAACTTAAATATTTTTTTAAATTAAAGGGCTAAATAAATTTAAAACCAGAGAAAAAATCATGATGTATGACTATGAATTTTTTGTGATACTTTAAAAGGGGAATAAAATAGTGTTTGTGGTGTAGTGGTAAGCTTGTATTTTTGTCTCCCCTCAAAGTATGTTTTTTTTCCTTTCTTCTATAAAGTTTCAAATGATCTTATTTTATTGATATATTGTTAAGATTTTAACCCGATTAAGCAACGAACAAGAAAATAGTAGAATAAATTGAGAAATTGAACACACAAATTTAACGTGGAAAAACCCCTCCAAAGAGGATAAAAAACCACGGGCAAAGATAATTTTACTATAATGGCAAAAGAACGAAGAGTACAAAAGATAGAGATAAAAATTAAATCCCGAAAACCCGAAAACGAAGAACCCACAAAACGTAAACACAAATTTCTCTAAATGTGTTATGAGTTCTAATCTCTAATGGGTATATTCTAAGGTTGTAAAAGAGCCTATTTATAGGCTAAATTTATAGATCAAATAATAATAAAATAATCTAAACTAATCAGTGTTTGATTGAAACAAGTAAATAGAGTTTAACTGAAAGACTATTTTTCAAATTTGACTGAAAATAGGAGTCATATTTAACATATATTTTATTAATAAGTTAGTTTGATAATTGCAGTCGAAAATTAAATGAAATGACAGCATTTACCCTTTGAAATATGTTGTTACGCTAATGGATTAATTATAATTATCATTCTTTTTTAGTGAAATACAAATAATAATTAGCATGACTTAAATTTAAGTCACATCTGAGATGATAAATTTTAAGGTCAACACATGAACTTAATTGTTACATATATTTTTAATAAAATATACAAATGAAAAAGAAATTTTCCTAGTTGCTACCTTTTAATCAAGTAAAAGTTAGGGGAAAAAATTGTGATGGAACAGTGGTTTGAGATGAATGATGAGAGAAAGGAAACGGAATAATTTTATATAACAAAAACTAAAAACTTCATATATTTGTTTTAAATTTAACTATGATCAGCTTCTCATGTGTTTGGGTATAAAAGAAATAGTCAATAAATTTAATATTATGTTATTAAAATATTAATAGTAGAAAAAGATAGGGTAATGTAGGTACGTATCACGAGACTAAAATTTAAAATTGACAAATCGTGTAATCTTAAACAATTTCTTTACGTTAAATCCATTTAAGGTCAGCTTAAGCCTCAAAATGGAAAATTTTCTTAGAAATTTTTTAAGACATCAAAAAAATATATAACGCAAGCAACTTGAAACGAAAAGAGCAACAATTGAACTGCAAAGCCACAAGAAAGTAATGCACACAATATGCTTAAGTAAATACTATCAATATACTCTTTAACTCAGAAAGAATGAAGTGATCACAAAAAAAGGGAGAGACCTCTATTTATAGATGAGTTCTCTCATATCCAATAGTATATTAAATTACATTAATTATGAGATTAGTTTTCATCTACAATAAAAGAGTCCTAAGAGATTTAAATTTTATATATGTTTATCTTTTAGAATTTACAATAATTATCCTGATAAAATACAATTTACTGAAATGTTTCTATTCAATTAGGATTCAAGTAAATGAGTCTTGAGTCTTTTCCAAAAGATGGGTCAATCCTAACAAGCCGAATGACCCCAAGAAAACATGAAGGGTCTGAAATATGCGCGTTAGTTACAGGCTCCTTTGCATGGCACTGGACATGAGTATATCCTTCTCATTTAATTAATGAGTTTTTTATAACAAATATATTAAAAATTATTTAAAAAGTTATACGGTGTTTTCTATTATTTAACTATTTGATTAATAAATTGATCCCACAACCACAATTATATCTCAATTACCATACTATTGATTAAAAATTTGATGATAAATAATATTTAAATTATTAATTCAAAAGTGAATTTAGTAATAAAATTATATTTAAAATATATCAATATTTTTAAACTATGGGAAAAAGCATTCACACTTTAAAAGGAAAAGAAAAGAAAATTATGTTTGTTGGAGAGAAGTATTTCATTTCCTCTCATTCCAATCTTATCTTCTATTAAATTTCAAACAGTCTTGTATTTTATTAAAAGTTATTTTCTTTAACTGTAGTTGGAAAGTAATTATTAAAATTGGCATTATAAAATTGATCTAATTTTGTTGAATTTCAAAATTAAAAGAGATTGGAAAGGTTTTTTACTATTTTTTATATTTTATTCAACAAAATGAAAATACCTTTATGACTTTTAAAATTTATTTTTAAAAGAAATAAAAAGAAGATTGATGTTGGAAAGAAAATAAAGGAGCCGCTTGATTGGAGGGGTGATTGGGGGCATTGGCATTTGAAGGACCGAAGAACAAGCATGAAAAAAGGAGGAGAAAATAAATAATTAAGAAAGGAGGAAAAGTTGTGACAATCAATTTATACAAAACCTATCGTAAATCTATAATGATAATGAAAATTTTACTTTGATCCATTAAACAACGCAATTGAAGTGATGGGAATCTTTTATATCACTATATTTTTTTTATTTCTTTGGTTTCTTCTCTAAGATGGGTTGAGAAGATAAATAGCATGTATTATATATAAACTAAACTTACTTTTTAACCGTTTATTTTTTCGGAGAGTATTTGTGGTAAGAAAATTCATCATTACTATGATAGTGAATATTTTAGTTTCAATTTTAAAATGAATATTTTAGTTTCAATTTTAAAAAAAATTACTTTTACTGACATTTGTAAGTACCTGTAAAAAGCCACAAAACTATCTATTTTAAGTATCAATGAGCCAATAAGTGTTGAGTGCAATAGTAAGACACATTGCATTACAAAAACAAAACACATTGAGTGCAATGGCTACCAGAGGATCTTATTCGACACATTGTGGGCATTCCCCCTCTATACCCTTTTGAGGGACCTGATAGACTTTCTTGTTGCCACACTTTGACATAAGCATTCTTCATTAAAAGCGCTTATAAGATGATAGAAGACTCATGGAATTTTAGAGACAAGATATGGTAGAAGGCGTGGAAGCTCCCGAGGCCACAAAGAGTTCAATTATTTTTCTAGACTATTCTTAAGCAGAGATTACTCACAAATGCGAAAAGAGTCAGATGTAGTTTAGCGGTGGATCGTTCTTGCCCAATCTGTGGGCATGATTCAGAGAATATATTGCATATTATTAGAGATTGCTCTAGAAACAGGTTGTACCATGTAATCAATAGTTAAATTTTTTTTCTAATAATTTGCACGAATGGGTCTCTCATGGGGGGAGCTAGTTAGGCGTGCCTCTTTGGTCTACTAGCTTGGTGCTTATGGAAGAACCGTAAGCTCTTCATCTTTCAAGGGAAAATTTGGAGTTCAAGCGAGATAATCAAAGTATCGATTAGTTGGGCCAAATAATTTTATTCAATATTTAGAAATGAGTCGATTGAAGGCTATGAATTCTCTATTGGGGAACAATTGACAAGAGGTTGGATTTTCCTCAATACTGATGGTGTTGTTCAAATGGAATCAAGGAAGGCAGCTGCTAGGGGAGTTATGTGTGATGAAAATGGAGATTGGGTCTTTGGATACAATCAATTCAAAAGAAAATGCTTGGTTTTTTATGCCGAACTGTGGAACATTTTAGATGGCCTAAAACTCATCCAACAAGAAATGATGATAAGGTGATAACCCAATTGAATAATTTGGAGGTTATTAAAGCCATACATAGAAGTACTTCGAAGATTTTAAATTTTACTTTGATTAAAAGAATACATCGTATATTGTCTCAAGAAGGACAATGAATTTTATGCTACATTCCTAGGGAGCACAATCGAAGCTTGGATTATTTAACCAAACTAGACTTTGCAACAAAGGAGGATTTACAATTGGTTTGACACTCCTCCAAGAGAAGTACTTGAGTTTCTTGAAGCAGACAAGGAAAATAGTATTCATAGTCCTTAGTCTTTTTTATGTAATTTAGTATAGTTACGTTTTTAAATTGACTAAAAATAAAATATTTTATATATTATTTATATTGTGTATGTTATTAACTTTCTATTCAAATTTATTTTAAATAAATATTATAATATATTTAATTTTTATTGGTTATGTTTTAATATTTAAAATATAGTTTATATACTCAATTAAAATTTATAAATAATTAATATTAATTGTTTAAAAATATTTAAAGTTTATATTTCATATATTAAAATATTAACAATCAATTATAATAAATTATTTTTATATTCTTATTAAAACAACATAATATTAACTAATTTAAATATTATTTAAATATATATTTATTACTTTATAATATCATATCTAAAATAAATATTTTATTTCTCAAAATAATTTTAATAACACTACTCAAAAATACTTGTAAAAAGTATCTGTGAAAAAGTATTTCTCAAAAACAATAAAAACTAACCCTGGTCGCACAAATAATTGAATTTCCTTAAAACTGAGCACCTAACATTTCTTTTTCTTAACATCGCGGGATTTTTTTTCTCAAAAAAGTAAAATAAAAAACGTCGTCTCCTGCAAAGGTGTATCGGTTTTTCAAAAAAATTTAATCATTCATTACTATAAAGCTTTTAATTTATTTTCACTCTTTTAAATATAAAATATTTATTTTTGCATCATAAAAATTAAAAATAATTATAATTTAAATAAAAATAGCATTTGATTTAATTCAAGTAACAACAATTTTTTAACTTGTATAATAATTCATTCAAACATTTCGATTCAGATTAACTTTTATTTTCTGGATTTTCTTTCTCAACCCTATTCATTTATAAAGCGAAGCCAACTTGACAAATTTTTAAGTTTTCTATTTTGTTTAAATTGGAGCCAACATATGCACACTCCACGTGTTGGCAATCCATACAGGGGCGAAGCCAGAATAAATTTTTAGGGGTAAGTGAAATTTGAATATTTTATAGTCTATTTTTTATAATTTTTAAATGATTAAATCAAATTTTTATAATTTTAGGTGGGGCAGAGTACAATTTTACCTTTACTAATTTAAAATTTTTAAAAAATTTTAATGACTTAAATAAAAATTTTCCATTTTAGAGGTGCCAAGGCCCCTGCTAGCCCCGTATCCGCGTCTGAATCCATACTATCTAAACTTGTGACCCTATTTATAAAGAGAACACTTTTAGTCAATGTGCCAATAATGGAGTTCTAAAAAGTTGTAATTTTTTTAATAAAAGTAATAGTTAGGTATTTTTAATTTACGCTAAATTTAACATGCATGATCTATATGAATGAAATATGAAATATAACAATTAAATTGTTAAAATATTAATTATATAAAATGTTACAAAATACGTAAAATCTTTTTAGTTTTACACCAATAAGCAACTTAATCTTCTAAATAATTTTCTTATTCGACATATTCCTATTAAAAAGAGCCTTTTGTTTTGGAATCGAAAAAATAGCAGTGTAGTGGCAGATATAAATGTTTTTAGGGTAAAGTACAAGACTTTGGTTCATATATCATTTCCTATCATTGGCAGATACAATATGGGCGTAATCCCAACCAGGAAAGCCTTGGCTCTATGCGATCGGTTATCAGTGTCATCTTTTTGTAGGTAAGCAAATACTTGTTCAAATGCATAGCTCGTATGAATGCATAGAATGGTTTGTGTTTTGTTTGCCTAATTAAAAGCAAACATGGAAGTGCTTCACGTGGATTGCTTCTTTGGTATGTTTACTCTGTTATTATATTATTTGCTTGCAGGCGTAGGCTCTCAACTGTGTTGGTGCACCTAAAGTTTGCAGAACACTTGAAAGAAGCAGTCACGTACGTTGAGCAGGGACACATTCGTGTCGGTCCAGAGACAGTGACAGGCCCTGCATTCCTTGTAACAAGGAACATGGAAGACTTTATTACATGGGTAGACACGTCGAAAATACGGAGGAAAGTGTTGGAATACAATGAGATGTTGGATGATTATGATGCAATGAACTGAAACCTTTTTCACGGGCATTACAAATACGTTAAACCCTTCAAGGCGTAGGTCACAGTGATGTATAATTCTTTTGAGTTGAACTCTGTGTCGCTGTGAATTGAGGGACCCCTGAGATCATCCAATGATATAGGTGTCCCATTCTGTTTCTGTTTACTATTATATTCTCAGTTGTCTCTAAAGGGAAAGAGGGTTTGCTTTGTTATTTTAGGCACTTTTTTTGGCATGTTTTTTGTTACAAGTTATATTGTATGATAATATTTAGATGGATATATATCCTATTGCCAAAAATATATGCTTTTTAATTATTTGTAAAAAATTTACTCTCACAATAACAGTAATGAAAATTATAAAAAACGTTTTATAAGTAAATTACTGGTAAATTGTTAATTCTATTATAAATTATTTTTAGTAAAATACTAAAATAAATATATCTTGATGTCAATTGAGTCTTAACTCGATTTGCAGTGATATTATTGTCAATATAGGAAGAAGTAGATTTAAGTTCATTAAAATGTTGTTTTTGTTATAATTGTTTCCACATATTTTCCTTTGGGAAATTATTATTGTTTAAAAATTCATCTGGCTTCGTAATGGTGAGCTTTGATTCTGTTTACCTACCAAAAAAGCTAGTGTCAACATGGGAAGCGCACCTGATACCGAGTTGATGGAACCAAAATAATGAAGGTAGCTAAGGAGATACCTTTGGTTACATGTTGCAGCACAAAATATTTTCTCTTTTCATGCACAGTATCAACCATTGCATATCTAATATTCTCTTTGCTCATCAGTTTTTCTTAGACTGTAAGGAAAGAAACAACACTGAGTACAAACTAGAGACATCAGCCTAGAGCCATTGGATATTATGCATGAGCATTGATGGATGTGTCTTGACAAGACAAAGTAATTCGAAACTTCACACAATTCTTCAATCTTGATTTTATTGAACAATTCAACTCAGTCATTCAAAGGAAGATCAACAATCTCCCATTGCAAACAATACAAGTTTCAAATCTCTCTAACATGTGGTACCAATTCTTGTAAAAACATCAAACAAAATCCAATCAAGAAACCCGGAAAATCAAAGTCAAGTTCAAACCTTTAATATTATTTACTAAAACTATATATACCCCAAAGTAGTATTACCCTTCCCAGCAACACTTCGGGCACCAGTCTTCCCTCCCCTGTTTTCGCCATTAATAGCATTGGCCACTGCTAATGAAATCCCTTTCAAATCTTCAACACTTGCCACACTCTTTTTTAACATCATCATCCTTCCTTTCTTCTCCCCTGCATTTGCAGATTTACTCCCCCTCGAATTCGACGGCCACACCCCATTCTCTCTTGTCCAGTTCTTCCTCGATGTTGGTGGTGATGTCAATTCCATCCCACTCCTAACCGGAGGCTTTCGATTTTCTTTCCTTAAAGTGGCAGAAAAATCAGGCAGCGATTGAGCCAAAACAGAGGACCCTTTCCTCGAAACCCCAAAACTTGAACTAAACTTCACTTGTTTCTTCGTTGGGGTTTGTTTAAGTTCGATTTCTTCATTTTCTTGTTGCATCATCCCACTCTTCATTCTCAGCTTTGTTTCTCTTAGCTCTGCATAAGCTCCATATGTGGGACCCCTTTCCATTATAGAACTCTCTGTTGTAAGCCTTAAAGGAATTGGGTTTCCAGGGCTTGAATTATGAGAATTGAGAAAGAATGAGAGAAATAGGGTCAAGAACATGGAACAGAGACTCCAAAAAAGCAGGGTTTGGTGCAGGGATTTGCCGCAGAGATTCACTTGTCTCTGCCATTTTTAAATGAAACTTGAAGGTTCACTCTGTTTAATGGAAGACATTGTGTTTTTAAGTTTGATATTAAAAGGTGATTTGAGACACTGCAACGGTCTAATTGAAAGACAAAATGGGAGAGAATGAAATACTTTTGCCATTTTTCACTTTTACTTAATTATTTTTGTTATTTATTATTTTATTGAATTTTTTTTAAAAAGAACTTACAATAGTTATTTATCTAAATTGGATGAATAGGTTATATTAATTAATTTAATTAAAATAATTTTGATATTAAAAAATAATAAATAGTAAATAATTAATGAAAAACATACATCTAACTTAATGTGAATATAAAATTAATTATAAAATTAAAGGTGTAAATAGCTTAAAATTTTCTTAAATGGTGTGAAATTAATCAATTTTAATCAGTTTTTTTTCATATTTTTAATCAATTTTTTCATTTTATACATCATAATCAATCAAATTAAAATTGAATTAATTTTAGTTTTAACAAATTTTATTTTTGATATCGTACTAATAACATAAAGATAGTGCTCTTGCAAGTATTGAGAGCAGCACACTCATAATTTTATATAATGTCTCCATGTATGAATAGACAAAATCATAATCATTAAAAATCTTTGCTAAACTTGTAATGGAATGGATCTAGTGATGGATTGTTCACTCATAGAATCCATCCAAATTTAAACATAAAAGGAATAAGTGATAGGATTTTATTTGAGCAGCTCCCTTAACCCTTCAAATTAGCTATCGAAAAATACATTCCTAATAATACCATCCAAAAGAATAATATATATTATTTGCATTATCAACACAATAGTATGACACTTCCCATTCCCCTTTTATCAAAATGGACTATTGATTTGTTATAACATTGACAAAAAAAATTCCTTTACCAAATTCAGTCTCATCTTCTTCTTCTTCTTTATTCAAAAAAGTGGATATTTATTAATTATAAGAGTTTCTTTTGTTTACATTTGAAGGCTTAAATTGTGGAGAAAACAAAGGGTATGGAAGAGGCTGTTTCACTCACTCTACTGTCTTAAGGCCATCTTACAACAAGCCCCATGGACTAAGTCCAAAAACGGGATTACGAAATGGAAAATCAGATTATAAATTTTTATCATTTTTTAAGCAAGAAAATACATTAAAATTTAGCGACTTTGGATGAGCCAATCCAAGAGCTGCCTTCCCCCTTTATTCAACACTCACCAAACACATGAACTAATTCAGATGTAAGAATATAAAGAAGAGATGCTGCTAAAAGGGTAAAATTTTATCAAATAGAGGAAAAAGGAAAGGAAAAGATAAGGAAGGGTTGATTAAAAATGGTTTATACATGCATTACATACTGACAACATCATCCATGGCACGTAATGGTCAAACTTTGGTGATGCTTGTACTTCTGTCCTCACTGCCTTAACTCCTTGTTCCAATGATTCATCAATCTCTCAAAAATACCAACCATTAAACTCTTCACTTTCATCTCTCAAATAATAGGAATACCCCGTATTCAATATTCTCCTCTGTTCTTCATCAACCAACCTTCAATGTTGTACATGTAATTAATGAGAAAGACAAGAGGCAACTAAATACCTGATTTCGCTCCGCAGGACTGAACTTCTGCAGAAGATAAGCTTTCATGTCCATAGCACCAGGTGGATTTCCAATGCCTGAACAATAAATTATTCTTATAGAATTATGGAACTGTGAATCACCATATGCATCTAATCTACCTTTTAAAAAGGATATGTGTTTATGATGCAAAAATTAAGCAGAAACTGATGGGATTCGATGAACCACCTATGCACAACCGAGGAAACTCACGACCGCCATCCAGATGCCCCATCACACTCTTCACTCTGCAACAAGAAAGCATAAGTTAATGTTTTCAATTCACCATTTGTTGGGAGAAAGGTAAGGATGCACTTAAACAGACAGGAGAAACAACTTTGAGATTCATTTATTGTTCCGTATCATAAGGATGAAAATATGAGCTAGTATTGCGCAAATACGTACGATGAAGTTAGCTCAAGGAATATGCGGAATGATTTCAAGCAGGAATCATTGAGCAAAGAACTGCTTCAAAAATAGACAAGTTATGTTCAAGAAAACAAATTAGAATTGAACAATATATACACAAACCAGGCTCAGAACTCCAGATCACATGGAAAGGAATGAGGCATAAAATACAGCTAATACAAATTCTGCTACCAGTAGTGTAGTAATATCAATGGAACTTACCCATTATGATGCCCATGTCCTCCTTTTGGTTGAAGCCTCAGAACACCATTTGGCAAGCTTATCATCATAATAATAATGAAAAAGGATGTGGTAGAAGATACATAAACAAGACAACAAGACATGCATTACCATATACACCATACACATTCTTTATTCATCATCATATTAATATCTTGAATCAGCATTGTGATAGAACATATGCTTATTTAGCTGCCTATATGCCACTACAACCTTTGATTTCCCAAAGATGTAAACTTGAGATAATATTGCAGATAGAGCAAAACCTCTTCCATCATTAAAAGAATAAGCTCATGTGAGAAATCCTTCTTAGTAAACATGAATTTGGGTGTTGCAGGGTAATCTGTCAACAGGTAAAAGTCCATAATGTAGGATTATCCATTTACATTTAAAATGTCCATCACAGTCCCCCCCTCAAATGAAAAGCACTTGTTAGTACTATTAACCATTTACATATAAAAAATACTGATGAACCAACAAGTGTTTAGTGTAATGATAAGACACATGCATTGCTAAAGGAGAACACATATTTGAACATCGGAGACAATATTATTAAAAATAATAACTACGAACCTTAAACATGGACTGTAAAACAAATATAAAAAATACCAAAAATAATCTTAATTTTCACAAGAGCAGACTCTTAACAACTTATATGATTAACAAACAAATGTAAGGCAATAATTTCATCCAGGAAGCTTCTCATCTTAGTTATTTGCTCCCATTGACCCCAAGAACTAACGTATCCGACTCTTACTGTATAAAAAATCTAAGTGAAGTTAAATAATGAATACTAGGCTATCTTCAATTAAATTTAAATATGTGACATTTTAATTATATTTAAAGATCTTATTTTAAATTTAAAATTCAATTGATAGTTCATGAATCTCGATTATGGATAATCAAGCAAGCTAACATATTCTGTATGTTAGGAAAATGAAAAAAGAAGACAGAAAATATTATCCTGTTAGCATTTAGAAAACCCAGACAGAGAGAAGAACATGATCAAATTATCTCAAAAACCAAAGAATACAGAAAACATAATCCCAAGAATCTAAAACCAAAGTCAAGATTCAATTGCACACAAGAAATTTCCATTTAGAATTACAGTTATTTATGGAACATGATGGCTAGTAACATCACCATCTTGAGAGCATCATTACCACGTCTCTCTCCTCACCAGCATCACCTTGGAGACAACTCTTTGAAATTGCGAGCAATTATCTTAAGCTTTTCCAAATTGGAAAATCTTTGGTGGAAATGCAACGTAACTTTTTCCAGTTGAGGCATGATCTGAGAAGCCAATAAGCTAAAACATTAATATGTTAACTAGTTTTTGAATTGCAGCAGAATATAAAAGTTTAATACAAGTAGAGTTGAGGTGATGACAAATATATATAAGGTATAGTTAAAAAATTAAAAAGAAAATGAATATATAAAAGAATTGAGACCCGTGACAAATTTATAACTCTTGCTTGTGGAGTTAAAAAGTGCACTGCTAATGTATCAAGTAGCCACTTTTTTCTTTTTTGATAAACAATTTTAACTAAGTAATATGCCATAAGTCTTTATACACTTTACAAATTTAGAATTTAGTACTTTTACTTTTATTTTCAAGAATTTAGTATATTTACTTTTCATATTTCAAAATTTAGGTCCAAATTCTAAATTTACAAAAAGTACATGGGCTTTTGACATATTTTAGCCTTTAATTAATCATTCAAGAAGTTTTATATTTTGTATTAATGTTAAACAAGTACCAAAGCAAGAAGCAAATAAAGCAAGGGCAAGCAAACCAAATACAATGAAAGATAATAATAAGTTCTACTCGATCTTTTTTTAATAGAAAAAAAAAACATCTTATTTCATATAATGAGCATTTTTGTTTTTTGGTTTTTCATATAATGAGGCTTTAGGATGGAAAATGTCCACTTCTTTAACAAATTTGATGCATTGATGATTAAATTCAGTAATATTTTATCATTATCAAGGTGCTAAAAGAGGCCATTGACATAGCTGAAAAAGCTAGAGCAAAGGTGCTAAGATAATCCTATAGGAAAAGGACTTCATAATAAAAAGGGAAACATACAAAAGATCAATGGTAAAATAACCTTTTTTTTTTATTTTCATTAAATGCATTTGGTTGAGAGGAAGTAGTAGATTATTCAACCAAAAACACATGAACTATCTTTCAATAAAGGGTGAAGAATGGTCATATACCTTTCCAATGAAGAACAGTGGTAGTAGATGAGGCATTATCAGATTAGTTTAATGGCTGATGCTTTTGGAGGGAGCATATTTTCCATGAAGTTGTGATATCCTTTGAGCGCATTGTTCCATGTGTTCACCGGGTCCTCATCACGGCCTTCGAGCATCCACTCATTGTGCGCCTTCCAAATGCCCCAACACGTCCAAGCAATCAAACTCATATCCGTATTTGCTCCCGAGTTCTGAAGAAGTTGCTTGATTTTCAGCCACCAATCGGATAAGGATTGGAAATCCTTAGGGGAAGGGGTGTGGTTGAACGTCGAGGCTCTCCAAGTTGCTTGAGCTGGTGGGCAGAAAAAGAGGATGTGTTCGATGGTTTCCTTTCCTTCTTCACACCTTGGACAACTCGAATTCTCTATGATATGTCTCTGGGCTAAATTCTCTGTGGAAGCTATGGCATTACAGCATGCGTCCCGAATAAAAATTTTTATCTTGGGGGTAGCTTTAAGATTCCAAAGATCGTCCCAATCACATTTTTGCCACAGCTGAGATCCGCAGCAACCTGCATTAAAACGGGTCATGGAGGCCATGAGGATGTCGTAATGATCTTTCGTAGGCCACGTTGTGCTGTGCATTTCTAGGTAGAAACATGAGTTTTGGTAGATTCCAAAGCATAAGGTAGGAAAACTGATTAAATTTAAACCAATTTTTGTGTTCTACTCCTTCCACATTCCTTGGAACACTCTCCTGCACTCCAGAGCTATCAACATTTAAGCTCTGAAGATGCTGAAGATCTTCGGCTATTGAAAACGGAAAAAATGTTTTCAGACAGTTCAACGTTATGTAATTATATAAGGAGTCAGGTATTAAAAAATGAGGCCTCCATTTATATTTTAGCTTATAAATTCAACATTAGATGTATTTATACGACTACAATTAAAATAAAATTTAGAAAGAGAACATTAAAAATATATATTTCTCTGTACCTTCTGTGTTTAACTGTTCAATGGTGGCATTGAGGTCACCAGCCCAACGTCCCTCAAAATCTTTTTCTGTTAACTGCACCTTATGCAGTTTTGGTGTGCTTAGTGCTCCTTGATAGAACTTCTTCATTCTAGGACAGTGGTTCAAAATAACTTGTTCCAAGGATGGAAACTTTAAAGTGTAATGGCCTGAACAAAAGCTTGTGAGGCTTTGTAAAAAATGAAGCTCCAAACGTTTCAGCGCTTTGAAAATAATCTCATATGACGTATTATCCTTGTCGCTGGCAACTACTTCTTTCATCATTTCACATTCTCTTATCTTCATTGTAACAAGGCACACTAAACTTTGGGCTTTGAAAGATATAATCAACTCTGACATCTTATTGCATTTCCAAACATCTAAAGTTGTAAGATTTTCAAAAGATGAAAGATCTAATCCTAAATTAATCAAATTGCCACACTGTAAAACTTCAAGACATTCGAGGCTTGCACAAATATGGTCAAGCGGGGAGTCTTGCTTCCATATATGTCTTATGTTGTTAACCATATTCAATTTCAGCCTCTTGATTTTTGAGATCGTGCTAATCATGTCTTTATCTTCACATGCATCGCTTTTGAAAGTAGCTAGCTCTTTGAAATTGCAAGAAACCACCTCCAACCATTCCAAATTGTAAAACATTTGAAGGAAAGAAATCGGGAAAACAGCTGATTCATCAAAGTAGCAAGAAATCCGAAGCAATTTTATATTGCAAAATAAGTCAGCGTTAAACTGGCCATCACTTATCATCGCAATATCACCTTGGCTAAGTGAAACCTCCTCCAATTGGGGGATAACCTAAGAAGAAACAAGAAAGAACAATGAATGTCGTAGAGTATTTAGAATTTCATTGAAACAGGAATACCTAATATAAAAGAAAAGCTATAACAGATAATATAAGCCCATAAATGAACTATGGAATCAATAGTTTGAAGTGATGTGTATTTGTAGTTTTAATTTCTATATTTAAAATATGCATGTTAGGTTTTCTTAATAGCTAAAGAGTTACAAAGAATTCGTTGCTAAAATAAAAATTAGAACGGTTAGAGATTATTAGTTAGATAGGGAAAAATATGAATTCGATGATTATTTTAATTATTTTACATTTTCAAATGAATATTTGCATGTATTAGTTGAAAGGTACAAAATGATTTAAATACAATTTATAAACTTTACTAAAAGAAAAGGTGTGACAGTTCATACCTTTTCAACAAGGAAAAGTGAAGGTCGGATTTGGGATTCTTCATGCCCAAATATCTTAATCCTCCCACACCCAGATATTGTCAATTGCTTTAATGCAGGCCATGTTGTTCTATGCATTCCTTGGTAGAAACATGTGAGGTACGGTAGATACCAAAGTTTAAGGAAGGACAACTGATTAAATGCAAAACAAATTTCCTGTTTGCCTGATTCTTCAACACTCTTAGCAACAATCTCCTCCAACCCACACTTATCAATAGTAAGTCTTTCAAGTTGCTGAAGATCTTTAGCAATTGAAAATGGAAACAAAGTTTTCAAGCTCTGACAGTCAAAAATAATTACATGTCGTAGATTTCCAAAAGAAATATTTCTTCTCGGATACTTAGTCCAAACATGCTTCAACTTTGGCAGGCGAAAGAGATTCATTTCTCTTAATTGACTGTGTACCACGTATGTTTCTTCAATATCTAACCCTTGCATTTGGAGTTGGAATACTTGTTCTAGTGAAGAACAATCGGTCACTATTAATTTCTCCAACCTTTGAAAAACCCTCAAAAGAAAAGGTGGAAAGATGTTCAACAATACATCACATTCCTTAACAATCAACTCTTTTAGCATAGAAAATGAATTTGTATGAAGTTGGTTGTACCATATCCTCTTTACATTCCTCAAATGGGAGATTGTGATTCTCTCCAAGTTGGGAAAAGCAACCTACATAATGATAAAAAGAGCAAATTACAATTGGAAATAAATTATATAAAATGTTAGCTCATTGATGTTTATATGAAGGCATTGGTAAATTATATAATTAAGACGAGAAAGCATTAAATGAAACAGGGATATCATGAAACTTGTATCATTTTCCAATAATTTAATGTCATTTAAGTATTTTCATCTAAAAAAATTGACACATAATTCTAAATTTGATTCTTTTTTAGGATAAAAATGTTGAAATGACATTAAATTATTGGAAAGGGATATACGTTTTATGGTATCACAATTTCATTTAATCCTTAGCCAATTAAGACAATTGAAATCATCGTTCATCTAATAATCTAAATGAATTTAATATAAAATTACCTTGGTTGACCTTTTGTATGTAACTACTTACATACACACACTACTTTCTAATCTTACATGTATTGTACATGATTTTACGAGTTTAATTTTTAATTAATTTTTATATAATGCATTTTTAGTTATTGTAACTAATTTTTATTCAAATTTTTAATTTAATTAAAATATTAACTTATTTGACAATTCAAATATAATAAGAGAAAAGTTTTCAAATCATAATTAAAGCAATCACAAAATTGACATATTTTGTGGATCAATATTTTTAATAATATTACAAAACTTTTAAATAATAAATGAAACATTTCTACCATATTCAATGCATGGAAAGCAGCATTATTTAAAATAATAACTAATAACTATAATTAAAATATATAAATGATTTTGAGAAGAAATATTGTGCTAATAAAAAATTCCTATTAGTAAAAAAAAAAACTTAGGACAATAGTTTTAAATAATATATAATAATATAAATATATTATTTACAAAATTTTTATATATAAAATATAAATTTAATTATTATGTAAATAATTAAAATTCATTATTTATGACTAAAGCAATATAATTTTACTTTTGAAACATAATAATTTAAATAATAATTATGAGTCAAACAATAAACAAATAATAATTATACAAAAATATTATAGTGAGAACTACTTGACTAGAAAAGACATGTAATTCCACAATAAACAAATAAATAAAGTAACAAATGTCATCATTTTCATAGCAATTAAACAAAATTTATTATAAATTTTATGTGAAAACAACCCTTCAAAATTACCAATGATAATACAAGAAGGGCACTTAATGTATCATCCGTAAACTCCCTCTAATAAGGATAGCATTCATAGTAGGACTTGCAATTAATGTGATAGGTATGTTTTTTTTTTTTTTCACAGTTACCAATCAAAGAGATAGGTCAAGGATTTTAAAAATAGTAGTTAATTACTAAAAATATTTAAAAACAGAAAATACACAAAACCTCTTAGATAAGAAAATTAAAAAATATATATGTTCTTTCTAAGTGCTTCCTTTATTGTTGTTTCATTCTTCAAGTTGCTAGGGAATGTAGATGACATTAGCGAGAAATAAAGATATAGCTCATGAGTATGACTAGTCATATAATTTAAATGTATAAATGAAAATTCATTAAAAGAAAAACTAACCTTGTCGGAGAAAAATGTAGAAATGTTATCAACTTCGCCACCAATTATTGTTTCTTTATCTTTCTCTCGTGAAAATGTAGAAACAAAAGTAATCATGTTTGAACAGTCAGCTACCTTAATTTCAACCAATGATGGAAATTCAAGATCTCTACTTCCAAGGTAAAAGCTTGTCATATTTGGACAAGACTCCACTATAATGGATTGCAGACGAGGGAATATGATAATGATCTTTTTACCATCTGCTATTGCTTCCTCAACCATTGTAATTGAATCCTCTTCTTTGATGACTTGATCCAATTTTCCGCATCTCTTGATTTCCATTTCCCGGAGTTGCCTTAGGCCGAAGGCCATTGAGAGGTTAAAAATATATCTCAAATTGTTGGAATCAAAAACCTCTAGATATTCAAGAGTTGTAAAATCCAACATTTCTTGAGGATTTTTACTCCATATGCCTACCAACTCCGGAAACTCTGACAACTTCAAATGCTTTAGACCACGATATCCAACCTAAGAAGCAACATATCAAAAAGTCGAACTTTCATACCAACATATTTAACAAGAGCCCTAGCTATTGTGAAAATAAATTACACAAATCATAAATAAATGTGTATATATCTTTCAATGAATTTTTAAATCAGTACCTGCTCTTTGTATAATTGCTCCACGGTGGCATTAAGGTCACCAACCCAACGTCCCTTAAAATCTGTTTTTGTTAACTGCACTTTATGCAGTTTTGGTGTGCTTAGCGCTCCTTGATAGAAGTTCTTCATTCTAGGACATTGGCTCAAAGTAACTTGTTCTAAGGACGGAAACCTTAAGGTGTAATTGCCTGAACAAAAGCTTGTGAGGTTTTGTAAAAAATGAAGCTCCAAATGTTTCAACGCTATGAAAATAATCTCATATGACGTATCATCCCCTTCGCTTGCAACTACTTCTCTCATCATTTCACATTCTCTTATCCTCATTGTAACAAGGCACACCAAACTTTGGGGTTTGAAAGATGTAATTAGCTCTGACATCTTATTGCATTTCCAAATATCTAAAGTTGTAAGATTTTCAAAAGATGAAAGATCTAATCCTAAATTAATCAAATTGCCACACTGCAAAACTTCAAGACATTCGAGGCTTGCACAAATATGGTCAAGCGGGGAGTCTTGCTTCCATATATGTCTTATGTTGTTAACCATATTCAATTTCAGCTTCTTGATTTTTGAGATCGTGCTAATCATGTCTTTATCTTCACATGCATCGCTTTTGAAAGTAGCTAGCTCTTTGAAATTGCAAGAAACCACCTCCAACCATTCCAAATTGTAAAACATTTGAAGGAAAGAAATCGGGAAAACAGCTGATTCATCAAAATAGCAAGAAATCCGAAGCAATTTTATATTGCAAAATAAGTCAGCGTTAAACTGGCCGTCACTTATCATCGCAATATCACCTTGGCTAAGTGAAACCTCCTCCAATTGGGGGATAACCTAAGAAGAAACAAGAAAGAACAATGAGTGTCGTAGGGTATTTAGAATTTCACTGAAACAGGAACACCTAATATAAAAGAAAAGCTATAACAGATAATATAAGCCCATAAATGAACTCTGGAATCAATAGTTTGAAGTGATGTGTATTTGTAGTTTTAATTTCTATATTTAAAATATGCATGTTAGGTTTTTTTTAATCGGTAAAGAGTTATGAAGAATTCGTTGCTAAAATAAAATTTAGAACCGTTAGAGATTATTAGTTAGATAGGAAAAAATATGAATTTGATGATTATTTTAATTATTTTATATTTTCAACTGAATATTTTGTATGTATTAGTTGAGAGGTACAAAATGATTTAAATACAATTTATCAACTTTGCTAAAGGAAAAGGTGTGGTAGTTCATACCTTTTCAACAAGGAAAACTGAAGGTCGGATTTGGGATTCTTCATGACCAAATATCCTAATCCTCCCACACCCAGATATTGTCAATTGCTTTAATGCAGGCCATGTTGTTCTATGCATTCCTTGGTAAAAACATGTTAGGTACGATAGACACCAAAGTTTAAGGAAGGACAACTGATTAAATGCAAAATAAATTTCCTGTTTGTCTGATACTTCAACAGTCTTAGCAACAATCTCCTCCAACCCACACCTATCAATAGTAAGTCTTTCAAGTTGCTGAAGATCTTTAGCAATTGAAACTGGAAACAAAGTTTTCAAGCTCCAACATTCCTCAATGCATATTCGTCGTAGATTTCCAAAAGAAATATTTCTTTTGCAATACTTGGTCCAAACATGCTTCAACTTTGGTAGGCGAAAGAGATTCAGTTCTCTTAATTGACTGTCTACCACGTATGTTTCTTCAATATCTAACTCTTGCACTTGGAGTTGGAACACTTGTTCTAGTGAAGAACAATCGGTCACTATTAATTTCTCCAATCTTTGGAAAACCCCCAAAAGAAAAAGTGGAAAGATGTTCAACAACACATCACATTCCTTAACAGTTAACTCTTTTAGCATAGAAAAGGAATTCGTATGAAGTTGGTTGCACCATATCCTCTTTACCTTCTTCAAATGGGAGATTGTGATTTTCTCCAAGTTGGGAAAATCACCCTACAATTCATTATTCATGCCAATAGTAGCAATGATTAAAAGAGTTAAGAATAACAAAAAAAAAAAAAAAGGGAAAAAGAAAAACGAAAAATGTGCTGCACTAAAAAGAGCACCTTATTATTGAACAAAACTCCATGGGTAGGGATATCTTTCCTCGTAGAATTATGTATGAATCCCTTCAATTCTGGACAATTTTCTATCTCAAGAATCGTCAGGACTGGAAATTCAACAGTATGATCTTCATGGCAAAAGCCGATGAGTTTCTGAAGACCCTTCAATTTGAGTAAGTTCAATCGGGGGAAGCGGATTAGAGCTCCGCTTCTGAATGTTTCTTGGATCATTTTATCAGTTGATATTATCTCCCGTATGTACTTGCATTCACTAATTTCCAAGCATTTGAGGTGCTGCAAATATTCAGGCATGGAGTCGGCTAAAACATGTTTTAAGTTGGCGCAGCCCTTAATGATCAAACTTGTCAAATTTTGAGTTGAACAAAACGCTTGGGGACTCCATATTCTGCCAATGCTAATTGATGATAGTTTCAACTTCTCCAGCTTAGGAAACAATATCTGCACATGAGCACTTGTTTACTTGCCAATTCTAATCTTATTAAAGGCAAATTCAAAAAAAAAAAGAAAAAAAAAGCTAATTAATTTGATATTTCCATTAGTTTATACAAAACATTAAGTGATTTGTAATAATTGGCTAATTGGATAATATTTTATGTAGTTATAATTACATAATACATTACAAAAATTAAAATAATTTGTATAACTGAATATTGTTTTTGTAATTGAATAATGCTGTCTTTAATCCTATAAGTACACAAAACATTATAGAAAATTTTCAAAATAACTGTAGTAGAGCGGTATGTAATTAGAGTTAATGGAGAGGGGACTAAAATGCATGCGGTGGATGAAGAAAAAAGTATTTAAGTACCTTTTGCTTGAAAAGGGAAATTTCTTGTGGAGATATGGAAGTTGAACCTTCTTTTTTGGAGCAAAAGCTAATGAGATTCGGTAGACCCTGCAGTGTCAGTGACTCAAGTTCAAGAAATTCAATTTTCTGAACTGCATCACTCTCTGTAAGTATATATTGGACCATCTCACCATTCTGGATATGCAGATTCTTCAATTGCTGAAAATAATTCCCAACTTCTAATTCATGTAACAAAATCTCCACACCTTTCACTTCATTTATATATAAATTTTCAGCTTTCTTTAATAAAACTTTAACTCCATTATTAAGAAGGCTAATATTTGTCTGCAGGTTAAGCTTTAGTGTTCTGGAGTATTCTTGAACCCAAGCCCAATCCCAATCCCAATCCCAGTGCGATGCTTCTCCGATGAAAATAATGTATCTTTGCAACTTTTCAAAGAAGAAGTCTTTGGGAATAATCTTGGCATTAGAGATATGAATTTCTAAAGCAGTTAAACAAGACAAAGCTTTCAATTCAGCAAGACTAGAATTGCTTTGCAGGCTGGAGTGTCCATCTGCTTCCCATTCATCAAAATCCTTATCCATATTTAGTTCTTCTAATCTAGACAATTTACACAAGACACCAGGTGGAATTCTTTTGAGTTTGGAACAACCACGTAAATCTAGCCGCTTTAGCTTAGTCAGTTGTCCAATTTCCTTGGGTAGCATTTCAATATCAGAACTCATAATGTTAAGAATTTCCAGATTCTTGAGCTCTCCAATAAGTGCTATATCTCCCAACACACAATTAACCAACCATAGTACTCGAAGGTTTCCTAGCAAAGAAATTGATGAAGGCAAGTTCAAGCCAACCAAAAATAGGACTTTAAGATTTTTCGTTTCCTTAAAAAAGGTTGTTGGTATTTTCATCCAAGGATCCTTGCTACCCATACATAAAAAAGTAAGTTTGGGGCATTTCAACTGATCAGGAAGCTCGCTCATTCCAGCACATACTATTTTGTCGCACTCTTTCATTGTTTCATCATCTGGCCAATCATTCAAATCATGTTTGCGTCTTAAATCAAACACAGGGTTGCCTTTAGAAGCGATTGACTTGGCCACATCAGAAATAAGATCATGCATATCAAAGTGCATATTGGTATAACCATCAAGTAACAAACAAGAGGCTTTGAGATGACTCACCACTGTCAACAGTTTGTTCCTTGTATCTTTAATTGTACTGACACCATGAAATAACCCTAACCCCATTGCAAACACAAGCAACAAATCAAGGGAAGCATTATGACCCATTAGACTGCAAAGTAAGAAAGTCTGTTTATGGTCCTCGCTTTGTAAACGATCGTAACTCCACTCTATAGTTGAATATACAGTTGCTGGTACTCCTTTGAAGTTGCTCGACGATGGCTTGCTTAGCTGTCGCAAAGCATCCTCCCATACAAATGGAGGCTCATTTCTCAAAAACGTCGCAAGTGTTCTAATGGCAATTGGTAGACCACCACATTTTTTAGCTACCTCAGTTGCTATAGGCAACAAGTCAGAACTTTCAACAACATCTCCTATAATCTTCTTGAAGAAATGCCATGCTTCTTCATGTTCTAAAATTCCGATTGGAAAACTCTTTTTAGCATCCATGTCCTTCAACAAAACATTAAGATCTCTGGATGTCAGCAATATGGTGCATCCCTGATCCTCGTCTCCCAAAGGAATCCCCACTTCCATCAGGTCTAATTTTGCCCAAATGTCATCTAAAACAATAAGAATCTTCTCTTTCATCAACCTTTGGCACAAACGACTTGCTCTTCCAATCATACTTTGCTCCTCAAATTTCAATCCCAACATTTCTGCAATTTGATCTTGAATTTTCTGGACGTCAGGAGTATGGGTCACAACAGCCATAACCACCGAGTCGAATAACTTATCTTCTTTGACTTGTCTGACAACTTCTCTTACAAGCGTAGTCTTGCCAACACCAGGCATTCCGTGCACTCCTATTATGTTGACATTAGGATCTTTCACCGCCTCCATGATATTGTTAAACATCAGCCTTCTTGAATCAAAGTCCTCAAAATCTTTAGGAGGTACAAACAATATGGGCTGCGGGACATCCCGATGTGATACTTTGTCAAATCCGCCTTGCTGGAGGAGTTCATCAACGGCAGCGGCACCTTCTTCTGCTTTCTTGCTAAGCTGATAGCGAGCCTTGAAATTAGGGCACAAGCCGATGAAACACTTGTTCTTTGATTCGTTTTCAAGACCCTTCACTTCCTTCAACTCTGAACCGGTCACTTTATCGGCTTTCGCCAGCCAGCTGTTGACTTCGGGGTATATATTCTCGCCGTTCTTTTCAGCAGCATCAACATCTAACAGCACTCCGTCTCTTTTGTCTTTCAACGTCTCGACTTTCTTCTCGAAAACCGAAACCATTCTTCTATAGCGGCAAACATAGCTGAAATTACGTTTAACTTTTTGGAACAAGTATCCCACAACTCCGGCAACAAGGTTGCTAGCGGTGCCCGTAATAACTTCCATGTTTTTCTGGGGAAAGGGGTATTCAAAAGTCAAGCAAAAAGTGTAAGTGATAGAATAAGAGAGGGGAGGCTGGGAGCAGATTCAAATAATAATAAGGAAACAAGGAAACCGTTGTTACAAACACCAAGCTAATGCGGAGCAGAAGATGATCTGAGGGGAGTAGAAGACAAAGAGTGAAGAACTGGAAAAGGTTTATTTTGTGGACTGAACGTAGCTAAGATGGGAAAATAGAGAAGGAAACAGTTGTGGGCTTGGGTAGGCAGTAGCTAAGATCTAAGCCATGGAGATGCGGAACCTGCAATATTCAAGCACCACAACCGATGACTTTCACATGGGAAGTTAAAATAGATGTGGGACTCAGACATCAATTTCTATAACTATTATCGTAAATAGTATTGAAATGTAGAACTATTGTTTTTCGACCTAGATAAATTCAAGTTCAAAATAATTGTATGTAATAATCACATTACATTATTATTTTTAATAGTTTAATGTTAATTCATTATAAATTTTAATATAAATTTTAATATTTTTAATTTTAGAAAATATTAAATCTAAATAAAAATTTTAAAATTATGTAAGTTATTTTACTGGTCAACTGAAAAAACGACTTAACCTTTTTATTTTCCCAAGTCATTTTACACTCGCTTCTCTTAGTTCTTTACTTATGTTCTTTTCACAAAATCATCTTGCTTTTCTCCCTTTCTTTCGCCACCGTCGTCCCTTCTCTCATCGGCAACATTAAACAAATCAAAACGCGTTGAGATATCTCGACTTTGGTACAGTCCCTTCTCGCCTAATTTTGGTCAATAACAATACATAAGTAACCAGAAAAAAAAAAAGATTGAAGGACAATAAGAAAAATAAAGAAGGAGACAGAAAGATATGAGTTTTTTTTGTATTTTATTAGTTTTTAAATCTTAATTTAGTTTTAATTTTTTTTTGTCTTTTCCTTTCTTTTTTACCTAACAAGTTCGATAAAGTGATTAGACAGAAGAAACAAACAAAATGAAAAAAAAAACACTTAACATAGAGAAGAAGAAAAAAAGAGCATATAGATTTGTGTTCTTCCCTTCCATCTTTTGCTTCCCCCACTTTTTTTTTTTTTTGTTCTGGTCAAATATTGCAAATTAATAGGATGGTGTAGAGGTTGTCGTTTCCACATGGGATGTCAGCATGGCAAATTAGTGGTCCACCTCAGTTTTCTGTTACATCTGTAACGCTAGTGATTATTTTATTATTTTTTGAAAGTTGAGCAACTGAATTGAAATTGTTTTGTCAGCTACCCTGATGCGGTCATTGAGAGCACCAAAAATATCCTATTCCCTGTAAAATAATAAAAATAACAGTAAAGGGGAAGTAGGGTCGAATCCTCATGGACCAGATTGTACGAATGCTCGTTTCTTGAAATCTTGGACAATTTTTTGGCCAAAAAATTTGCATTCCTGAAAAAATAAAAAAAAAGAATTAAGAATTTCGATTTGGAAAAATAAAAATAGTATTTAAATTAAATTGAAATTGCAAAATTAAATAAATGACGGAAATTGAGATGGAGAATATATAAAAATAATAAAGAGAGTTAAAGGAAAAGAAATTCTTATTGGTAGATTCCAGCCTCCAGTTGTCTCATTCCGCCTTCGGTTCAATCCTCGATTTTTAAATAACCCTTCTCAACTCAAGTAAGCCAATTATAGTGGAAGAAGACGCCTACGACCACCAGCTCCAAAGATTAGACTTACGATTTTTAGGGAACCTGACTCTAGTCAGTAATCTATGCTAGATCAACGCTTTTCAATGGCAAATCCCACACCATTTTGTCTCTTTAGCTTGCCAACCTCTAACGCAGTAAGTTAACGAACTGACTGTGTAATCCTTCCAAAACATACAAAGCGGCCGCCTTTGCATATGCTGAAAAGCTTACTTCTTAAGGGCCATGGACGAAAGCGTCAGCCCGTAGTGCGGAGAAACGATGAATACTTGGCGAGAAGGCTAAGTACGGATTCTAGGCCTTAAGAACCCTTTTTGGGGAATATTGACAACTTTCAGCTAGATAGGTTTTAGTGGCTCATGATAATGGTGGAAAAGAAAATAAATATAAAAATAGAAAAGGGGATTTTATTGAAACAAAATATGAAGAAACAAAAGCCTAGACTTTCAAGGGGACAGTGTTTACAGAAAAAAATGAACCCCAAATAGAGTCACTTCACCCCCTATTTATAGTACTAAGGAGATAGTCTAATTGAACTTAAATTCTAAAAAGATAAATACATTTAATTAAAGATAAATAAAGATAATTAAAATAAAATCCTAAATTTGAATAATCCTAATAATTATCTTAATATTAATTATCCTAATATAAATAAAATGGAGTCTTATAAAATAAAATCTCTTCTTTTTGCGTTTTTAGTCCTTGTGTCTTCCATGCTCGCACTTTTGGCACAATCTTTTTTCTATGTCGCATATCAGCCCAATGTGTCTCCAAATTCGCACTTTTGTCCATTAATTTTACTTTTGCCTCCAAATCAGTCATTAATCGATAAAAAGATATAAATAGCTCAAATTAGTAGGATCAAGACCAGAATAAACACATGATTAATACATAAAAATACGTTATTCTAGAGCATTATCAAATTTCCCCTACTTAGTCCATGCTTGCCCTCAAGTATGATTCCTATCCACTGTGAAAGTTAGATTCTGCCATAAAAGAAATACCACTCCAAAGTTTTATAAGAATTAGTTAAAAATGCATATGAAAAATAAAGAGAACCCTAAGCTTGCTTTAGGTAAGATAGAAAAAGTTTTCCAATTAATACACACATAAATTAAAATCGATTTGAATTATTTCATGGAAATTAGGTGAATTACTAAACCTACCAAGACACCCTCTTTGTTTCTTCCTTAGTCCCAAACTTTATTTATTTACATATATTTTCTCTTTTTTTTCTTTTTTTTTACTTTTTATTTTATTTTATTTATGTATGTGTGTATCTATGTTGAACCTTTTGACGCGAAGAGTGATGACAGCCAAGCACCCAACCCTGGTTACTCAGCCCAACATACTTTTTATTTTTATTTTTCCTAAGAACATGTCGAACCTTTTGACACGAAGAGTGATGACAACCTAAGCACCAAACCCCGGTTACTCAGCCCAACGCATTCTTAAGAATTAATTTCGGTTAGCGGAGCTTTAACTATCACGTCACACAACCTTTTGACGCGAAGTAGAATGACAACCCAAGCACCCTACCCCGGTTACTCAGTCAGTCACGTTCTAAGCTGTACTCATAACCACAGAAAAATTTATTAACAATGAAATTAAAATTTTGAGAACTTTGGGAAAAACAATTTAAGTGTCAAGAACAAGTTTCAATAATCACCTAATAGTCATGAACATTAATTAAGCATGCAATCATTTTAAGTGCTCACTTTAGATTAAACTTGATCAATTTTACAAAAAGCAAGATAGAGTTAACTCCATTATCACAATTGTTTTTAACCTAATAAAAATAAAACAGTGGAGATGGCATCAATTATAGGAAAAATCGTAACTTTCCTAGAAGGCAAGAACCATGCATGAAAGTCAAACTGTGACAGTCCTAATTCGACCCTAGTCAGAATGTGGTTTCGGGGCCACAAGACCGAGTCCCAAAATTTATTTAAAATTTGGTTGCATATCCTCTATGTGTATTAGTGCATGTGTGAAAATTTGATGTTTTAATTTAGACTTATGAATGTGAATTTCATGTGATTGACTTAGTTGAGAACTTAAGAAAATATGATAGGGGAATATGTAAGGATCAAATAATAACAAAGTGAGGAAACTTGGGTTTGCATGTCAAATTGCCCAAAAACCCAAGTAGTGGCCGGCCAAACCATGATGCTCCATCCACTAGGTTGAATTTCAATGCAATTCTTTTATTAGTTAACAATTAAAATAAATTAAAGAAAGGAATTAAAAAGAAAAGATGAATAAAATAAGGAAGGAAGAGGGAGTATTCATCTTTTTTCTTTTTTTGCAATTGCCGTGAGTTAGGAGGAGGAAGGAAGAAATGCTCTAGACATTCGGCCAACTCAAAAGGGGTTGATTAAGGTAGGATTTATGTTACTTTTACTAAATTCTTGTGAAAATCTAGTTAGTAGTCAATGTCTTATTACAACCCATATGTTAATTTTCTACCTAAAGGGGTACTTAGATGGCATATGGTTAGGAAGAGATAAATGCTAAGAGTATGGTGCTTTTGATGTTGTGAATGGAAGTAGTGGAAAAGTGAAAGAAAATTTATGTAGAAATGTGGTATATGTGGATTTATAGGATGTTACAAATAGATGTGAAGCCATGCTAGATTAGGAAAAATTCGGTCAAGTGTTCATGAGATGAAATTTTGTGTCTAGATGAATTAAAGATGATAGTATAGTTGATATCATATATATATATGCATATTCGGCCATCAAATTAAGAGCATAGGTGATGTTGAGTCTAAGTTTTGCACATTCGGCTATATATATATATATATATCTAAATGTATGCCCATTCGTGATATTACTTTTGGATTATATATATAATCGACTAAAAATGAGTAATTAGCAAGGGTGGTTGCCGAATGTCCAATTATATATATATATGCATGTGTGATTGGATTATTGATAGTAGGGTGATAGCATATGGTTATTAGCGAATAGCTCAAAAACATATGGTAGGAAGATAAGAATTAGTCATGTATCTCCTATGATATGAAATCATTAATATTTTGATATAAATATTTAGCAAGACGGTTAAACTAGTTAATTTATTGATTAAGCTCAAGAAGTTAAAGGAGGAGAATCAAGCAAAGGCAAAGGAAAGAACATCGAGAAGCCGAGTTGGAACCGTTTTACCCAACACAAGGTAAGTTATTAAGCATATATTTTGTATTGATTTAAATAATCATAATACCTATGTACTTATGCCGAATGGAATGATATATAAATGCATGTAATGACAAAATTATCGAGTGTAAAAAGAAGTGAGGTGTATTGAGTTGTTGATTTCGGCACTAAGTGTGCGGGTATAAACATTTACGATAATGAGATTGGCACTAAGTGTGCGAGTTTAACTGTATAGCACTAAGTGTGCGAGTTTGATTATTAAGCACTAAGTGTGCGGACTTACTGTATATTTTCGAATAATTATTAACGTTAAGTGTGCGACTTTATCGAGTAGATCATGGACAGCGGAATGAGTAGATACTTTGAGTTCATGAGGAATAAACGTTATGTTTATATTTGGAACTGAGCTTGGCAAGTCTTGAACCTATGTGGTGATTATATTTGAAGTTAGGAACATAAGATTATTGTGGAATAGATGAAATGCTATTATTAGTATAATCTAAACGAAAATAAAATGATGTGTGGAAATTCATCAAATATCATATCGAATATCATACGAGATGTCAATGGAGGCTTGGCTAGTTGAAAGCATGTAATGATAAATGTGCGTGAAATTATAGCAAAGTCGGTATGGATGGAGTACCTAATCTTGCATTATTTGTTTTCTTTTATGATACTTTATAAATGGACAGCAGTGTAATGCTTATGACTTACTGAGTTATATACTCATTTGGTGTGTTTATTTGTCACTTATTTAGGTTCCTTTGATCCATTTTTGTGAGCTCGGGACCATCGTCGAAGTCATCACACCAGCTTGCAACTTTTTGGTATCTTCTTCTTAGTTGGTCTAAGAGAACATTTCGGCATGTATAGGCTATTATGTTTTGTTTGAACTTTGGTATGTATACTTTTAGCCATGCGAAAATGGCATAAATGTTAAGTTGGATTTGGTCTTATGATACTTAGTTATAAGTAATAGTTAAAGTATATTTGATTATTATGCCGTTTGTCATGGCTAATCATTTCCGGTGTTACACTCATGATATGGTTATTGAGTAGTAAGGAAATGCTTGGTAATGATTAGCCTTTGGTATGGCTAGTCATGATCATACTTAGTGATATGTATGTTAAATTACTCTAATAGGTAAAATTTACTCTAATAATAGATGCAGACAGCAATAGTGATGTGAAATTGAAAAATCACTAAAAATAGTAGAAATGGAATTAAATAATGAATAAATTATGAAATCGAAGCTGGATGAGTCTATTTTCATATGGAAGAAACGAAACGACCATATGAGCTATATTTTATGAGATGTTTAAATTTTGTGAAACAGGGCCAGAGCGATTCCTGGATCCCCTATTCTGACTTTGGAAATTAACCATAAATTTTGTAGAGATAATTAGAAGTCATCCTTTATATGTGCAGATTCATTATTGAGTCTAGTTTCATTAGAGACAAGCGGCATAGGCATTGAAGCCCTGTGTAGGGAGATATCTAAGTCGTAATGCTCAGAGGTCAGAGTAGTCGAACCCTGAAACAGGGGAGACTTTAACAAATAAACTGTACTAATTGGCCCAACCAAAAATTCTACAAAAATTTTATTAGATATATATATGAGTCTAGTTTCAGGAAAAATTTACAAAATTTGATTTCGAGTTTCGGAACTCAAGATACGAATTTTTAAGTGACTATAACGCAGATTGACAGCTTGTCTGGGAGTTTTAAAATAAATTGTTTGAGCTGTATAAATGATGAATTAAGCCCAATAACACCTCGTATTCAACCCCGGTGACGGCCATGGTTTCGGGGTGTTACAAAAACAGTGGCAAAGTCATGGTTAACTTCTTGGGCATGAAAAGAGGCAAGATATTCCAAAAAAATAGTGAGCCAGCAACAATAGCAACAACCAAACCAGCAGCAAAAACAAAAATTCAGCAGCTAAAACGACAGGAACAACTACCTCCCCCTACTTAAACCATATAGTCCTCGATGTGGAATAAATAAATAAATAGGTAGAATAAAAGTTTAGAAGAACTCCCCGTGTAGTAACTATCGTTCGCGTATTATGGTAATGAGTTCTCCCTATTGTTGCTTCGGTTTACCTAGACAAAAGAAGAGAATTTTATTAATATCTGAAAATAATAAATAATAAAATAATAAGATAAAATAAAAATAAAAAAATAAAAATTGGGCTGCCTCCTAACAAGCGCTTGTTTAACGTCGTTAGCTCGACGCCTTGAACGGATTTATGGTGGTTCTAACTGAATTCTCTCGACCGTGTGGGCCTGGAAATTCTCTTAAAATGGCTTCAGCCGTTGACCATTGACTGTGAACCGCTTTCCTGATTCTTCACTTTCTATTTCAACTGCGCCATGCGTAAATACTTCAGTCACAATAAAATGTCCTTGCTACCGAGATCGAAGCTTACCTGGGAATAGCTTTAATACGGAGTTATAAAGCAAAACTCTTTGTCTTACCAAGAAATGCTTCTGAACTATATTGTTGTCATGAAACAACTTTGTTTTGTCTTTATAAATTCGAGCATTCTCGTAGGCATCATTGCAAATTTCCTCCAATTCTTGAATGTCCAATTTCCTTACCTTTCCTGCGGGCTCTAACTCCATGTTACATTGTCGAATAGCCCAATAATCTTTATGCTCCAACTCTACTGGTAGATGAGACGCTTTGCCAAAAACAAGTCGATACGGGGTCATGACAATTAGTCCCTTATACGCCGCCTGATAGGCCCAAAGCGCGTCATTGAGCCGAATACTCCAATCCTTAAGGTTGGGTCGAACCGTTTTTTCCAAAATTGACTTGATCTCCCTGTTTGAAACCTCTGCTAGGCCGTTCATTTGGGGATGGTAAGTTGTTGCTATACGATGATGAACTCCATATTTTGATAATAGTGCCTCCATGACCTTATTGCAAAAGTGGGTACCATGATCACTGATCAAAGCTCGAGGTGTGCCAAACCTAGAAAAAATAGTTCGTTTTAGAAACTCCACAACAGTTTTAGCATTATCATTGTGATTAGGCTTTGCTTCTATCCAATTAGAAATATAGTCTACTGCAAGAAGTATATATACGTTTCCAAATGAAGAAATAAATGGGCCCATGAAATCAATGCCCCATACATCAAAAATCTCACTTACATGAATCGGGGATAGGGGCATTTGATTTCGTTTAGTGATATTACCTGTATGCTGGCATTTATCGCAAGACTTACAAAAGTTAAAAGCATCGCGAAAGATTGTGGGCCAATATAGCCCACACTCCAATACCTTGTGAGCTGTCCGCTTAGGGCCAAAGTGACCTCCACAAGCTTCTGTATGACAAAAAGTAAGGATAAAGGTTATCTCAGTTTTTGGAACACATCGTCGTATTATCTGATCTGAGCAATGTTTCCACAAGTATGGGTCGTCCCATATGTAATTCCGAGCTTCGCGTCTAAGCTTATTTTTTACGGATCGAGCTAACTCAGTAGGCAATGATCTGTGGTTAAGAGATTAACTATGTCTACATACCACGGATAGTGAGCCTCGGTTGAGAATAAGCTTTCATCAGGAAACTCATCCTTTATAGGAACATCATCAAACGAAGTTTTTATCCTACTCAAGTGGTCAGCCACCAGGTTTTCACACCCCTTTTTGTTACGAATCTCGATGTCAAATTCTTGGAGCAGTAAAATCCACCTAATGAGCCTTGGCTTTGCTTCCTTCTTTTCGATCAAGTACCTAAGAGCTGCATGGTCAGAAAAAATAATCACCTTAGATCCCACTAAATATAATCAAAATTTATCTAAAGCAAACATAATAGCTAAAAGTTCTTTTTCTGTGCTTGTGTATTTGCTTTGTGCAGCATCTAGGGTCTTTGAGGCGTAGCAGATGACATAAGGCTCCTAGGCTATCTTTTGTCCCAATACGGCTCCCATGCTGCGTTCGCTTGCATCGCACATAATTTCAAAGGGATAGTTCCAGTCTGGTGCTTGTACTATAGGGGTGGCTACCAACTTTTGCTTAAGTGTATCAAAAGCCTCTTTGTATTTTGGGTCAAACTCAAATTTCTTGTCTTTCTGCAACAGCTCGCACAATGGTTCAGCTATTTTTGAGAAGATTTTTATAAAACGCCTGTAAAATCCTGTATGGCCAAGAAAAGACGTATCTCTCTAACAGTAGAGGGATATGGCAGAAAATTTATAATGTCAATTTTGGCCTTATCAACCTCAATTCCCTTATATGAGACTATATGACCTAGAATCAAACATTTGTCTACCATAAAATGACACTTTTCATAGTTCAAGACAAGATTAAATTCTATGCACCTGTTCAAAATTATCGTAAGGTTTTCAAAGCATTCAGTAAAACAATTTCCATACACGGTAAAATCATCCATAAAAACTTCAATAATTTTTTCTACATATTCAGAAAATATACTTATTATGCATCTCTGGAAAGTAGCTGGTGCGTTGCAAAGTCTAAATGATATCCTTCTGTATGCAAATGTGCCAAAATGGCATATAAAAGTGGTCTTCTCCTGGTCCTCTGGCGCAACAGGGATTTGGAAGAAACCTGAATTTCTATCAAGACAACAAAAATGAGTTTTACCAGCTAAACGTTCAAGTATTTAATCTATAAAAGGAAGAGGGAAATGATCTTTTCTAGTATAAGCGTTCAACTTCAGAATCGATGCGAACCGCCACCCGCTTACGACTTTCGGACCGGTACTAAGTTACCTCAAGATTTTTCTTTCTTATCACGCCTGCTTTTCTTGGGCATAACTTGTACCGGACTTACCCATCTGCTGTCAAAAATGGGGAAGATGATGTCAGCATCCAGCAACTTAATTATTTCTTTTTTTACCACCTTCATCATATTCGGGTTTAAACGTCTTTGTGCCTCTCTCATTGGTTTCGTGTTCTCCTCCAAATAAATCTTGTGGGTGCATATCAAAGGGCTTATCCCTTTCAAGTCAGCAATGGTCCAGCCAATCACCTCCTTATGACTCTTTAGTACCTGAATCAAACTTTTCTCCTCGGGTTTAGAGAGTTTATTTTAAATTATAATGGGTAAGGTATTACCTTTTTCTAAAAATGCATACTTAAGATGCGCGGGAAGCAGTTTCAATTCCAAATCTGAAGCCTGCACAACAGAAGGTAAAAGTTTAGTTTCTAATGGGGATAATAATGTATTAACAAATTCATAATCATCGATCTATATTCAGATTTGTCTTCATAAGTTGACTCAAAAGTCTCATCTACTAATGAGTCAATCATGTCGACACGGTTTACGATCAAGATTTCGCTTGGATGGCTAATGGCATCATAAACATTAAATTTCACGATCTCCCCATCAAATTCCATTGTAAGAGTGCCGCTTTAGACATTGATCTTGGTGCTAGCAGTACTAAGGAAGGGTCGGCCCAATAGGAGGTCCGAAGATCCAGCAGTGTTGTCCTCCTCCATCTTTATTACGTAGAAATCTGTAGGGAAAATAAGTTCATTAACTTTTACCAAGACGTCCTCGAGGACTCATTTGGGATGCACAATAGACCTGTCCACTAATTGAATAATAACACCTGTCTTTGTCAAAAAACCTGCGTTAAGTGATTACTAAATAGAATAAGGCATTACATTTATGGAGGCCCCTAAATCACACATAGCCTTTTTAATTCCTAAATAGCCAATTTTGCATGGAATAGCGAACATACCCCTATCTTTGCATTTAACCGGCATTTTCCGCTGTAGTACTGCGAAAACATTTTCACCAACACTTACCTTTTCATTGTCTGTTAACTTTCGTTTGTTGGTGCAGAGCTCTTTAAGGAATTTGGCATACCTTGGAATCTGTCTGATGGCATCCAACAGTGGTAGATTGATCTCGACATTCCTGAATATTTCGAGTATCTCCTTGTCTTCCTTACTTTTTCGACACTGATTTAATCGTCCTGGGAATGGAGGTTGGATTTTCGGTAGTGAGGGTTTCGCTGGGACCTGTTCATCATTTTCAGTTTTTTCTTGGGCACTTTCTTGGTGAAGATTTCTGCCAAGAATTGGTTACAGCATCTTTCCACTTCTCAGCGTTACTGCATTTGCATTTTACCTCGGGTTTGGTTTTGTTTGCGATGGCAGCTTCCCTTGAGAGTTCATCTTCTTAATTAACGTGGTCAATTCACTTATAGACGCTTCGGTTTTCTGTTGAAAATCAAGCATGTTAGCTGCTAATTTATTGACCAAAGTTTCTAAAGAATTACCTAAATCTCGTGACTGTTGTGGAACTCAGTTCTGGTATGGTTGGTTATATCGTGGGTTGGCCCCATAACTTAAGTTAGGGTGATTCTTTCATCTTGGGTTGTAGGTATTTGCGTAAGGGTGGTATCGCCTTTGTGGTGGCCCAGGAAAATTTCCCACAGCATCTAAATGGGCCATAATATCATCATTCAAACTGGGACATGCATCAGTTGTATGTTCAGAGGTAGTACATATTCCGCATAACCGGGCTGTCTTTGCTTTTTCTGCAATAAAAGAATTCAAAATATTAGCAATTCTATCAATTTTATCTTCTAAGGTTAGATTACTTAGCTGATGAACCCTTCTAGGGGGTTCAGGATTAGCTCGGAATTGCTGAGAATTTGCAGCCATCGTGGAGATCAAGTCTCTTGTTTGTTGTGGAGTCATATTGACCAACGCTCCTCCACTCACGGCGTCTACCATATTCATTTCCATGGGTTTTAGGCCTTCATAAAAGTACTGGAGCAATGACTATTCCGTTATACCGTGTTGTGGGCAACTTGCACATAACTTCTTAAATCACTCCCAATAGTCGTACAGAGTCTCTGCGTCTTTTTGTCTTATGCCCACGATTTCTCTTCTTAACTCAGCCGCTCGTGATGCACGGAAAAACCTGTTAAGAAATAAGCGAGATAGAACAGCCCAAGTTGTAATGGATCCAAGAGGTAAATAAAATAACCATTCCCTAGCTGAATCTGCTAGGGAAAAAGGGAAAGCGCGCAATTTAATTTGATCCTCAGTTACCCCCTGAGGTTTCATACTCAAACAAACCATATGGAATTCTTTTAAATGCTTGTGGGGGTTTTCATTTTGTAACCCACGGAAAGTTGGCAGTAGCTGAATCAAGCCTGACTTTAATTCAAAATCAGTATCCATAGTAGGATACAGGATGCATAGTGGCGGTTGTTCTGTCGACGCTTCGGCCAGTTGTCGAATTGTCTGAGCCATAGGTTGAGTTGCTCAATTAGGGTTTTCGTCAACCCTAGTGTTAAGCACTTCTTCAGGGGAATCGACTTCTACTTTTTCGCTTTCAAAAGTTTGAGTAGGGTTTTCGTTAACCCTAGACTCTGCTTCGTCGTTGATTCTGATTTCTGGTAGTGGATTGCTTTGAGTTCTAACCACCGTTGACTGCTTTTTTCTTAGCTTTATTTCCTTGCGATTAGCTCTCGCAGTCTTTTCAATCTCCAAATCAAACGCAAGAGTTCCTGGAGCAGATATGGTCATAAGAAACAAAAAGCAAGATTAGTACGTTACCGATCCCCGGCAACGGCGCCAAAATTTGATGCGGACGTTGAAAGCACCAAAAATATCCTATTCCCTGTAAAATAATAAAAATAATAGTAAATGGGAAGTAGGGTCGAATCCTCAGGAACCAGATTGTACGAATGCTCTTTTCTTGAAAGCTTGGACAATTTTTTGGCCAAAAAACTTGCGTTCCTGAAAAAATAAAAAAAAAAACAGAATTAAGAATTTCGATTTGGAAAAATAAAAATAGTATTTAAATTAAATTGAAATTTCAAAATTAAATAAATGACGGAAATTGAGATGGAGAATATATAAAAATAATAAAGAGAGTTAAAGGAAAAGAAATTCTTATTGGTAGATTCCAGCCTCCAGTTGTCTCATTCCGCCTTAGGTTCAATCCTCGATTTTTAAATAACCCTTCTCAACTCAAGTAAGCCAGTTATAGTGGAAGAGAACGCCTACGACCACCAGCTCCAAAGATTAGACTTACGATTTTTAGGGAACCTGACTCTAGTCAGTAATCTATGCTAGATCAACGCTTCTCAATGGCGAATCCCACGCCATTTTGTCTCTTTGGCTTGTCAACCTCTGACGCAGTAAATTAACGAACCAGCTGTGTAATCCTTCCAAAACATACAAAGCGGCCGCCTTTGCATATGCTGAAAAGCTTACTTCTTAAGGGCCATGGACGGAAGCGTCTCGCCTCAGTAGTCTTGAGAAACGATGAATACTTGGCGAGAAGGCTAAGTACGGATTCTAGGCCTCAAGAACCCTTTTGGGGGAATATTGACAACTTTCGGCTAGATAGGTTTTAGTGGCTCATGATAATGGTGGAAAAGAAAATAAATATAAAAATGGAAAAGAGGATTTTATTGAAAGAAAATATGAAGAAACAAAAGCCTAAACTTTCAGAGGAAGAGTGTTTACAGAAAAAGATGAGTCACTTCACCTCCTATTTATAGTTCTAGGGAGATAGTCTAATTGAACTTAAATTCTAAAAAGATAAATACATATAATTAAAGATAAATAAAGATAATTAAAATAAAATTCTAAATTTGAATAATCCTAATAATTATCTTAATATTAATTATCCTAATATAAATAAAATGGAGTCTTATAAAATAAAATCTCTTCTTTTTGTATTTTTAGTCCTTGTGTCTTCCATGCTCGCACTTTTGGCACAATCTTTTTTCTGTGTTGCATATCAGCCCAATGTGTCTCCAAATTCGCACTTTTGTCCCTTAATTTTGCTTTTGCCTCCAAATCAGTCCTAATCAATAAAAAGACATGAATAGATCAAATTAGTAGGATCAAGCCCATAATAAACACATGATTAATACATAAAAATACGTTATTCTAGAGCATTATCCTACCCCAAAGTTGAGTGACTGTTGGTATAATTTACGCTTATTTCAATTTTTGTATTTTCTTTAAATGATTTATTTCAGATTCACTGCGTCTTAGTTAAAGCTTGTTTGTGACATTGGCTTAAAGACTTGAAAAATCTGGTTGAAGTGTGATAAGTAGTACAGTTTTTGTATAAAGACGATAAAGATTAAAATGAAACAGATGGAGTGTGATGAGAAGATGAGACTGGTGGTGGTTTTCTCTAGAATTGAGAAGTCATATTCATGAACACGAGTTTTTTCTTAAGCTTAGTGTTTTGATAGTTATTGATATCATTGTTAATCCTTTTTAGTAATTAAGCAACTATTGTTGGACATAAATAATATGGAATCAAACTATTAAGAGCCTATATTAGCTACATATTTGTGAATTATTTAAGTATGTTTATGATAAAATCATATTTAAAAGTTTTACTAATTTCTTAAAAGCATAATCATTTACTTGGGCTAAATTTGAGGGAAGTGTCAATTTTAGAAAAAAAATTAGAGATAGGCTAATTTTTAGGATATTTAGGGGAATATGTTAATTTTGGAGAGAAAATACGAAAACATGTTTTGTTGGACGCTTTTTAATCTTCTCTCCAAAATCAACCCATTTCTTTAATTTTTTTTTCCAAAATCGGCATTTTCCTCAAATTTAGCCAATTTATTTGGCTTTTTTACCTTTATAAAAGAAAATTATTTCAGTTATTTATTTATTTTTTTATCTTTTTTAACTCTTAAAACTCCACGGATCTATTTCTTAAATGGCAATTGACACATACAATAAGTCCAATTGCTTCTCATGGATTTTCATACCCCTACTATGCAAAAATGGATATGCATTTGAAATGGAGGTTATTATATATATCATGAGCGATACTGAAATGAATTGAGTAATCTCCTCCTTTGTTCAAGAAAAAAATATTGTTAGTTTGCATAGTTCAATCATTAATTCCAAAAATTTCTACAATAAAATTAGATAGATTACTAGTATAATTCCCTAGCAATTTACTTTTACTAAAAACTGGAAAAAAAAAAGAACTAAAATAGGAGAAATTGTGTTCTCCTAATAGTAGAAAGAGTGAAGTAAGTACAACTATGCATATTTCGAAAGTAAGAAAGATTATGATTGAACCTGTCAATCATTTTCAGTCATTAACTGAATAATAAATAACTACAAATGATAGAGATACTAGAGGTGTGCATGGGCCGGGTCAGGCCCATAAAAAATTTTCAGCCCGTTTTCAAGGCCCGGGCTCATCTCGGCTCGAAATATGGGCATAGAATTTTGTCCAAGCCCGGCCCGAGAAAAAAATGGTAGGCCCGAGCCCGGCCCAGCCTAGCCATATTAATTTTTTTTTACTTTTTTTATTAAATAACAAACTTTAAAATATAATAAATCAAATACATTTAAAAACATAAAACAAATATTAAAACAAAAATAAATAAAAATGAGACTAAAATAATTCTTAAAATAATACATAAATTAAAAATATAATAAAAAGTAATTATATTAAAATTGAAAAATTGAAACAAATTAGAACTAAATTAAAACCAAATTATATTAATAACAAAAGTTTTACAATATCAAAATAACATTAAAACCAACAAAAGAGTAAAGTAAAAGTACTAAAGTTACTTAAAATTAAAAATAAAAATGTTAAAAATAATTTAATATTAAAATAGGGCCGTGTCGGGTTGGGCCCGGGGGCCAAAAAAATCTTACCAGGGGCCCGGCCTGTTTTCTAAACGGGCCTCATTTTTGTCCAAGCCCATTTTGTGGGCCTATATTTTTACCCAAACCCTCCCATTTTTTGGGTGGGCCTTCGGGTCGGGCTAGGCAGGCCAGGCACCAAACCCATGCACACCTCTAGAAGATCATAATTTAAATAATGAAAATTCCAACATTTGAAAATTGCATCTAGAATTTTTAAAATTAAAAATTATAGAGCATTATTATAATTTTATTATTAAATAAATTTGATAAATTTTACATTTTAATTTTTTGATAATTTATATATATTTTTAAAATTTTCAAAAATTTTATATATTTTTAAAAATTAATTAATTGTTGATGTAGCATAGTGAATGTCAGTTCAGCATAATTAACAAATATAAATTTTTACATTCATTTTGAAGTAAGTTTAAAAAACGCAAATTAAAATATTTAAAAATAGAAAATTAAAATAACTCTTTTTATATAAAATCAAAGTAGTGTTTTAAAATGACTATGAATTTAGTGCAGTACTTTAAAAGGGAATAAATTGTTGTTTGTGGTGCAAGTGGTAAGATAAAATTAATACCACTTCTCTCCTCAATTTTTTTTATGAATTACAGTAATAAAGTAAAATCTAAACAATTAACGTGACTAACACGGCTCTATTTCAAGTTAAATTTAAAACAGTAAATATTCTTAACTATCAGGTTATCAGGGTTCTGGACTAGTTTTATATAACACAAATTAAAAACAAGTGAATTTAGTAATAAAATTATATTAAAAATATATCAATATTTTTAAACCAAAGTAAAGACATTCCCACTTAAAAAGGAAGAGAAGAGAAATGATGTATGTTGGAGAGAAGTAATCCCACTTATAGTATTTCTTTTTCTCTCATTCCAATCTTATATTCTATTTGTATATTTTATTAAAAAGTTGTTATCATTAAGAGACAAGATTTAGTAATGAAAGATATGGTATCCTCTTAATTCATTAACTACAACTTTTATTATAATATTCAAATAAAATAACAGTATTTGGAAGGAAATGAGAGAAAAGTGCATCGAAATCAGAGAGAAAAAAAGGGTTAGTGGGAAATTAGATAACTTAATCTTTTATGTTCGTGCTATCACCTTCTTTCTGTCTCTTATTTTTGTTTTTGAAAAGAAATTAAAAAGAGTCGAGTGACTGTGGAATTGGCTTCTAAAAATTCATCAACAAAGGACGGTAAAAGGAGGAGAAAAATAATTAGGGACGAATAAAATTTGAATCTATTTGAAAAAATTAATTTTTTTTAAAATTTTAAGTTAATCGAATCGAGTTGTTCGAATTATTCGAGTCAACTCGAATTACTTATTTGAGTTTCGAGTTCAAGTTGAGTTAAATTTTACAATCTGAATAATTTGAATAATTCAATAACAAATTAATATAAATACCCTTTTGATCCATTCCAAATATTAAAATGAGCAAATTTGTCTCTCTTTGAACAAAAATTATAAAATAAACAAAATAATTTTAAAAATTTAAAATATTTATAAAAATTCAAAATTTTTATTTTAAAAAATTTAAAAAACATATAAAGAAATATAAAAATTAAAAATTTTCTAGAATAATAATTTTGGAGATATGATTCAAGTTTATCATACTAAAGTATTCTTTTATTATTTTTCTTTGAAAAAGTTTTCAAATATATACGGTTTCAAATTTATGTGCTTTAAGATAGAATTAGTTATACTGTAACAAAATTTTAATTTGACATGTTTAATTTTTTTAATTTAACTCAAACAATTTCACTCGATTCGACTCGACTCGGTTTGAAAAATTTTTAAATCAAGTTAGGATGATAAAATAGGACTTGTCAACTCGACTAACTTAAAATTTTTTCACTTGTTTCGATCAAACTTTTCACCCCTAGTAACAATCAATTTGTCCAAATCTGTAGTAAATCTATAAATAATGATGTAAAACTTGCTTTGATACATTGAACAACGTTATTGAAACGATCATAAATTTCTCTAGTATGGGTAGAGAAGAAAAATAACATGTGCTAAAAAAATTATTTAATTTTACCAACATTTATAAGTATAGATGAAATGCCACAAAATTGCCCCTATTAATTGCAGGTAAAAAGCTTTTGGCGAGCCTAACAACTAGTTTATATTTGCCGGAGTAACCTTTCTGGTGCTTTAAAATACTGTTCTATATTGCATTCAAGCAATTGATTGCCAACATAAAATCAACGAAAAGTTCAACATCATGTAATCAAAGTTAACCACACTGTAAAAACCTCCATCTATGTCACAAGCTCCAAGCAATATGGAGTTTCAATATCATGGTGTTGACACTAGTACTAGTTAGAGAGAATATCCACTATTTTGTACAGAAGTGAGAGTCTAAAATAAATGTTCAGCTAAAGATCCTACAGAAAGAACAAAAAAAATTGGGATTTGACAGACACCTTTTCCCTTTCCTTCTTTAAAGTATCCAAAATTATATGCAAAAAGAAATGGAAAATTTTAGAGACCCTTTAGTTACCTCTAATTGGATCATAATCCAAATTGATTGCCTGCTTATTTGAGAGAGTATTGCTTGATCAATAACTATTTATATTTTGATGGCTTAGAGCATTATAAAAGCCCTTATTTAGTGGTAACTCTAGAAAAATTATCATCACTAGATTAAGCCATTTACATTGTAGCACCACAATATCAAAGATTGGAATTGAAGATGATCAACCGATTCCACCATTTTAAGATCAAAGATTCACAATTTTATGTGTTGGTTCAAGGAGAATAATGGAGAAGATGATGAAACATACAAAGCAGTTTAACAGAACAATTTTAATCTATCTTTCAAACATAGTAAAAAAAAATGAAGTAGAGCTGAATATAAACATATACTGAGCAACAGAAAGTAAGCACGTTAGAGAAAAAGGAAGTTTATCTATTTTGAATAATTCTTTGAGCTTGTTTTGGTTTTGGAATCATTTAGCAATGGGGCCAAAAAAGCAAACAAAACATTGGTTATTAGACACAGGCCCCACACTGGAGCTGTTGGATCTTAAAACAAAGCAGCAAGCAAAAACAGGAAGCTTGTACACCAAGCCTCGTGGCTTGTGGAATAAACAACGACAGAATTTTAAAGGAAAACAAGAACAGAAAAACGAAAGCAAAGAAAATGGAGCATAAGTTGAATGAAATTCAATGATTTTTCATTAACTGAACAATGGCATAATGCCAATACATAAAACCAAGCTTTTGCTTGTCAAAAATCAGCATGAAGTCAACTAATCTATACCAACTACCACTAATACATTGGAACTTACAAAACTAAACTTGTACACTTAAGTATAGTTGGTCATCAGCTCCTACAGCATCAAATTACATCAAATTACATCAAATGTAAATTAAACTTAGTTTAAAATGAACTAGAATACATTACATAAACTATGGTTACAAAAGAAACAAAATAAACAGCTTCAGCACAGTGGCTCGACAGCTTCTGGTTTTGGCCTGCTCTGCTTGGTCTGATGGCTGGTGCATGAGCTGCATGGAGGGCCACATTCTAATAGGAGCTATATACAAAGCTAATCTTCTTGCTAATCTGTCAGGCATGGGTGTTTCCATTACACGAATGCGAATCCAGACGTTGCGGAAGAAAGGGGCTATCTGAGTCGCTTTCATATCATGTGGTGGACCATTTCGGATCCTCATGTCCAAAGGGTCACGATAGTTTAGACAACCTCAACAATCCGCTTCATGGTTTTCAATGCATGGAATGGTAGAGCTGAAAGCTTGAGAAGTATCAGCCTTGACAGAATGGGGAAGCCTATATCAATCCATTTTACCAACTTGCAATACCCTTATAGATTGAGAATTAAAGCTAATAGAAATCAGAAATTCAGAATACATACTTGGATTCTCACAAATCAAGGGTTTACACAGGAAATTCAGGATTAAAATATAAAGAATGCATAAAATATAAACCCACTAACCTAAAACAATTAAATCTGTTGAGAATGTGACTTAGACTTGCTTAATAATAGGTCTGGAGACCAAGTCTTTAGGGATTTAAATTTTTGTTATATGATTTTAGGAGTAAGTTAAGTATTTGGGGCATGTTTTATTAGAAGTAAGTTTTGCAGATTTTTGTTATTTTTTTGCTATATAATATGAACAATAGAACATATTATTGTGTGCTTCCAATATATCTTTCTTTCATATTTTCTGTATTTTATATTGTTGCTAAAATACCAACAATTGGTATTAGAACTTTTATCTTTAAGGGATTCGTGAGTTGAGAGAAACACATAAACTTTTGACATGAAAATTGACACAACATTTTTTCATATTGTTCCACCAATTTTTTATGGTGGTAACTATTAAGCTTGGGCTCTTAGAAGTCTATTTTTTGGACGAGCCTTAGGGCCGGGCCAAATGAACTAGCTCATGGACAACTCTAGTCCAAACAAAGGAAAATATCACATTTTCCATAAACCATTTTCCATAAGTTGTTTTCCATGAAATAAACTAACCTAAGCCTTAAATTGGTACCCAAGATTTTTTTTTGTTCAATTAAGTATTTAAACTTGGTCTTTTTGTTCAAATTAGTACTTGAACTTGGCTTCATAGTTCAAATCAATTAAGATAAGTCATTTACTGCAAGTACTAGTTTAGACCAAAAACTTAAGCTCGAGAACTTAATTGGATCAAAATAAAATTCAAGGACCAATTTGAACTTTAAAACCATGTTCAAGCATCTAAATAAGCCAAGAAGAAAACTTTAAGTACCAAATTGAACCTTATAAATACGATGGTCTAAGAGCAAGCATTTTGAGTATACAAAGCAACAATTTGCATTTGATTTTATATGATTTTTTTTTTTTAGGTTTTTGTCGCGTGTCAAAATGTGAAGTTTTTATGTGTCATCTTGCTATTGATCGTTAATGTCACATCAATAAATTTTAACAATATTATTATTGAGGTACAAATGTATATAACGGAATTAAAATTTAAGTACCAATTAAATAAAAAAATATTTAAGCAGCTATGAAATACAAGTGACAAGTTCGGTAGCAAAAAGATATATTAACCTCTGTAAATACGATAATCCTAGAGCAAGCATTTTCAATATACAAACCAACAACTTGCTATTGATTTTATATATTTATTGAGGTTGTCGGCATATATAGATGTTGCTCAATGTGAACATATTTTATTATTTTTGACAGTAACGTAGGCATATTTTATTACAACACATAAATTGGTCTTTCCTTATAATAATTTCGAGCAGCTTTCAAATAAATATATAAAAGAAGTGCGGTGTATGATAAATTTATAAGCAGAGTTAAAATATATATATATACTATTAGTGTATTAAGTACTCATTTTTTTTCTTTTTTATAAGTAGTTTTAACTAAAGTTCAAATATGTAGTTTTAACACATAAATTGGTCATTTTATTTTTATTTTAGGAATTTAATCTCTCTACTTTTTAGATTTTAAAATTCAAGTCTAGTTACTGACATTGTTACATTTTAATAGCGTTAACAGTTGAACTTAAATTTTAAAATTTAAAAAATAGAAGGACTAAATTCTAAATTTACAAAGACTTAAGAGACTTATGAAATATTTTAGCCTTTAAGTAATCATTCAAGAAGTTTTATATTTTGTATTTATATTAAACATGTACCAAAGCAAGAAGCAAATAAAGCAAGGGCAATCAAACCAACATACAATGAAAGATAATAATAAGTTCTAGTTTATCCTTTTCTTCACTAGGTATATTTAAATCTTGGAATAACTTCATTGGTTCTTTCTAGAATTTTTTAATAGAAAAAAAAACATTTTATTTCATATAATGAGCATTTTTGTTTTTGGTATTTCATATAATGAGGAAAATAGATTTTGACATGGCGAATGTCCACTTCTTTAACAAATTTGATGCATTGATGATTAAATTCAATAATATTTTATCATTATCAAGGTGCTAAAAGTGGCCATCGACATAGCTGAAAAAGCTAGAACAAAGGTGCTAAGATAATCCTATAGGACAAGGACTTTATAATAAAAAGGGAAACATACAAAAGATCAATGGTAAAGTAACCTTTTTTATTTTATTTTTAAAGACCAATTTTTGTATTTCTAGGCTGCAGTTGGAGTGTCCAAATAAAATGTTCCATTAAATGCATTTGGTTGAGAGGAAGTATTAGATTATTCAAGTAAAAACACATGAACTATCTTTAAATAAAGGGTGAAGAAGGGTCATATACCTTTCCAATGAAGAATAGAGGTAGTAGATGAGGCATTATCAGATTAGTGTAATGGCTGATGCTTTTGGAGGGAGCATATTTTCCATGAAGTTGTGATATCCTTTGAGCGCATTGTTCCATATGTTCACCGGGTCCTCATCACGGCCTTCGAGCATCCACTCATTGCGCGCCTTCCAAATACCCCAGCACGTCCAAGCAATCCAACTCATTGCTGTATTCGCTCCCGAGTTCTGAAGAAGTTGCTTGATTTTCAGCCACCAATCGGATAAGGATTGGAAATCATTAGGGGAAGGAGTGTAGTTGAACATCGAGGCTCTCCAAGTTGCTTGAGCTGGTGGGCAAAAAAGGAGGATGTGTTCGATGGTTTGCTTTCCTTCTTCACACATTGGACAATTCGAATTCTCTACCATATGTCTCTTGGCTAAATTCTCTGTGGAAGCTATGGCATTACAGCATGCGTTCCGAACAAAAATTTTGATCTTGGGGATAGCTTTAAGATTCCAAAGATCCTCCCAATCACAATTTTTTCCACAGCTGAGATCCGCAGCAACCTGCATTAATAGAATGGGTTATGGAGGCCGTGAGGATTTTGTAAAGATCTTTCATAGGCCACGTTGTGCTGTGCATTTCTAGGTAGAAACATACGAGTTTTGGTAGATTCCAAAGAATAAGGTAGGAAAACTGATTAAATTTAAACCAAATTTTGTGTTCTACTCCTTCCACATTCTTTGGAACACTCTCCTGCACTCCAGAGCTATCAACATTTAAGCTCTCAAGATGCTGAAGATCTTTGGCTATTTGAAAACGAAAAAAAGTTTTCAGACATTCAACGTTATGTAATTACAAGGTGTCACATATCACAAAATGAGGCTTCCATTTATACTTTTGCATATAAATTCAACATTAGATGTATTTATAAGGCTACAATTAAAATAAAATTTAGCAAGAGAACAGTAAAAATATATAATTCTCTGTACCTTCTGTGTTTAACTGTTCAATGGTGGCATTAAGGTCACCGGCCCAACGTCCTTCAAAATCCGTTTGTGTTAACAGCACTTTATGAAGTTTTGGTGTGCTTAGTGCTCCTTGATAGAAGTTCTTTATTCTGGGACACTGGCTCAAAATAACTTGTTCCAAGGATGGAAACCTTAAAGTGTAATTGCCTGAACAAAAGCTTGTAAGGCTTTGTAAACAATGAAGCTCCAAATGTTTCAGCGCTTTGAAAACAATCTCATATGATGTTTCATCCTCGTTGCTTGAAATTATTTCTCTCATCATTTCACATTCTCTTATCCTCATTGTCACAAGGCACATCGAACTTTGGGCTTTCAAGGATGTAATCAACTCTGTCATCTTTTCGCATTTCCAAATATCTAAAGTTGTAAGATTTTCAAAAAATGAATGATCCAATCCTAAACTAATCAAATTGCCACACTGCCAAACTTCAAGACATTCAAGACTTGCACAAATATGGTCAAGCGGGGAGTCTTGCTTCCATAGATGTCTTATATTGTTAAGCGCATCTAATCTTAACTCCTTGATTTTTGGGATCGTGATGATCATGTCTTTATCTTCAGATGCACCGCTTTCGAAAGAAACTAGCTCTTTGAATTTGCAAGAAACCACATGAAGGATTTCAAGATTGTAAAATCTTTTGAGGAAAGAAATCGGGAAAACAGCTGATTCATCAGAGTAGCAAGAAATCCGAAGAAATTTTATATCGCAAAATAAGTCAGCCTCATACTGGCCATCACTTATCATCGGAATATCATCATGGCTAAATGAAACCTCCTCCAATTGGGGGACAACCTAAGAAGCAACAAACAAGAGCAATGAGTTTCCTAGAGCATTTGAATTAGAATTTCATTTAAACAAAAAGCCCTAACACAAAAGAATAGCCATAATGCATAATATAAGCCCATAAATGAACTATGAAATCAAATGTTTGAAGTGACGAGTATTTTTAGTTTTAATTTCCATATTAAGAATATGCATGTTTGATTTTTTCTTCAAGGGAAGGCAATAGAATTTATTATCAGGTAAAGAGTTACAAAGAATTCGTTACTAAAAAAAAATTCAGAATTGTTAGAGATTATCATAGAGAAAAATATGAATTCGAGAATCATTTTAATTATTTTACATTTCTAAATGAATATTTGGATGTATTAGTTGAGATATACAAAATGATTTAAGTACAATTTATAACCTTTACTAAAAAAAGGTGTAGCAGTCCATACCTTGTCTACTAGGGAAAGTGAATGTTGGATTTGGGATTCTTCATGCCCAAATATCTTAATCCTCCCACACCCATCTATCCGCAATTTATTTAATGCAGGCCATGTTGTTCTATGCCTTCCGGGATAGAAACATGATAAGTATGGTAAATTCCAAAATTCAAGCAAGGACAACTGATTAAATGCAAACCAAATTTCCTGTTGGTCTGATCCTTCAACATTCTTTGAGACAATCTCCTCCAACCCACAACTTTCAAAAATAAGACTTTCAAGTTGCTGAAGATCTTTGGCAATTGAAAATGGAAACAGAGTTTTCAAGCTCCAACATTCTTGAATCCTTACTTGTCGTAGACTTTTAACAGAAATATTTCCTTTGTGATACTTAGTCCAGACATGCTTCAACTTTGGTAGGCGAAAGAGATTCACTTCTCTTAATTGACTGTCTACCTCATACGTTTCTTCAATATTTAACCATTGCGCTTCGAGTTGGAACACTTCTTCTAGTGAAGCACAATCAGTCAGTATTAATTTCTCCAAATTTCGGAAACCCCCCAAAAGAAAAGGTGAAAAGATGTTCAACAACACATCACATTCCTTAACAGTCAACTCTTTTAGCATAGAAAATGAATTCGTATGAAGTTTGCTGTGCCATATCCTCTTTGCCTTCGTCAAATGGGAGATTGTGATTTTCTCCACATTGGGAAAAGCAACCTACATAATGATAGAAAGAACTAATTACAATTAGAAAGAAATTATATAAAATGTTAGCTCATTGAAATTTAGATGAAGGTATTAGTAAATCATATAATTAGGACAATTAGAATCATTGGTCATTTGATAAGAATCTAAATGAGTTTAATATATAATTGTCTTCGGTTGACTTTTTTACATATACATACACCAATTTCTAATGTTACATGTATTGCACATAATTTTACATGTTTAATTTTTAATTGATTGTATATAAACCATTTTGAATTGATTTATCTAACCGTTTTCACATTAATCTTTTCTTCCTAATAACAGGTGGAAACCACCATTCGAAATACAAGAATGGCACCTAGTGTATCACTCATAGACTCCCTCTAATAAAGATAGCTTTCATAATGAAATTTGATATTAATGGGATACGTATATATATAGGTTTAAAGTTACCAATCAAAGTGATAGGTCAAATATATTAATTTAAGCATATATGCAAATATGTTAGCTAGCTTGTTGTCCCAATTTGTTGGTTTAGAAAAAGAAAAATAAATGGAAATGGTGTTGACTTACATTTGGAAAAGAAAAGAGATTAACTTATCAATCTACTCTAACTTAGTATTACACTTCAACTGCACTATATTATTTAAGTTTGTATAATTTGAATTTTATTTATTTAATTGATTCTTTCAAAAAAAGTTAATCTTTTATTGAATTTTACTATTCAACATTGTTTTTAAACGATTCTAAGACAAAAATAATAATCTTTTAAATATATATATTATTTTAATAATAGCAATTAATCACTACACAAAATCTTTTAGTTAAGAAATTAGATAATAGTAGATGACATTAACGAGGGATAAAGATATAGCTCATGAGTTTTGAATAGTCATATGACTTAAATGTATAAATGCGGATTCATTATAAGAAAAACTAACCTTATTGGAGAAAAATGCAGCAAGGTTATCAACTTCGTCACCAATTATTGCTTCTTTGTCTTCATCTCTTGAAAATGTGGAAGCAAAAGTAGTCATGTTTGAACAGTCAATTACCTTAATGTTAATCAAGGATAGACATTCAAGACCTTTACTTCCCCTGTAAAAGCTTGTCATATCTGGACAAGACTCCACTGTAATAGATTGTAGACGAGGGAATATGCTAATGATCTTGCTACTATCTGATATTGCTTTCTCAACCGTTATAATTGAACCCTCTTCTTTTATGACTTGTTCCAAATTCTCACATCTCTTGATTTCCATTTTCTGGAGTTGCCTCAGGCTGAAGGCCGTTGAGAGGTTAAAAATGTATCTCAAATTGTTTGAATCACAAACCTCTAGAAATTCTAGGGTTGTAAAATCCAACAATTCTTGGTGATTTCTACTCCATATGTCTACCAGCTCCGGAAACTCTGACAACTTCAAACACTTTAGACCACGGTATCCAACCTAAGAAGAAACATATAAAGAAGTCGAACTTTCATACCAACATATTTAACATGATCCTTACAAGGTTAAAATTAAAATAAATTATGCAAAACATAATTAAAAGGTACATATTTTTCGATGATTTTTTTGTTTAGTACCTGCTCTTTGTATAACTGCTCCACGGTGGCATTAAGGTCACCGGCCCAACGTCCTTCAAAATCTGTTTCTGTTAACTGCACATTATGCAGTTTTGGTGTGCTTAGTCCTCCGGTAGCATTTCAATATCAGAACTATCAAAGCTAAGAATTTCCAGATTCTTGAGCTCTCCGATAAGGGTAATGTCTCCCAACACACAACTATAGAAGCATAATGTTCGAAGGTTTGGTAGCAAGGAAATTGATGAAGGCAAGGTCGGTAAATTCATGTCAAACAAAGATAGGGCTTTGAGATTTTTCATTTCCTTAAAAAAGTTTTCTGGTATTTTCGTCAAAGGATCCTTGCTATTCATATTGAAAAGTGTAAGTTTGGGGCATTTCAACTGACCAGGAAGCTTGTTGATAATAGGATACATATACACCAAAGATATTTTTTCACACTCTTTCATCGTTTCATCATCTGGCCAATCATTCAAAACATCTTCGTGTTTTAAAACAAAAACGTGGTTGGCAGCAATTGACATGGCTACATCGCTAATAAGATCATGCATATCAAGGCGTAGATTGTTATAACCGTCAAGTAACAAACAAGAAGCTTTGAGATGACTCACCACTGTCAACAGTCTGTTTCGTGTTTTGTCAACTGTGCTGACACCACGAAATAACCCTAACCCCATTGCACACATAAGCAAAAACTCAAGATGAAGATTATGACCCAATAGACTGCAAAGTAAGAAAGTCTGTTTATGGTCCTCGCTTTGTAAACGATCGTAACTCCACTCTATGGTTGAATATACAGTTCCTGGTACTCCTTTGAAGTTGCTCGACGATGGCTTGCTTAGTTGTCGCAAAGCATCCTCCCATACATATGGAGGTTCATTTCTCAAAGACGTTGCAAGTGTTCTTATGGCGATTGGTAGACCACCACATTTTTTAGCAACCTCAGTTGCTATAGGTAACAAGTCAGAACTTTCAACACCGTCCCCTGCAATCTTCTTGAAGAACTCCCAAGCTTCTTCATGTTCTAAAACTCCGATTGGAAAACTCTTTTTAGCATCCATGTCCTTCAACAAAACATTTAGATCTCTGGATGTCAGCAGTATGGTGCATCTCTGATTCTCGTCTCCCAAAGGAATCCCTACTTCCATCAGGTCTAATTTTGCCCAAATGTCATCTAAAACAACAAGAATCTTCTTCTCTTTCTTCAACCTTTGGCACAACCGACTTGCTCTTCCACTCATACTTTGCTCCTCAAATTTCAACCCCAACATATCTGCAATTTGATCTTGAATTTTTCGGACGTCAGGAGTATGAGTCACAACAGCCATAACCGCCGAGTCGAATAACTTATCTTCTTTGACTTGTCTAATAACTTCTTTGACAAGCGTGGTCTTGCCGACACCGGGCATTCCATAGACCCCTATAATGTTGAGATTAGGATCTTTCACCGCCTCCATGGTCTTGTTAAACACCAATTTTCTTGAATCGAAGTCGTCAAAATCTTTGGGAGGCACAGCCACTACGGGCTGCGGGACATCCCGATATGATACTTTGACAAACCCGCCTTGCTGGAGGAGTTCATAAACGGCACCGGCACCTTCTTCTGCTTTTTTGCTCAGCTGATAGCGAGCATTGAAATTTGGGCACAAGCCGATGAAGCACTTGTTCTTTGCTTTGTCTTCAAGACCCTTCACTTCCTTCAACTCTGAACCGATCATTTTGTCGGCTTTCTCCAGCCAAGTGTTGACTTCGGGGTATATATTCTCGTCGTTCTTTCGAGCAGCATCAACATCTAGCAGCACTCTGTCTCTGTTGTCTTTCAACGTCTCGACTTTCTTCTCGAAATCCGAAACCATTCTTCTATAGCTGAAATTACGTCTAATTTTTTGGAATACGTATCTCACAACTTCGGTAACAATGTTGCCAGCAGCGCCCGTAATAATTTCCATGCTTTTTTTTTTTTTGAGAAAGGGGGGGTGTTCTAAAGCAAAAAGCGAAAGGGAAGGAATAACAGAGGGGGAGCAGATTCAGGTAATAAGGAAACAACGAAACTGTTGTTAGAAACTCCACGCTAATGCGGAGCAGAAGATGATGAGATATTGTATCACAAGAAATCAACTAAGTTACACATGAGAACAAGTGAAGTATTGGGAAAAAGAGGTAGCTAAGAATGGAAGAGAGAGGAGAAAACAGATGTGGGCTCTGGAAAGGCAGTGGAGGGATATGTAAATAACTGAGGTTTATATGACGAAGATGAGAAAACTGCAATATTCGACCACAGATCGATCGATGACTTTGACTCGGGACAATTGAACAAGTTACACATGACACTAATTAATAACTTAATATTTATGTTTCTAAACAATTCCTTTTCGTATGTTTGCTCTAAATTTAAGTGCTGCTATCACCTTCTTTCTGTCTTTTACTTTTTTGTTTTTCAAAAGAAATTAAAAGGAGTCGTCGATTGATTGGGGGCTTTGGCTTTTAAAAAGATTGAAGAACAGAGCATGAAATTAGGAGGAGAAAGAAAGAAGCAAAAGATGTAACAATCAATTTATCCAAAACCTACTTTGATACATTTAACAACGTTGTTGAAGTGATCATAAATTTTCAAATCTTGATATATCATTTTCCTAGTGTCTTCTCTAACATGCATAGAGAAGAAAAATAACATGCAATATAAGAATCCACGTCTATAAATGTAGGTAAAAGGTTTTCAGTGAGTTTCACAACTTTTGTCGGAGTGACTTTTTCGAAGCTTTAAAATACCATTATAAGTTGCATTCAAGCAATTAATTACCAACATAAAATTACAATAATTATTTTTTTAATACGTGAATGATTCCAACTTAAGTTAATTTTAAGAAAAATAAGTATCTAATCAATAAATTCTTAAACTTGGTGTTCCCGTAGTTGTTGATATTATTGTTTGTCCTTCCTAGCAACTAAGCAACTATTATTGCTGCTCAAAAATATGTGGCATCAAATTATGAGCCTATATTTGCTCCATATTTTTGAATTATTTAAGTATAGTTAGGAAAATAAAATTATATTTACATAATGATTTATTTGATTTTCTTAATTTTATAAAATAAAATTGTTGAGCCATTTATCTATTTTATTTATTTATTTTAACTTTTAAACTAGTATTTTTTAAAATACTCACGTCAACAATTAATTAAAATTTTTCAAAATTTTAAAATTATAGAATATTATTATAATTTTAGTATTAAATAAATTTTATAAAGTTTTCACTTTTTAAAAAAAATTGATAATTTTAAATTTTCAAAATTTTATTTTTTTTTTTTTAAAATTAATTAATTTTTTCATGATATATATGTAGATGCTATGTCAATAAAATTAATAAATATTACATTCTCTATTTATTTTAAAAATATTTGATAAAAACATAAATTTAAATATTAAAAATATATAAAATATAAATAAAAACTTAAATAATTTTTTTAAAAATTAAAGTGCTAAATAAATTTAAAATCACATAAAAGATCATGATGTATGACTATGAATTTTGTGTGATACTTTAAAAGGGAATAAAATAGTCATTTTAACTACCACAATTCACTCATTCAATTTTATAAAATTATCATTTTAACTCTTTATTTAATTTTTCACCTCTTTTAACATTTGAATATCTGTTTTTGTCAAATCATCCCAAAATAAATGAGGTGACCAAAATGAAAATGACCTAAAAATTAGGTGACCATAAATAAAAATATAAACATGATTTGACATGTACAATCAATCGCCGTTAAAGATTTAACACTTGAATGAACTATTAAAGTCTAATAGTTATAAGATTTTAAAAATTCGCTTCTATTATTTTATTGAGTTGGTATTGTTATTTTTAATAAAAATTTTATAACTTTTTATGATTCTTTAAATAATTTTAAATTTTAAAACGGTTTAATTAGTTCTGTTTAATTTGTTAGTAAATCCTTTTTATTATTAGTTTCAAAAATAATAAAAGAATAGGGATTAAATTGATTCGATATATAAAGATTGAGGACTACATATATTATTATACAGTTTTGCTCAAGAAATAAATTACTCAGGACTAAAATGTAATACAAGGTATACAGATGTTATCAACTAACATTAAGATTAATGTGATAATAAAAGAAAGTTGGACCCACAAACAATTGAATTGCCTTTGAATTTGAGTCCCACAAATAATTGTACCACAAAGCACCAGACCAACAAATAATTGAATTGCCTTCAATTTGAATCCCCCTAATAATTGTACCACAAAACACCATACCATAAATTTTATTTTTTTACTTTTTTGTATAGATTGCTGCTAACACATGCACACACCAACTCTTACAATCAAAACTCGTGACATTGACTGAACACGTCTTGTCATGTGTCAAAGTTCTAAAGAGTTCTAATATTCTAAAAAAAATTAAAAATTAAAGAGAAAATTTACTTACACCAATATAAAATTAAATTGATTTTACACTTATTTGTAACTTTTATATTGATAATATTTTAATAACTCAACTATCGAATTTATCAAGATATTTATACTTATCGTAAATGTAGATTTTGAATTGATTCAATATGTTTATTATGTCAATCTAAAATATAGTGTATATTAATATATCTTTAATAGTTAAAAGCTTTTACATAAATAAATAGTTAGATATTTTTAATTGACGTTAAACTTGACATGCATGATAATAAAGCATGAAATATGATGTTGAATTCTTAAAATATTAATCGTGTAAAATATTACAGAAATGTGTAAAATCACTTTAGTTTTATACTAATGTAAGTGAATCCTTCACTAAAAATTAACTTCATCTTTTAAATAATTTTTTTATTTGACATATTCCTATTAAAAAAAATCTTGTGTTTTGGCCATTGGGATTGAAAAAATTAGCAAAGTATGATGACATCACGAACTAACTAAAATACGACAAAGGCAAGCGCACCTATCGAATGATAGTATAGCTATGGTGAGTCGAGAATATCGTATCCATGAGGATTAAAAATACTAGTAGTTACTATCTTTTTATTATCTAGCCGAATAAATTAAATGGATTTATTTTAACATAATCTTAACTAACCTAGTTATTAATACGAGACAGAGAATAAAGTAGGAAAATATTTGAAGAAAACAGATGAGAGAGACAACACCCAGTAAAAAATCCACCTAGACTTCACTTATTATTCTAAATTTGAATTAAACAATTTATTCACTTGTCTTGATCCATAGAAATCGCTAACTTATGTTAATATTTCTTTCGAGAATAAAAACAACTGACTCTAGGTTGATTAATTGAAATCTCTTTCTAATTAAAACCCCTATTGTTGCATTAACTCGATCTGTGGATTCTCCTATTAGATTTGAGTCTAATTTGGTAGATTTATGTCGTCCTATTTTTAGGATTGCATGCAACTCCACTTAATTATGCCAGATCTACTCTTAAACTGAGACTTTTACTCTACTGAATAAGCACATCAATCATGAATTAATATCCTAAAAACATTAAAACATGAAATAAGAACATTAAAACATTAAAACATGAATTAAGATCCGTTAGAGGTTTCATCCTCCCTAGGTATCTAGGGAATTTAGTTCATACTTTTGAGGGAAAACATCTCAAAATTAGGAAAATAACAAAACATAAAGAAACCCAAAAACTTCGAGAGAAATTGAATGGAGATCTTCAGTCTTGAAAGGAGATCATGCTTTTGAGTTGAATTCGTTAGCGTTCTTCAAGTCTTTTCTTCGTTCAGCTCTGTCTTCCCCTTTTAGGTCTTCTTCTAGTGTGCATTTATAGACTTTAGAATGCTCAAAAACCCTAAAAATTGGCTTTTTCACCGTGTTTGGAAAATAGGGAGCCATATCGGCACGGGCTGCCACATGGGCATGTGGCCAGCCCTGTGGTAATGGTCTTGGCCGTGTGGATCCTTAAATCAGCTCGTTTTGTCCCTTTTTGGCCTGTTTTCCACTCATTTTGTTCCCCTGTGCTTACCTAAATATAGAAACATGAAATTAAATGATTAGGAGCATCAAATTCACTAAATTAAATAATAAATCATCCAAAAACGCATCAAGAATGGGATTAAAACATGTTAGTTTTATGGTTTATCAGAGTATACTGGTAGATAATATGTTTTTAGGGTAAACTACAAGAATAGTCATCCAATTATTTAGTTCATTTTATTTTAGTCATTCAATTTTTTTATCACTAAACTTTTCGACATTAAATATTTTAGTTACTCTTCCATTAACATGACAAAAGTAAAAACAATGAGTATACAATAAATTGAACAGTGAATAACCAAATGAAAATAATTCATAACCATAGTACCTAAAATATATTTTTTTAAAATTTTTGATAACTAAAATGGAAACTTATTAAAATTCACTACTCAAAATTTATTAAAAACAATGTGGGACACAAAAAATTAAGGGGCTGTTTAGAAGTAAATGTGCCAGACAGGGGCCCCAATGTAAACAATTGGATTGCCTTGTATTTTTGCAGCGAACGAGAGAAATTTTATAAAGCATAGTTTCTTGTGATGGATTAATTTTTAATTCAAATAAAATAGGAAAACCTAGGTTATCACATGTTTTTCACAATAATAAATATGAAAATAAAATTGATTTTAAAATGAAATAAAATTAATTAAATTGAAAAGATAAATTGGTTTTTCATGTAAAGACCTAAGATTTTATAGGTATTTTCCTATTTTCCGATTTTACTAAAAAAAAACTAGAAGAGAGTTAGAAAGATAAAATGGGTGATTAAAATAAAAAATATTAAAGTTGGGTGATGAAAATGAGTGTAAAGTAACATTGAATTAATGACGGATGATCAAAATGAAAACAGTTCATAATGACAATGCCTAAATTTTTTTTTTAAAATTTTAATGACTAAAACGAATACTTAATAAATTTGGGTGACTAATTATGAATTTATCCAAAATTTGATAAAAGCATTGTAAGCCACAAACAATTAACGCGGAGTTTAGAAATCATTGTGCCATAGGCGAGCGTAACTTCCCTTTCGGAAGTTCTAAACATTGAAAAAAACGACAGAGGCCTTGTAAATAACTTGTTGTTTCCGTTTATGTTTTAGGCTTTCATGAATTTTTCGTCCATGGAAGAAACGTTTTTCCACTAAAAAAATTTAATACGGTTTTGTCTGTTTTTTTGGCATGATTATGTCTACTTTGGGTGATTAGTTTTTTTTGGTTTTCCAAGTGACTAAGAGAAAAAAGTTAAAGTCGTAGTTCGGTGACTTGTTGAGTGGTTATGATGGCGGTTCTCGTGACACTATCTATAGAGGGTGGGGAAGTTGACAAGTGGTATATTAGTTCGAGCGAGGGGGAGGAAATTGGGTGAGGGAAAGTTGATGATCTTGCTCGAGTCAAGTCCCTCATTATTCATTTGACATGGGAGATGTGTGGTACCAAGAGAGCTCTATATGTATCAATGTGAAAATGTCGGTTTGCACGAGGGGCAATTCAAATAGCGGTGGGATGTACATGGATCTTTTTTTTAACAGTATGATCGTCAACAAAGGGGGCCTGAGCGTTATATTCTTGTAGAAGACGAACGACGAAAAGTGTCCACAGAGGTAATGTGGTGGATGGGTTAGGCCTAAGGGCAATGGTGGTGGGAGATGGAGGATTGGAATGGATCTCACCGATCAGAGTGTTTACCATTGGCTTGCTTTCTATTGGTTGCTTCAGCCACTGTCTACAACTAGCAACGAATGTGGGCAGAGGTGAATTTAAGAGTTGTTCAGTTTCTTGGTATTCTAGTTTTTAGGCGCAAAAAGCTCGAGTGCGACTAAAATCTATATTTTTCTTTTGATGTTTTCTTTTTAAATTCTAGATATTATATTTTTTTAATTAATTTTTTATTCCCATGTATAAAACGTTGCTGTCTTGACAAAGACGTCCCTTCTTTGTTTAAAAAAAAAAATTTATTGCACCACAATGCCCCTGCTCACAATTGGATTGCCTTATATTTTTGCAGCGAACAAGGGCAAGGGAAATTTTTTAAAGATTTGTTTCATAATAAGGATTATACTTTTTAATTCAAATGATTGATATGGCACTCACTGAGTAAACCCTAGATTGGACTCTATTTTTAAAAATATATATAAATAATTTAAATGTCAATTCTAAAAACGAAAACGAAGGAAAAACTCAGATTTTTACAAGTTTTTTCCAATAATAATGCAAAAATAATATTAGTTTAACTTCTAACCGGAAAAAATAAAAATAAAAATAGAAAGGTAAAATGCTTTTTCCATTTATAAAAATAAAAATTTTACTGGTTTTTCCATTTTACTAAAAAATTAAAATTAATTTTAAAAAATAAATGAAATTGAAAAGATGAACAAGTGATTAAAATGAAAAGTTACTAAAATTAGATGACTAAAATAAGTTTAAAATAACATTGAATTATTGACATATGACTAAAATAAAAATAAATCTAAAGACGGTGCTTAAAATACAACTTTTTTAAAAATATCTTATATTAACTTGATGATCGGAATATTTATCGTCTCAGATGTGACATAAATTTAAATCGTATTAATCACGTTATTATTAAAAAAAATTACCATTATTTTATAATTCACCAAATTTTTATTTTCGAAAATAGAAAGCTTAAAAAAATAAATCACCAACTATATAATTTACTCAAAATTTAATAAAAGCAACGTGAGGTCACAATCATTGAGTTAATGCGGTATTCAGAAATCACTGTACCCGACATTGCCTCCCCAAACAATTGAACGTCTTATATTTTTACGACCAAGAAACTTTTTTATTTTCAAGTTTCGTTTCATGGGATGGGTTAATTTCTTTTTAAATTCAAATAAAATTAATATGTCAATCATATAGTAAAACCATTCATCGGATTCTCTTTTAAAAAACATTGTTCTTATAATTAATTAAAAGTTAATTCTAAAAATAAAAGGAAAACCCAAGTTTTTACATGTTTTCCTATAAAAATGAAAAATAATATGAATTTTGAAAATGGAAAAAATTGAAAAGATAAAAGGATAAAATACAAAAATAGTCATTTTTTACACTCTTTTCTGCTTTTGAGATTTTCCATCAACGCTTCCTTCTGCATCGCTGCTGGTCGTCTGTGGTAAGGTTGTGGTTTTAAGTTTCGAATTTGGTTATAGGGATTGTCTTGTTTTGGGTTATGATTTTTGTTCATTGTGTGACTAAAGTTTTGACCATGTGAAACTCTTTAGGTGAAGATTTGGTAGTGATTAACCTTCCGACAAACTGAGAAATTCGTTTTGGTTGCTGTTTCATTCAATGGTAAGTGATTGATGTGTTGTTAGGCTGAATCTTGGTTTAGGAATATTTAGTTTGTGTTTACGACCGAGTTAGAGACTTGAAATTTTAGAATATTGCTATCAAATCCTATGTTCTAAGGTGTTGATTTAGGCACTGGAATTCTCACAGTTGGATTTACATCGAAAACTGACCAAGTGTGTAACGGAAAACTCAAAAAACAGAGAAAGTCGCATTGCCAAAAAAAAACTGTCGACATCACACGGTCGTGTGCCAGGCCGTATGGAGCACACAATCTGGGCTATTTGGGCCGTGTGGGCCACATGGATGTGTGTTAGGCAGTGTGGGCCCATTTTCTAAACCATTTATTGAAATTTTACCTAGGGTTTGTATTGTATAAATAAGACTGTAAAACATGGGATATGATATTCTGCTTTTGTTAAATGCGATTTCTGGAAGCATGATATGTATAGCACGTATGTCATATGTAATAGCATGATGTGATTTCTGCCAAAGCAGTTTAAAATCTTATGTGAATAACATGTATGCCATACACACATTCTATATCTGATTAGTATTGCATGTGCATTGGGGTGGGAATATGAATTGACGGAGGAAGTATTTGCAATTTAATAATCTACCTTATTTGATGGTTTAAACCACATATATCTATTCTGGTGGCTTGACCATATATTTGTTCTGCCAGCTTGACTACATTTTTCTGAGAAGTGTCATACGCTCACTTCATAGTGTGTGGGGTTAGATGGGTACTTGATACCCTATTTGGTGTGTAGGGATAGACGGAGATGATCTATAGCGGATGAGGGTAGGATCTGAATATGCATCTGAATATGTATCTGATTATGAAAATACATCTAATTCTATGTCTGATCATACATCTAAAAACGTACTAAGACATACGATTTTTCTGATGTGTTGAATACACTTCAAGGGCTGTACATGAATGATGACCAGCATGAGTCGGGGGAGGAGGAAATGGACCGTAACCAACAACCACACCGCTGACGAAGGTTGCCACAATGGTACACTCCCCGAGACAATAAAACTCCCGATTCCCACCAGTTTTGATAATTGTAAATTTTATATGTAATATCATATTTGTACCACTACAATTTTTTATTTGTTGAATAAGTTTATACTTCCACATTCGTTTAGCTTATTATTACAAAATTTAATTTTATCATTAAAAAATGTCATGCTATATGTGAAGATTTTTATCATTTTGAAAGTGAAAGTACAATTTTTTCTTTTATTATAAACAGACAAATTAATAAAATATGATAAATATATTTTGTATAAAATTTACTTATTTTATTGAAATAATATATTAACTACAATTTATTTTTATTTCACTTAAATATAGAACTAAATTTACTTAAATTTTGAAACAAGAGGAACTTATTTAGTAAATATAAGGAACTTATTTAGTAAAAAGTTTATTTCATAATTTATGGTTGTTATTATAGATAAAAAGTTATTATAGAGGATAAAATACAATATATAAAAATCGATTGCACAACAAAATTAATTATTATAATGAAATGTTGCTAGTGGGAGAAAATTAACTGAATAAATAGACTTCATAGCTCATAAGTCATGACTAGCATACCATATATACATCTATATTGATGTAAGAGAGACAAGAAGAACCATAGCCACTTAAATAGAAAAATGAATGTATAAATGATGATTCATTATAAAAAGAAAATTAACTTTGTCGCGGAAAAATGTAACAATTATTGCTTCTTTATTTGAAAAAGTTGAAATAAAGGTAATCATGTTTGAGCAATCAACTACCTTGATTTCTACCAATGATGGACATTCAAAAGCTTTACTTCTCAAATAAAAGCTTGTCATAGATGAATAAGATTTCATTGTAATGGATAATAGATGAGGGAATATGATAAGTATTTTATTAATATGTTATTGCTTCCTCGGCTATTGTAATTGAATTTTCTTCTTTGATGACTTGTTCTATATTATTATATCTCTTGATTTCCATGTATCGAGATTGTCCTAGACGGAAGGCCATAGAGAGATTAAAAACGTATCTCAAATTGTTGGAATCACAAACTTTCAAAATTCAACCATTCTTGAGGATTTCTCCTCTATATGTCTGTTAGCTTCGAAAACTTTGAGAACTTCTAATGCTTTAAGCAACAATGTCCAATGTAACATATGTAACAAGAGCCCTACAAAGCTATAGTGAAAATAAACTATGCAAATAATAATTCAACAACATAATTTTCATGGCAAACTTTAATGAATTTATGAAGATCCTTCAATTTGAGGGAGTTCAATCGAGGGAAGTATATTATAGCTTTGTTTTTGAATGCTTCTTTGATCGTCTTCTCCATTGATAATATCTCTTGCATGCATTCACATTCACTTATTTATAAGCATTTGAACTGCTGTAGATATTCAGCCATGGAGTCGGACAGAACGTGTTTTATGTTGGCACAACCCTCAATGATCAAGCTCGTTAAATTTTGAGTTGAACAAAATGCTTGGGGAAGCCATATTCTTTGAATGCTAACTGAGGATTGTTTCAACTTCTCCAACTTAGGAAACAATGTCTGCAAACATATCCTGGTTTACTCATCAATTACAATCTTATTAATACGGTGAAAGGGCAGCCTTACTGTATAAACATATATATTGAAAATTATCTATATATGTGTGTGAGTATTAATTGTCATTCTAAATAGACAAAAGCTATTGAATAAGAATTTTTGTAAAAAAAAAAAAAAAAGGCAAGCATAGCATAATACTCCTTCTGTACTATTCATCTTAGATTTTTCTGCCTGATTATAATATTTTCTTATATGTTATATCAAAATCTCATATTTTATTAATATTTTTAAAATTTAAAATTATTCAACATCAATATTAAAAAATACATTAAAAACCCTTTTCTTGAAAAGGGTCGTTTGTGTGTAGATATGGAAGTCGAGCCTTTGTTTTCAGAGTTTGACAGACCATGGAGCGTCAAAGACTCTAGTTGAAGAAATTCAATTTTCTGAAGAACATCATTATCATTAATAATGTATTGGACTATTGCACCATTTTGGATATGCAAATTCTTCAACCGTTGAAAATAGTCCCCAGCTTCTGATTCATGTAACAGAATCTCCACACCTTTCACTTCATCTATATATAAAATTTCAGCTTTCTTCAATAAAACTTTGACTCCATTTTGGATATGCTTGTTTGCAGATTGAGCTTTAGTGTTGTGGAGTATTCACGAACCCAAGGCCAACCCCACTCCCAATTCGAAGCTTCTCCTATGAAAATAATGTATCTTCGCAACTTTTCAAAGGAGAAGTCTTTGGGAATAATATTGGCATTAGGGGTATGAATATCTAAAGAAGTTAAACATGACAAAGCTTTCAATTCAGCAAGACTAGAATTGCTTTGCTCACTGGAGTGTCCATCGGCTCCCCATTCACTGAAGTTAGCATTACGTGAGTTTGGAACAATCACGTAAATCGATCTAACCACTTTAGCTTAGTCGGTTGTCCTATTTCCTTGGGTAGCATTTCAATATCAGAACTCTCAAGGCTGAGAATTTCCAGATTCCTGAGCTCTCCAATAAGGGCTTTATCTCCCAATACACATTTAACCAAGCATAATGTTCGAAGGTTTGCTAACAAGGAAATTGATGAAGGTAAAGACGGAAAATCTTTTAAAACGTTTGTTGGTATTTTCATCAAAGGATCCTTGCTACCCATACCAAAAAAGGTAAGTTTGGGCCATTTCAATTGATCAGGAAGCTTGTTGATACTGGTATTCAACAAATTTATTTTGTAACACTCTTTCATCATTTCATCATCTGGCCAATCACTCAAAACATCATTGTGTTTTAAAACAAACAAATGGCTGCCTTTAGAAGCAATCCACATGGCCACATCGAAAATAAGATCATGCATATCAAGGCGTTGATTGGTATAACTATAAAGAAACGAACAAGAAGCTTTGAGATGACTCACCACTGTCAATAGTCTATTCTGTGTTTCTTCAACTGTGTTGACACCATGAAATAACCCCAACCCCATTGCATACATAAGCAACTCTTCAAATAAAGCATTATGACCCATTAGACTACGAAGTAAGAAAATCTGTTTATGTTCCTCACTTCGTAAACGATCATAACTCACCTTTATAGCTGAATATGCATTTGCTGCTACTCCTCTGAAGTTGCGTGACAATGGCCTGTTTAGTTGCCCAAAGCATCCTCCCATACAAATGGAGGTTCATTTCTCAAAGAGGTTGCAAGTGTCCTAATGGCAATTGGTAGACCACCAAATCTTTTAGCTACCTCAGCTGCTATAGGTGACAAGGCAGAGCTTTCAACACCGTCCCCTACCATCTTCTTAAAGAAATCTCATGCTTCTTCATGTTCTAAACACCGGTTGGAAATTTCTTTTGAGCATCCATAAACTCCCATATACAATGCTTACTTCTATTTATAATTTATTCCAATCCTTAAATCCAAAGGAAAATACCTTTAACTATCCCAATCCTTAAATCCAAAGAAAATAATCTTTAAGTAAACTTAATTTCATATATATTTTTTAATTGTTATGATAACAACAATGCGAATTAAACTATAAAATATAATTGAAAAAAAAAAATCTTTCTGCTGTTGTAGCTTGGCAAAACTAGTCTCACCTATCATTTCTTTTTTTTTTCTCATCCTAAAGATATTATTTTAAAAGTTTCCATTTATTCGGTGTTATTTAAATTTTACTAGATGATTAGAGAAATAGATCCGAAAAGTAAGAAAAAAGAAAAAGGAAAATATGAAATAAAGGGTGCCTTTCGATTCCTCCTCCCCCATTTCCTTGGAATCTCTTTTATTTTTAATTAAAAAATGTATATTTTGTTGGATGGGTAATGAGATTGAGGGTGCTTAAACATGATTTTCTAAACCGATTTTCCAATAAAGCTAACCTATTTACATGCATTATTGAGCATTGTTATTCCAGCAAAAAGTAGTCACAATTTATTTTAGAATAAATCTTATTTTCTAATAAAACTCATAGTTTTCAGTTATATAAAGAGAAGTAATTTTTCTATTGAAAGTTAAAGAAATTCTTTTTAATTTTGTGCATTTAATTTATTTTGATTGAGCTCACTTTTAAAGTAATTTGAGTTTCGAGAATAACAAAAAATCAATTGATTGAAAATCAAAAATAATTTATACCATCTCGTATAAAGTACAAATATAATTTCAACTAAAAGTTTATTACTATAAATAAAACAAACATCAATTTTAAGGAAAAAATTAATTTACACTATGCTTAAAAACATAATTTTCTAAACCAAATTTTTCAATAGATTTTATATATCATTATCGTTGATCAGTTATACACTTGTACTTGCTATTTATATCATATTTCGTATTAGTGGAACTTTCAAATATATATATATATATAATAAAAATATAATATCTAATATTATTTAATTTTTTTATTTTGTGATTCAAATATTGTAACTTTGGTAATTTGCATATTCACATGGTATATTTCCTTACAATTCAAAAACCTAAATATTCATACTCAATTTATTCTGATTTTGATTCAAATGGCGTCAAATATTTAAATTTCTTTGAATATATTTTATTTTTATTAAAATTAAAAATTTATTAGATGCATACCATGAAAATGTTTTCAGATTCATTTTAAAATTTTAAATTAATAAAGATAAAATTACATTTTAGTTTCTTTAAAAATATAAAAATTTGATTTAATTCTTTAAAATGATAAAGATATAATTTATTAAAATAGTGAAATTACATTTTCTTATTCTAAAATTATAATTTAATTTCAATTTCCTAAAATATTTGTTTAATTTCATCCTTGAAGCATACGCTGTGAAAGCTATGCAATTAAAACATAAATGTATTTTTAAAATAATATATAATAAATAGTGAAATATAAAACTTGAAACTAATAGTAATAACAACAAATACATAATATATAAAAAATTAAAATTAAAATAATTAAAATTATGAATAAAATAAAATTTAAATTAATAAATACCTCAAATTAATAATATTAGATGCAGTCTATTTATTTATCTTGATATCATCATTTTGCTATCCAGGTAACTTACTATACCCACTTTATCAATATATACAGATAATGTGAGGGAAAACAAATTCAAATATCAAACATTTACAAATTTTTATTAGTTTCTTTTAAATAAGAAAACAAAAGTTTTAAAAATCTAAAAGGTTGAATAAATTTAAATATTTAAATCAGATTGAAAATTAAATTGTAAAATATTCAGATCATAAGAGGGAAAAGAAGAGGGTTTTTTTTTTTTTTTTTTGAAAATTAGGGTTTTAGAAAATATAAATTGAAGAGTAAAATTCTTGAACTTTCCCTCGCATCAGTGATTCACATGAGAGCTATGGCGAGTGAGCAAGGCATGAGTAGTTGGACCGATCTTCTCCACTCATCCACCAAGCTTCTTGAGCAAGCTGCTCCTTCTGCTCAGTTTCCTCCTCTTCAGGTCCCGTTACTCTCTCTCTCTCTCTCTCTCAATATCAATTTACACAATGATTGAGTTTGTAATGAATCGAGACAAACGTTGTTAAAGAAAAGGGGAAAGTGATTAGGTTTTTGTGAATTTTTTTTGCTTTTGCTTCTGGTTATGCTATGTTTGGATGCCTAGAAAATGAAGGAACGGAGGTAGATTAGGAGATATTGAAATGCGGAAACCCTTCTATGGTTCATTCATTTCGTGAGGTAGAAAATTTCTGGAAATTTCTCATGCCTCGTTCAAAGTTGTGTCTTTTAAAGTGAGATTGTTCAAGGGAGCAGAGAACAGAAGGCTCTGCTGAACTGTAGTCCAGTAGTAATATCTGGTTTATCTCTCCGCTTTAATGTAACGATCGAGGAAGTTTTAGTAATAGGCAAAGGAACCACTGCATTTTCATGTATTTCCAAGCTCCAATTGTATTAATGTTTGCTTCTGAAGGTTACTCAGCTAATGCTTTGTTATAGTGCTGCTGAATTAAATTATAGTATGAAAAATCAAGAATTTTTAACTTACAATGTCTAATTAATGTTTTAGATGAGAGAAATTTAGCTAAATGGAGGCCATGTTTTTGTCAAGTTCTGTTAATTCCTTTAACTAGGAAACTGATTGGATGAGAAATGACTTAATATTGTTTTCCACTAAATAATCAGTCATTAATGGGGATTCATTTTCTTCAGCTTCAGCAGAAAATTGGTTTTTAGAGATCTATTATGGAGGGTAAGAAATGGCTTTTGTAGACAATTTAGCCAATAATAAATTAGGAACATGACACAATGAAACGATGTTGTGGTTTTATGAAATTTAACTATGAACTTTTCTTCATCCATTATGTTGTATTATAACGAGAATAACTAATTAACACTTTTCCTTAGGTCATCTTCTTTTGAATGTTTCTGTTGGAGACATGGACTATGATACCCATAATGTTCATCATATTTATCTATATTTCCATTGTTTGAGGATCTGGATATATTGTGTTAATATTTATTATCAATTCATATTATGGATATTAGTTGTTACTACAATGATATTAAGTGAATGTGCCATCTCCTTGATAACGTCAATAAATTATAGTAACATTCATCAATATATTGGTAATTCAAGTTAATGTTTGATGTTGGTAGCTTAGAGTTAAAAACCTTGGTTGAAGGGTTATCTATTTGTTGATCCAAACAAATTGAAAAATGTTTAAAAATTTTGTTCATTTGTTTTCAGTGATTAAATCTTCAGTTGGTACGTATCTCAGCTGAGATTATTGTTTAAAAAAAGGAAATTTCAGTGATATGGATCCCATACATGAGGTTTTCACTGACAATCTGCTTACAATAATTTTACAGAGAAACTTAGATCAGTTAGAAGCACTATCAAAGAAGCTCAAGGCAAAAACCTTAAGAACTGAGGCTCCTTCTCAATCCATTGCTGCCACAAGGTAACTTTATACTTTATAATTTTAATTCATTACTCTTGTGATTCTTGTATTCTTGGTCTGTTAAAATAGACAGAATGTTAGCTGAGAAAGTAAGAGGAAGTTGTTAGGAACATTGTTTAGGTTGCAAACTTGGCTTTAAGCAACAATTTGAAGGGTTATCTTTTGTTTATTTCTCCCAGATTATTTATTTACCATGCGGAATATATAAAAATGGTCTTTGTTGTGTTTTAAGGCTACTTGCACGGGAGGGAATTAACGCTGAACAGCTTACACGCGATCTGAAGTCTTTTGAATTGAAGGTAAGTATTATTTTCCACATTTTCATTTATGTTAATTCAGCTTTTGTGGCTTCTAACTCAGGAACCCCCTAACCATAAAATTTATTACTTGTTTTTCTTTGGCATATAAAGCTATTTAATAGATATTTTGAGGGGAATGGATATTGATAACGATATGTCAAGATAAGGACATTTTCCCTCTTCCCCCAAACTTTATCTGCTATGATTAAATGATATTTGATTTCAGCTTTTGTATTTTTACTGTTTAAATGCTACTTTGGTCCTAACATGCATGCGTATGGTCAACTTTAGAGAGCTTTGCTATTGATGGCTTCACAATCTTGCTTCAAGGTCCCCCTCTCCCTTTTCATAGTTTTCTCTTTACTGCAATCTCACAAACTGTGTTTTCCTCTCCTTGATCATCTTTCTGCAAGACAACATTTGAGGATGTTTTCCCTGCTGAAGCAACAAGCGTTGAGGAGTATCTGCAGCAGGTACTGTTTGCTCTATCGATTGCATACTTTTAATATAAGTTCAATGGATAATGACCAATGGCTCATTTCCGCTGGCTAATCACATTCTTTTGGGTTAGAGCATGTATTCAGGTCCAATTGCTATTTACTAACCGGTTGTTGCATAATGTGTGAATTATAGCAATTTGGCTGTTCAACACACTGTGAAATAAAATAAAGGGCATTTGTAGTTAAACTACTTGCACATTTGAATGTTCTTTTGCATACCAAATTGATTCTTCTTCAAACCTATGCCACAAGGAGTTGTGCTTCATGGCTAAGGTTTTAACCCAGTTACTGATTCACTCTCCTTTAATCCACTAACCAGATAAAAAGGAGACTTCTTACTTACAAGCTATGTCATAAGCCCCATTCTATTTCTTGTTTATATGTGTGTATTTGTTTAGTTTCTGATATTATCTGAGATGGCTTGTAGTCTCTATTATACATTTTGTTCCTCTTAAATTTTGGTGCATTTCAAATAACTTAGAATCACTTTTACAGTTGATATAATAAGAGCATGGTGGCATAACTATAGATTCTCATTCATTCATTGGTGCTTGGTGAAAGGAAGCTTGGTTTTCTAAAAGATTGAACTATATGTATTGGCTAAACTATTATGAATGAGGTTATAAAGATACTTGAGTTTTTGATGGGTGAAATTACAGAGGATAAATTGTGCATATGTGCGGTGGTTTCATGTCTTTTTTCCCTGTTATAATCATTAGGATATTCAGTATGATTTCTAGGGATGATACCCAAATAAACTCTCAAACTTTATTCTACCCTAAAAATAAGTCCTTGGTCTTTTATTGAATGGCTTTGATTATGGACTTCTATTTAATTGTATTTAGGACATTAACACTGTAAATATTCAAAGGAATGTTCTTGAATCCTTTTAGTTGGATAGTGTGATTTATTTGGACGGGTAGGATCACAGATATTTGGTGAAATGCTATCTTAAAAATTTGACAATTTAACTTTATCCATCCATTTTCAAGATTTTATGGGGATAATGATGGTGAAATAAGAGTTCATAGCCTTATTTTCATACGATAAAAAATCAAGGGATTATTTCAGTGTTTTTCCTTATCTATATGGTCATCATAAAAAAACTAAGGTGGCGTTTGAGTGTTAGCTAATGTTGTTTGAGAAATTTTCTTCTCCTTTTCTTTTTTTTATCTTTTTTCACATTTTTTTGTACTATTGTCATGGCCCTGGCTATCTTTTAGTTAATTCAGCCATTCAACACAGACTTCTGCTTCTCAATTTTGAAGATTATTGAAATATGATTGATTGTACAATGTTTTGATCTCAGGTTCATGAAATGGCAATGGTTTCAGCCATCCAAGAAGCTCAGAAGGATAACCTCAGAAGTTTTAATGATTATATGATGAAAGTGTTGGAGGTTAGTATCACCTACTTTTGAGGGTAAAAAAATAGTACTTTGATGCAGTGTTCAACATCATCAAAATTGATGATGAACTTTTTCGATACATTGAACCTAAAATTTAACAAATTGATGATGACTAAGTTTGTAGGCTTTCTGCTTTTACATGTTTGATTGGTGGTGTCTAATGCCTTGCAGGAAGATTGGCAAAAGGAAAAACGGGACTTCTTACAGAGTTTGAGCAGAATTTCAACATTACCTAAGACAAACATGATTGATAAAAGCAGTGGTGGTATTCGTTCAGGTCAAATGGTTCCCATGGCTTCTAGTTCTCAGGTTTCATCTGGTACTTCTGCCATTGGGCTTCTACCTTTAGCTGACAAGCCAGTTGTTGAGAAAAAAGTGTCGGTATATGCTGAAGTTGTTAGAAATCTGAACAATGCAAGACAACAAGGCTTGCCATTTAAAGTAAGGATGATTTTTCCCTTTCAAGTTATAAAAATTGGTTGAGCAATTTTCCAAAATCATGAGCACTGAAATATCCTCTTGCAATTTGTTTAATAGTTTCTTGAATGATAATATGCTTTCTTTGTATGTGCATACTTGTCTTATTGTCTTATATGGCTATTCTACATTCCGGTTAAGTATTTGCTTAAACCTTCTGCCCAGTGAATTTGTTTGGTCTCTAGCATATTATTATTTACTCAACCTTTGGTTTTTTATATAAAATTTTATATTATTATTTACTCGTGATTGTTGATTGTACACATTTGTGTAGCCTGCCACAGCTTTTAAAGTTGCTTATGAGAGTTTGGGTACTGAAGCATCTGGTGGCAAATCAGTTAACATGCAGAAAATGTGGCATCTTATTCTGGTATGATACATACTAGTGTTATCATGCTTCATGCTACCAGATAAATGTTTGTTGATAAGTGAAATATTTTGGCAGAAATTAATGGGCGAGGATTCGATGATGCGGCAAAGTGTTTCTAGAAAGATGTCATTAGTAATTGGTGCTAGACGTCACCTAGAATGGGGACATGAGAAATACATTATGGATATAATACAAAGCCATCCTGCACAAGTAAGAAAGTTCTCTAGCATCTTTTTGTTATTCTTCTGTTAACAAAATGCAGAAATAAATATTTAGGCTAGCAACTTTCCTTTTGAATGCCTCTAATTTTGTTCCCTGTGTTCCTTGCTCATTGTAGCTTCTCCGAATGACTTTCTAACAAGGATGAATTTAGTAGTGTTTTACGTTGTTTCATATTCTTCCAGCGTTGATATTTCATTCTTTGATCTCAATGTAGGCTGCTCTTGGTGGAGCTGTTGGAAATTTGCATAGAGTTCGTGCCTTTCTTCGGGTCTGCTTGTTTCTATTTAGCTTCATTTTGCTTGTTCAACTTTATTGCAGTAATCATTTTTGTAAAGTTTGTTTCTTTGTCTGTGCAGATTCGTTTGAGGGATTATGGACTTCTGGATTTTGATGCAGGTGATGCTCGAAGGCAGCCTCCCATTGATACCACTTGGCAGCAGGTTTTATTTAACTTTACTCACTTTATTACTTTCAAATTATCGATGAACATCTGTGATAGACGTAAGTCGTCTCGTTTTAACATGTCACTTACTTTTTCAAACTGCGTTAGTCTAATGTTGAACTACTCTTTCACTTCAGTTTGCTTGTCTTTGTTAAAATGACTTGTATGCTCTTTTTGTCGAAGCCATCTTTTACATAGTTGGGAGACAAGATGGGGATGCTTTTGGTTTTACCATGCTGAAGTGTTAATTCAGTATGTAGTTTTAAGAAACAATGCACCATTCTAAAGAACAAATGAGTCTTAACAGATGATGAAAGTGTTTTTTTTCTCTGATTTCTTTCCCCAACTAAATTTGATTAATTTGTTCTGTATCCTTGTTTCTCTTCCTAAATGACTAAGTTTCTCTAAGAATCCCATCTTTTTGTGTTAACAGATTTATTTTTGCTTGAGGACCGGTTATTATGATGAAGCAAGACAAGTTGCCCTATCATCCCGTGCTTCTCACCAATTTGCACCACTGGTACTGATTGTTTACTGTTTAATCCATCGTGTTTGACCATGCGCCATACTCAATACTTCTTTTTGACAGCTTGCAGAGTGGATTAATGGTGGAGGCATGGTGCCAGCACACACTGCAGCTGCTGCTGCAGAAGAGTGCGAAAAAATGTTCAGAATGGGTGATCGGGTTGGTCGAGCTTCATATGACAAGAAAAAACTGTTGCTCTATGCTATCATATCGGGGTCTCGTAGGCAAATTGACCGTCTTCTCAGAGATATACCATCACTTTTCAGTACCATAGAGGATTTCCTGTGGTTCATATTGTCAGCAGTACAGGACTTTCCTGGTGGAACCTCATCTAATGAGGGCTTAGTACCATACAGTCTTGACGATTTGCAAGCTTACCTAAACAAATTTGAGCCGTCATATTACACAAAAAATGGAAAGGATCCTCTAGTATATCCGTACATCTTGCTTTTAAGTATCCAGTTGCTACCAGCTATTTCATACCTGTCTAAAGAAGCAGGAGAGGAAGAATACCATATTGATGCTGCTCACATAGCAATTGTGCTAGCAGACAATGGGGTCCTTTCTGAAGTTTCTGGAGCCGGACAAAAGCTGGGAGTTATGGATGCGTACGCAGAAGCTTCTAGCATTATTAGGCAGTATGGCTCTATGTATCTACGGCTTGGTAACCTTCAAATGGCTCTAGAATATTACGCACAAGCTGCTGCTGCAGTAGGTGGTGGACATGTATCGTGGACTGGGAGAGGTAGTGTGGATCAGCAAAGGCAGATGAACTTGATGCTGAAGCAGCTTCTCACTGAGATATTGTTTCGAGATGGTGGGGTTTATCTTTTACTTGGTTCGAGAGGTGCTGGAGAGGAAGGTGAACTGAGACGATTTTTGACTGATCATAAAGCAAGACAACAGTTTCTGCTAGAAGCTGCCCGCCAATGCCAAGATTCTGGGCTGTACGACAAGGTAATTCTCTCTATCTCTTTGCTTCACCAATCTTCATGTTTTTTGTTATAATATTTAAAAGTATGAACTTCATTTTAATTGAAGCTGAAATTTTTATAAATATCGGCAATTCCAAACTTCCATTGCCCTTGATACTTGCAGAGCTGCAGTAGTCATACAACTTCCTCTCGTACTACTTTTTTCTGGGTGTTGTTTAATATTTATATCTTCATGTTCTTTTCTATAATTCCTTTGTCCAAATTCAGTCTATAGAGATTCAGAAGAGAATTGGAGCATTTTCGATGGCATTGGATACGATAAATAAGTGCCTCTCTGAAGCAATTTGTGCCTTATCACGCGGTAGATTGGATGGTGAGAGTCAAACTGCTGGCCTCATTCACTCCGGCAACGAGATCTTGGAGACTTTCAAATATTATCCTGAAGTCAGGTTGTTCTAATTCTATTCATTCCCTTGTTCTTTATCAAAATTTAGCTATTTAAAATTCTAGCATATACTTGATATCACAATTTTGCCGGTGTCTCACTTTTAATATTGCCCTATTTTCTGATAAATGCTTGTAGAAATCATTTTAAACTAGATGCGGCAACATTAGACACTATACAAAAAATAACTAAAACACGACATCAAACAAAAGAATAACATGAACGTGTATGAATACATCTGTCTTGAGATCTATAATAGGTTAAAATATGCTATAAGTCTCTGTATTCTTTGTAAATTTGGAATTTAGTTCATGTACTTCTATTGCTAGGAATTTAGCCTTTCTACTTTTCAGATTTCAAAATTCAGGTCTAACTGTTAATGCTATTAAATTTTTTTGTTAAATTCAGGTTCATTACAATATAATTTTTTAGATGCATTGTTGCTAAGTGAGTATTATTTTATTTCAAAATTTTACACCAAATTTAACAAAAAAATATTTAATAGTGTTAATAATTGGATTTGAATTTTGAAATCTAAAAGTAGAGGAGTAAACTCTTGGACAAAAAAGTACAAGGATTAAATTTCAAACTTGTAAAGAGTACGGAGACTTATGTCATATTTTAACCTCTAATATACTATTAACTATTAATCTATCACAATTTTATATAAAGTACATTTTACTCAATTATGGCTTGAAAAATATAAGATTGAGACTTATAATTATGGCTTCAATTGTTAGTGTTTGATCTATTCAGCGTGAACTTGCCTTATAAATTATCTGTTTTCGGTCCTAAATATCTTCTGTTAATACTATTCTATCTTTCTGCTTTCTCCCGACGTGGTTTATTTTGCAGTTTCCAAGAGAGGGAACATGTTTCAGAGCAACAAACCATATTAAGACAGCTCGAGACTATATTATCAATCCATAAATTGACAAGACTAGGCCAGTATCTTGATGCTCTACGAGAAGTTGCCAAGATCCCATTCCTTCCATTCGATCCACGAGCACCTGATACATCTGCCGATGTGCTCCAAAATTTATCTCCTCATGTCCAAGCTTGTTTGCCTGATTTGCTAAAGGTTGCTATAACTTGTTTGGATAATGTATCCGATACAGATGGATCACTTCGAGCCATGAGATCAAAGGTATGCCGACATTTTCAACTCGCTTGCTATCATAAATTATTGGAAGAACCGGGTGCTTAATTCTACCCGTATTTTAATTGAAGAAATAAATTACTTACATGACCGAGGAAAAAAAACTGGGGTTGGGCGAACGGTGCGGTTCGTGATAGGCATATAATTTATGTATGTTGCCCTTTGCAGATTGCAACCTTCCTTGCAAATAATATGCGTCAGAATTGGCCTCGTGATTTATACGAGAAGGTCGCCAAAAGCTTGTGAAGCAAATATCCAACGATGGTGTGAAATGCCCGGAAAATTTGACGGAATCCGAGGCATGGTGGTGGGAAAAGAAGAGGTTACTGATGAGAACTCATCTCCCTTTGTAGCCATAACCTTATATAATTTGACCAGTTTTTGTTAGCAGAGTTTTAAAAATGTAATAGTTAATCGGTTATACTCAATGGTGGTAATTTTTTTTTTTTTGATTTCTTGAGAATATTGTTTTTAAAAATATTTTAACAAATTTATCGGTAGATTTAATATTATAATTGGAATTTGCACGCACGTAAATATTTACATATGGCATTTTTCAAGAATATTATTATTTTTAGTATATCTTTTAAAAATGTGCTACCAACTAGAGTTATTTAAATCTTTCAAACTAGAGATTATATTTTCAAACAATTTTAGAGGCTGAACTTATTTTCTAGTTTTAAAATATCTAATTTTACTTTTATATACAATGTAATACCTAATTAGAATATATTTGAATTATTAATGTTTAAAATAAGTGAATATAAAATATAAAATAATATAAATAAACTTAAGTGAAAACAATTTGAACCAATACTGGAAGTGAGAAAGAAGATAACAAATACAAATCACATTTAGAGCGGTAAACGTCTTTAATTATCAGGTCATCACATGGATTTCATTTGAAACTTAATGCATTTATGTATGATAGTGACTCATCTCTACTTTCACTATTGTATAAAATACTTTTGCCAATAAGTAAACTTGAATAAAACTTCGAAGCTTGTATTTTGGACCAAACCAAACTTGAAAACAATTATATATTTATCTACGATATTGATCACATACATTAATCCGATTGAAACCCAATCCAGCGGCCCTTTGGATTTTTTTATCCTTAACTAGTATTTAAAAAATAAATAACCTTGTGGAATTAAAACCACCCAATGTACCAAATAATAATCTTTAAAATCTTCGATCAAGAAGGACTCTATTTAATGCCATGGCAATACCACAACATGCAAAATGAACAATGAAACCACCCGAAGGCAACCATGAGCATGAATTTGAAAGGTAAAAAGTCTACATATTTATCTAAAATATATTTTATATCCTTAAAACCAAAATTCAAATATCTAAAAGAAAAACAAAAAAAAGTACATCAACAACATACTGATCATATTTAACCTAATAGGATTAGGAGATTATATTTTGAGAGCAGAGACACACATAGGAAGAAGATTAACCCATTAAATATGGGTTGACATGCATTTCTTCAGGCTAGAATGACAAACATACAAACCAAAGACTACATATCAAAAACCCAGATAACAGGACCTCTTCACTGCCTCGATCTTGATTCGGCTCGTCGAGCTTCGTCTGGTGTTGAAGGAAACAGCTCCACGTATCGAGACCCTATCATCATCTTATCCTTGCACATTGCTCTTTTAGCTTCCTCGACGGAAGCAAACTCCACGTATGCCTCTCCAGTGGCTTTCCCATCGGGGCGGCATGCAATGTGTATCCTGTCTTCAACGATTTTGAAATCTGCAAAGAATTCAACGATTTCAGGCTTCTTCACCGAGAAAGGAAGACCACGCAACTTGAGTATTTCGGTGTATTCCATTTGATCCTTATCGTTGAATCTCTTTGCTCGAGAGGGTGGGGGGCTTCCGTGGAAATCATTATCGTAGATTCCTTCGTAATTCACCTCTGCAGCTACGGCATGGTAATAGTCTTGCCTCTTGCACCGGAAAACTTCTACATAGCGGCGTCCCATGTTTTGTCGATCCCTTTGCAAAGCAAACTCAACCTGCATTGACCCGGCAAAGAGAACAAAGGCTTCTCCAGAGAACCTTCCATTCTTGTTGACTAGTAAAACATCGACAATGTCCAATCCAGCAAAGAACTTGAAAATGTCGATATCAGTGCAGTTGAAAGGAAGACCCCTAAGTCGTACTACCGGAAACGAAGGAGGTTGGTAGCCACCACCATACCCGTAAGGTTGATAGCCGCCCATACCGCTGTTCACTGCGAAGTAGGGAGTTGATTCCATCATTCTTTGTCTCTTTGAGCCGACCTCGTACCCGTCCGAAACCCCCCCGCTTCCCAACATTGCCCTTCAATTATCCATACCCAAAAAGAACAAGAAAGTCCCCCACTAAACCTGTTAATAAAACCAAACCCAACCCACACTCCCCAAATACCTAATTTCTTATATTCCTAAATTTATATATATATTCTAAAAACATTTTCCATATTCATATACCCTCCTTCAAACAATAAACATAAAGAAATAAATCATACAAATAGGTCGAAACCAAATTCTATTTTTTTTAATGTTACCCAAATAATTCCATTACCGGCATAAAGATTCAGATCATGCTATAAACTAATTTAAGAATTTACCATATTATTCTGTTTAATTTCATAAAAAAATAAAATAAAACTCATCATACAAAAACGAGAGTATCATCAAATTCACCCTTGAAATTAGCTTTCAGTATAAAATTTTGGAAGAAAAAAATGGGATTCAATCCGAAATATAATTTGGGGTATGCATTCTCCAGTTCCATCTTCATTTTATTTTGTCAAATCCCAATATAAAATCAACGCAGAGAAAACCCTAATCCCATTCGAAAAAGCAAACAAAAATCAAATTCACCCATTGGGGGAAAAATGGAATCAAATCCTAAATTTTATTCGGGGCATGTATTCTCCCGTTTTATTTCCAATTTATTTACTTATTTCGCCAAAGCCCAATACAAAAACAGAACAGGGAAAACCCTAAATTGATTCAAAAACGAGAGCCAAAATCAAATTCATACTTGAAATTAGCTCTTAGCATAAACTTCGAAGAGAAAATTAGAATCCTAACCGAAACTTAGTTTGGGGTGATGTATTATCCCATTTTATCTTCAATTATATTATCAAATCCCAATACAAAATCACCACACAGAAAACCCTAATTCCATTCAAGAACACGAACCAAAAATAAAAAATAAATATAAAAAAATTCAGAGATTTGACGAACTTACCCTCTGGATCCGTACATGGCGCCGTATAGGGTGTTTTAGATCTTCGATTGTCAGAAGGAAACTACAGAAAATTTCACAGATAATTTTTTGAAGAACGCTTCGTAAAGAAAACAAGAACCCTAAAAAAGGCCAAGGTTTTTTTCGAAATAAATACCGAAAATTTAAATATGTCAAAAAAATATGGTTATTTCTGTGCAGTTACGAAGATACCCTTCGGTACACTTCGGCTTTAATGGGTAGGCCCAAGCTCAAATCTGAAATTACAAATTTAGGCTTTGTAATAAGAATATTTAGTAATTTCTGCCATCAATTAAAATTAGGATTTAATTATAAATTTCATCCCTCTACTTTTTTGAAATTAAAAAATAGGCATTCTATTTTAAGTTGACAAAATTTGATCCTTATACATTACAAAATTTGGGAAGTTTATCTAGTTGTTGGTAAACATATGAATTTAAATCGTCGGTTTTTGATAATTTGTTGCATCACTAATTTCTTTATATAAATTGTTGATTTGTTGATTTTCATGTTAGCAATTTGATGCCGATGTTTAAAATGTTATCTGATTCAGCTAATTTCACAGTTTTTATAAAGTACAATGGATAAAATTTGACAATGTAAAATAGATGGCCTCATTTCTCAATTTTATAAAAATAAAGGAGTGAAGTTTATAATAAAACCATAAAAATTTTATTGTGAAAACGAACTAATAAATAATATTAACTAGGCCACATTGCGGAGTCGATTTTTTAATTTTCTAATAAATAATAATTATGGGATTATTTTGTAACTTTTTATAATTAAGTAACTATTAGTGTAGTTTACCCTGATATTTATATAATGCCTAAAGCTACTCAAGTTTTAGTGCGCTTGATCCGACGTTTTCTTACATTGATAACAATGTTAATGCCACTCAAGTAAAAACTTAATCGACGTTATAATATATTTTTACTCATTATATATATGCTAAATAAAAAATATTATATAAAATAATTTGAGAAGATAAATTTACAATTTATTATTTAAAACTAATTTATTTATCAAAAACTTATTTCATAATCATAATCATATATTTACATTAAAATATTTACTTGTGAAATTATTACAACTTTATTTTATATGGAAAGAATAATTCATTTTACATTAAAATATTTAGTAATTATGAAAATGTTTGGGGTTCAAAATTATTTTGTCTTTTGATAATTAAAAAAAAACCCTAATTGTGCCTTGCCCTTAGTCCATCTACATGCATTACATTTTTGCTTTATTTAAGGGTTAATATACTATTTTCTATTTTAGTTTAATTTTAATATTAAATTTGATACATGAGTTTTTTTCCTTCCAATTTGGTATCTTAGTTTGATTTCAATATTCGGTTTGATATATGAGATTTTTTCAAATTGATACTTGAGTTTTTTCTCAATTAAGTGCCTAAGTTTGCCTTTACTGTTCATTTTACTATAGTTTTTTTATTATCTCAATTAAGCACCTACGTTTTTTACCGAAGCATACGTGTTAAATATTCATTGGGTTTTGGTCTGGGTACCAAATTGAGCATTAAACCAAATTCAAGTACCTATTGATATATTAACCCTTTATATTTAATAAAGACTTTCAAGCTTGAAGTGGCAATTGAAGATTTAAGATACCTGCTATTTCATGATAAAATCAAATTAGAACGGATTTTAATTTAAGTAAATTAGAAATTTATTTTCAAATTTGTCTCAAAACTTACAAATCTAGATATACCAAATAATATAAAAATTTTGAATTTTTTTATTTAAAAATTGGGATGAATATGTTTTCATTCCCCAAAACAAAGACATGTGATTGCTATATATTGCCTGTTAATTAATCAAGATATTTAATGGGCGATACTCAATTGAGCCAAAACTGCAATGTGTTACTTTGTTCATAAAGTTATGGGAAATAATATTTGTTTTTATCTTTAATTAGATTACAAATGTGGGCATTGGATGCCATTGGCATGGAGCTCAACCTTCATTTACTTGGAAATTGGGGTTTTTTTTTATTAAAATAACCTAAATAATTTAATTAAGTATCAAAATGACTCACTTTTTTATTAAACACGAAAATGACCTTAAGTCTACTGTAAAAAAGTTAGTGGAGCCAAATTATATGGCGCCACCAACTTGCCACGTCAGCAGAGAGTATAAAAAATTAATTTTTTAGTAGAGCCATGTGGAATGGTGACACCTGTATAAATATAAGGGAAATACTACAATTTTTAGAAAAATAGGGGACTTCAAAATAATTTTTCATTTTTTGTTGGAGCCAATCTAAACGGCGCGACCAGAATTGACAGGTTGCTTCTTATTTTTTTTACTTTTTTAACTTTTGTCTTTTCTTTAATTTTTTCTTTTTTAAGTTTTATATTTTTTCTTATTTTATTTTGTTTATTTATTTTTGTTATTAATTTTAAAAATTTGAAATGTATATTTGAAATGTTTTATAATATTTATTTTTAAAATTTTAAATACTATTTTAAAAATATTTTTAATTTTAAATATATATTTAAAATTATTTCTTATAAATTTTAAAAATATATTTTTGAATTTTTTGAAATTTTAAATATTATTTTTAAATATAAATATATTTTTAATAATATTTAAACATTAAAATTTTAAATAAAATTTTTATAAAAATTTTAAAAGGTTTAAATATATTTAAAAATATCAATTTTTACATAGAATTTTAAATTATTATTTTAAATTATTTTAAAGATATTTAACTACTTTTAAATTTTTATTAAAATTTTATTTAAAAATTTTAAATGTTTAAATGTTTTATATTATTAAAATTAAAACAAATAATAAAGATAATATCTTTTAAATGTTTAAATGTTTCATATTATTAAAATATATATTTAATTTTTAAAAACAATATTTAAAATTTAAAAAATTAATTTAAAAATATATATTTAAAATTTAAAAATTAATTTAAATAATATTTAAAATTTTAAAATATATATTATAAAACATTTCAAATATACATTTTAATTTTTTTAAAAATAATAATAAACAAATAAAATAAATAAAAATATAAAATAAGAAAAATATAAAACTAAAGAAAAATAAAAAATTTAAAAAATTAAAAAAAATCGAAGCAGTGTCAAGATGGATTTCTGGTGGCGCCATTTAAATTGGCTCCACCAGAAATTGGAAAATTGTTTATAAAATTCTTCATTTTTTAGAATTTTTAAATTATGATTTTTAATTATTTTAAAGATATTTAATACTTTTAAAAAATTATAAAAATTTATTTAAAATTTTAAATGTTTAAATATTATTAAAAATATATTTAATATTTAAAATAATATTTAAAATTTTAAAAATAATTTCAAAAATATATTTTAAAATTTATAAGAAATAATTTCAAAATATATTTTTAAAATTTATAATAAATAATTTCAAATATATATATTTAAAATTTTAAAAATAATTTAAAAATATATATTTGAAATTTTAAAGATATTTAAACCTTTTAAATTTTTTATAAAAATTATTTAAAATTTTAATGTTTAAATATTATTAAAAATATATTTAATATTTAAAAAAATTATATTTAAAATCTAGAAAATTAATTTCAAAATATATTTTTAAAATTTATAAGAAATAATTTCAAAATATATATTTAAAATTTTAAAAATAATTTAAAATAATATTTAAAATTTTAAAAATATATATTATAAAACATTTCAAATATATATTTCAAAATTTTAAAATTAATAACAAAAATAAAATAAATAAATAAACAAAATAAAATAAGAAAAATATAAAACTTAAGAAAAGAAAAAAATTAAAGAATAAGACAAAACTTAAAAAATAAAATAAAATCAGAAGCAACATGTTTCTCATGGTGCATTTAAATTGACTCCACCAGAAAATAAAAAATTATTTTGAAGTCTCTTATTTTTTTTAGAAATTGTAGTACTTTCTTTATATTTATACATGTGACGCCATTCTAAATGGTTTCACTAAAAAATTAATTTTTTTATGATCTCTGCTGATGTGATAAGTTGGTGGCTCTATATAATTTAGCTCCACTAACTTTTACCGTAGATTTAGAATTATTTTTGTATTTAATTTAAAAATAAGTTATTTTAATATTTAATTAAATTATTTCGGTTATTTTGATAAAAAAGTTTGGAAATTGGGATAATGGAGAAGAGAAGAGCATCCAAATACATAAACAATATGGGTGGGTGGCTGAGCTTTTGTCTTTATTCGTTTCACAATAAAAGCAGCCTCCCAACAACCACTTGGCCTCTATTTTCTTCATCAGACTTCCACCTCACTGCCTCCTTATCTGAATTAGTCAACATTCACTGTTATACACAATCTCCATCTCCGTTCCTTTCATTTTTGTTCACTGAATTTCAATTTTTGGCTTCTTCATTTCTCTCTTCTGCTTCCTTCTCATAATTTTACCATGTTTGCCATTGGAGAGGCTGCTCTGTCTGCGTTTTTCGAGCTGTTGGGGGGCAAGTTGCTCGACTCTGCGCTCAACATTGTTGCTGATCATAAGCAACTCCACCCGCAGCTCAAGCAGTGGCAGTCCATATTGCCCGATATCCAAGCAGTGTTGGGCGATGCAGAGGAGAAGCAGATCAAGAACGACGGGGTGAAGAAATGGTTGGAGGATCTCCAGACATCTTGGATGAGTTCGCTTATGAAGAGTTACGTCTCAAGCTCAAGAAATCGCAAGCTCAAGCCAGCACTAGCAAGGTACGGAAACTCATTCCTACCTGCTTTACTGGTACTAGTTTGACTCCCACTTCTTTCCTGTTTAAGAATTCCATGATTCCCAAGGTCAAAGAGATCACTGATAGACTGAATAGTTTGACAACTCGAAGAAGTAGTTTGGGGTTGAGTGAGATCTTGTCTCAAGCTCCAACCTCCAAGGGAAAGCAACCCAGGCTGCAACCAACTTCCGTACTGGATGGAGTTGTGGAGTATGTTGGTAGACACAAGGAGAAGACAGAAATGATTGAGTTGCTCAAAGGTGATAACTTCAGAGGAGTTTCAGTCCTTTCCATCGTTGGCATGGGAGGGATGGGTAAAACAACTCTTGCTCAGCTTGTTTACAATGATGCCACCATCAACAAGTCTTTTGACCACAAGGCCTGGGTATGCGTTTCTGATAATTTTGATGCAGTTAATATAACTAGGACAATTTTAAAATCCATCGATCCTGACTCTGGTGATGAGAATGACTTGAATTTACTTCAAGTTAAGTTGAAGGAGAAGTTGTCTGGGAAAAGATTCTTGCTTGTTTTAGATGACATATGGAACGAGAATTACGATGATTGGACCATCTTACGGTCTCCGTTTGGAGCAAGGACCAAAATCATTGTAACCACTCGTCTTCAAATTGTTTCATCTATTGTGGATTCACTCAAAGTTTTTCATTTGGATAAACTATCGGATGATGATTGTTTATCCGTATTTACACAACATGCATTAAAAGCAAGAAATTTCGGTGGACATCTCCCATTTAAAGAAATTGGGGAGAAAATTGTTAGAAGGTGCAATGGCTTACCTTTGGCCGCAAAAGCCATTGGAAGCTTGCTACGCACAGTTAAGTATCATCAAGAATGGGAAAGAATATATGAGAGTGAGATATGGAACTTACCAGAAGAGCAGTGTGGCATAATTCCAGCTTTGCGATTAAGCTACCATCATCTTCCGTCATACTTGAAACGATATCGCTCCATACTTCCTAAAGATTATGAATTTGAGGAAGGGGAAATAATCTTGTTATGGAAAGCAGAAGGTCTCCTACAACAAAAAGTTATACCTCAAATTAAAGATCTTGGAAATCAATATTTTCAAGATTTAGTGTCGAAGTCATTTTTTCAGATATCCAGTAAAGGTGAGTTCCGATTCGTAATGCATCACCTTATCAATGATTTGGCTTTCAACATCTCACTTCTCTTCAAAAATTGTTCATTGTCAATTGTCCTAAGCTCACAGCTCTTCCAGAAAAAGATATGCTTCTCTCGCTAGAGTGGCTATATATTTCCAACTGCCCGTTGCTAGAAGAAGGGTGCAGTAGGGGTAAAGGACGAGAGTGGTCCAAGATTGCCTACATACCTTTTGTTCAAATTGAGGCGGATCTTGACAAAAGGATTGGAGTGAAAAAAGCTTCAACAGTGATGTTATCAAATGTTTATGATATGGAGTGACAAAAGCTTCAACAGCCTTCGTTTTTCTTAATGCTCTTAGTGATCTTCTAATGCTTCCAAATGGCATGCTAATGGACCATTCAATGTTATTTCGTTGTCATTCTCGTCTTCTATATTCTCTTTTTGTCTGAATGTCTTGTCATTTTGTGCTTCTAGATATATCTTCTTATTTTTCAATTCCCAAAAAACATCTCCAATCACTATCAAATCTGAAATTGCATTTTTTTTTTGTTTCTTCTTTCATGGATCTTCAATTTTTTTGAATTTTCGATGTAATCAATCGTCCTCGTACAACTACTGCATGGGGATGATAAACAAAATTAGGTTCCTGTTCATACCATCCATGCCTTAATCACTATAATTAAGAGTTTAATTTATCATATATTATAAAAACATAATGTCAAAATATAATTATAAGAGAGAAAAAAAAGGGTAATTTACAAAAATAGTCACTTTTGTTTGCCTCAGGTTACATTTTAGTCACTTATGTTTGAAATGTTACGTTTTAGTCACTTATGTTATTATTTTGTTACGATGTGATCACTCTACCGTTAGGTTTCGTTATCTCTCTAACGGCAATCCTACGTGGCAGTTCAACTAGATTTTAGGTGCCAACTTGGATTTCTAAATAGGATGAAAATAGATTTTTAATTAAAAAATTTAATTAATTAAAATTTTTAAATCTAAACCTTAACTAAAAAAACTGTTCATATCCTCTTTTCTACTTTTCTTCCTTCTCTTCTTTTTTTTTCAATGGTTTTTTTTTTTTCATTTGATTGGAAAAACTATTATTAAGATCAAAATAGTTGAAATCAAATTGACTGCTTCATAAAGATGGATTCAATGGGGGATTTAGGTATTTCCTCTTTGCATCACTCTATCTTTTTTATTCAATACTGAAAAATAAAAGATTAAATTTTTTATTGTTTAGTGAAAACCCTAAATTAAAATTTGAGTATTTTTGTTCATCAAACAACAAAAAACAAAAGATAAAAAAGAGAGAAAGAAAGAGAGAAGCTATTCACTTTAGCACAATTTCTGTCTCTTCATCAATGGTGGTTTCGGTGGAGCTTTACACAAACCCAATACTCACCCAACCAAATATTCTCTCTTTTATTTTTATTTTTATTTTTCTTTTGATAGAGAAATGAAAGGAAAGACCAAGTAAAATTTTTTTCTCTTCTAAACTCCTTTCGATTCCAAATAAGTTTTTTTTTTCTTTTCATTTTCTTGGTTTTTAAGGGAAAAATGGAAAACCAAAAAACCATTGAAAAAAAGAAGAGATGGAAGAAAAAAAAAAAAAAAAGGGAGATGAACAGTTCTTTTTAGTTAGGTTTAGGTTTAAAAAATTTAACTAATTAAATTTTAATAAAAATCTATTTTCATTCTATTTAGAAATCCAAGTTGGCACCTAAAATCTAGTTGGATCGCCATAGAGATTACCGTTAGAGAGATAACGAACTTAACGAGATGAGGGCTAAACCAAGGCGTGCATGGGCCCCCCCTAAAATGGAAAATTTTATTTAGGCCCTTTAGATTTTTTAAAATTTTAAATTAGTAAAGGTAAAATTACACTTTGGCCCCCTAAAATTATAAAAATTCAATTTAATCCTTTAAAAATTATAAATATATAGACTATAAAAAATTAAAATTTCATTCGGCCCCCTCAAAAAAAATTTTCTGGCTTCGCCCCTGACGGTAGAGTGATCACTTCGTAACAAAATAATAACATAAGTGACTAAAACGTAACATTTCAAACATAAGTGACTAAAATGTAACCTAAGGTAAACAAAAGTGACTATTTTTGTAGATTACCCAAAAAAAAAACATGGGGATGAGTGATGAATTTAAAAATTAAGGCAAGCTATAAAAATACTCACTTGTGTTTGTCTCATATTACATTTTAGTCACTTACATTTGGGTTTTGTTATGAAGTGGTCACTCGATTGTTAATTTCCGTTAACTTCCTAACAACAATCCTACACGGTAGTCCAAATGAATTTTAAATGCCAACTTGGATATCTTATATTAGAGTTTTTCATTTCCAGTTCAAGGTGTAATTAATTTAAAATTTTTAATTAATTAAAAGCTTATTCTCATCCCAACTGGATACCCAAGTTAGCATTTAAAAACCATTTGGATTGCCACGTAGGACTGTCGTTAGGGAGGTAATGGAGATTAACAGTAGAGTGACCACTTCGTAATAAAACCCTAGTGTAAGTGACTAAAACATAACATATCAAACATAAGTGACTAAAATGTAATTTGAAACAAACAAAAGTAACTATTTTTATAGTTTACTCTAAAAATTAAATTAGTTCGTATATATATAATCACACAAAAAAATTTTATATACTATAATAAAATGTCTAATTAAGTTTGGTATATTAAGTGACACCAGCTCAATTGGTAAAAACACGAAAGAAATTTATAGTTATTATTTTGTTAAATATAGAGAGAAAGGGAAAGCTATTCAACTGGGCACTCTTTCTGCATAGGTGGCAGGAAAACGCACTCAACTGGGCACACTTTCTCTTTCTCTCTCCTAAAAACCCTAACCATTTTTATTCTTTTAGAGTTAGGGTTTAAGGCTTGGTGTATATTTTAGGATTTATGGTTTTTTTTGGAAGGGTTTAGGGTTTTCGACTGAAACCGCGAAAGTTCATAGGTAGATTTGAGGGGTCGAGGATGTGATAACACGCCTCAGAATACATACATTTCATATGTCATGGCGGGATAAGACCATCACCTCAAAAACTCATCGTGGGGAAATCTAGCTTCAAGGTAATAATGCTTGATACAATCAGGGGCCAAAGTCTAAGTCAAGGTCCCTGTTAGCAGTTGTGATACGGTCATGGATTCGAGTATAACCGAGGGGCCAGGTGACAGTCGTTACGCGGTCAGAAGTTTAACCTTTTTGGATACTCGCAAATGATGTCTTATCTATACCACACATAAGATTGAAACCATAATCATACAGAAAAATTTTGTGGACTTTCGGTGTAATCAACGTAATTTTTTTTCTTTTTTTCAAAGTAACTGGTATCTTTAAACTTTCATTCTTATCCGAAGGCTGACACCGAGGTGGACACAAGAGGGCTTTCAGGTAGAGAACGGATGTTCTGGCATAGTAGAGTTTAAACTTGGATCGACGCGGCATCGGTTGTAGTTATTAATGGCTTGTTTAATAAAGACAATCGTCGTCGCCCCGAAATGAGCATCACATTTACGGCACCAAAACAGCCGCTCCCCGCCTGAGAGTCCTCTTGCGTCTATGACAGTGTCGGCCTTCTAATAAGAAGGAAGGTTAAAGGTACCAATTGCCTGGAAATGAAGAAAAAAATTACATCGATTATAGCGAGAAGCCTCAAAGTTTTTCCGTATAAATATGCCCTCAAACTTCTGTATGGTATTTTTTAGGGCATCATTTTTTAGTATCCGAAAAGATTGAGCTCGTACCCGTGTAATGACCGTTAACTGGCTCCCTCGTTATACCTCGATCCATTACCGCATAACGGTCGTCGATTGAGACCTTCATGTAAACTTCTACCTTTGATCATTTAAACCCCCGAACCTGGCTTCCCCGGGATAGGCTTTGGAGGTAATCTACAAAAATAGTCACTTTTGTTTATATATGAGCTTTGATTTAATGTGCAATTGTACACATGAATTTTAATTTGATGCAATTACACACGTAAAACTCTAATTGTGGTTTAAATGTATACTTCAAATTTTAATTTTGATTTGAACAGACACATCTAAGGAAGTAAATACATCAATTTATTTTTATATTGAATAAATAAATTATTTATTTACGTAATTTATAAACATAAACCATAGTTCATGTATAATTTTGAAATTTATCCCTTAAATAAATTAAATTAAAAATTTCAATACTTTTAAACCAACTAAAAAATCATTTTCTCAATTAAAACTATTTGTTTGTTTTTCTCAAAAACTAATCTATCTATTATTATTATTCATTAACTTCTAATTATTAGAAGAAAATCTATCCATTTTTTAAAATATTATTATTTCTCAAAATATAAACTTTATATATGAAATATTATTTTAAAATTTAAATTTATACATAATATATTATACTTTCACATGTGCGATAAATTCTAGTCGCTAATTATGTACTTTTTCATATTTTTTTTGTATAAACCTATTTAAGGGCAGGCTACTCGTCCAAGTTTAAAGGTGCGTTTAAAATATGAGAGTATTTGGATAAAAGAACGAGACTTAAACAAAAAATCAAACTTTTTTATATTTATTAAAAGGCTCATGTCCCACCCATTTTCTACTTATTATTATATATATTTCAATAATCTATGAATTAATAATTAATCATTTAAATTTTGTTTTATTATGTTTTTTATATTTTCAAATTTGCATCCGAACTAACAAATTTAGAAATACCAAATTATTTGATGAAAATTTGGAATTTTTTAAAAATTTAGGATGAATTTGTTTTCATTTACAAAAACAAACACTGACATGTGCTTGCTATATTTAAATGGAAATAATATTATTGATCTTAAATTAAATTACAAATATGGGCATTATATGCCATTGGCATGGAGCTCAACGGTCATTTACTTGGAAAACGGGATAATGGAGAAAACCAAGAGAAAAGAAGACCATCAAAATTTATAAACAATATGGGTAGGTGGCTCAGCAATCACTTGGGCTCTATTTTATTTATCAGAATTCTAGCTCACTGCCTCGTACTCTGAATTATTCAACTTTCCCTGATTATACACGATCTCCATCTCCGTTCCTTTCATTTTTGTTCCCTGAATTTCCATTTTGGCTTCTTCATTTCTCTCTTCTGCTTCCTTCTCACAATCTCACCATGTCTGTCATTGGGGAGGCTGCTCTGTCTGCGTTTTTCGAGCTGTTGGGGGGCAAGTTGCTCGACTCTGCGCTCAACTTTGTTGCTGATCATAAGCAACTTAACCCGCAACTCAAGCAGTGGCAGTCCATATTGCCCGATATCCAAGCAGTGTTGGATGATGCAGAGGAGAAGCAGATCAAGAGCGAGGGTGTGAAGAAATGGTTGAATGATCTCCAGGACTTGGCTTACGATGTGGATGACATCCTGGACGAGTTCGCTTATGAACAGTTACGTCTCAAGCTCCAAAAATCTCATACTCGAGCCAGCACTAGCAAGGTACGAAAACTCATTCCTTCCTGCTTTACTAGTAGAAATTTCACTTCTTCTTTCCAGTTTAAGAATTCCATGATTCCAAAGGTGAAAGAGATCACTGATAGACTGACTAGTTTGGCTACTCGAAGAAGTAGTTTGGGGTTGAGTGAGATCTTGTCTCAAGCTCCAACCTCCAAGGAAAAGCAGCCCAGGCTGCAACCAACTTCCGTAATGGATGAAACTGTAGAGTATGTTGGTAGACGCAAGGAGAAGCAAGAAATGATTGAGTTGCTCAAAGGTGATAACTCCAATGGAGTTTCAGTCCTTTCCATTGTCGGTATGGGAGGGATGGGTAAAACAACTCTTGCTCAGCTTGTTTACAATGATGCCACCATCAACGAGTCTTTTGACCTCAAGGCCTGGGTATGCGTTTCTGATCATTTTGATGCAGTTAATATAACCAGGACAATTTTAAAATCTATCAATCCTGACTCTCGTGAAGAGAACGACTTGAATTTACTTCAAGTTAAATTGAAGGAGAAGTTGTCTGGGAAAAGATTCTTGCTTGTTTTAGATGACATTTGGAACGAGAATTATAATGATTGGACTATCTTACGGTCTCCGTTTGGAGCAGGGACCAACATCATTGTAACCACTCGTCTTCAAATGGTTTCATCTATTGTGAATCCGCTCAAAGCTTTTTATTTGGATAAACTGTCAGACGATGATTGTTTATCCATAATTATACAGCATGCATTAAAAGCAAAAAAAAATCGATGGACATATCCAGATTAAAGAAATTGGAGAGAAAATTGTTAGAAGGTGCAATGGCTTACCTTTGGCTGCAAAAGCCATTGGAAGCTTGCTACGCACAGTTAAAGACTATGCGGAATGGGAAAGAATATATGAGAGTGAGATATGGAACTTACCAGAAGAGCAGTGTGGCATAATTCCAGCTTTGCGATTAAGCTACCATCATCTTCCGTCATACTTGAAACAATGTTTTGCATATTGCTCCATACTTCCTAAAGATTATGAATTTGAGGAAGAAGAAGTTGTCTTGCTATGGAGAGCAGAAGGTCTCTTGCAACAAAAAGCTATGCCTCAGATTAAAGATATTGGAAATCAATATTTTCAAGATCTAGTGTCGAGGTCATTTTTTCAGATATCCAGTAAAGATAAATCCCGATTTGTAATGCATGACCTTATCAATGATTTAGCTCAAGTAATTGCAGGAGATATATGCTCCAGATTGGAGGGTGATAAGCAACAACAGTTCTCAAATCTCACTCGACATGCTTCTTATATTGTCGGCACATTTGGCACGTTTGAAGCGTTTAATCAAGTGAATCATTACGTACTTTTCTACCTTTACAGTTGTCACGTTATTGGAGGCCTTCTTTAACCAATGTTGTTTTGGTTGATATATTGCCGAGACTTGGCTACTTAAGGGTGCTTTCTTTGAGTGCGTATAGTATCACTGAGTTGCCTGATGTTTTTGAAATTTTAAAACTACTTCGTTACTTAAATTTTTCTCACACTGATGTCAAATGCTTACCTGATTCTTTATGGACTCTTTACCATTTAGAAACATTATTGTTAAAAGGTTGTTCCATGCTTCAAAAGTTACCTTCGAAGATTGGAAATCTTATCAACTTGCAAAATCTTGATATCAGAAGTGCAAACTTGATAGAAAGTATGCCTTTTGGAATTGGTAAGCTAACCAATCTTCAAAGGTTATCTGATTTTATCATAAGGGAAGGTGATGGTTGTCACATGAGAGATTTGAAATATTTGTCAAACCTCAAAGGTGATTTCCGTCTTTCTGGTTTGGAGAATGTTAATTGTCGAGATGCAAGGGAAGCCAAGTTAAATGAGAAGCAGGGGATTGATAGACTAGTATTGCATTGGAGTAAAAAGTTTGAGAAGGATTCAAGGAATGAAGAAGATGAAGAACGGGTGTTGGACTCTCTTTGTCCTCCAGTAAAGCTTCAGCAACTCATCATTGAGAATTATGGAGGTGCAAAATTCTCTACTTGGATTGCAGATTCTTCCTTCAAGAATATGTTGTCATTGGAGCTTCGCAATTGTAAAAATTGCAAATCTTTGCCATCGATTGCACGGTTATCATTGTTAAAAGACCTTTCAATTTGTGGTTTGGATGAGGTACATAAGATTGGTGTTGAGTTGTTTGGAGCAAATCAATCGAATGCATTTGCATCATTAGAGACTCTGTATTTCTGCGGTCTGCCAAATTGGGAGGAGTGGGACCCATGTGAATGGGATGAGCGAACTTCGAAATTCCCCAGCCTTCGTGAGCTTTCAATCCTAGAATGTCCTCAATTGTTGGGAAGGCTGCCAACCCTTCTTCAATCCTTGCAGAAACTTGTAATCTGTGACTGTAGAAGGCTGGTAGTTTCAATTTCAAGTTTTTCGTCGTTACGTGAATTAAGAATTAATGGGTGTGAGGAATTGGTGGATGAATTCTGTACAAGAGGTTACCTCTTTGAAAAGAGTGACTCTTAAAAATATTTCGAAGTTCGATATTTCAGCAGAGAAGGCAATGTTGAGATTTGTAAACTCGGAAGCTTTTGACATCTCTGGTTGGAAAGAGTTGGAATCTTTATCGCAAAATGGGTTAAGCTTAGTTGGGCATCGTTTTATTACGATTGTGGATTGTCCCCAGTTGGTGTCTTTGGAAACAGAGGAGGAGAGATTGCAACTTGACAAGATTCCAGGTGTTGAATCTCTGGAAATAAGGGATTGTGAAAGGCTCAATAGACTACCAGAAATCTTACATGCTTTCCCATTCATTACAAGAATAAAACTTGAAAAGTGTCCAGGCTTGGTTTGTTTTGCAAAGAGGAACTTTCCCCCTGCTTTAAAAGAGCTGGAGATTTGCGAATGTGAGAATTTGCAATATTTGGTTGATGAAAACGTAAATAATAAGAGTATGAGTAGCAACACTTGTCTACTCGAGCATTTGGAAATACGAGACTGTCCATCTCTAATATGGTTATCATCAAGGGGCGATATATGCAATCGGCTTCAACATCTCAAAATTGAAAGTGGATCAAAGCTAAGAAGCTTATTTTTAAATTCCAAGTTACCAGTAATGCTTAAACATCTAGTTATTTTGGATTGTCCGTTGTTGGAAAGCATAGCCCAAAATTTCCATGAAACTGTTGATCTCGAAAGTATTAGAATTTCTAATGCTGAAAATATTAAATCATTACCAAGAGGATTGGACAAGCTCAGTCATCTTCAAGAGATTGAAGTTGATGGGTGCCTAAGTGATCATTGTGAAAATTTTAGAGCCCTTCCCAAGTGCATCAACAACTTCACCTCCCTTCGAGAATTAAAAGTGCGGGAGTGTTCGGCTGACCTATCCTTTCCAGAGGAGGGTTCCCCTACCAACCTCGCATCACTTGAAATCTTAAACGCACCCAAAATTTATACATCACTTGTTGAGTGGGGATTAAACAGATTCACCTCTCTTCAAGAACTCCAAATCAGTGGTGAAGGATGCTCAAGTCTCATGTCGTTTCCAGAAGAAGGGATAGGAATGACGCTGCCTCCTTCTCTCAGATCTATCTGCATTGAAAATTTTGAGAATTTGGAATACATGTGCTCCAAGGGCTTTCAACACCTCACCTCTCTTCAACAATTGCGAATCTATGCTTGTCCTAAGCGCACATCTCTTCCGGAAAAAGATATGCTTCTCTCCCTTGATAGTCTATCCATTTGGGGTTGTCCGTTGCTAGAAGAAGGGTTCAGTAGGGGCAAAGGACGAGAGTGGTCCAAGATTGCCCACATACCTTTTGTGTTTATTCAAGGCAAACGAGTGTGAAACTTAAGCAGCAAAATCTTGCATCCATTCTCTGCACTCACACCACAGGTGTGAAACGCATTTTAAACATTTATCACATTCATAGCTTCATTTTGTGCGATGTATCTGATTATCCTCCTGATCAACATGGCAATAGAAATCAGTCTTATATATTTATTGTATTCAAAATTTTGCATGCATTGAAGGCAATTGGCGAAAAGTAGTGAAGAACTTCAACAGATCTGCTTCAGCTTTTTTAATTTAGTAAATTGGTTAGTTAATTACTGCAACAATTTAAACCAGTTTTTCCTTTGTTTGAGGTTCAAAAAATCTAACTTATAATTGGACTAGTTTTTTGGCTTGAGGTTAGTTTCTTGATGGCTATAATTTGTGATGCTGATGTTTCATGACAAGGAGGATTGTAATTGTCTCTTTCAATTCACGTCATACACCTTTTGGTCTTCAAAAGAAACTATAGCTCTAATAATTTGGCTGATGCTATATGCCCGGTATTTTCAAATGAATTGCAAGCTTGTGCCAATTTTTATTGGTTTCCTCTGTGTTTATGTTGCTTTCATTTCTTCTCCATGCTCAAACTTTTTATATTCAGGGTTCTATTAGTGATGCTATGTTGAATTCATATGCTTAAACTATATGCTGTTTTGCAGCTGAGGATGCGAAGAAAGAGAATGTTCCTTCAGCTTCCGACAGTTTAGCTATGAATGGTACTCATATAGAAATCTGCACACTCTAATGGAGGACCTTTTAAGGATGCTACCATTAGTTCCTTGAAAGTTGATGTTTTGGATGAGACATCAAATGGAACCCAAAGTTCCAGAAGCAACAATAAGCTTGTGGATGTTGAAGATGAACTTCAAGTTTAAGATGAGGTAGCTTTAGGTGAAAAGATAGAAGAGATGGGGGCAAGAATCGAGCAACTCGAAGCCGAGCTGAGGGAAGTGACTGCCTTGGAGATTTCTCTTTATTCTGTAATTCTGGAGCAGGTTAGTTCAGCGAATAAAGTGCATACACATGCTTAGCGCCTTTCTAGACTCTATATACATGCTTGCAAGCATTGGAGTGGAGACAAGCAAGCCATGATTACTAAGAATACTGTCTCAGGGCTCATTTTGATTACAAAATCCTGCTGTAATGATGCTTCAAGGTATGTAAACTACAAACAGATAACGTTGCCATTAGCTGTTGACATATGAGTAATTTTCTACTTGTGAATTTCAAGGTTAACCTTCTGATGATGGTCTAATTGATAAATTTTGGTTTTCTTGTCACTAAATTACAAAAAAGATAATCAATTTGGTGTTTTTCCCTTGTTCCAGGCTCTTTCTCTGTATATGCAACCTCAGGTTGAGGGTTCATGTTCCTATAAAACATTAGGAAAGTTGTTGGAGCCGGCCTCAGGCAACAAACAACCAGGAAGCTTCTTGATTGATCTACGAAAAATGGCTTTCGAAGATGCTTTTCAACTAACTTTCCTTGTTAGAGCCGGAGCCACGAATGTAGTTGCTTACCAGTTATTACAAGTATGGTATGTAGTTATATGTATACACTATATTGGGATGAGCTAATTGATGTATCTTCTTCCGGTAATGGAACAGTGTGTTGCAAGGTTAAATGTAGCAATGTTTTATGCTATTCTTTGGGAGTCGAAGAACAAGATTCCAATTGATCCCATATCCAATTCTATCGTAGATTCTAAGGTTCTCCCGAGTTTCAGCCAGAGATCTTAGCTTCCGATCTGAAGCTCAACTAAAGATTCTGTATGTATTATTGCCAAAAGAGATCATTGTTGTGAATCTCAATAATTCATGCACTTGTTATATTACATGGAAAACATTTATATGCAACTCTTAAAGAGGGATGCTTATTTTTGCAGGTTGGAAATTGGTCTAAGATGGCTGACTGATATGTACGAGGCTTTAAAAGAAAACTGACATAACAATCAAGACGATTCCGAAAATCATGAATCCTTCGTTTTTCTTAATGCCCTTAGTGATCTTCTAATGCTTCCAAAGGACGTGCTAATGGACCATTCGATCATAAAGGAGGTTGATAACCTATTAGAACATTACTTATTTGGTCTCTTTGATGACAGAGGAAAGCATATACAAGTGACGAGGAATTGGATTCTCCATTAACATCAACAATTGAGAAATTGTTATTATCTCCAACAATTGTTGCCAAAGGAAGTATGAATGGATAACATAAGCTTGATGGCTATGGCGGTCTCATTGCACCATACAAACTCCTTCGTGAGGTACGGTTAAATCAGTTTGTTAGTGTTGGTTTTTTCTCCCAGCTACAACGCAAGTTGCTGTTGGGTGTGGATCCCACTATGTGGGAAACCCATAATTTCTGTCACATTTTATTGTCTTTTTTTTTGGATTTGTCAAGAGCCATTCTTTTTGGCTTTTTACGGGTGGTGTGGGCAGCATTCTTTAGAGAACCAAAAAATCAATTTTAAAGATAGAAAGATTGAAGCTCATCCAGAGAAAAGAGAGAAGAGAAAAATCAGTTTTTCAAGTTTGGTGCAGCAGTGATCAACTCTTCGATCGAAGGTCCATCCGTGGTTTGATTGAGCTGATTTTTGGACAGCAGCTAGACAATAAGGTGTTCTTGACTTTGTACGGTCGGATTTTTCATCCGAGTCTTGTAGCGTCGGAAATACCCGTTTTTCAGTAGCTGCATTTTTGGTGATGTTCTCTCATTTTTCTCTCTTTTGCTAAAGATTACATATTATTGGCCTTGTTGAAGTTGAATGCTTGTTGTAGGCTTGATATTGTGATCTTGTAGTTGAACATTTGATGATAGTGGAGCTTTTGATTGGACTCTAAAGTCCCGTGGTTTTTACCCTTGATTTAGAGGGGTTTTCCACGTAAAAATATCGGTGTCTCTATTTATTTTTGTCGTGGTTGCATTAGTTGATTTGTGGTTGATTAAGGTTGCTAGAGAACATATTTTGTGCTATTGTGCTTGCCATAATTTTTGACAGGAGTTATAGGGAGAGAAAGAACACCGGTTGTGCTTTGCTTTGTTTCGGTTGTTCGGTTTCTTCCCAACAGTTGCAACTTGAGGCATAGCTGGCTACTTGATGTGGCTACTATTCTGAAGGTAATTGAAGACCTTTTGATGTGGCTACTTGTGATGAGAAAGTGATTGTTATTTGACAAGCGATGCGCAACTTATTTTAGGTAAAATATACGAGATTAAAGAGCACTTTATTTGTTCATATAGGAACTGTTTAATTGAATGCAAAATTGTAAGTAAATAGAATGTGAGACACTTAGTTATATAAGAGCTTGTACTCATTGAAGTATAGTGGATTAACTATTTGGGCAAGGCCCCGATGTAGGAAATTTCCGAACTGCGTGAACAAAGTTTTTGGTGTCCATAGAAGAACTGTTTAATTGAATGCAAAATTGTAAGTAAACTGAACGTGAGACACTTAGTTACATCTAAGCTTTCATGGGAAAGTTTTAGAAGGAGGATGATTCGGTTTAAAATATAAGAGTGAAGTTACTATTTGGTGAGTGTGCAAGACTTATATATCAAAGCTTGTACTCATTGAAGTATAGTGGATTAAACTATCTGGACAAAGCCTCGCAAACGTATGAAGTTTTTGTACTGTGTGAACAAAGTTTTTGGACCATATATCTAGATTTATATCTTTACCAAACAAAAATAAACAAACTTTAAGAGTCATTGGAACAATAAAATATTAATACTTTCCTCCATTTTTGTATACTCATGCTCAACTTGAAATTCAAGAATTGTATCATTATTTCATGAAATGAAATTACCCAAGATAGAATTCGACAGTAACAAACATGATAAAAGCTTCAAATATCATGTTCTCAGTTCATTTCTTTTATTTTAAGCTTTAACCATGCCATTATTTGGCACTGCAATTGCATGAGATAAAACCCAGCAGTTATTTGAATTTCATTATTAGGTTCAACCATACCATAACCATTACCAGATTTAATTCCATTATTAGGTTCAACCATACCATGAACAATACCACATTTATAAGCACAATGGTCCAAGTTCATTAAGTAGCCCAAAGCACCTTGAAAGGTTGTCTTCACATAAATTCACATAAATTCCACCATGGCTGCTTCATTTTCTTAAATTTTTTGCTTTATGTATTGAAGGATCAATTATGACGGATAAGATTTTCAATGTATTTAGTAGATATAGTAAATACAGAGAATGATTTAGAAAATTTAATCATTTTATAAATTTTACTTAGTTATTGTGTAAGAGTAAATAGAAAAAGTCAATAATTACCTTGATATGTATTTCCTCGCATATCTAATAATGCTACAATTGGTCTTTCCTTTCTCTTTTCTTCAAGTAATTCACCTTCAATTTCTGCTAAGCTTTCCCACAACATTAGTATTAGCACTAGGGGTTTCATCCTAAAATTATATAAAAAAAATATTTAATTTGAGCAAAAGTACATAATTACCATAAACTATCTTCTTATATTAGGAAAATATTAATATAAAATGTATACTTGTTGTTCATAATTGTAATTTGACGCCTACCTTTAATGCAAGGTTTGACATCAATAACAAAACCCAATTTATCTATATATAACAAATTGAAATGTTAGTAATTAAATAACAAAATTCATATAAAATCAAATAAACATACCAATGTTTTATTCTTTCGGAGTTTCCATTACTTAATCCACTGAATGATATTGAAGTAATATCTTTTCCAAACTGATGGAGGTTTCTGCTTCTTTTACATTAGTATAATCAATCTTTTCATTATGTGGAAAGTAAACGAAGTTAAATGTCAAGTCCTTTTACTTAGAGAAACACAAAATTATGTTTCTTGGCAAAACAAATCGTGAATGTGCTATTAGTCCTCCAGCCTCCAGGTAATACTGCTGCAGCTGCACCAGATGTTGTCGTAGCTAATATCGATGCAGTTACGCCAACTCCATGGAATCTTAAGGTGCTTAGGCTGGGGTCTTCCAAAGCATTCAAATTATTCCCAAGTTTGTTCCCACGTGTTTGAGCGTTGATAATTTACCTTCACTTTTAGTATAAAAATCAGCTCAATCAATAAGCTACCAACCGAACCTGCTTATCGACCCTAGTCAAGCTTCGTAGAAGAAATAAAAAGAAAAAAAAAATCAAACTACAGTTTGCCTATGTTGGCATATGTTATATGCCCAATTTTCATATTTATTGTGCTTAATTTCAATAAATATTCTAGTGAGATGTGACTAATTTTGGGTTTATTATTTCATTTTCAATTAGGAACAAAAGTAAAACCGCAAAATAAAAAAGAGTGGAAAATGGGGACAAAGAATAAAGTTGATGTACAATGATCTATTTTGGATAACTTTTATTTTGGATCATTTCTCCAAGAATCTGTTTGTACATTACTCTTGAAATACACCCTTTATATCATATCAATTGGAAATTAGAAGTAAACTTACAACATATATTACCATTTTTTTTGTTTTGTTGGAATATTTTGGCTGATAATTCATGCAATCTCCTTTTATCAGAAAAATAGAAGAAAAGAAAAGAGTGGTATGAATAAATTGTCATTCCATGTTGGTGTAACTATTTTAATTAGTATTGGGTATAAGCTGCAATTTCAAGAGGAATTCAAATTTATAGTCTATATAAAAGGAATAATATTTCGGTAAGGAAATCATCATACTACAATGAATATTTATGTAGATAAACAAATGCTTTGAGCTCGTAGTTGGTAAGTAAAATAGAGGGACTCTGCTTCAGTGACAAAATTGGACTCAAATTCTGAAAAAAAATCGATAAAATTTATTGTTTTTGGTTTCTCTCCAACTTATCAGAATCATTGAACTTTTTATTTGCAATGCGAAACATTTGTTTTACCCGAGATATTAGAAGCATGTACACGGACACTTTACTCTTACAATCCAACTTGACATTTTCCCTTGAAAGTTGAAAACATAACACATGAAGCCATGCTGATTTTCAAATAGAAAGAAATCATAGATACTAGACGCACAAGTATCCCATAGCTTTTCGTTGCTGGTAGGAACTAATCATCCTTCTTGCCCTTTGTTCCTCTAAATTTTTTCTCCTTTCCAACAAGACACTATTAGGAATGTTAAAACCAGGTGGTGGTGGAATATTTCGAGACCGTAATACTTTTTTCTGTTGAAAACATGGTAAAGATTGTCGGTCATCCCTGGGAAGCATGTGCTCTGGTAGAAGAAGATAGGGATGACATAGTAGCTTACTAGCATTCCACCTTTTGTTTGGATCAACAACAAAGCATTCCTTCAAGAAACTCTTCCCTAGTTCCGACATGTCTTCCGGGATGTTGGGTGATTCTCCTCTCAAAAGCTTGTCGTTTAATTTATCTCCATCACAAGTGTCCCATGGCAATCTTCCCGTAATCATTTGAACTACAATGCAGCCCAATGACCATATATCTAATGCACCACTAATTTCTCCGACAATCGATTCAGGAGACATGTAATACTTTGTACCTCGAAACCCAATCCATGTATCTTGTACCCCTTCTCGTTTAGCTAATCCGAAATCTGCAATCTTTAAAGTAGATAAACGAGTACAATGTTGAGGAGGGAAAACCAAAATATTACCTGGTTTTAGATCCGAATGAATGTACCCTTTCTCATGAATGTCCAGAAGCCCTTCGAGTATCATTTGGGTATAGCAATTAACATCCCTTTCTGGGATTTTACCACCATACTTTTTTATCAAGTCTAGCAAGCTCCCTCCTGGAGCATATTCAAGGAATATATTGTAAACCATTCTTTGTTCTCGTTCAACACTTGTGAAACCACCATAGCATTGAATAATATTTGAACAATTAACAAACTTTAGAAGGATTTCCTCTTCCTTACGTAAAAACAAAGAGTATTCTTCATTAGCAGACTTTAACGCATAAATTTGATTATAAGCTGGAGCTACAGTTTTGACCAAATATACAACTCCATAAGAACCCTTTCCAAGAACCTTGATCTTAAGAACCTCCATTTTTTTTTCTTCACACAAAAAAGAGTTTAGAATATTAGGAGTGATGTAGCTCAATTTATATATTTTTTTTTCTTCACACGACCAAGAGCTTAGAATATTATGGGTGAGTAGCTCAATTTATACATATACAAGGAAGCTAATTTTCCCAACTTTATTCGGAAAAGGATTACTTGTTAGAGTACAGTTTTTCAATTCCATTTGAAAAAGAATTCCTTCTCGATTTTTATATTTGTTTAGTGCAGATAATTTTCTTTTTTTTTGTAATTTTAGAGGCAAAGACGATTTAAATTTTTTATTATATTATAATGTAATTAAATTTATGGTAAAATTATGCTTAGGTCCTCTTAAAATTATATTTCCCTAAAAATAAAATTCTGATATTCTCGGTTTCTTGTGCTCTTGCTATCTCAACATCCATCCAAGCCATTACCTTAGAAGGAGAGATGACTACAACTGGTAAAATTACAAATAAGAGACCCAATTTAGGGAGGCGGCCACCAGAAAAACAGGGGTCCAATTGGTCGGATCTCCCTTACGATATCATGGAATGTACGAATTGGACATTTACGAAGGAAAGATCGAATCCAGATACGAGCAGATTTCAAGGCTTGGTCTTTTCCTAACCACGGTATTCCCAGCATTCATAAAGAAACCCCCTGGCCATTGACAAATTTCCGTTGGGTTCCAACCAACGACGGCCGTGTAGAGGGTGAGTGCCGGCTGCTCGACCTTCTTTCCCGAGAGTACGTCGTGGAAGATTGGTGCAAGCGATTTGAAAATGATTCGACTGTGTATATGGTTACATTGGGTTGATGAAAGGAGTTGAATGAGCATGCGTTGTTTATTGGGTGCACATCCTTCTCTGTTCCAGCAATGGGGGAAGCAAGCCAATTAGCAAATAGCAATTCGATATCTCTGGTTGGGAGGAGTTGGGATCTTTATCGCAAATTGGGTTAAGATTAGTCGGGCATCGTTTCATTACAATTACATATTGTCCCCAATTGGTCTCTTTGGAAACAGAGGAGAGGTTGCAACTTGACAAGATTCCAGGTGTTGAATCTCTGGAAATAAGGGACTGTGAGAGGCTCAACAGGCTACCAGAAACCTTACATGCTTTCCCATTCATTACAAGAATAGAACTTGAAAATTATCCAGGCTTGGTTTGTTCTGCAAAGAGGAACTTTCCCCCTGCTTTAGAAGAGAAATTATTGTATTCAAATTTTGCAGGCATTGAAGGCTAAATTGGCGAAAAGTAGTGAAGACCTTCAACTGATCTGCTTCAGCTTTTTAATTTAGTAAAGCGCTTAGTTAACTCACTGCAACAATTTAAACCAATTTTTCCTTTGTTTGAGGTTCACAAAATCAAACTTATAATTGGACGAGTTGTTTGGCTTGAGGTTAGTTTCTTGATGGCTATAATTTGTGATGCTGATGTTACATGACAAGGAGGATTGTAATTGTCTCTTTCAATTCACATCATACGCGTTTTGGACTTCAAAAGAAACTATTGTCAAATGAATTGGATGCCTGTGCCAATTTTTATCGATTCCCTCTGTGTCAAATGAATTGCAAGTACGGTGTGTAGTTATATGTACACTATATTGGGATGAGCTAATTGATTTATCTTCTTCAGGTAATGGAACAGTGCGTGGCAAGGTTAGATGTAGCAATGTTCTATGTTATTCTTTGGGAGCCGAAGAACGAGATCACTGTTGTGAATCTCAATAGTTCATGCACTTGTTATATTAAATGGAAAACATTTATATGTAAGTCTTAAAGAGGGATGCTTATTTTTACAGGTTGGAAATTGGTCTAAGATGGCTGACTGATATGTATGAGGCTTTAAAAGAAAACTGACATAACAATCAAGATGATTCTAAAAAAATCACGAACCCTTCATTTTTCTTAATGCCCTTAGTGATCTTCTAATGCTTCCAAAGGACGTGTTAATGGACCATTCGATCATAACGGAGGTTGATAACCTTTTAGAACATTACTTATTTGGTTTCTTTGATGGCAGAGGAAATCATATACAAGTTACGAGGATTTTAATTCTCCATTAACATCAACAATTGTTGCAAGCAAGAATGGAGAACATAAGCTTGATGGCTATGGCGGTCTCATTGCACTAAACAAACTCCTTCGTGAGGAATGGTTAATTCAGTTTGTTAGTGTTGGTTTTATCTACCAGCTACAACACACGTTGCAACTTGAGGTATAGCTGGCCAAAGGATAGAACTTGCCATATCTTTTATCTTTACCCAAACTTTATGGACTTTTATTTGATGCATCTCGAAGAGTATCTACGGCTCCTTTGTGAAGCTTAAACGTGTAGGAACCAAACTAAGCAAGGATCGAATTGAAGAGTTTCAATACAGCCCAAGTTCCCATGTTTAGAAGATTGGATCATGATGAATATTTAATATTGATGAAAGCTCTGCTATTCTGAAGGTATTTGAAGACCTTTTGATGTGGCCACTTGTGAGGAGAAAGTGATTGTAATTTGACAAGCCATGCACAACCTTTTTTAGGAAAAATGTACGAGATTAGAGAACACTTTTTTTTTTTCATAAAAAAAAAAAAACTTTGGAGGAAAATTGCAGATACATTCAACTGAGCAAGTTAGCACCTAGTTTAATCATGAATAAATTTTCTCTATTTTAGGCGAATAATTTTGGATTAATGGAGTAAATATTTAGTAGCGTTATTTTTATTTAGCGGTTTAGCGCAATTGATTGCAATGTTTCTAGAACTAGATCAGCGCTCGAACTAATTAGGCCACTAATTTTCAATCCAACTAGCTCGATCAGTTCGAATTAAATAAATTATTAAAATTTCATATAAAATCCAGTTCAACTAGTTTATATGGGTTCATAGGTCAATCGATTTTTCGCCTTGCTCTAAACTAGTGTATCGGTCAATTTCCCGTTTGATCCTGTTTCAACAACCTTGATTGATTGATTGATTAATCAGAAGGATTAAAACACTAGAAGAATTTAGGCCATTTTAATTATTATAAATTATCTTCGAAAATATTAATATAAAATGTATACTTGTTCATAATTGTAATTTGACGCCTACCTTTAATGCAAGGTTTAACGTCAATAACAAAACCCAATGTATCTATATATAACAAATTGAAATGTTAGTAATTAAATAACAAAATTCATATAAAATCAAATAAACATATCAATGTTTTATTCTTTCGGAATGTCCATTATTTTATCAACTAAATGATATTGAAGTAATATCTTTTCCAAATTGATGGAAGTTTAAATAAAAACTTGAAAATTTTATTTCTTTAATAAAATAAAGGGTTTAAATTTCAAAACTAAAATTAAAATTAAAACAAAATAAAAGGAGATCATAAAAGAAAAGAAAGGAAAATTAATGGGGAAAATCTCTAGCCAAATGTAAAACCTCTGTTTGATTTGTGGATTCGATCATCAATGCAAAGATATATTCAAAATTATATTCAATGAGATTAATAAATTAGTTTTAGTTGCTAACTCAAAGTTAGACAATCAATTTTTTGTAGAAGCCCAAATTGCCCGGGCCCGATTATATCAAAACCCAACCAAACATCTAAACCCACTAAAACCCTTAACCCATGACCCATTTACATCTACCCATGACCCATTTACATCTACCCAAACCCATTACAAAACCCAATTATTAAACCCAATTCAAAAGCCCATTAAGCCCCCAAAAAAACCTAACCCCCCCCCAAAAAAAAAGAAAGAAGAAAAAAGAAAAACCTAACCCCTCAAAAAAAAAAGAAGAAAAAAGAAAAAACCTAACAAAAAAAAAACTAAAAAACCTAGCCACCTAACCACTTTCCCACTTGCCCCATTTTTCCTCCCATTTTCCTCCCATTGTCTACCACCACCACCTACAAAATAGAAAAAAAATAGAAAATCATGTAAAAGATGGCTATAAAAGCCATTCAAAAATCATGTAAAGGAGGAGGGGGATTTTAGAAAGATTGAAAAGGAAAAACACAAAATCCTTCAAATTTTGAACACAAAAAAAAACATCAATAAAAGGTTGCATTTTTCTTTTTCCTCTTCTTCGAATCTTTTTCTTTCTTTTTTTGTGTTGTTTTTTTCTTTCTTTATATATACATATATTGTTAAGAATTTTTTTCCGCCACCGTAGGTGGTGGTTCAGCCAGGTGATTTAGCGGCGATCGATGATCGACGGTGATCGGCCCCTTGGCCGGATTTCCTTTCCCCCTCTCTTCTCTCTTCTTTCCCTTTTTTTTAGGTATTTTATATATATTATGTATATATTTTTAATGCCATTAGTTATATATTTCTTATGTATATATTCTTAAATACTATTATATATACATATATATATATTTTAAATACCATATTGTGTATATATTATTATTACAAATTATTACTATTGCTAGTATTATTATAACTATTATTATATTAGTGTATATTTTATGTACATATGTATATATATATATTTGTACATATCATTATTTTATATTATTGTTGTAAATTTTTATGTATATATTTTTTATGTACGTTTCCTAATATTTTCTTTTATTGTAGATATTATTATTATTATTATTACATACTTTTATTATATGCATATATATATATGTATTTTATGTACATATTATTATTTTATATTATTATTACCAAATATATCATTTTTCCTATTTTATTATTAGTACATGATTTGTTTTATTTTGTAAATATCATTATTATTGTTATTCTAATATTCTAGTATTCCATGTTAATATTTTTCATTAATGATATCATTTTTTATGTCCTTTATCTATTTTAATTTCTCACTTTAGGAATATTTTTTCTCATGTTTTAATTAATTTCAAAAATAAGGCAATGTACCGATTTAATATTAAGCCATCGATTTCATCGCTATGTTGGGTGAAATTAATGGCTTGTGTTAAAAAACGGACACCCTTTCTAAAAAATCGAAAACTAAAATTCTCATTTTTCAATCGGATCACGATTAAATATTATATTGAACTCGTATTTTGAAAATCAAGTCAACACATGTTTATGAGATACCAATTTTGGGCGTCGCGAGGGTGCTAATACCTTCCTCACAGAATCGACTCCGAACCCCAATTTTTCTCTGGACTTTCACGTAGACCTAAATTTGGCCTTCTTTTTGTTTTAAAATAATTTTATTAGGTGTCCGATCACACCTATAAAAAAGGATCGGTGGCGACTCCCTTTGTTAATAAAATCGAAAGTTGGTTTTCAAATGTTTAATAAATCGCCACAATTAGCGACCAAGCGAAACAAATTTTTTTTTACGTCGCTACAGCTGGCGACTCCACTGGGGACAAAACTTGCGAGTCGAGTCGAATTAAACACGTTTTGTCAAAATTTTCAAATTTCCTTGTTCAAAGTAAATATTTGGTCGTGATCCGAAAATCTCGTTTTCAAAATTCATGCATTTGTATCGTGTTGTAAATATTTCTTCTAACTTGTTATTTGGTTGTTTTTCGCTTTTCAATTTTATGGTTTTAATTTTGGTTTAGTTTCTTTAAGTAAAACGTAAAGGTTTATGAGTTTTTCCCACACACCGTGCACTTGCATTTTCACATAACATGAGCTCTCTACCCGGCTCCGTCCGTTTAAGTGAAAGTAAATGCTACGCTTCGTGAGTTAACTCGTCCCTCCATGACAAAGTTAGTGAATACTTTGGGTTACATGTGACTTATGCTTTCGTGAGTTAACTTGTCCTCCGCATAGGCATAAGTAAATGTAATCCTCGAATTGAACTCGTGAGCTGTGATGGGTTATGATCGAGGCTTCGTACTAATCTTAGCGATGACAAGACGGCAATTCGAGTACCTATCTAGAACCAAAACCGCATATAATGAACCATACGAGCCACCTAACTAGAGCCATGCCGAACCTCTGTCCATTTAGTAGTCCCCAAAATAAGTGCACGGGAGGAATGCCTCTTGCCTTTTGCATTTTCACTTTCTATATAAGAGGATTGGGTCTGTTTAATAAAATAGGTCGGGTAGTTCGATTTGTTGAAGTTCTCTATGTTTTTCTGCCTGTATTAAATTACTAATCAAGTTTGTTTGTCTTTGCTTTATTGTTTTTCATCATGCATTATAGGCATCATATTAGGAAGGTGTTGATTAAAGATTGGTTGCCAAAAACGGGTTTCTAATGGATGAGTCAATTATACGAGTGACCGAAACGTTGTGTAATACTCCTTTGATTAAGGAAATGCCTAAACAGGGCTATCTTGAAATTAACACCAAATTTTTGCATATTCATTCATGATCGACATTCATTTGACATTCATGCATTCATTCATGCATTCATTCATACATTGCATATCCCATACTCGTCATTGAAGATAAAATATATAATTTGCGGTTGTAATACCACAAGACTAGAACCACGTCATCCGTATAAAACTCGCCGACAAGCTAGAGTAATGGAGGCTGAATTCAATGAGAAAATTGAAAGATTGAAAAGGCCGAGAACCGAATGGGAGCCTATGGAATTCCCTCCTTTGTCAAGAACATTTACGTCTCATGGAATGATATACCCGAGGGTGACAATGCACAAGGCACAATGTTAATGATCGAAAAGGGTTTTCAGAACATCAATATAAATGTCATTGACAAAGGAGTTGACACAAGTAAAGACGTCTCAAGAATACACCTTTGTCCCCCTGGTTTCATGTTGAACAATTGGACTGCCGAGGACCTTCTTGTAGTTTATAAGTCTTTAGAGTAATGCTCAAACATTAACATTCTATTGTGTCCTTAGATATAATAGAATTCTTTTGTAAGAGCTTGCATTCGCTCTTTATCATTCAAATGAATATCAATGAAGATGCATTTTGTCATGATCTTTCGCATTATCACTAATTTCATAATCATTTTCTCATTTCATAGCCTGTCCTTACATTTGCCTCATGCCATGCCATAACATTTCGTTTGTTGGTTCCAATACTTGGATGCCCCTCTATAGTCTCCTTTTTTCATTCAACTTTCAGGTGCTCAGATGTCAACAGCATGAACAAACCCGTTACGAGTCCTGAAATCGATTTTGAGAAGGTTTGTTTGTTTAGGAGAATTCGTCAAGAAAATGTCAAGACTATGTCTCGCCTCCCGACTTGCTAAGAATGGTGGAACAAGAGGATAAACAGATTTTACCTCATCAAGAATCCATTGAAACAATAAATCTGAACCAAGAAAGGAAACAAGAAGTGAAGATTGGGACTTCTATTTCGGGGGCACCGTGCATAATTTGATTGCTTTGCTCCTCGAGTACAAAGATGTATTCGCATAGTCATATCGGACATGCCAGATTGGATGAAGATGTAGCGGTCCATAAGCTCTCATTAAAGCCGAATGCAAGCCCATTCAACAAAAGCTAAGACGGATGAGGCCCGAGATGTTGTTGAAGATAAAAGAGGAAGTCAAGAAGCAATTTGATGTTGGTTTCCTACAAGCCTCCAAATATCCGAATGGGTGGCTAACATAGTCCCTCTTCAAGAAAGACGCAAAGTACGAATGTGCGTGGATTATCGTGACTGAATCGAGCAAGTCCTAAAGATAATTTTCCTTACCACACATTGATACGTTGGTGGATAACACAAAAAACATTCATTGTTTTCTTTCATGGATGATTCTCGGGTATAATCGATCAAGATGGCCCCGAGGATATGGAAAAACTACCTTCAGTAACAATGTGGGGAACATTCGCTACAAATTGATGCCATTTGGGTTAAAGAATGTTTGGGGCAACATATCGAGGGCTATGGTGACGTTATTCCATGACATGATGCATAAAGAAATAGAGGTCTACGTTGATGATATGATTGCTAAGTCCCGAGGGGAAGAAGAGCATGTAGCGAACCTGAAGAAGTTGTTCGACAGACTGAGAAAGTTTCAGCTAAAGCTCAATCCGTCCAAATGTACGTTTGGGGCTACCTCAGAAAAATTGCTTGGCTTCATTGTCAGTGATAGAGGTATTGAGGTTGATCCAGATAAAATAAAAGCCATTCAAGAGTTACCATCTCCGCGCACGCAAAAGGAAGTTAGAGGATTTTTGGGGAGATTAAATTACATCGCCTGATTTATCGCTCAGCTTACCAACCAATGCGACCCAATCTTTCGACTTCTTCGAAAACTTAACCCTGGAGAATGGAATGAGGAATGCCAGGTGGCCTTTGATAAAATAAAACAATATTTGTCTAGTCCTCCAGTGCTAGTACCACCAACTCCGGGAAGACCATTGATATTGTATTTAACTGTGTTTGAAAATTCAATGGGTTGCGTACTGGGGCTACACGACGAGTCAGGAAAGAAAGAAAAGGCGATCTACTACCTCAGTAAAAAGTTCACTGAATATGAGGCAAAGTATTCGTCCATTGAAAAATACTGTTGGGCTCTGGTTTGGGTAGCTCGGAGACTCAGACAATATATGTTGTATCATACGACATGGCTAATTTCAAAGCTAGACCCAATAAAATACATGATGGAATCACCGGCACTCTCAAGAAGAATGGCACGATGGCAGATCCTCCTATCAGAATATGACATTGCCTATGTAAGTCAGAAGTCGATAAAAGGGAGCGCAATAGTTGATTTCTTAGCGACTCGAACGACGGAGGAATATGAGCCCTTGAAATTTGATTTCCCAGATGAAGACTTAATGTGCATCACAGAAATGGAATCCGAGTCATCAAAAGAGAAGTCATGGAAGATGTGCTTTGATGGTGCGTCAAATGCTTTAGGGCATGGAATTGGAGCAATCTCGTATCACCAGACGGAATCATTATCCGCTCAACGCAAGACTGAACTTCTTCGTACCAATAATATCGCACAATATGAGGCTCAGATCATGGGGCTTCGTGCAGCTATCGAACGAAACATCGAGATCTTAGAAGTGTACGGGGACTCAACCCTAGTGATTTACCAAATCCGTGGAGAGTGGGAAGTGAGGGACTCAAAATTGATTAAGTACAGCAATTTAGTGGCTGGATTGATCAAGGAATTCAAAGAAATAACTTTTCATTACTTCCCACGAGAAGAGAACTAACTGGCTGATGCCCTGGCCACTTTGGCTTCAATGTTCAAAGCAAGTAGAGAAGCAGAAATAATGCCCCTCAAAATGAGCATATACGAGGTCCCTGCACACTGTTGTAGCATTGAGAAAGAAGTAGATGGACGGCCTTGGTTCCATGATATCTTAGAATATATCAAGAATCAAAGGTATCCCGAACAAGCGAATGAGAACGATAAAAGAACAATTAGAAGAATGGCAGCGGGATTTGTTCTTGATGGGGATATCCTGTATAAAAGAGGAAATGATCAGATGCTTTTGAGATGTGTGGATGATGTTGAAGCCAGAAAGATACTTGAAGATGTCCATGAGGGAATCTGTGGGACACATGCCAATGGTTTCAGTATGGCCAGGAAGACTATGAGACTCGGTTACTACTGGTTGACGATGGAAAGCGACTGCATTAGTTTTGCCAGAAAATGCCACAAATGTCAAATCTACGACGATAAAATTCATGTAGCCCCTTCGCCCCTTCACGTCATGACTTCTCCGTGGCCTTTTTCTATGTGGGGCATGGATTTCATAGGGCCTATTTTCCCGAAAGCTTTTAATGGACATCGATTCATTTTTGTGGTCATTGATTACTTCACGAAATGGATAGAAGCCGCTTCGTTTGCCAATGCGACCAAGACTGCAGTTTGCAGGTTTTTGAAGAAGGAAATCATTTGTCGATATGGTTTGCCTGAAAGAATCATTTCAGATAATGCCATGAATCTGAACAATAAGATGATGGAAGAAGTGTGCGGCGCAGCCCAAATAAAGCATCATAACTCCTCGCCTATCGTCCAAAGATGAACGGGTCATTGAAGCGACCAATAAAAATATTAAGAGGATCATTGGGAAAATGATCGAGACATATAAAGATTGGCACGAAGAAGCTTCCATTTGCTTTGTTTGCATATCGCACATCTGTGCGAACATCTACGGAGCAACTCCTTTCTCTCGGCTTACGGAATGGAAGTCATGCTACCTATTGAGGTTGAGATCCTCCTGCGAGTCTTAATGGAATTAAAGTTAGAAGAAGCGAAATGGGTTCGAGCTCAATATGATCGATTGAACCTCATCGAAGAAAAATGTCTAAGAGCAATTTGTCACGGCGAGATGTACCAAGAGAATGATCGCGCCCATGACAAGAAAGTATGGCCAAGAGAATTCCACGAAGGAGAACTCAGACTCGAGGAAGATTCTCCCAATACAAAAGGACTGCGAGGAAAATGGGCACCAAACTGGGAAGGACCGTACGTCGTAAAGAAGGCATTCTCAGGAGGAGCTTTGATCCTTACCAAGATGGATAGGAAAGAGTTGTCGAATCCAGTGAACTCAGATGCTGTGAAGAAATATTATGCTTAAGATGAAAACCCGAAAAGGGCATCTTAAAAAAAAAAAAGGGATCAAGGCGAAAACCCGAAAAGGGCATCTTGATTAGTACAAAAAGATTAGGATGAAAACCCGAGAGGGCGTCCTAATGAAACAAACCTGGCGGTCGAACGATAGGTCAAGCAGTGAGGCTACAGTATTTGAAGCATTTCTGAAAGCTCGAAATCTTCTATGCAAGAAGCCGCGCTCGAAAAGATTTTTGATTAAGGAACGAGGAAGAGTTCGTGTGTTGAATATCTAGAGCATTTGTATCCATTGAATACGATCCTTTCTTTCTTTTTGACATTTTTTACTCTCATTGTTTAACTTGCTTTGTTTGCCACATTTGAAATAGATAAATATGAAATATCATTTTGTCCCTATCGACCTTTTCATGCATCTCATTATGTGTTTATTTACATGATAAATGGTGAAATGTCATACTCTAAACAAAAGAAATGTTAAGCATTACCTGGATGAAAATTTGATAAGCACAAGAGTCTCAAAGTAAGAACAAAGTTCAATCGAAGCGTAAGAGTGATATCCGAGAAACGTCGATTACTCGTGAAGCTTGAAGACAGTATAAGCTCAAGAGAAAGTCGAGAATCAAAGCAATGAACACAGATCCTCAACAATCGTGGCTAAATGGACATACGGCAAACATGCTTAAGGAGCACCGCATAATCATGTAGGCATAAAAGCATCTAAGACAAACATGTGCATATCATGATAACATCATACATGGCATATACAGTACTCCAACGAGCAAGAAATCTTGAATGAGAGTCGAATGAATCAAAGGAAAAGACACCGAATTCTACCAAAGGATGTGTTTTGGTATTTTGATGTTTTTAATTCATGCTTTTCAAGGAAAATCAACTCATATTGCGAGAGATGAGTTGAGCCTCAAGACACGTTGAGGTGTTTTTAATTGTTGTTTTCAAAATCAACTCATATTATGAGAAGTGAGTTGAGCCTCGGGACACGTTGAGGTATTTTTAGTTTTAAATTGACTCATATTGCGAGAGGTGAGTTAAGCCTTTTAATTTTTGTTTTCAAAATCAACTCATATTGCTAGAGGTGAGTTGAGCCTCGGGAACACGTTGAGGTATTTTCAATTTTGTGTTTTAATCAACTCATATTGCGAGAGATGAGTTGAGCCTCAAGACACGTTGAGGTATTTTTAATTTTGTTTTCAAAATCAACTCATATTATGAGAAGAGAGTTGAGCCTCGGGGCACGCTGAGGTATTTTTAGTTTTAAATTGACTCATCTGCGAGAGGTGAGTTAAGCCTTTTATTTTGGTTTTCAAAATCAACTCATATTGCTAGAGGTGAGTTGAGCCTCGAGGCACGCCGAGGTATTTTCAATTTTGTGTTTTAATTTCAACTCATATTGCGAGAGGTGAGTTGAGCCTCGAGACACGATGAGGTAATTTCAATTTCGCTTGTCAAGAATCAACTCATATTGCGAGAGGTGGGTTGAACCTTTTAATTTCTACTTTTTCAAAATCAGCTCATATTAAGAGAGGTGAGTTGAGCCTCGGTTCACATGCTTTGAGGTATTTTCAATTTCGTCTTTCAAAAAAATTCAACTCATATTGTGAGAAATGAGTTGAGCCTCAAGACATGCCGAGGTATTTTCAATTTCTTTTTCAAAAAATCAACTCATATTATGAGAGGTGAGTTGAGCCTCGTGACACGCCGAGGTAATTTCAATTCTGTTGTCAAAAAATCAACTCAGATTGTGAGGCGAGTTGAGCCTCAGTCAAACGCCGAGGTATTTTTAATTTCCGTTTTCAATTTCGCCTTTCAAAAAAAATCAACTCATATTGCGAGAGGTGAGTTGAGCCTTGGCTCACGCTACTGAGCTATTTTCAATTCTGTCTTTCAAAAAATCAACTCATATTATGCGAGAGGTGAGTTGAGCTTGAGATCACACACCGAGGTATTTTTCAATTTATATTTTTCAAAAAATCAACTCACATTGCGAGATGTGAGTTGAGCCTCGAGTCACATGTCGAGGTATTTTCAAAATCTGCTTTTCAGATTCTGCTTTTCAAAATTAACTCATATTGCAGAAGTGAGTTGAGCCTTGGCTCACGTCTTGAGCTATTTTCAATTCTGTTTTTTTTCAAAAAATTCAACTCATATTACGAGAGGTGAGTTGAGCTTTTTAATTCTGCGAGAGTTGAGTTGAGTCTTTTAATTTCTTTTTCAAAAATCAACTCATATTGCGAGAGGTGAGTTGAACCTTCATCACATATCGAGGTATTTTCAAAATCGCTTTTCAAGTTAAGTTTCAAAAATCAACTCATATTGCGAGAGGTGAGTTGAGCCTTGGCTCACGTCTTGAGCTATTTTCAATTCTGTTTTTAATGTCTGCTTTTAGAGTCAATTCATATTGCGAAAAATGAGTTGAGCTCAGGAGCACATGCCGAGTAGAGAATAAAGATTGAAGCTGATTGAAGACGTCAGATTCTGTCTCCTTAAAGTTGCAGTGGAGTTGATCGAGGGTATCAGATCTTGCCTTTAGAAAAGACCACAAACCTTATCTCACTGAAGCGATAGAAGAGTAGATTGAAGTTGTAGATCTCACCTTTCTGAAGTTACAGCGAAGTAGATCGAAGCCATACATTTCATATCCTTGAAGTTACATTGGAACAGATTGAAGCTACAAGGCATATCTCCGAATTTGCAGTGGATTGAACCAAAGCTACAAGATGCGGTGGACTGAAAAGGGACTAACTAAACAAGAAGAGTTCCAAAGCAAGTCAAGACCTAGCAAGACAGGGCAAATTTGGTCTTCTTTGAAAGTCTTTGCTCTATTATCGTTGCACGACAATGAGCAAAGAGGGCAATAGAAGCCCAAATTGCCGGCCCGATTATATCAAAACCCAACCAAACATCTAAACCCACTAAAACCCTTAACCCATGACCCATTTACATCTACCCAAACCCATTACAAAACCCAATTATTAAACCCAATTCAAAAGCCCATTAAGCCCCCCAAAAACCTAACCCCCAAAAAAAAAAAAAGAAGAAAAAAAAACCTAACCCTCAAAAAAAAAAAGAAGAAAAAGAAAAACCTAACAAAAAAAAACTAAAAAACCTAGCCACCTAACCACTTTCCCACTTGCCCCATTTTTCCTCCCATTTTTCCTCCCATTGTCTACCACCACCACCTACAAAATAGAAAAAAATAGAAAATCATGTAAAAGATGGCTATAAAAGCCATTCAAAAATCATGTAAAGGAGGAGGGGATTTTAGAAAGATTGAAAAGGAAAAACACAAAAATCCTTCAAATTTTGAACACAAAAAAAAACATCAATAAAAGGTTGCATTTTTCTTTTTCCTCTTCTTTCGAATCTTTTTCTTTCTTTTTTGTGTTGTTTTTTCTTTCTTTATATATACATATATTGTTAAGAATTTTTTCCGCCACTGTATGGCGGTGGCACGGTGATTTAGCGGCGATCGATGATCGGCCATGATCGGCCCCTTGGCCGGATTCCTTTCCCCTCTCTTCTCTCTTCTTTCCCTTTTTTTTAGGTATTTTATATATATTATGTATATATTTTTAATGCCATTAGTTATACATTTCTTATGTATATATTCTTAAATACTATTATATATACATATATATATATTTTAAATACCATATTGTGTATATATTATTATTACAAATTATTACTATTGCTAGTATTATTATAACTATTATTATATTAGTGTATATTTTATGTACATATGTATATATATATATTTGTACATATCATTATTTTATATTATTGTTGTAAATTTTTATGTATATATTTTTTATGTACGCTTCCTAATATTTTCTTTTATTGTAGATATTATTATTATTATTATTACATACTTTTATTATATGCATATATATATATGTATTTTTATGTACATATTATTATTTTATATTATTATTACCAAATATATCATTTTTCCTATTTTATTATTAGTACATGATTTGTTTTTATTTTGTAAATATCATTATTATTGTTATTCTAATATTCTAGTATTCCATGTTAATATTTTTCATTAATGATATCATTTTTTATGTCCTTTATCTATTTTTAATTTCTCACTTTAGGAATATTTTTTCTCATGTTTTAATTAATTTCAAAAATAAGGCAATGTACCGATTTAATATTAAGCCATCGATTTCATCGCTATGTTGGGTGAAATTGTCGGGCTTGTGTTAAAAAACAGGACACCCTTTCTAAAAAATCGAAAACTAAAATTCTCATTTTCAATCGGATCACGATTAAATATTATATTGAACTCGTATTTTGAAAATCAAGTCAACACATGTTTATGAGATACCAATTTTGGGCGTCGCGAGGGTGCTAATACCTTCCTCACAGAATCGACTCGAACCCCAATTTTTCTCTCGACTTTCACGTAGACCTAAATTTGGCCTTCTTTTTGTTTTAAAATAATTTTATTAGGTGTCCGATCACACCTATAAAAAGGATCGTGGCGACTCCTTTGTTAATAAAATCGAAAGTTGGTTTTCAAATGTTTAATAAATCGCCACAATTAGCGACCAAGCGAAACAAATTTTTTTTACGTCGCTACAATGGCGACTCCAATCGGGGACAAAACTTGCGAGTCGAGTCGAATTAAACACGTTTTGTCAAAATTTTCAAATTTCCTTGTTCAAAGTAAATATTTGGTCGTGATCCAAAAATCTCGCTTTCAAAATTCATGCATTTGTATCGTGTTGTAAATATTTCTTCTAACTTGTTATTTGGTTGTTTTTCAGTTTTCAATTTTTATGGTTTTAATTTTGGTTTAGTTTCTTTAAGTAAAACGTAAAGGTTTATGAGTTTTTCCCCACACACCGTGCACTTGCATTTTCACATAACATGAGCTCTCTACCCGGGCTCCGTCCGTTTAAGTGAAAGTAAACGCTACGCCTTCGTGAGTTAACTCGTCCCTCCAAGACAAAGTTAGTGAATACTTTCGGGTTACATGTGACTTATGCTTTCGTGAGTTAACTTGTCCCTCCGCATAGGCATAAGTAAATGTAATCCCTCGAATTGAACTCGTGAGCCTGTGATGGGTTATGACCTAGGCTTCGTACTAATCTTAGCAGATGACAGTACGGGCAATTCGAGTACCTATCTAGAACCAAAACCGCATATAATGAACCATACGAGCCACCTAACTAGAGCCATGCCGAACCTCTGTCCATTTAGTAGTCCCCAAAATAAGTGCACGGGAGGAATGCCTCTTGCCTTTTGCCTTTTGCATTTTCACTTTCTATATAAGAGGATTGGGTCTGTTTAATAAACTAGGTCGGGTAGTTCGATTTGTTGAAGTTCTCTATGTTTTTCTGCCTGTATTAAATTACTAATCAAGTTTGTTTGTCTTTGCTTTATTGTTTTTCATCATGCATTATAGGCATCATATTAGGAAGGTGTTGATTAAAGATTGGTTGCCAAAAACGGGTTTCTAATGGATGAGTCAATTATACGAGTGACCGAAACGTTGTGTAATACTCCTTTGATTAAGGAAATGCCTAAACAGGGGCTATCTTGAAATTAACACCAAATTTTTGCATATTCATTCATGATCGACATTCATTTGACATTCATGCATTCATTCATGCATTCATTCATACATTGCATATCCCATACTCGGTCGTGAAGATAAAATATATAATTTGCGCTTGTAATACCACAAGACTAGAACCACGTCATCCGTATAAAACTCGCCGACAAGCTAGAGTAATGGAGGCTGAATTCAATGAGAAAATTGAAAGATTGAAAAGGCCGAGAACCGAATGGGAGCCTATGGAATTCCTCCTTTGTCAAGAACATTTACGTCATGGAATGATATACCCGAGGCAGGACAATGCACAAGGCACAATGTTAATGATCGAAAAGGGTTTTCAGAACATCAATATAAATGTCATTGACAAAGGAGTTGACACAAGTAAAGACGTCTCAAGAATACACCTTTGTCCCCCTGGTTTCATGTTGAACAATTGGACTGCCGAGGACCTTCTTGTAGTTTATAAGTCTTTAGAGTAATGCTCAAACATTAACATTCTATTGTGTCATTAGATATAATAGAATTCTTTTGTAAGAGCTTGCATTCGCTCTTTATCATTCAAATGAATATCAATGAAGATGCATTTTGTCATGATCTTTCGCATTATCACTAATTTCATAATCATTTTCTCATTTCATAGCCTGTCCTTACATTTGCCTCATGCCATGCCATAACATTTCGTTTGTTGGTTCCAATACTTGGATGCCCTCTATAGTCTCCTTTTTTCATTCAACTTTCAGTGCTCGGATGTCAACAAAGATGAACAAACCCATTACGAGTCCTGAAATCGATTTTGAGAAGGTCATTTGTTTAGGAGAATTGAAGTCAAGAAAATGTCAAGACTATGTCTCGCCTCTCGACTTGCTAAGAATGGTGGAACAAGAGGATAAACAGATTTTACCTCATCAAGAATCCGTTGAAACAATAAATCTGGGAACTGAAGAAAGGAAACAAGAAGTGAAGATTGGGACTTCTATTTCAGGGGGCACCAGGCATAATTTGATTGCTTTGCTCCTCGAGTACAAAGATGTATTCGCATAGTCATATCAGGACATGCCAGGATTGGATGAAGATGTAGCGGTCCATAAGCTCTCATTAAAGCCAGAATGCAAGCCCATTCAACAAAAGCTAAGACGGATGAGGCCTGAGATGTTGTTGAAGATAAAAGAGGAAGTCAAGAAGCAATTTGATGCTGGTTTCCTACAAGCCTCCAAATATCCAGAATGGGTGGCTAACATAGTCCGGTCTTTGAAGAAAGACGCAAAGTACGAATGTGCGTGGATTATCGTGACTGAATCGAGCAAGTCCTAAAGATAATTTTCCTTACCACACATTGATACGTTGGTGGATAACACAAAGAAAACATTCATTGTTTTCTTTCATGGATGATTCTCGTGGTATAATCGATCAAGATGGCCCCGAGGATATGGAAAAACTACCTTCAGAACAATGTGGGGAACATTCTCGCTACAAATTCATGCCATTTGGGTTAAAGAATGTGGGGCAACATATCAGAGGGCTATGGTGACGTTATTCCATGACATGATGCATAAAGAAATAGAGGTCTACGTCGATGATATGATTGCTAAGTCCCGAGGGGAAGAAGAGCATGTAGCGAACCTGAAGAAGTTGTTCGACAGACTGAGAAAGTTTCAGCTAAAGCTCAATCCGTCCAAATGTACGTTTGGGGCTACCTCAGGAAAATTGCTTGGCTTCATTGTCAGTGATAGAGGTATTGAGGTTGATCCAGATAAAATAAAAGCCATTCAAGAGTTACCATCTCCGCGCACGCAAAAGGGCGATAGGGCGAGGAGTTATGATGCCAATGGTTGACGATAGGGCGATAGGGCATCTGTGGGACACATGCCAATGGTTTCAGTATGGCCAGGAAGACTATGAGACTCGGTTACTACTGGTTGACGATGGAAAGCGACTGCATTAGTTTTGCCAGAAAATGCCACAAATGTCAAATCTACGACGATAAAATTCATGTAGCCCCTTCGCCCCTTCACGTCATGACTTCTCCGTGGCCTTTTTCTATGTGGGGCATGGATTTCATAGGGCCTATTTTCCCGAAAGCTTCTAATGGACATCGATTCATTTTTGTGGACATTGATTACTTCACAAAATGGATAGAAGCCGCTTCGTTTGCCAATGCGACCAAGACTGCAGTTTGCAGGTTTTTGAAGAAGGAAATCATTTGTCGATATGGTTTGCCTGAAAGAATCATTTCAGATAATGCCATGAATCTGAACAATAAGATGATGGAAGAAGTGTGCGAGCAGTTCCAAATAAAGCATCATAACTCCTCGCCCTATCGCCCAAAGATGAACGGGGCTGTTGAAGCAGCCAATAAAAATATTAAGAGGATCATTGGGAAAATGACTGAGACATGCCCTGTCTTGCTAGGTCTTGACTTGCTTTGGAACTCTTCTTGTTTAGTTAGTCCCTTTTCAGTCCACCGCATCTTGTAGCTTTGGTTCAATCCATCGCAAATTCGAGATATGCCTTGTAGCTTCAATCTGCTCCAATGTAACTTCAAGGATATGAAATGTATGGCTTCGATCTACTTCGCTGTAACTTCAGAAAGGTGAGATCTACAACTTCAATCTACTCTTCTATCGCTTCAGTGAGATAAGGTTTGTGGTCTTTTCTAAAGGCAAGACCTGATACCCTCGATCAACTCCACTGCAACTTTAAGGAGACGAATCGACGCCTTCAATCGCCTTCAATCTTTATTCTCTACTCGGCATGTGATCCCGAGCTCAACTCATTTTTCGCAATATGAATTGACTCTCTAAAAACAGTACATTAAAAATAGAAATTGAAAATAGCTCAAAGACGTGAGCCAAGGCTCAACTCACCTCTCGCAATATGAGTTGATTTTTGAAACTTAACTTGAAAAGCGATTTTGAAAATACCTCGATATGTGATGAAGGTTCAACTCACCTCTCGCAATATGAGTTGATTTTTGAAAAATGAAATTAAAAGACTCAACTCAACTCTCGCAGAATTAAAAGCTCAACTCACCTCTCGCAATATGAGTTGAATTTTTGAAAAAAAAAGAGAATTGAAAATAGCTCAAAGACGTGAGCCAAGGCTCAACTCACTTCTCGCAATATGAGTTGATTTTGAAAAAGAATCTGAAAAATAGATTTTGAAAATACCTCGACATGTGACTCGAGGCTCAACTCACATCTCGCAATGTGAGTTGATTTTTGAAAAATATAAATTGAAAAAATACCTCGCAGTGTGATCTCAAGCTCAACTCACCTCTCGCAATATGAGTTGATTTTTTGAAAGACGAATTGAAAATAGCTCAACAGCGTGAGCCAAGGCTCAACTCACCTCTCGCAATATGAGTTGATTTTTTTTGAAAGGCGAAATTGAAAACGGAAATTAAAAATACCTCGGCGTTTGACTCGAGGCTCAACTCGCCTCACAATACGAGTTGATTTTTTGACAACAAATTGAAATTACCTCAACAGTGTCACGAGGCTCAACTCACCTCTCGCAATATGAGTTGATTTTTTGAAAAAGAAATTGAAAGTACCTCAGCATGTCTTGAGGCTCAACTCATTTCTCACAATATGAGTTGAAATTTTTTTTTTTTTGAAAGAGAAATTGAAAATACCTCAGCATGTGAACCGAGGCTCAACTCACCTCTCGCAATATGAGCTGATTTTGAAAAAGTAGAAATTAAAAGGTTCAACCCACCTCTCGCAATATGAGTTGATTCTTGACAAACAGAAATTGAAATTACCTCATCGTGTCCTGAGGCTCAACTCACCTCTCGCAATATGAGTTGAAATTAAAACACAAAATTGAAAATACCTCAACAGGTTCCCGAGGCTCAACTCACCTCTAGCAATATGAGTTGATTTTGAAAACCAAAATAAAAGGCTTAACTCACCTCTCGCAAGATGAGTCAATTTAAAACTAAAAATACCTCAACAGTGCCCGAGGCTCAACTCACCTCTAGCAATATGAGTTGATTTTGGAAAACAAAATTAAAAGGCTTAACTCACCTCTCGCAATATGAGTCAATTTAAAACTAAAATACCTCAACAGTGCCCCGAGGCTCAACTCACTTCTCACAATATGAGTTGATTTTGAAAACAACAATTAAAAATTCCTCAACGTGTCTTGAGGCTCAACTCATCTCTCGCAATATGAGTTGATTAAAACACAAAATTGAAAATACCTCAACAGTGTTCTCGAGGCTCAACTCACCTCTAGCAATATGAGTTGATTTTGAAAACAAAATTAAAAGGTTTAACTCACCTCTCGTAATATGAGTCAATTTAAAACTAAAAATACCTCAACAGTGTCCCGAGGCTCAACTCACTTCTCGCAATATGAGTTGATTTTGAAAACAACAATTAAAAATACCTCAACGTGTCTTGAGGCTCAACTCATCTCTCGCAATATGAGTTGATTTTCCTTGAAAAGCATGAATTAAAACATCAAAATACCAAAACCCGTCCTTTGGTAGAATTCGGTGTCTTTTCCTTTGATTCGATTCGACTCGATTCAAGATTTCTTGCTCTGTTGGAGTACCAGATATGCCATGTATGATGTTATCATGATATGCACATGTTTGTCTTAAATGCTTTTATGCCTACATGATTATGCAAAGGTGCTCCTTAAGCATGTTTGTCGATGTCCATTTAGCCACGATTGTTGAGGATCCGTGTTCATTGCTTTGATTCTCGACTTTCTCTTCAGCCTTATACTTGTCTTCAAGCTTCACGAGTAATCGACGCTTCTCGATATCACTCTTCCGCCTCGATTGAACTTTGTTCTTACTTTGAGACTCTTGTGCTTATCAAATTTTCATCCGTAATGCTTAACATTTCTTTTGTTTAGAGTATGTCATTTTACCATTTATCATATAAATAAACACATAATGAGATGCATGAAAAGGTCGATAGGGACAAAATGATATTTCATATTCATCTATTTCAAATGTGGCAAACAAAGCAAGTTAACCAATGAGAGTAAAAATGTCAAAAGAAAGAAAGGATCGTATTCAACGGATACAAATGCTCTAGATATTCAACACATGAACTCTTCCTCGCTCCTCAATCAAAATCTTTTCGAGCGGCTTCTTGCGTAGAAGATTTCGAGCTTTCGAAATGCTTCAAATCGTAGTCTCACTGCTTGACCCACCGTTAAAACGCCACGCTCTTTAAGCGGGTTTACCTCATTAGGATGCCCTCTCGGGTTTTCATCCTAATCTTTTATGCTAATCAAGACCGCCTTTGCGGGTTTTCGCCTTGATCCTCTTTTTTTTTTTTTGATGCCCTTTTCGGTTTTCATCTCAAGCATAATATTTCTTCACAAAGATCTCGAGTTCACTGGATTCAAGAGTCCTTGCCATCCATCTCGTAAGGATCAAAGCTCCTCCTAAAATGCCTTCTTTACGACGTATGGTCCTTCCCAATTTGGTGCCCATTTTCCTCGCAGTCCTTTTGTATTGAGAGAATCTTTCTCGAGACGAGTTCTCCTTCGTGGAATTCTCTTGGCCATACTTTCTTGTCATGGGTCGCGATCATTCTCTTCTCGTACATCTCGCCTGTGACAAATTGCTCTTAGACGTTTTTCTTCGATGAGGTTCAATCGATCATACGAGCTCGAACCCATTCTCGCTTCTTCTAACTTTAATTCCATTAAGACTCGCAGGAGGGATCTCAACCTCAATAGGTAGCATGCCTTCCATTCCGTAAGCCGAGAGAAAGGAGTTGCTCCGTAGATGTTCGCACAGATGTGCGATATGCAAACAAAGCAAATGGAAGCTTCGTGCCAATCTTTATATGCCTCACCATTTTCCCAATGATCCTCTTAATATTTTTATTGGTCGCTTCAACAAATTTCCGATCATCTTTGGGAGATAGGCGAGGAGTTATGATGCTTTATTTAGAACTCGCCACACACTTCTTTCATCATCTTATTGTTCAGATTCGTGGCATTATCTCAAATGATTCTTTCAGCAAACGATACCGCAAATGATTTCCTTTTCAAAAACTCGCAAACCGCAGATCCTCGTTACATTGGCAAACGAAGCGGAATCTATCCATTTTGTGAAGTAATCAATGACCACAAAAACGAATCGATGTCCATTTGATGCTTTTGGAGAAATTGGCCCTATGACATCCATGCCCCACATAGAAAAAGGCCACGGAAAAGTCATGACATGAAGGGGTGAAGGGCCTACATGAATTTTATCGCCATAGATTTGACATTTGTGGCATTTTCTGGCAAAATTGATGCAGTCATTTTCCATTGTTAGCCAATAATAACCGAGTCTCATGATCTTTCTGGCCATATTGAAACCATTGGCATGCGTTCCGCAAATTCCCTCATGGACCTCTTCAAGTATTTTTCTGGCTTCAACATCATCCACACATCTCAAAAGCATCTGATCCTTTCCTCTTTTATACAGGATATCCCTATCAAGAACAAATCCACCGCCATTCTTCTAATTGTTCTTTATCGTTCTCATTCGTTTGTTCGGATACCTTTGATTCTTGATATATTCTAAGATATCATGGAACCAAGGTCCGTCCGCCTACTTCTCTCTCAATGCTACAACAAAGGTGCGGGGACCTCGATATGCTCATTTTGAGGGCATTATTTCGCTTCTCTACTTGCTTTGAACATTGAAGCCAAAGTGGCTGTGGCATCACCAGTTAGTTCTCTTCTCGTGGAAGTAATGAAAAGTTATTTCTTTGAATTCCTTGATCAATCCAACCACTAAATTGTTGTACTTAATCAATTTTGAGTCCCTCACTTCCCACTCTCCACGGATTTGGTAAATCACTAGGTTGAGTCCCCGACACCTCTAAGATCTCGATGTTTCATTCGATAGTCGCACGAAGCCCCATGATACAGCCTCATATTCTGCGATATTATTGGTACAGAAGAAGTTCAGTCTTGCAGTGAACGGATAATGATTCCCGTCTGGTGATACCAGGATTGCTCCAATTCCATGCCCTAAAGCATTTGACGCACCATCAAAGCACATCTTCCATGACTTCTCTTTGATGACTCGGATTCCATTTCGTGATGCACATTAAGTCTTCATCTGGAAATCAAATTTCAAGGGCTCATATTCTCCGTCGTTCGAGTCGCTAAGAAATCAACTATTGCGCCCCTTTTATCGACTTCTGACTTACATAGGCAATGTCATATTCTGATAGGAGGATCTGCCATCGTGCCATTCTTCTTGAGAGTGCCGGTGATTCCATCATGTATTTTATTGGGTCTAGCTTTGAAATTAGCCATGTCGTATGATACAACATATATTGTCTGAGTCTCCGAGCTACCCAAACCAGAGCGCAACAAGATTTTTCAATGGACGAATACTTTGCCTCATATTCATGAACTTTTTACCGAGGTAGTAGATCGCCTTTTCTTTCTTTCCCGATTCGTCGTGTTGCCCCAAAGACGCAACCCATTGAATTTTCAAACACGCTTAAATACAATATCAATGGTCTTCCGGAGTTGGTGGTACTAGCAATCGAGGACTAGACAAATATTGTTTTATTTTATCAAAGGCCACCGCATTCCTCATTCCATTCTCCAGGTTAAGTTTTCAAGAAGTCGAAAGATTGGGTCGCATTGGTTGGTAAGTCGAGCGATAAATCAAAGCGATGTAATTTAATCTCCCAAAAATCCTCTAACTTCCTTTTGCGTGCGCGAGATGGTAACTCTTGAATGGCTTTTATTTTATCCGGATCAACCTCGATACCTCTTTCATCGACAATGAAGCCAAGCAATTTTCCTGAGGTAGCCCCAAACGTACATTTGGACGGATTGAGCTTTAGCTGAAACTTTCTTAATCTGTCGAACAACTTCTTCAGGTTCGCTACATGCTCTTCTTCCCTTCGGGACTTAGCAATCATATCATCGACGTAGACCTCTATTTCTTTATGCATCATGTCATGGAATAACGTCACCATAGCCCTCGATATGTTGCCCCAAAGATTCTTTAACCCAAATGGCATCAATTTGTAGCGAATGTTCCCCACATTGTTACGAAGGTAGTTTTTCCATATCCTCGGGGCCATCTTGATCCGATTATACCCCGAGAATCATCTATGAAAGAAAATAATGAATGTTTTGTTGTGTTATCCACCAACGATCAATGTGTGGTAAGGAAAATTATCTTTAGGACTTGCTCGATTCAGTCACGATAATCCACGCACATTCGTATTTTTGCGCGCTTTCTTCAAAGACCGGACTATGTTAGCCACCCATTTTGGATATTTGAAGGCTTGTAGGAAACCAAAGATCAAATTACTTCTTGACTTCCTCTTTATCTTCAACAACATCTCGTGCCTCATCCGTCTTAGCTTTTGTTGAATGGGCTTGCATTCGGCTTTAATGAGAGCTTATGGACCGCTACATCTTCATCCAATCTGGCATGTCCCGATATGACTATGCGAATACATCTTTGTACTCGAGGAGCAAAGCAATCAAATTATGCCCGGTGCCCCTCAAATAGAAGTCCCAATCTTCACTTCTTGTTTCCTTTCTTCGCCCCCAGATTTATTGTTTCAACGGATTCTTGATGAGGCAAAATCTGCTTATCCTCTTGTTCCACCATTCTTAGCAAGTCGAGACGAGACATAGTCTTCAAGATTTTCTTGACTTCAATTCTCCTAAACAAACAAATTTTCTCAAAATCGATTTCAGGACTCGTAATGGGTTTGTTCATGCTGTTGACATCCGAGCACCGAAAGTTGAATGAAAAAGGAGACTATAGAGGGCATCCAAGTATTGGAACCAACAAACGAAATGTTATGGCATGGCATGAGGCAAATGTAAGGACAAAGCTATGAAATGAGAAAATGATTATGAAATTAGTGATAATGCGAAAGATCATGACAAAATGCATTTTCATTGATATTCATTTGAATGATAAAGAGCGAATGCAAGTTTACAAAAGAATTCTATTATATCTAAGGACACAATAGAATGTTAATGTTTGAGCATTACTCTAAAGACTTATAAACTACAAGAAGGTCCTCGGCAGTCCAATTGTTCAACATGAAACCAGGGGGACAAAGGCGTATCCTTGAGACATCTTTACTTGTGTCAGCTCCTTTGTCAATGACATTTATATTGATGTTCTGAAAACCCTTTTCGATCATTAACATTGTGCCTTGTGCATTGTCCTACCTCGGGTATATCATTCCCGCAGACGTAAATGTTCTTGACAAAGGAGGGAATTCCATAGGCTCCCATTCTGGTTCTCGGCCTTTTTCAATCTTTCAATTTTCTCATTGAATTCAGCCTCCATTACTCTAGCTTGTCGGCGAGTTTTATACGGATGACGTGGTTCCAGTCTTGTGGTATTACAACTGCAAATTATATATTTTATCTTCAGCGACCGAGTATGGGATATGCAATGTATGAATGAATGCATGAATGAATGCATGAATGTCAAATGAATGTCAGTCATGAATGAATATGCAAAAATTTGGTGTTAATTTCAAGATAGCCCCTGTTTAGGCATTTCCTTAATCAAAGGAGTATTACACAATGTTTCGGTCACTCGTATAATTGACTCCTCCATTAGAAACCCGTTTTTGGCAACCAATCTTTAATCAACACCTTCCTAATATGATGCCTATAATGCATGATGAAAAACAATAAAGCAAAGACAAACAAACTTGATTAGTAATTTAATACAGGCAGAAAAACATAGAGAACTTCAACAAATCGAACTACCCGACCTAGTTTATTAAACAGACCCAATCCTCTTATATAGAAAGTGAAAATGCAAAAGGCAAGAGGCATTCCTCCCGTGCACTTATTTTGGGGACTACTAAATGGACAGAGGTTCGGCATGGCTCTAGTTAGGTGGCTCGATGGTTCATTATATGCGGTTTTGGTTCTAGATAGGTACTGAATTGCTCATACTATCATCTCGCTAAGATTAGCACGAGCCTCGGTCATAGCCTATCACAGCTCACGAGTTCAATTCGAGGATTACATTTACTTATGCCTATGCGGAGGGACAAGTTAACTCACGAAAGCATAAGTCATATGTAACCCAAAGTATTCACTAGCTCGTATGGAGGGACGAGTTAACTCACGAAGGCGTAGCGCTTACTTTCACTTAAAGGGACGGAGCCGGGTAGAGAGCTCATGTTATGCAACAAAATGCACGTGCACGGTGTGTGGGAGAAACTTGCAAACCTTTACGCTTTTATTTAAAAACTAAACCAAAACTAAAATCACAAAAATTTAAAGTGAAAAACAACCGGATAAAACAAGTTAGAATATATACAACACGATGCAAATGCATGATTTGTTAATTTGAAGATCACGACTAAATGTTAATTTGAACAAGGAACTTTGAAAATTTTGACAACGCGAGTTTAGTTCGACTCGACTCTCAAAAAGGGTCCCAAGTGAGTCGCCAATGTGTAGCGACGTAAAAAAATTTTGGTTTCGCTTGGTCGCTAATTGTATGCGATTTATTAAACATTTGAAAACCAACTTTCGATTTCATTAACAAAGGAGTCGCCACCGATCCTTTTTATAGGTGTGATCGGACACCTAATAAAATTATTTTAAAACAAAAAGAAGGCCAAATTTAGGTCTACGTGAAAGTCCAGAGAAAAATTGGGGTTCGAGTCGCTATTCTGCGAGGAAGGTATTAGCACCTCGCGACGCCCAAAATTGGTATCTCCTAAACATGTGTTGACTTGATTTTCAAAAATACGAGTTCAATATAATATTTAATTGTGATCCGATTGAAAATGAGAATTTTAGTTTTGATTTTTTAGAAAGGGTGTCCTGCTTTTTAACACAAGCCGATTTAATTTCACCCAACATAGCGATGAAATCGATGACTTAATATTAAATCGGTACATTGCCTTATTTTTGAAATTAATTAAAACATGAGAAAAAATATTCCTAAAGTGAGAAATTAAAATAGATAAAGGACGAAAAAAATGATATCATTAATGAAAAATATTAACATGGAATACTAGAATATTAGAATAACAATAATAATAATATTTACAAAATAAAAACAAATCATGTACTAATAATAAAATAGGCAAAATGATATATTTGGTAATAATAATATAAAATAATAATATGTACATAAAAATACATATATATATGCATATAATAAAAGTATGTAATAATAATAATAATAATAATATCTACAATAAAAGAAAATATTAGGAAACGTATATAAAAAATATATACATAAAATAATTTACAACAATAATATAAAATAATGATATGTACAAAATATATATATATACATATGTACATAAAATATACACTAATATAATAATAGTTATAATAATACTAGCAATAGTAATAATTTATAATAATAATATATACACAATATGGTATTTAAAATATATATATATATAATAGTATTTAAGAATATATACATAAGAAATATATAACTAATGGCATTAAAAATATATGTACATAATATATATAAAATACATATAATATATATATACGTATTAGAAATGATAAAAAATTATTAACACACTACATAAGTAAATGAAATATAATAATAATACTAAAAAGAAGGAGAAAGAAGAGAGAAGGAGGGGAAAGGAAATCCGGCCAAGGGGGCCGATCACCGTCGATCGTCGGTCGCCGCTGTCGTCATCACTGCCGCCACCCCTATACAGTGGCCGAAAAAAATTTCTTAACAATATATGTATATATAAAGAAAGAAAAAAAACAACACAAAAAAAGAAAGAAAAAAGATTCGAAAGAAGAGGAAAAAAGAAAAAATGCAACCTTTTTATTGATGTTTTTTTTGTGTTCAAAATTTGAAGGGATTTTTGTGTTTTTTCCTTTTTCAATCTTTCTAAAAATCCCCCCTCCTCCTTTTACATGATTTTTGAATGGCTTTTTATAGCCATCTTTTACATGATTTTCTATTATTTTTTTTCTATTTTGTAGGTGGTGGTGGTAGACAATGGGAGGAAAAATGGGAGGAAAAATGGGGCAAGTGGGAAAGTGGTTAGGTGGCTAGGTTTTTTTTTAGTTTTTTTTTTGTTAGGTTTTTCTTTTTTCTTCTTTTTTTTTTTTTTTGGGTTAGGTTTTTCTTTTTTCTTCTTTCTTTTTTTGGGGGGGGTTAGGTTTTTTTTGGGGGCTTAATGGGCTTTTGAATTGGGTTTAATAATTGGGTTTTGTAATAGGTTTGGGTAGATGTAAATGGGTCATGGGTTAAGGGTTTTAGTGGGTTTAGAGGTTTGGTTGAGTTTTGATATAATCGGGCCCGGGCAATTTGGGCTTCTACAGCTCCTTATGTATATATAAAGAAAGAAAAAAAACAACACAAAAAAAGAAAGAAAAAAGATTCGAAAGAAGAGGAAAAAAGAAAAAATGCAACCTTTTTATTGATGTTTTTTTTGTGTTCAAAATTTGAAGGGATTTTTGTGTTTTTTCCTTTTTCGAATCTTGTTTCAGAGCATGGTGGCTTAGCACATAAAATGCATACACATGCTCGACTCCTTTCTAGACTCTATAAATGCATACTTCCATGCATTGGACTCAAGACAACCATGTCATGATAGCTAAAAACGCCTTCTCCAGGCTCGATTTGATTGTGAAATGTTGCAGTATTGATGTTTGGAGGCATGCAAATGTAAATTCTATGCAAATAATGTATATATGCTTGATAGCATATTTATTTTGTATATTTTACGTGCTCAAATTAATTTATTCTTGAATTAATTTTTGCTCATTGGTGAATTTTATGTTTAAATTATGTCAGGAATGAAATTCGGATGCTCTAATGCAAAAAACAAGCAGAAAAGGTTGCAATTGGAGCATGAATAATAGAAGAGGGGCCAAATTAGAAATTTGGAAACATTTAAGGGCTGGTCATATTTTTGACCTTGTAAAAATGAAATTTAGAAAATAAAATATGATATTTTTCATGTAATTAGTGGGTAAGTGAGATTAGCCTAATTTTAGTATATGGTGTATGTATAAATAGGTGGTATGGTGGACTTGAGAAGACACCTTAAATTCACTTGGAATTGAATAAAATTATTTTTTTTCTCTTCTAATTTCATGCGTCAGTCCATTCCATTTCCATTTTCTTGTTTCTTTACAAATTTGTTTAATTGCTTTCCAAGTCCCTTCCCTTTTCATCTACCACCATTTCCATAAACCAACAAAAGCATGATTAATTTCATGCTTCACTAAATCTCTACTTAGCTTTAGGCCGGTATTCTTTCTGGTCAAGAATCGTGAGAAATGTATCTGCACTAAAAATCTTTTATAACGGTATTCATCATCTCTCCAAAAGATCAGGATTGACAAATTTATCCCTTAAAGTTGACTTAATTTTAACACAAAGTGCACGTTGGGTTGGAGTCGTTTTAGCATACAGTTGGGAAGACAAGTCGACCGTGCTGTACTCAGATTCTCACGAACAAATTGACGTATCCTGGCGGGGTCATACTAGTAGGATTTTCGTGAAGGGAGACAGTGATCAGATTAAAACATCCTGTGAGGTTGAGGCCGTTAATCCGATTTGGGTTCTTCAGAACGCAAGGCTATCGAAGTCTTGAATCGCAAACGCGTGTATCGCGATTAGATAATTGATAAGGGTTGGTTTGTAGGGCATACCAAGATCAACTATGAGAGGCAAAATTGGTGGTTAGGACGTTCTTAGCTGCTATAACCAGCTTATTGTTTGGAGGAGAAAACTCATTTTTGAGGATCGATTCAAAGATCAGACTTCACCGAGTCTAGGGGTAAGACTTTATAATTTTGTTTGCAAAATCTAAATTTATTTTCTAATTTAATTTTACTTTAGATTTCTTTAATTGTTTATTCCTACTATCTCAATTATTTTATTTTTAGACATTTCCAACTTCCTTAATTTATTTTTCAACAGATCCGTTTGGAGTCTTCGGCACGACTATTGCCACGATTATCGACTCGACCGAAATATTATTCACAAGAAAAACACAGAAGTTGATCATAATATCCAATCTTTGTGGACTCGACCCTGCTACTATTGACTACTATTTAGAGTTATTTTATTGTAGGAATTATTTTTTGTGGTTTTGACGCCAATCAATGCCCTTTGCTATTGAAACATGAATGATTTTCTGCTTATTCATTTTTAAGGTTAATCTTCTAGCTATATCGAACGCCATAGTGCTGAGGGAGATCGTTTTTCAAGCGCTTAGCAATGCATCCAACTCGAATTGACTTAGACGTCTTAATGAGTTCAACGGTTGTAACCAACTTATATAAATGATTAACATGTTAAGATTTTAAATTGTATAAGTCCTTGTTCTCTTCTAAGATTCAAATTTTAGTCCTTGTATTTTTATTTCTAGGAATCTAGTCACTCTACTTTTTAGATTTTAGAATTTAGATCTAATTGTTAACGCTGCTTTTTGTTGTTGTTAAATTCAGGTTAATTACATCGTCATTTGTTAAAATTACATGACTACCAAGTGAGCTTTTCTTTTATTTCAAAATGTCACACTAACAATTTTAACAACAAAAAGTTAACATTGTTAACAATTGAATTTAAATTTTGAAATTTGTGAAGTAGGAGACTAAATTCCTAGAAATAAAAATAGAGGGACTAAAGCCAAATTTTTGAAAAGTACAGGGACTTATGACAGATTTTAACCAATTCAAAGATTATAATTTTTTTCTTAAATTGAATAAGAAACGTATTTCTTAAATTTTTAATCCGATTTTAACAAAAAGATATGAAATATTATAAAACATCACTAATAATTTTAACAAAAAAAAAATGAAGCTAGAGAATTTGTTGTGCATAATACTAGCATTGAAAGGTAATTTATTAGTAATGGAATCGGAAGCATTGAAAGCTAAGTTGGGGTGTCAATCAAGCTCATTCTGCACTACTCACCAACCTCTATTGCATTGTAGTCGCAAAGGGCTTTGTATTGATCAAGCTAATTGTTACGTATATGGGAATGGGATTTTATTTAAAAATATTTGACATTTCACTGTGCAACAATCTCGTACACTTGCCTGTATCAATACGGATTTGGTTTGGATTTTAAAAATATTTATTTTGTGAAACTCATCTCTTGCTAATTCCAAATATTTCCATAGGAGAGCCATTAATAATACAAGTACGTATCAAAACATGTATGAAATCAATCAAGCCTTTACTAATACGCACTGAAGGTATCCGAAGTTGAAATACAACCACTAAAATGTCCAGAAGAAAAATTAGACTGAATTAATGAAAACGAAAAATTATCATAAAGCATAGTTGAAATACAACCACTAACATTTTCTTTCACTTGAGCTGCTCAATCTCCTAATCAAAGTGATGATGCTCATCTGCATGATGCAAAATGGGTTACAATAATAAGTCCATTAACAGCATGCGTTCAACTCGGGTTGAATTCTAATTCAAGTGATTGGATTAACAATTTACAAGTTTAGATATGCCAAATAAGATGAAATTTTTTGATTAAAAAAAAAAAAAAAAGGCCTTCCAACTGTACGCCTATCAATGACGGTATCTATCTTCAATGACTCTTTCCCAGATTGACTATCGACCTAAAGCTAGATGGGAAGTTTAGCTACTCATGAAATTATGGATACTTGTATAAAGGGTTCAACAAAAATTAAATAAAAGAAATGAACAAATAAAAGAAAGGGAAAAAATGGGAGGGTGGCGTGGCGGCGAAGTATTGTGCAAGAGAAAAAGAAAGAAGAGAATTAGAAATAGAGAAGGAAAGAAATTCCATTTGCAATTGAATTCTGCCCAAAACGAAACGAGTATTGTATATTATGTTTAAACATTGTTTAAACATGAGATGTTCAATACACATACTGCATTCATGTTTATAATTTTGACAATAACTTGTTGTTGAACCGATGAATTTGAATTGTAGTTACATACAGTTGAATCAATTACCAGTTGTCTTGTTTTTTTATATGGACAATAACATGTTGAAAATAAACATGATTGCGACAGTAACCTGCCATCGTTATGGAGGTTAAGGAAAAGAAGGATCTCGAAACGATAGACATGATTGGGAAGGAGCAGTTAAGCTTCATGGAGGGGTTTAATGGTCTATACCAGACAATCCAAGCACCGGCTTTCCATCGACTGCAACATTTATTAAGTGGTGGTCAATAATGCTGCAGTGTAGCTTTTATTGCTAGATGTACACTTTGTCCTTCAATCCTGGTAATAGTTTAGGTGCAACTGCACAACACGGATATTTTAGATTTGGAATCTTTTCAGCTTTTACTGCGAACTCATGCAGATCCAGCACATTTGGGACATCATTCCACAATCCCAGACCAAACTTCATAAAACAAAAACCCTCAAATGACATTAAGCAGAGCTATCAATGAAAACTTTATACTTAGAAATTGGGTAGGGGCCGCGCGAACGCAGGCCCCCACTGCCACAAATTATGACGTAGGCTCTCCCAACTTGGGGAGACCTTAGGGTAGCACCCCTCCCAGGTGCTATGGAGGTCACTACCCTAGGCCATGGATCTTTCTGATCATCCATCGACCCCGTCCAGGTAAGTATGTTGTAAAGTAGCAGCTTGCCTTTTATTTATACTCCAGCGTTTTGCTCCACTACCATCACTTAGCGATGTGGGAGTTATCAAAAGTCAGCAGCCCTCTTTTTAAGGCATCTCTAATCAGAAAGATTTGGTTTTTCTATTATTATTTTCCGCTTTTTTTTTTTGGTGAAAAGAAAAGATGAATTACATCAATTACATAAAAGTAGCATTGACTTTATCTTTTTGTAAAAATTCTAAGATTTCCTTAGGTGCTTCATCAAAGACTTGTAAGGTTGGTTTCCAATTCAAGCTAAGTTTAGCAAGTCAATCTGCTACAAAGTTCTGCTCTCTCGGTATGTGATTGATCCTCCGCTATCCTTCAGACTTCATGACACGTTGAGTCCTTCTAAGCACAATAATCCCTGGACCCTCTAATCCCAAATCGGTCAAAACTTGGGCTACTTCAAGGTTATCAGTCTGAATTATAGTCCTTCTGTATACTTTATTAAGTAAAATAAGGATCCCATCTAGGATAATCTAAACTTCGACCTTAAACGGTGAACAAACACCTAAATAGCGACTGAATCCCATAATCCAATTTCCATCCTGTCTCGTACCACTCCTCCTATTGCAGCATAACTAGTTTCTCTCGCCACAACACCATCAGTGGACAAAAGTACCCATGTATTATCAGATATATTAACGGGGCTCAAGTTGGAAACATTGATTTTGTATCCACTTAAGTATGATTCAAATTGGCGAGTCCAACTAATAGAGACTTTCACCACTACAGTTGCCGACCAAGAAATATTCTGAAAGATAAAAAGATTACTATTCTTCTAGATACGCCAAGCAATTAATCCAAAAAGGCACGACCAAGTGACTCCACGATCCTTCAATCTCACATGGCAACAAAGGTTAGATGAAAGCCAAACCTGGAATGTGTCAGAAAAGAACTTTTGCTTTAGATGATTTGGAAGCACATGCATACACTCATCTTTCATTGCCAGACAATCGCGAAGAACATGGACCATATCCTCAAACTCATGTCCATACACAATGCAAGAATTACTTTGGCCGATCCCCCGCCTTGTACGCTCTGAATTAGTTAGAAGTCTCTACTTAAAAGCAAGCCAAAGAAAAAAATCTCACTCTCTGCGGACCCTGATATTTCCAAATAGTTTTTCAATTCTCCTCTCGAGAACGCCAAGTGTCTTCTTTTAAAGTCCGGAAAGCACTACGAATTGAAAAGGCGCCTAATGTCGATCGAGCCTATATCACCTTGTTTAATCCTGAATCTGGATGAGGAGGAGGGATACTGATAATTCTATTAATCACATCTTCAGACAGCCAGACACGAAACAAATCCAAGTTCCAGCTTCCATCAGAGTTGACCAACTCCCTAACAAAACAATCCAAATCAAGGTTAGTAGAAGATGTAATTTTTTAGAGTAAAAGGCCCATACCTGGGATCCAAGAATCTTTCCAACAATGAACACTTGCGTCATCTCCAATAGACCAAGCTAATTTTTCACGGAATAGCGGCCATATCTTAGAAAGAAACTGCCATAAATGTGAGCACTGACTCCTATTAATAGTCTCTAGGATTTACTCTTTCCATCCATACTTAGATCGAAGGACGCGAACCTATAAGGCATTACTCTTCGAGACTAAATTGAATCCAATCTTCATGAGAAAAGACATGTTTTAATCACTCAAGTGCCGAAACCCAAGCCCACCTCGAGACTGTGGCTGGCATATAGAGTCCCAACCCACTAACGACATTTTTGGGTGACCATCAACACAACCCCAAATAAACTGACTGATCAATCTTTCAATTTCTGCACAGACTCCTTTTGGTATTAACATCGTCTGCATAAAATAAGTAAGAATGGAAAGTAGTACTAATTGGGCCAAGGTGATTCTTCCCGCTATGGACAACTTCCTTGCATCCCAATTGTGAAGCTTACGCCTTACCTTATTAACCACAAACTCAAGGTACTTTTAGTTACTTATTATGAAAAAGAGGGACACCGAAATAAGTGCCAAGATTCTGAACCTTCTGAAAGCCGAGCATTTGAACAATTTGGTTGCGAACATCATTATTAATACCTTTAGAAAAGTAAATGTTACTTTTCCTAGTACTAATTCTGTGACCCGAAATCTCGCAAAACTGATTTAGAATATTCTTCAATAAACACGCTTGATCAGATTGAGCTTTGAAAAAGATCATCAAATCATCGGCAAAGAACAAGTGGGAGATTGCTGGACCTGTTCTTGAAAGCTGAATAGGTTCCCACCTACCAATATTAATATTTGACTGAATAATATGCCCCAACCCATCCATGCACAGCACAAAAAGATAAGGCGATAAAGGACACCCTTGACGGAGTCCTCTAGCTGGCTTAAACTTCTGGGTTGGCACGCCATTCCAAAGTATTTGCATAGAAGAGGAAGATATAGCCAAAATTATCACTTTTCGCAAGAATATAGTTATCCCTAAAACCATCAAAGAAGCACATATAAAGTTCCAACTAACTCTGTCATATGCTTTCTCAAATCCAACTTAATAGCCATCCAATTTTTCCCATTTCACTTGCAGCGCATAGAATGTATGACTTCTTGTGCTAAAATGATATTATCAGATATGTTCCGAGCAGCTATGAATCTAGCTTGTGCCTGGGAAATAAGGTTGGGGAAAACCAACTTAAATCAGTTAGCAATCACTTTCATCACCAATTTATACAACACATAACACAAACTAATATGACGAAACTGACTGAAATCGTTGAGGCAATCCCTTTTGGGGAATAGAACAATCAGAGTATTATTCAAATCCTGCTCAATCGGTTGCCCAGCAAAAACTCCCTTAACCCAATTGCAAATATTATTACCAAGCATATCCCACTAGCTTTGAAAGAAATGAGCATGATAGCCATCACTTTCAGGAACTTTTAAAGGCGCCATGTCAAATAAAGCCCTTTTTGATCTCTTCATTTGTGATTGACTCCTCCAAGAAAGCAATCTCTAAAGGGTTCAAACGTGGAAAACTAATATTTTCGGCTTTTAAAAGGTAAAAAGAACTGGTTAACACAGCAGGTATATATATAATAAGCATATTTAATAAAAATTATATTAGAAAATAATAAAGTTTTAATTGAAATGATTAAAATTCCTTATATCTTATGTTCAAGTCTCCTTATAAATTTTAATATAATAGAGCAATTAATACAATATATTTAATTAACATGTTGTTTAAACATGATTTATACACATATTGCATTTAAGTTTGTAATTATAACACATTTAATTACGGGATCTAAATCAACTCAAGTTTCCAGTTATGATTATTCCATTTGGATTACAAGATTTATTTCGTGAGGATGAATGTTGGATTTGAATATATATTTAACCTGTGTAATTTTTTTCTCATACTAATTTAGGCCTCTATAACATTGTTTTTGTACCAATTTTTAGGTAGAAAAATGTTGTATGTTTTCACCTAAGAACACTATATTAGACAAGTAAAGAGAGTCAAATAAACAGAGATATTATTTGTTTTTAATTAATATTGAGAAATATCTAATCGAACTTGACTCAAACTTGAAGTCGAGCCTGGGAAATAAGTAAACAAGTTCAACTGAATCAGCTCAAGCAATTCAAAATTTCACACAATATTTGGTTGATGAAAAAGAAAACAATAATAAGAGTATGAGTAGTAACACTTGTCTACTCGAGCACATGGAAATAAGCGACTGTCCATCTCTAATATGGTTATCATCAAGGGGCGATATACGCAATCAACTTCAACATCTCAAAATTGAAAGGTGTTCAAAGCTAAGTAGCTTATTTTTAAATGCCAAAACCAGTAATGCTTAAACATCTAGTTATTTCGGGTTTTCCTGTGTTGGAATGCATAGCCCAAGATTTCCATGAAACAGTTGATCTCAAAAGTATTAGAATTTCAAATGCTGAAAATATTAAATCATTACCAAGAGGATTGGACAAGCTCAGCCATCTTCAAGAGATTGAAGTTAATGGGTGCCCAAGTCTGGTTTCATTTGAAGAAAGTGGGTTGCCCACCACAAATCTCAAAGTTCTCTCAATCCAGTATTGTGAAAATTTTAGAGCCCTTCCCAAGTGCATCAACAACTTCACCTCCCTTGGAGAATTGAAGGTGGTTTATTGTTCGGATGACATATCCTTTCCAGAAGAGGGTTTCCCTACCAACCTCACATTACTTGAAATCTCAAACGCACCCAAAATTTATACATCACTTGTTGAATGGGGATTTAACAGACTCACCTCTCTTCAACAACTGGATATCAGCGGTGAAGGATGCTCAAACGTGGTGTCATTTCCAGAAGAATGGATAGGAATGACGCTGCCTCCTCCTCTCACAGCTATTCGCATTCGAAATTTTAATAATTTGGAATTCATGTGCTCCAAGGGCTTTCAACACCTCACCTCTCTTCAAGAATTAGCGTTCATTAATTGTCCTAAGCTCACATCTCTTCCAGAAAAAGATATGCTTCTCTCGCTTGAGCGTCTATGTATTTGGGGTTGCCCGTTGCTAGAAGAAGGGTGCCCACATACCTTATGTTAAAATTGAATTTAAAGTAGTCATCCCAAGGGATTGAAATTTAAGCAGCAAAATCTGGCATCGATGTCTCCACACTCAAGCCACAGGTATGGAACCGTTTTAAACATTTATCAAATTTATAGTTTTTTTGTTCGATAATAGCAATCAGTCTTATATATTTTGTATTCAATTTTGCAGGCATTGAAAGCTAATTGAGGGAAAATAGTGGAGAAATTCAATTTATTTAATAGAGCGGTTAGTTAATTCGCTGCAACATTTATTCAGCAAACTGAGTGTTCTGTTTTCACTTGCATCTTCTAATTTCTAAGTTTCTATATTTTTGCTCTCGTCCTCATCCTTAAGGATTTTAAACTTGGAGCAATTGTTCAACTGCAATTGTATATGGGAATGGGATTTTATTTAAAACTATTTGACATTTCATTGTACTATTGAAGGATGTTAGGATGGCTTTCCTCTGTTTTCCTTCGTAAAAGGAAGTGGAGGAGCCAAATATGTTATTTATCCAGCCTTCTACATTCATTCAGCTTTGAGAACCATGAAATCTGCAGGGTCTTGGTTAAGGAGGCGCACCTTCGAGTGGCAAAATTCCATGGTGCCGGTGGACATCTAACGAGGACAATACCAACTTATGGGCACGATACAGGGTGGTGACAAAAGGAATGGAGTGTTAAGTTAATTTTATATTGCTTTTAGTATCATTTGTTACTATCTACAATACAAGATGTTTCCAATTTCATCAGTGTCTCCACACTTTGTCTACATTTCATGACAGTGCATCACAAATAAAAAGTTCAGCCTCTCATAAGTCTCCATTGATGATTTATAGTATGCTAGGATATTAATGCAGTATTGTTTTTGACATTTTAAGATTGAAAAAAAATGTTCGTCATTGATGACCATTTAGAACCTTCCTCAAAGTTTGTGGATAATTATTGTGGCGAGATATTTTATTTTATGATGTAAGCCCATTGAAATCTCCATTCTTTAATAATGAATTTCATTTTTGGTTTTACTTGTGGATGTAGGGAATATCCCCGAACCACAATCACATATATCATTGTGTTCTCTTTTTCTACTTACTTTTCTTGTTTAAATTTTCTTTATTTTTTTTTTTGCTAAATCCAAAACTTCTATACTTGTATGTTAAAGTAAGGTCTAAAGGATCTTCCTCATGCTAGGGATGTCAATTGGGCAGGGCGGGTGCAACATCCCCGTCCCGCAACCCGTTACGGGTACAAAGCCCAAAACTATCCCCGCCATCCGACCCGCAAGACTAAAACTATCTCAGTCCCACCACCCACGCGGGTTTCTAGACCCACCTAATCCCTACTATACCCACCCCACAACCCTCTTCATATAATATATATATATATAAGTATCAATTAAATAAATATAAACCAATTTTTTTTCTGAAAAATGTATGAAATACCTATCCTCTGGACTCCCACAACAAATGTGGCATTATTCCAATTTGGTACGAAAGTGGGTTGGGACCCAACGAAACCCGTCCCACTGATGCTCCTACTGACACATGACACATATCCACCATGTTTTTTCTTTTTACATTTGATAAAAGTGATTAATTTCCAGTTTCAATCTTTATAATATATTTAAATTTGAGATTTAATTCTTATACTTTAACTTCTAACACAATTTGATCTTTATATTTTTATAATGTTATTAATTAGTTTAATATTTTTATAATGTAATTAATTAATTCAAATAGTTAATAACTTAATGTCGTTAACTTTTCAATTAAAATAATACGTGATTATATATAATTTAAAAGTAGATTTATAAATCTAAATGTACGAAGTGTAGAGACATAGAGTCATAATTGTTTGAGCTTGATTGATTGAGGCATCTGGCTAGTTGACCCGCAAACTAATATGAATCAGTTGAACCAAGAAAAAAATCAATTGAGCTGGTTTTCTTTTTGTTTTTTTAAATATATTTCTTTTTTTTAATGATTTATTCAATTGGACAATACAAATTCCAATAACTTGACCAGTTCAACCACCGGTCCGATTCTGAAAATCTTGCTTAGAATATATCTTAATTTTTAAAATTTTACTCTGTAATTTGATATAAATAAATAATCAATTTAATGCGAAGCTTACACAAACCATACTAGTAATTTTATTAATAAAAGGACCACAATTAGTGCATAACAAATCATAGCAAACTCATTCTCCTTCGTAATTAGATGAAAATTTGTAATTAAAAAATCTGTCAAAAACCCTTAAATGGATAGATATTACACGTTTTAATGGATGATTCTTTTATATAAATAATTATTATATCATAAAAGTGTTCAAAATCATTTTAAAATATTTTTGTGACTATAATTACAATTATTATGAGGTGCAGCATTAAAAAAATCATTAGCAGAAAGATTAGACAATTACTAACATAAACAGAAGATTCATACTCGTACATTATTAACATAAAAGCTACATAAATTATGAACAAAATAAAATAAAATAAAATAAAAGCTACACGTATAAATGCAGGCAGATAAGAAATGAGTGGCCGCTATAATTTCGTCATCAATACGATGCTAACCTCCAACGACCACTTGGGGTCCATCTTCTTCATCAATATTCATTGACTTCCAACTCATTGTCTCATAGTCTGAATTATTAGATGCTTAAAAGACATTGTACCAAGTTCTTCAACTTTTACTGTTTATACAGTATTCCCATCTCCATTTCTTTCAGCTTTTTAGGCCCTGAATTCCATTTTGCTTGATCGTTTCTCTCTTTAGCTTCTTTCACATAATTCCCCATGTCTGCCATTGGGGAGGCTGCCCTTTCAGGGTTTTTGGAGCTGTTGTGGGGCAGGTTGCTCGACTCTGCACTCAACTTTGTTGCTGATCACAAGCAACTCCGCCAGCAGCTGAGCCAGTGGAAGTCCATATTGCCAGATATCCAGGCAGTGCTGGATGATGCTGAGGAGAAGCAGATCAAGAACAGGGGTGTGAAGAATTGGTTGGAGGATCTCCAAGACTTGGCTTACGATGTGGATGACATCTTGGATGACTTCGCTTATGAAGAGTTATCTCTCAAGCTCCAAAAAACTCAAGCTCAAGCCAGCACTAGTAAGATACAGAAACTCATTCCTACCTGTTTTACTGGTACTAGTTTCAATCCCAAGGCGACTTCTTTTCTGTTCAAGAATACCATGATTCCCAAGGTGAAGGACATCACTGATAGACTGAATAGTTTGGCTACTCGAAGAAGTAATTTGGGGTTGAGTGAGATCCTGTCTCAAGCTGCAACCTCCAAGGGAAAGCAAACCGGGCTGCAACCAACTTCCGTAATGGATGAAGCCGTGGAGTATGTAGGTAGAAACAAGGAGAAGCAAGAAATGATTGAGTTGCTCAAAGGTAATAACTCTGACGGAGTTTCAGTCCTTTCCATTGTCGGCATGGGAGGGATGGGTAAAACAACTCTTGCTCAACTTGTTTACAATGATACCACCATCAACGAGTTTTTTGATCACAAAGCCTGGGTATGCGTTTCTGATGACTTTGATGCAATTAAAATAACAAAGGAAATTTTACAGTCCATCACTTCTGAGCCATGTGCTTACAGTGACTTAAATTTACTTCAAGTTAAGCTGAAGGAGAAGTTGTTCCGGAAAAAGTTCTTGCTTGTTCTAGATGACATTTGGAACGATAGTTACAATGATTGGACCATCTTACGGTCTCCGTTTGGAGTAGGGACCAGGATCATTGTAACCACTCGGCTTCAAAATGTTTCATCCAATGTGAATCCAGTGAAAGCCTTTTTCTTGGATAAATTACCGCATGATGATTGCTTATCCATATTAACACAACATGCTCTAAATGCAATAAATTTCAATGGACATCTCCAACTTAAAGAAGTTGGGGAGAAAATAGTGATAAGGTGCAATGGCTTACCTTTGGCCGCAAAAGCCATCGGAAGCTTACTACGCACGGCTAAAGATCATGGAGAATGGGAAAGAATATATGAGAGCGAGATATGGGACTTACCAGAAGATCGGTGTGGCATAATTCCAGCTTTGCGATTAAGCTACCATCACCTTCCATCGCGTTTGAAACGATGCTTTGCATATTGCTCTTTACTTCCTAAAGATTATGAATTTGAGGAAGAAGAAATGATCTTGCTATGGAGAGCAGAGGGTTTCTTGCTACAAGAAGTTAAACTTCGAACTAAAGATCTTGGAAATCAATATTTTCAAGATCTAGTGTCGAGGTCATTTTTTCAGATATCTAATAAAGATAAATCCCGATTTGTAATGCATGACCTTATCAATGATTTAGCTCAACTAGTTGCAGGAGAGATATGCTCCAAATTGGAAGGTGACAAGAAACAGAAGTTCTCAATTCGCACTCGACATTCTTCTTATGTTGCCAGCGAGTATGAGACAGTGAAAAAGTTTGAAGTATTTGATAAAGCGAATTCTTTACGCACTTTTCTACCTTTTGTGTTTCCAAGTTATTATCAGGAGTTTTATATAACTAATGTTATGCTGGTTGATTTGTTGCCAAGACTTGGCTACTTAAGAGTGCTGTCGTTGTGTGGGTATCACATCACTGAATTGCCTGATGTTTTAGAAAAATTAAAGCAGCTTCGCTACTTAAATTTTTCTTACACCAAAATCAAATGTCTACCTGATTCTTTGTGTACTCTTTACCATTTGGAAACTTTATTGTTAAAAAGTTGTTACAAGCTTCAAAAGCTACCCTCGAAGATGGAAAATGTTGTCAACCTGCAATATCTTGATATCAGCGGTGCTAGCTTAATAGAAAGGATGCCTGTTGGAATTGGTTCGCTAATTAATCTTCAAAGGTTATCCGATTTCATTATAGAGGAAGGTGATGGACATCATATCAGAGAATTAAAATATTTGCTAAGCCTCGGAGGTAGTTTTCGTCTTTCTGGATTGGAGAACGTTAATGGTGAAGATGCAGTGGATGCCAAGTTAAATGAGAAACAAGGGATTGATCGCTTGGTATTGCAATGGGGTACAGACTTTAAGAAAGATACAAGGAACAATGAAATTGAAGAATGGGTGTTAAACTCTCTTTGTCCTTCGAAAAAGCTTGAGCATCTTGTAATTCAGAATTATGGTGGTGCAAAATTCTGTACTTGGATAACAGATTCTTCCTTCAAGAATATGTTGTCATTGGAGCTTCGCAACTGTAAAAATTGCAAATCAGTACCATCAATTGGAAGGTTGCCATTCTTGAAAGATCTTTTAATTGGTGGTTTGGATGAGGTAAACAATATTGGAGTTGAGTTGTTCGGAGAAAATCAATCGAATGCATTTCCATCATTAGAGACTCTGTGTTTTGAGGGTATGCCAAACCTGGAGGAGTGGGACCCATGTGAAGGTGATGAGCAAGCTTCGAAATTCCCCAACCTTCATAAGCTTTCAATCAGAGAATGTCCTCAATTGTTGGGAAGGTTGCCAACCATTCTTCAATCCTTGCAGAAACTTGAAATCCGTAAGTGCAGGAGATTGATTGTTTCGATTTCAAATTTTCCTTTGCTGCTTGAATTAAGAGTTGAAGGGTGTGGAGAATTGGTTGATGAAGGCTCTTCTACAGAGGAGGTTGCCTCTTTAAAAAGTGTGTCTCTTTCAGACATTTCAATGTTTAATATTTCAACAGAGCGGATGATGTTGAGATTTGCAAACTCAGAAGACTTTAACATCTTTGGTTGGAAGAAGTTGGAATCTTTATCACAAAATGGGTTAGGATTAGTAGGGCATCGTTTCATTGAAATTTATGATTGTCCCCAACTGGTCTGTCTGGAAACAGAGGATGAGAGATTGCAACTTGACAAGATACCGGATGTTGAATCTCTGAGAATAAGAAAATGTAGAAGGCTCAAGAGACTACCAAAAGTCTTGCATTCTTTCACATATCTTACAAGAATGAGACTTGAGAGGTGTTCAAACTTTGTTTCTTTTGGAGAGAGTAACTTCCCCCCTGCTTTAAAAAAGCTAGAGATTTGGGGGTGCATGAATTTGCAATATTTAGTTGATAAAAAAGAAAATAATAAGAGTATGAGCAGTGACACTTGTCTTCTTGAGCACTTAGACATACTATTCTGCCCATCTCTAATATGGTTATCATCAAGGGGTGATATATGCAATCGGCTTCAACATCTGGAAGTTAGCAGTTGTTCAAAGCTAGGTAGCTTATTTTTGAATGCCAAGTTACCCGTAATGCTTAAACATCTACATATTTGGAAGTGTCCAATGTTGGAATGCATAGCCCAAGACTTCCATGAAACTACTTATCTCGAAAGCATTTTTATCTGGGGTGGTCAAAATATTAAATCATTACCCCAAGGATTAGACAAGCTCACCCATCTTGAGAAGATTCAACTTGATGGTTTTTCAAGTCTGGTTTCATTTGAAGAAAGTGGGTTGCCCACCACAAATCTCAAAGCTTTCTTGATTTCCAATTGTGAAAATTTTGTAGCACTTCCCGACTGCATCAACAATTTCCCCTTCCTTCAGAAATTAAAGGTTTGTGAGTGTTCGGCTGCCATACCTTTTCCAGAAAAGGGTTTCCCTACTAACCTCACATCACTTGAAATCTCAAACGCACCCAAAATTTATACATCACTTGTTGAATGGGGATTAAACAGACTCTCCTCTCTTCAACAACTCACCATCAGCGGTGCTGGATGCTCAAATGTGGTGTCATTTCCAGAAGAAGGGATAGGAAAGGCGCTGCCTCCTTCTCTCACCTTTATCTGCATCCGCGAGTTTGAGAATCTGGAATTCACGTGCTCCAAGGGATTTCACCACCTCACCTCTCTTCAAGAATTACAGTTCAGTAATTGTCCTAAGCTCGCATCTCTTCCGGAAAAAGATAAGCTTCTCTCGCTTGAGCGGCTATATATTTGGGGTTGCCCGTTGCTAGAAGAAGGGTGCGGTAGGGGCAAAGGACGAGAGTGGTCCAAGATTTCCCACATACCTTTTGTGTTTATTCAGTATAAAACAGTCATCCCAAGGCGATTAGATTGAAACTTCAGCAGCAAAATCCGGCACTGATTTCTCCACTTTCATACAAAAGGTGTGGAACCATTTTAAACATTGATCAATATCATAGCTTTTTTAGTTTGATTTATGTGATTGTCCTCAGGTGCAAGATGATAAAAGCAACCAGACTTATATATATAATTTGTATTCAATTTTTGCAGGCATTTAAAGCTAAATTGGCGAAAAATAGTGGATAAATGCAACTGATATGCTTTAGCAACCATTATTCAGCAAATTGAATGTTCTGTTTTCATCCGCATGTTCTAATTTCTAAGTTTCCTTTGTAAATTTGTTTGAATGGGTCTGCGCAGATTATATATATTCAATTTTTTCATCTCTTAATTATGCAATGCTATCCCCATGCATGAGATACCAATATAACGAAGGAAGTTCCATCTTATTTACTGCATCGTACAAAGAAAGTATGCTGTTTTTCTATCACTATGAAGTTCCACTAATTTGAAAAGCTTCACCTTCCCACTTCTTCTGCACTTACAGTGATGTTATCAATGTTTATGATAGATCAATACATAAAAGGACTATAGGTTGTAAGGAGAATTTGTTCTTCTGGTATTCCTTTCCACACTCAAACCACAGGTATTGAAAGAATACACAAGAAGAAATAGTACTCACAAGGTAATGAATTATCATACTCTAATTAATCTGTTTACAACGTATGCTTATATAGGAAGATGAAGACTAAACTGCTGTCAACAGAATATAACAGATTACTAACTTTGTAACTGACTGCCTAACCACAAAGCTAGACTACATATTAAGCACATGCACACGTATTAGATACTATAACATTCATCCAACTTCTTCAAGTGGAACGACCTGAAGAGAATTACGAAACCGAGTAAAAGTAGACACAGACAACGGTTTAGTGAGAATATCGGCCACTTGGTCACAGGCAGGAACTTCCCCAACAACCAACTCTCCACTGGCCACCTTTTCCCGAACAAAAAATAGATCAAGTTCAACATGTTTAAACTTGGAGTGCAGAACTGGATTAGCTGCAACCGCGACGGCACCAGAATTATCACACCACACTGTAGGAGAATCTACTGAGCTTAATTTTAATTCTGCCAATAAAGAGGTTAGCCAAGCGACATCACTAGTGGCAGCAGCCAGACTACGGTATTCAGCCTCTGCCGTTGACCGAGAGACAACTTGCTGTTTCTTGGAACACCAAGATATAGGTGTATGACCATAATACACACAGAACCCCGTAGTGGACCGACGATCATCAAAATCACGCCCCCAATTAGCATCGGCATAACCGACCAACGAAAGCCGCCGGATGGCTTAAAAGCAAGCCATAAGAAAGAGTTCCACGTAAATACCTAAGAATGCGTTTTAACGCTACCATATGTAGACTAGTAGGAGCATGCATAAATTGGCACACCCTATTAACAGCATATGCAATATCAGGCCGGGTTAACACAATATACTGAAGAGCACCAGCAAGGCTACGGTATTCAGTTGGATCAGCAAGATACTCACCTTCATCTTTAGACAACATGGGAGTGCTTACCATCGGTGTATGAACACTTTTGGCAGTAGACATAGAAGCCCGAGCAAGAAGCTCCCGAACGTATTTGCACTGACTCAAGTGAAGACAACCAGAGGAAAACCGATTGACCTCAATCCCCAAGAAATAATGAAGATCACCCATATCCTTTAGGGCGAACTTTTTGTGTAACTGTTGAACAAAACAATCTATTCCATCAATTGAACTGCCAGTAATAACAATATCATCCACATAGACAAGCACATACAGAGTGCAATCGGAGGAAGAACGAACAAACAACGACGCATCTGACTTTGATATTATAAAACCAGTAGAAACAAGGAACTGTTTTAACTTGTCAAACCAGGCACGAGGAGCTTGCCTTAAGCCATATAAAGCTTTAGTTAGATGACACACCAGCTTCTCACCATTAGAGCCATGTTGCACAAAACCCGGTGGTCACCGATAAACACGCCATCGCGAGATCACCATTCAGAATGCATTATTGACATCAACTTGTCGAAGTGGCCACCTTTGGTCACAAAGAATGAGAGAATAACACGAATGGTAGCGAGTTTGACCACCGGACCAACGTCTCCGTAAAATCACATCCGGGTACCTGTGAACAACCCTTGGCCACTAATCGTGCCTTGCGACGATTAATTGTTCCATCAGGATTCTTCTTTATTTTAAACAACCATTTGCAACCAATCGCTTTCCGACCGGGAGGAAGAGAACAAAGCTCCCATGTAGAGTTCGCTATCAAAGCATCATATTCAGCTTGAACAGCTAACCGCCAATCGGGATGAGCAAGCGCATCCTCAACCGAACTCGGCTCAAGTTCAACATTAGCTGCACACAGAGCTTTGGGTTTAAAAATACCAGCCTTAGATCGAGTAATCATACCATGAGTATTAGTTGTAGAAACAGGTTCACTAGGAATAACTGGAGTAGATATGGCCTCTTCTCGGATAATAGTTCCTGAGACATCTGGCAAATCGTCAGAACAAGGACAAGTACCACGGCAAGTAGCAGACGAATCACGCAGAACAGAGTCACAATTATGACTTCCCAGAGGAACCCCAGTTGTAGAAGCAGATGACAATCCAGGTTCCGTAGTGGAAAACGATCGAACTACAGGGACATATGTAGTAGTACCTGATGACGTCTGGTCACTAGCAGAAGAAGAGACTGGAAACAGAAACCGATTTTCATCAAACACAACATGTCGAGACACAACAACCTTACCATCGGGTGTCAGACAAAAATACCCTTTATGATGCGCACTATACCCTAGAAATGTAGATGGTTGGGAGCGAAACTCAAGCTTGTGTTTACCAAACGGTCGTAAATATGGAAAACAACAACAACCAAACACTCTCAAATGATCATAAGTTGGTTCATGATTGAATAAACTTTGATACGGGGACCGTCCGTCCAACACAGGGGTGGGCAACCGATTAATAAGATGAACTGCACTGCAAAAGGCATAGCCCCAATAGTTCATTGGTAAATGGGCTTGAGCCAAAAGAGTAAGACCAGTCTCCACAATATGTCTATGCTTACGTTCGGCGACACCATTTTGCTCAGAGGTATGAGGACAGGAGACTCGATGAAGTATCCCTTGACTAGCAAGAACAGACGAGAAAGCACGAAACTCACCACCCCAATCACTTTGAAATTTTTTAATACTCTTCCCGAACTGAGTGAGAACCATTTTTTGAAATTGACCAAAACACTCTACGGCTTGAGATTTGCGACTGATCAGATATACCCAGGTAAACCGACTAGTCATGTCAATGAACGAAACATAATACAGATTTCCTTCACAGGGAATAGCAGCTGGTCCCCACAAATCAGAAACAACCAATTCAAACAGATCAACATACTTTGTTTTAGAATGAGCAAAGGGCAACTTATGCGATTTCCCTTTTTGACAGGCAACACAAACATTATCAAGACGATTTTTAGTTATAGAAATACGACAGTTATCTAGAACAGCTTTTACAACATTAGGAGCAGGATGTCCCAGCCTTTTATGCCACAACGCAAAGATATCATCAGCTGTAGAAGATCGTTGAACACCGATGTTGTTAACCGATGGAGACAAAACACTGGACCCGGCTGAGAACTGATAGAGCCCTTCACGAACTTGGCCCCGCATTAAGATTTTCTGGGTCTGGATGTCCTTAATCACACAATATGAAGGGTGAAACTCAAAAAACACATTGTTGTCAGTAGCAAACTTAGACACCGATAATAAATTTTTCCGAATACTAGGCACACATAGCACATTCGTAAGATGTAACAATTTCTTTTCTGTAGAGAAATGTGTATTCCCAATGGATGATATTTTGGAAGAGACCCCATTACCCATTAAAAGAGAAGAAGTACCTGTATAAGGAGTGGAGTCATGTAAATCGGAAGCATTCTTACAGACGTGATGGGTAGCCCCCGAGTCTGGGCACCAGGATGTGCTCCCGACCAAACAACGGAACATAGAGTCTCAGAATTAAAATTGAGTCATATGCGAAGCATCGAAATAATCCGAGGCATGCAACTCAGGAAGTCGAGGAGGAAGCCCAACAAACTGAGACGAGTCATACGGAGATGAGGCAACACTGAACACACGAGCACGTGGTTTTGTTCGCCATGGAGCCTCATGAACAGTCTGCCAAGATCGATCAACACCAACACAATTTGCAGAGGGCTCATGTATAAATTGACCATCAGGTGTACGGGATCGAACCGACCTACTAGGCCCACGTGACCTTAAACCCCCTTTACCATACGCATTGCCCAATGAATCATTATACACTTGAAACCCCATATCACCAAAGTCACGCCCACTATCATATGGATTTGGATCATCACTAATGCGTGGCCCATTTCCATGTTTAATAAATGGATTTAATCCATTATTTCTAGTCCCTGCATGTGACCCACGTGAAACACCATTTGCCAATTCATAATTTGGCCAAACAAAAGGCCTCCAATTTTGACCGAAACTTCCATAATTTTGACCGAGGCCATTCTCTCTTACTCGATCATCATCTCGCCCAAAACCAGATGCAAAGCCTTCCCGTCGAACCACCGGTGCATCATCCGGCGATTGCTCATCACGACTATACCGATAATAACATCGCTGCGCAAGATGTCCATATCGACTACAAATTTGGCACTGGACTCTCGGTCGAAACGAACGCCCTCGGCCACGAACAAAAGAACGACCCCTTCCCCGAAATGAACCATCCGTCGAAGGAAGAGGTGGCCCTTCAACTGTATTCGCAGCAACTAACACCTCCTGAGCGGACCGAACTTGGCGGGCTTCACACTCGATCAAAGTATCGACTATGCGTTGAAACGGCAATGGTCCGGTAGAGAGAGACACAGAGGAAACGACCGCGTCAAACTCAGAGGAGAGTCCAGCAAGGAGAACCGCCGTCCGTTCGGCCTCCGAGATCTGAGATCCAGATGCTGCAAGAAGAGCGCACAAGCTGGTGATCTTATTCACATAGGAACGAATAGAAAGACTACCTTTCCGGAGAGAATGGAGTTCGTGGCGCAACTGTGATTGCTTCGTACTAGAATCGGCTGCAAACAAATTGTTCGCCACGATCCAAACATCACGAGCGGTGCGAACATCAGTAAAAGAGGACAAAAATGACGCACTGATGGTAGATAACAACCAAGATGTAAGTAAACTGTCTTGTTGATCAAAGACCGAAACAACCGGATTCACAACAAGATCACCGTCGGGAGAGTGAATAAATCGCGCCGGAGCCGTCAATGAGCCATCAAGAAGCCCAAACAATCCGTAGCCACGAAGGATAAGCCTGACCTGCTGCTGCCATTGAACAAACGTGCCTTCATCCAGTTTAACAACCTCGTGTCGAGGAAAAGAGGTGACCACTCGGTCACCAAGAAAAGCCGAGCCACTAGGCTCAACAGAATCGGATTCGGTAGAATGCGTGTTAGCCATGCCCAAAGATCACCGAGCGACTGATACCATGAAAGAATACACAAGAAGAAATAGTACTCACAAGGTAATGAATTATCATACTCTAATTAATCTGTTTACAACGTATGCTTATATAGGAAGATGAAGACTAAACTGCTGTCAACAGAATATAACAGATTACTAACTTTGTAACTGACTGCCTAACCACAAAGCTAGACTACATATTAAGCACATGCACACGTATTAGATACTATAACAGGTATGAATCCATTGTAAACATTGAGCAATTTCATAGCTTTTTAGTTTGATATATGTGATTGTCTTTAGGAACGTGATGACAATAGCTATCAGTATGATAAATTTTGTATTGATTTTTGTAGGCGTTGGAAGCAAAATTGGTGACACAGTCTTCTCTTCAAAAGATTCTTTCATGAAAATAAGTGAACAGATTAGATTTAGTATACATTTAACAAAAGGTGAGGTGAATTAATCGTAAGTATTTTGAGCATTGTTTTGTTTTGGGGTGGGGGCCATGAATGAATGGTGAAGGAGGGTCCTGAAATTTGTTGCTCCATCACCTTGGATCATTATTATTATTTACATTCATATTCGGCAATTAATCGGTACAGTTGCATGGTGAAATATGTAAGGCTTTGGGCAAATATTGGAAGCTTATTCTTAAAGGCTTTGCCATGGTTGGTGTCTTATCATGGGCCCATAAAGAATGAGACCTCGGCCTGCAAATTTGCAAGCAATAGCTTCAAGGAAAGCTCTAAACTCTTTTTATTTCAATAGAGTTCTTCGGCAAGATGGGCAGCACGGGTTGCTGTGGTGTAGTGGTTATCACGTTAGTCTTACACACTAAAGGTCCCCAGTTCGATCCTGGGCAGCAACAGTTAGCAGTAGACAATACTTATAATTTAGGCTTCCCTTAAATTCTTTTTATGTTTTTGCTGTAAAAAACAAAAAAAAAATTGCTTATTTCGAATATCTAAAAAGACCGTTTTGTATACTAATAGAGGAATATCAGCCTTATTATATAAAGTTGTATTTTAATTTTCAACCATCAGTGTCAGTTAAGTTCAAGTGGTGTATGTCTGAGGTACAATGAGAACGTTTTGTATACTAATAGAGGAATATCAGCCTTATTATATAAAGTTGCATTTCAATTTTCAGCCATCAGTGTCAGTTAAGTTCAAATGGTGTATGTATGAGGTGCAATGAGAAATGGTATTATGGTGTGACTAATGCAAAGGTGGACTAGAGATTGACTTTTAATAAATAAAAAAAACTTACTGGAGTAGCTTGTAACTTAATCCAATCCCGCTTAAGTTGTCCGAGACTTAAAATTTAATTTTAATTGGATTTAGATATGAAATTGGTCGAACTAGTTTGATATTTAGCGTGAAAAATAACTTCAAGTTTCATGCTTAATCTATATGTTCAAATAGCTAGAATAGATATCCTTCAATTGATGGAGTGGATAGCAATAAGATTTGATTTTACCCAATCAAATAATTTTATCATGATTCACACTTTGGATTTACATGTTTCATCATAATTACAACTTTTTGTACATTGTTGATTTGTCTAAATCTTCAATGGTCACATTGTTGATATT